>NC_086337.1:28120013-28750727 GCF_032445375.1 Bacillus rossius redtenbacheri | reverse complement strand
CTTTTAGACTTGTAGTCTTGAGGCTCATAGTCTCTTAGACTCGTAGCATTCTAGCCAAATATATTTGTCGCTGATGAGACAAAAAGCAGTTGGAGCCTATGACTTTAGAAGCCAATGACTTTTGGAGCCAAAATACTGTCGGAGCCAATGAATATTGAAGCCAATGTCTATTGGAGTCAATGTCTATTGGAGCCAATGACTATTGGAGCCAATGACTATTGGAGCCAATGAATATTGGAACCAATGAATATTGGAGCCAATAAATATTGGAGCTAATAAATATTGGAGCCAATGAATATTGGAGTCAATGAATATTGGAGCCAATGAATATTGGAGTTAATGAATATTGGAGTTAATGAATATTGGAGCCAATGAAAATTGGAGCCAATGAAAATTGGAGCCAATGAATATTGGAGCCAATAAATATTGGAGCCAATGAATATTGGAGTTAATGGATATTGGAGCCAATGAAAATTGGAGCCAATGAATATTGGAGCCAATAAATATTGGAGTCAATGAATATTGGAGTCAATGAATATTGGAGTTAATGAATATTGGAGTTAATGAATATTGGAGCCAATGAAAATTGGAGCCAATGAATATTGGAGTCAATGAATAATGGAGCCAATGAATATTGGTGCCAACGAATATTGGAGCTAAAAGACTGTTGATGCCAATTACTTATAGAACTACTAACTGGTGGATTCATAGACTGATGGAGACATTATATCCTAGCTTAACACTGACGATCGCATCCTATCGAGTTTAATGTAAGTGCGAATGTACCTCCTTTTCGTTAAATGAGCTTTCGTTTTGTAGAATGTGCTTCCTTTTTTTTTGACGGCGCGTCCAAAATGTGCTGGCTTTTTGATGGTGCTTCTATTTTTAATGATGATTTGACTCTAGTATTATAGTAAATTGATCTTGATTTGACTAGCGTATTATTCCATCCGGTGCTTGTATATAAGTGAGTCCTAGACATCTGGTCGCTCAGTTTGTTACTGACGACGACGTTGCAAGGATCACCTAATTTGATTCATCTGGTGCATAAGTCGCGTAATTACTTGATCTTGCGAACTTGATGGCATCTTTACCGACTTTAACGACGAACATGATGGATGTTGTACCATCGTCTACGGGAACCTTGACGTCAGCGACGACGAAGAAGGTGCAGATCCCGTTGGCAACGAGAACGACAACATTGGAGGAGACCTCATCAGTCGTGGTACCACCAGCAGAAGAGAGCTTAATGACTACAGAGCTGGCTGTGCAGGAAACCACGACGAACGACGATTCGACCTCGATGGAGACTTCAATGGATGCTGATTTGACAACTAACGAACATCGGTGCTGTTACTGCGACAAGATTTTCTCAAACAACAGCAATGCTCGACGACACGAGAAGAGCGAATGTGCTAAGAACCTTTATCGTAAAATGATTGGATGTGAGAAATGTCATAAGCAGTTTGCTAGAAAAGATAATATGAAAACGCACATGAAGGCATGCAAAGGTCCTGCTGTGCGTCAGAAAGTAAAGGTTTCGGTGCAACAACGATGCATTGATGTTCATAAGAGTATGCCTGGAGATGGTAAAATCGTAGTAACATCGACATCTGGATCAGGTCTGAAAGGTTCGTCTTCATCACCACGGTATCCTTGCAGCTACTGTGATACGTCGTTCGCATTTTCCCATGATGCACGAAGACATGAGCGGAGCAAATGCATGAAGAATCCTTCTCGCATGAAGTTTCGCTGTGATGAGTGTCATGAATGGTTTACTCGAATTGATAATTTGCGACGACATGTGAAAAAATGTAAAGGTGAAGTCCGTGCGCCTACTGCAGAACTACCTGCAGAAATTTCTACTACTCGGTTTAGGTTGAAGGCTCGTGAGCGTACAGGCAAAAAAACAGATGTGCAGCAACCGATTGCTATGGTATCTGGACATGGAACTAAACCTAAGACTGTGGTCGGTGCTCTACAGGTGAATGATAATGGCTTCTACTTGGCGCAGTCAGCATTTCGTGGAACGTTGAAAGACTACTATTATTTAAATACGTTCGGTGAGTCGAAGGACATTTGTACTTTTCTCGATGATATCAGACAGGACATAATCAATCAGCTTACTGATGATGTAGCAACAAACGGACCATTAAAATATAACTTGTGGCTGGACTGTATATATGGAAAGCCATATCCGTTAGATGACAAATTGAAGAAATGTGCATTCAAGACATCGGCTGCAGTAATTTACAGTTCTGACGATGTGAAGCAAACTGTTAAAAACGGTATCCAGAAACTCTGTCAAGAAGAGGAGAACTATGTTAGTAAAGGTTCTGGTTGGTCTCTGTCTAGTATAAACCGAATGGAGTTAAGAATTAGTCATTTCACGCCTATGCAGGGTTAAATGTATATAAGATTGCTGGCTTTCGCAAGTGATCCTGTAGTAGAATAGAAATGATGTAATAAATATTATGTTTGTAAAAGAACTTGCAGTGTTTTATTTCTCGAACCTTACACTTATCTGGTATTTAAATTTATTTTTAGCTTCGACCATAGATCGAACCAAGTATCGAATCAATCATTACTTGAATGGGTGATTTTTTAGGTGAATTTAGGAGTGAATGGACAATAAACTCCGCGAAAGGTAATGGAAAACATGATCTAAAATTTATTTAATAATTAGTTACAACTGTCACTGGTCAAGAATCGAACCGTGGACACGAATCCATCGATTCAATTTGTAAATTAATGAGTGATTTTTTCGGAGACTTTTGGAATTTTTTCCGAATTTATGTGATAGTTATTACGAATTTCCAAGATGTTGGGCACCTCAGTAATGAATGATTACTGCACTGTATCGGGTTAGAATAAAACTATCATGATGGTAAGATGAGTACACACAAGATGGCGTCCTCCATCAGACGAAAACAAGATGGTGGCAATGACCACTAGCAGGCGGTAGCTCCTGGTAGCATGTACTAAACATAAAATGACGGATCCATGATGGACGACGAGGACAAAGTCAAATTTCAAGGACAAAGTCAAATTTCAAGGTCAAGGGCAAATTTCAAGGTCAAGGGCAAATTACAAGTTCAAGGTCAAATTTCAAGTTCAAGGTCAAATTTCAAGGTCAAGGTCAAAGTTCAAGGTCAAGGTCAAAGTTCAAGGCAAGGTCAAATTTCACGGTCAAGGTTAAAGTTCAAGGTCAAGGCAAAAGTTCAAGGTCAAGGTCAAATTTCAAGGTCAAGGTCAAAGTTCAATGTCAACAGTTGAGGACAAAGGTATGGTGACTAGATACTTATACTAACATGGTATCAGCACACTCTAGCGGGCGAAAACAAGATGGTGACCTCCAGCGGGTGATTTCAAGATGGCGGCCGTCACGAAAAAGTGCAACGGTGGTTTTAAGGATTTTTTATTATTTAATTCGATTAATTAATTTTTTTTAATGATTTTTAAATTTTTTCCCGATTTTCTAACATAAAAATTACGGATTTTCAAGATGGCGTCTAAATTTTAAGATGGCGACCATAACGATAATTGCAACATTAATAGGATCCAATATGGTGGTCGTAACATAAAGTGTAAGAATGACATGGTACTCAACCAAGATGGCGGGTGTAACGAAATATGTAAAATTTATATAATCCAAGATGGCGACCGTAACGATAACTGCAACAGTGGTTTTTTAAGATTTTTATTTAATTCGATGAAATAATTTTTTTAATGATTTTTAAAATTTTTCCCGATTTTATAACATAAAAATTGCGGATTTTCAAGATGGCGGGTGTAACGAAAATTGCAACGGTGACGTCATAATCCTAAAAGAGGCTTAACTGAGGCTTGAGTTAAGGATGCTTAAGCCTCTATCAGGAATTTCGTGGTTTTTAATACAAAACGACTTTTGTGGTTTTTCGAAATCCTAATTTTCCCTCGGATCGGGAATTTTTCCCTCGAAAACGGGAAATTTTTTCTTAAAACGGGAATTTTTGAGTCATTTTGAGTCAATTTTGAGGAATTTTGAGGAATTTTGAGTCAAAAATGGCCGCTTTGACGTCACAATCCAAGATGGCGGACGACAATCATCAATCCACAGCCAGAAGCCATGTCCCAGCTCCGTCATTCATATACTACTAGTGGAAATTCCTAAAAACTTGTGTATTCAGTATTTACTTTTACACGTGAAACACCCGGTGCAGATTCTTGAAAGCATTCAAGGAACCTGCATTACGGTTTATCCTCCCCCCCCCCCCCCCCCCACATCTCATGTTATGGTTACCGCTCAAACTAGTGTCTGTCCTTATTCAACACATATGTAATTATGTTTGTTTCAAATATCATACAACCCTAAATATTTCCTATTATCCAATCTGTGAGGTTTCACTTCTAAGGCACGTGACTGCCATTATTATGTTACAGACTGCGCGCTGCCCTTAGAGGCGACACCGCGCTAGGAGCAACAGCGAGCGTCGCACTTATCATCCCGCCTCACCAGCGCGGGCGCACACCCCTGGCTGGAACCGGCCGCAGCTCCGAGGGAAAGCCGAGAACGGCCGAAGCCGCCCGAACTTGCGCCGTCGCGAGGCCCCACACTCGCGCGTAACAATCCCGGGAGTTACCGAATGGGAGCATGCAAAGGGGGGGGGGGACGAAGAGGCATAAAACTTAGTTTAATCCCGCCGGTAGGTGGCCTTCGGGCAACACGGGTGCTGGGGAGGGCCGGGCCTGAACTAGAGTTAAGACGGATCGTTATCTGATCCCTGCGACACCCCGGCGGCGAATACAAATGTCCCTAAATTCACCGCCGGTGTGATAGCGGCCGACTTGGCAACAATGGAGCCGTGATTGAGGCCGGCCGAAAGGGCCCGTCTAGGGGGTCGCGGAAGATGATGGGGGGGAAGGGCGTGTGAGGGGGACTAGGAAGGGGGTGGTCGGCCGTTCCAGTTAATATCTAAATCACGAGTCAACCCAGTGTCTAACACGGGGAGCGTCACGGCATTGTTGCCAGGTTTACGTCGAGCTTGTATCTTCGCCCCAGCACGAGTGTATACACTCAGAAAACTATGTTTGTTTGTTTTTTTTTCAAAACGATTCTTTTGAAAACCAGTTTCCAAGAATTAGTTTGTTTTACTAAAAGGAAGGAAAAAAATTGTAAATTTGTACAACACATTGCATATATGAAATTTGTTTCTGAAAACCAAAACTGAATATTTCTTGTCACGCTTTCGAAAACTGGCGAATAATTTTAAATTCTGATTCATGTCAAGCATGAATTTTTTAAGTAATGATAGAGAAAATTTAATATTAAAAAATTGAACTGTATTTTGTTTTATATGGACAGTTAATTATGGAAATATATCCCGGAAATGGTTTACAAATAACTTTAAGTAACGTAGGTATTGGGACAACACATAGAATAAATTCCCGGACCGAATATTACTGGGAACATTTTTTTTTTTTTAACGATATGGTTGCCTTAATGTAAATATACAAATTTACACTTATCTGTAATTTTATAAATGAATGTTTCAGTTTCATTCACAACAAAATTTTACAATCCACTGTTAAAAGTTATAAACCTGAAGTTTACGAATGTTACCACTGGTTACAAGTTATTCAAAAATCTTCGTAAACTTGCGGATGTGACCTTTGATAGTTCTGTGGAGAAGTTTTAGAGTGATGAGTGTAAAATCTCAGATGTGATCCAAGCAGAAACTATATAACTTGTCAGGTTAAACAAATTTTGTTACGTGTTGCTTAAAGACATACATTTTTATCGTGCTATATTTAATGAAAATCCATCGGATAGTTTTTCGTGTAATATTGTGACAAAATAACAAGGAGACATACAAATATTTACAAAAAAAATTCGTTTTGTCCACAGTAAATTTACAAGTAGGCCTACTGATCTTATTTACTTGGAACATGTACTCGCAAAAAGTAAATGCTTATCTTGTTTACAACAAAAACCTTTCGTATTTTGCAGGGAGATGCAGTTATCTACATTGTTAAAAAATATATATATTAATTTAATTCTTAACAGTGTTGCTCTGGCACAAGATTCCACGAGCCATTTCCACGTGAAGAATCCATTGTTCGATCATAACCGGCCATTGAATGCACTTAAAACTGCCCACATGTGCAGGCAACTAGACTAAATGAAAGTTTACACTTGACACTTAAATGTGTTTTTTCAAAAATGTTACAGTTGCTTTAACAAACTTTCAATTGAGATTAATCAATGAGGAAAGGAAAATAATTTAATATTAAAATAATTTTTGTCTATAATTTTACTCTCGCGAAATTCTGGTAGCTGATTATTTGATTCTGAATGCTATCCCATGAGAGACGGTACAGTTAATAAATTAGACTACCAGTAATTTTTAAGAGTATTTACTATATATTTTCTGCCGTGAAACAATTTTTTTGGGTTGGTATACTCTTGTAAGCCAACAATATGAGTTCTATAGCATTACGACATGTGTATAGGGCTGACTTAAAAAAACGGGACACTCGAATTTTTTGTATACCTTACAGTGTTTTTGATATGCATTCAAATAAAGGAGAAATTCGTATGTCTTATGTGACATAAGGAGATAGAACAGTTATTGTTTCTCTAAGTAAAAAAAAAATCCCAAATTAAAAAGATACATATTTCACAAAAATATTTGTAAAAATCTAAATAAAAAATAAAACATATATTATTATGGAGTATTATTAATTTGCTTATTACTATCGCAATATTTGTTTGTGTTATTTATTTAAATGTTAATTTATTACATTACCGATAGAGAAGAGATTATTCATTTTCCGTGTCATCTAGTTTTATTTTGGCTATAATTTTTATTTTTAAGGGATAAACTGAAACTAGTATCGTAACAAGTTACTCTTGCAGGAAAGTGTGATTCCGCCTTGTAGTTTAAAACTGTTGCACTTTCTTCTGTTTGTTCTGACATGTAATAGCCTCTAATAAACTGTGTATGTGGGGTGTGTGATGTGTAAGTTATTACTGCTTATTTTTGCTAAAGTTAAATAAGACAAATATCAAATTGATTTAGTATAAACATATCTATGTATAAAACTTAAATATTCTTAGTACATTACATCGCATATCGCACGAGTTCAGTGTCTCAATGCGTAAAGCGATGAGTTACTTGGTGGTTGTCGTAGTATCGACTTTATAGGTCTCTTACTTCTTGCCTTCAAAAGAAACAAACTATCTATAGCTAGGTAGTCTGATGGTCATAGTATTTAATGAGTACTTGAATCAAAACTGCATAACATAGAAACACTGAAGGAAAAAAAACACAATTATTTGATAGCAAAGAAATAAATTCTGGCCTTATTACTTGTTAAAATTTATCAATATAACGGTAATTCAATTACAGTGTTTCTGAAACTTAATATTAATGCTTATAATTTTTCTTTGATATATTTGGCTTATTGTGGTCCCAATATTTCCTCGTGGCTTCAAAACTTTGGCTTGTTACACAAGCTTTATTTTATAGCAGTAATAACTAATAGAAGTAATAACTAACTTCGCTACAAAAAAAGCTGTTTAAACTGAAACAACTTTATTTGAAATAAATTTGCTACAAAAAAAGTTTATATTATAATAAAACAAAAAATTGGTTTCAACACCGTTTCTTCTCAGTAATTACCACTTTTAAATATTCAAAAAAAATTATATCCAAACAATATAGTCAGTGTCATGTGACTCGTCTCAAATTCTAAAATTCTCGAAAGTAGTAACGATGGTTGACGTATCCTTATGCCAATGAGATTCTGTAAACAGTGCTACTGAACAACTTCGTGTGATTGTGACTGTTCGTTAACAAAACATTATGAGTTGCTTTCGTTGGTAAAAAAAAAATTGGGTACCGCTAGTACAACTTTTGAGAGTCGTCAAAATTGTGCACATTCTTTGCGGCGAAGAAAGGGTTTTCGTGTTGAGTTTCCTGTGGCATTCCATCGAAAGAGAAACAAAAAAACGGTCACTCCATTACTTTCCACACAAAGCGACGGTAAGTGGAGTGGAGGGAGGGGAAGACAATCGTCCGATCTACTGATTATCCGATAAAGTATTAACCTTTCCTCGCGATTCGATGTCAGCGGGTGCCGATTCAAAAATAAAATAAAATAAAATAAAACGAAAAAAAAGCCCACGGGATGCGAGATTCGTCCGGCGGGCAGACGCCAAGGCGACGGAGACCAGCCAATCACAGGGTCACAAAGCGAACCCCGACCCCCCACCCCTCCCCCGGAGAGATGGAAACACTCCGGGGTCAGGAGTATCTCCGAGTCTCCATCAATCACGCCTCACATCCAGATTACAAAAAAAAAAATGTAAATAGATATTCCGTCAGACAATATCGGCTGGTGAAGTGTGAGCGCGCGAGGAATTCGGATGTTTTTTTTTCTCTATCAATCGCCTGACAATCGAGGGCAAGAGGAGAAAAAATAGGGGAAGAGAGTTTTTTTTTTTTTTGCGTTGCCCGCACAAGGGAGTCTACGATAGGTGTGGCGGGGGAGGGATTCGAAGTTTGAGAAGGGTTGGATTGTGGGAGGGGGTAAATGGTTGTGACTGTCAGTCGTGGAAGTGGCGCGGCATTCTGTATCGACAACCGAGCCAACCTGTTGGGTGTGGGGAAGCTTAAGATGTCCAAGTCCTGTCCCTGCCCGAACACGCCCGAATATTCACCTTCGGCCAACCTCGGGTTTATTTATATATATTTATATTTCTCTGTTTATTTTAATGTAGCTATAATAACCTAACTAACCGTCCATAGTGTTTTAATGTAGCTAACCTAACCGACCACTTTTAATATTTGAATTCATTTTTCCTGCGCAAAAATAAAACAAATCCCGAAGTTGGCCGAAGGTGAATGTTCGGGCGTGTTCGGGCAGGGACAGAACTTGATGGACATCTTAGGTCTCCCGTTGGGTGTGCCTACGTCGAGTCGAGGCGAGTGCACGTCCAGCAGGTAGCGATGACGGACGAGCAGGGATTAACGCGTGCGTTATTCATCTGTTAATAAATATATATATATATATATATATATATATATATATATATATATATATACATATATATATAAACTCACAGACGAACTGCAGCTGACCATTTCGTTCGCTGTGGTTTCAGGCCCTTGCTTTAAGGGGCACGCCTGCTCGGGAGTGTATTCGTGTGGGGTGGTTAAGGCGGAATGTTTAGTGCGCCTCTCGCTGGTGCTTCTAACGCGGTATCGCCTCTAAGCACAAGGCTTTATATACTAGTGAGCAGTCTTTTTTTTTTTCATCCTACAATACACAACAATCATATGTTAGCGGTAACCGTAACATTGTTTGACGGAGAAATGCAGATAAATTTGTGTTTCAAGTCACTTTAGTGCTTCCAAATTTACATACCGGGAGTTTCGTAACCTAAGTATTATTCTGGAAACACGCGTTTTAGCCATTTTTACTCCTAAATACACAGTTTAAAAATCTAAATACGGAAACAGGACTACTCATCCGCCCTGAGAGTATCCTTAAACGACTTTCGTAAACAGACACCACTCTGGTATGTAGAGAAGTTTTTAGATCGCTTGGGTTCTCTTGAAGCTCTGCACACCATGTGTGTGCTCGGGTAGGCAGGGGCCTTAAAAGGCCTTGATTGTTTCTGGTGCCCCGTCAACTTCATACTGCGGAAGGCAATGTACTTCCATCGCAGACTCGTCTCGCTTAGTACGGGGATCGAAACTAGACCCCTGCATTTTATAATAGACATAGATCTATACGTGCGTGATTGTACGACTTAATATGTATTTCCCACTTATTAAATAAATCTCTTGGCTTTTGTTTGATTTACTGGCAAGAATTTTTAACGTGTTTAATAATTTAATTTTCCTCAAACTCATTAGTAAAAGGAAAGAGCCACATGTAATTTCCGTTTGCTGTGAACTGTCGCCACATCTTTGTGCGCAAAGTTCTGTTAAGCCTTTCAAAAATGGAGGCTTTGACATTACTAAAGGTGGAGAAGTGTTTGGTGCCAAACTTCTTCATAAAAGCCTTGAAGGTCGCATTGTAGAATTATTTTGTCGATATCCGTTTGCAGCTGCGACGGTACACGCTCATCACACATAATGTCTGTCATGTCCTTGGTTACGTCGATTGAATTCTTCTATTTCACAGGTCTGGCCCAAGCGAACGTGCTGTACACGTCGATGACTTAACATGTTGAAATGATACCATATTCCCGATTGAATAAAGGTTTCAAGTACAAGTTCCACCTGGAATAATCATCAAGTCCTCGAACGGCGACTTTACGTTGAAGGTATTTCCGTCTCCCAGGAGCGTGAAGTTCGCGAGCTATTCCAGTTTGATTCATTGTATGTATCCGGCTTTCCTCAGTTCTTCGAGTGTGGAGGCTATTTAGTTGATGTGCGAATAGTTTCCGGCACTAAGCGAAGCAAGTAGAAGCATTAACCTGTCGACTAATTCGTTTCGGTCGTCCCAATACACATAGTCAAAGTTCTGACCACTTTCTACATTTTTTCAACCTTCACCATATACTGCTAGTTCACCGAAGAGATTCGTGAGAACATTGAATTTTTTTCATGACCTTCGTCTGTATATATGGCACTTCAGATCGTTATCGCGAAAATGTTCATTAGTTAGCTCTAGCAGTTTTTTACACTCTAGCAAATACTCGTGGGAATAACCTTCAGGTTCCCTGAGAAACAGCAATTCGTACAGACATATACTCTTCTATGCATACGATATTTCCTGGAAAAAAAATAAAATTTATTTAGCACCGAGGAACCATTTATTATGTTTCCTGTACACTCAATAGGTCGTGTCATTATTCTGACTATTAAAAGATCTCAAATAATACCTGACCATTTCATTAACTTGGCGTCCACATTTCAGTAATTTTTTCTTGTGCATAGACTCGGTACTTGTAAAGTCCTCTTCTTCTGAAGCTAAATCATATTTCCTCTTCTTTGCAGTTGGCATCTCGTCATCATCTTCTGTCTTCACATTGATGTTTGGTTTTTCCTTATTTTTAAGTTCGTTGAGACGACTAGTAATTAGTTTAAATATCTCTTAATTTTCCAATTCACATGCAAGTCTGGGTCTTCTAGCACGCAGATAATTTTTCACGATGAAGGTCACTGGCCAAGTCCGAAATTGTACTGGCTGTAAACAGATTGTAAGACTTCCTTTTATACTTGTTATTGGTCCGCAGAAAATTCTTCCATGCACCAATTAATCGCATTTATTCTGTGGTTAACAACATCGATTTCATTGCCAAATTAGTTAGTGATGGATTCAGGCGACATGATCAAAGTATCGAATGCACAGAGACGCGACGATTTGAGGGCTGTTTATTTTGTCAGAATCGAAAAAATCACAGTGGTTTTAGATCCAGGATGGCGGATGTGATATCAGACTCCAAAATTGCGGAATGTTCCATCATAATTAAAAGTGCTACGTTTGAGGAGTAGGACGCTCGATGTCAAAATGGCTGAATTCATGATTACGACTGAGGTCAAATGTCATATTCAAAATCAAAGGTCAAGGTCAAATGTGAATTTCAAGGTCTTCCAAGATGGCCACTGTTATATCAGAGGTCAAACGTTCATTGACCTCACCTCCACCATTCTCCGACACAGGACATGATGTCACAGGACATACGTTTAGATACTACTTACGCGGCAATTTTCGTAAGAAATAATGTTTTATCTCGACAAACAAATTTCATATATATATAGGGTAAATCCAGGAGAGATGGACCACCGGGTGAGATGGACCGGTGGCATAGTTCACGAACCTGCTAATAGAAAGCGCCATGGTTGGTAGGAATGTGTCGTGGCCACTGTATTGCGCGTGCTGTGTTGTTTTAGTTCCTTTGTATGAGTAAATTGAGAAGATATTAAAGAAAATAGAAAACAGGTAGGTCAAAAATTTTGTTAATGTGAACGCAGTTGTGTCGTAGAGACAGTATTTTGCAATATTTTTGAACCATTTTTGAACTCTCCCTAACGATCGGGATAGATGGACCAAAATAAAGTGGGAGAGATGGACCATCGTTTTAAATGGGCCTACGTATTATTGATAAGTAGGCTGTAGATTTGTAACGTCGTTTCTACAAAAAAAAATAGTCACAAAACATATTGTTAAGTAATTTGTAGGTTAATTTCCAAACTTTTAAGGTAAATTCTTATCTTCGTTAAGCCTACTTAAAATACAAAAATACAATATAGGCTGTATGCGGTAAAGTGAGCACTTTTGAGGCCATGGTTACTTTTATCATTCGATCAAATTACTATCTTTCGGCCAATTTTAAATAGGATATAAATAATCGCAACTACATTCCTCCCTATTGCATTTCTAAAGGGAAGAATAAGAAACAGTAGTTCAGTGATGGCATGCCTCCGGGTTCCATGATTGCAATGAACGTGAAATCTGCTTACATAACCTCTGAATTATTTTTCGACTGGTTGAAACATCACTTTTTTAAAGAAAGCATGCTGGAAAAGTACTGTTGATTCTTGACGGACACTCCTCCCATTGCAGCAGTGTGGAAATGCTTGAATTCGCTGATGAAAATGATATAATTTTGCGTAGCCTTCCTAGTCACACACCCATTTCTTGCAGCCACTTGACAGAAGCTTTTTTAAATCTTTGAAGTCTAACTACAACAAAGAATGTAATGTGTTCATGAGGAACAACCCATTGCGGCTGATTACGAGACCGCAATTTGGCAAGTTGCTATTATGTGCTTGGTCCAAATCAGCGACTGTAGAAAATGCAGTTTCCGGCTTCAAGGCATGTGGAATTATTCCGCTAAACATGTCTGCAATACCAGACTACGTTTACCTGACACCTAGCGAATATTCAACAATCATCACCCCTGACACAAGAGGTTTTAGTGAAACGTCACTTTCTGAAGCTACTGAAATGAACTTAGTTCAACTACACTCGCCAGACATTGGTTTGACATCAAACCAAGAAGCAACCATAGTCACCGATAGGTCTGCCCCTCCACTCGAATCTGCTCTGCCTATAAGACATTTCGAACATCCTATCAGTGGTGAATGCCTGGCGACTCCTGGAACTTCGTCAGGGCCCACCAGTGTCTCCGGAGTCAAAAAGATCGACAACCCCACGCCAACAAAAATTTTGAACAACATTTCACCTATTCCAATCTTAACAAAAAAAAACAGCCCGTGGTAAGACTGCAAGTGTTTCGAAAGTACTAAATTCTAAGAATAATGTACAACGTATTACCCAAGGAAAACATGACAAACTGAAGAAAATAAAAGAACAAGAAAGAAAAAGACGGAGAGAAGAAGCTATCCTAACCAGGACTGTTAGGCCTACAAAACATAAAAACCAAACACCAAAGGATTTTCTCCGCCAATTTTGTATCATGACAGTGATGATGGTGACTGGGACGAAGATGAATGTGTTGGATGTAATAAGGATTAAAAAACTACAAAAAGTACAGAAGACTGGATTAAATGCACAGTGTGTTCCCGTTGGTTGCATGAGAACTGCACAAAGTACGAAAATAAGTGCGATGTATGTGGAAAAAAAGAACTAAAATCTTTACGGGTTTTAAAAAACTACATCTGAAAGAAGAAAGACCTTGTAAATCATGTTAATGTATAGGCACTGTAGACTTGTACGTCAGAAACGATTTTTGTTTAATTGAGTGCTTAAATCTGAATTTAAAGTTAGTCATAACTGATTAAATAGCTTTCTCAATGCTGGTCCATCTCTCCCATATAGGCTGGTCCATCTAACCCTAGGTAAATGGTATAGATGGACCAGTACTGCAAAAATTTTCAAAATTTTTCTTCACTTTGTTAACGTAAATTTTCTACATATACCTTTGCTTTTCATATACATAGTTCACCAGAATATCATAGCGAAATTTACTTCACCAATATCTTGAAAAATAACAAAATTATAAGAGTTTCAAAAAAGGTGGTCCATCTCTCCTGGATTTACCCTATATGTATATATAAATACACACACAAAAATAACCATAGTCATGTGTTGTACAAAGTTACAGAATCTTCTGTAAAATTTCAAAACTTTTTAAGGGCAACTGGTTTCTGAAGGAATCTTTTGTAAAAGTACAGGAATTTTTTTTTCTCTGTGTGGCTTTGCGCGTGGATGAAGAGTCCCGCCACAAGGCACAATTCTGACTGCCCCACGGGGCGACAAGGTAACGCTAGTTGGGAACTACCCCTTTCCACCCTCGCTGCCATCTTCCCTTCGGCGCATCTCCTGGCATCGTCGTCGTGTTGCCGTCCGCGACCCCCCATCGCTGTTTCGCGAACTCTCGCGAAAATGCGCCCGCGCGCAGCAAGGGCGCAAGTGCGTGCATCCGGTGCGATCCACCTTCGTTTTTTTTTGGGCAGTTCCTCAGCCCTGAAGACCTGGAGACTCCCCCATTTGCTCTCCGGTCTCAAGCGGGAATTCGCAAACGCGTGCGTGATCAATTAAATGTCGCGTGTTTATTGGCTGCCGTTTTCGGCACATGATTAGGTCAGATGTTTGCCAAGGATTTCGATGTGTAACATATTGGCTCTCGGTATACGGCATTTGGTTGGAGTAATTTCGTGGAAAAGGGAACGGAAGTTGCATGGAACAGAAATGTGTAACAACGATGCTGCCATCTATGGCGGATTGCGCGAACCACGAATTTTAACAGGTACGTTGCCTAAACTTTTTAGGCTTATTGTTTGACAAGTCTGAAATCCGCAAAGTCTATATTACATATACATATAGATATATATACATTAGTAACCGCATATAATTATTGTAATGGCCACAAAAACTGTATTAGCACAAACTAGAGTCAAGATTTTAATTTTTAAATTTCTGTACGAGTTCGTTTTTAAAATAAGTTATATCGTTTTTTTTTTTGTTAACACATTTTGCATTATTAAATATTCGTCAAATACGACATTAAATTTTTCAAAATAGTTGTTTCACATAAATCGCATATTGTTAATCTCTTTTTTTTTAAATTAATAATTTGTAATTAGTATGCCTGAGACAAATTTATTCTGAATAAATAACATGAATCAACAAACGTTTAAATGTTTGAAAAATAAAAAAAATAGTAATTTAAAAATATTTAATAAAGTGATGCACGATCAATTAAAGTAAATAATTTTCCTTACCAACTTGGTTTACACACATATTTTTTTCTTTTTTTTCTAGTGGTGATGAAACTGCAGAAGTTGTAAAATGTCTCTACAAAAAAACACACACACACACACACACACACACACACACACACACATATATATATATATATATATATATATATATATATATTATTCTCCCTATCGATTTGTGGGTACTAAATCTCGAAAATCTTGGGTTAAGATACTAATTTTTACAAAGATTTTTTTTTTAACAGAAATCTTTTATTTTATCATGGTAAGTAAGTTTGGGGGCCAGCTATCCACAACGGCACTCTTATAGTAGTAAGTAGAGACCGGAAAAATTCGCGGGTTCAATGACCTCCAGGATAGTTTCCAATATCCTCTACACACTCGGGCAAATGCCAACTGTTCATTGGCTGTTGACTTGTGAGTCGTCTCGACTGGGTGGCCTGTGATTCGACACTTCTATGATTGAGGGGGTCTACGTAATTGTCCCTCAGTCCTCCCTCCAGATTAACAGTGAACCAATGACAGAAGCAGCACTAAGATATAATTATTTGAATTTTAGCATAACACGAAATGAACCCGCGAATTTTTCAGGTCTCTAGTAGTAAGTAATTATTACAATAATTTCTTATTGTCATGAGAATGACATTCTGCTCATCCTCCAGTTTGAGGGGAAAAAATTGCTGGCACATGTTGTCTGTGCAGTCGAACGGCAGTCGAATGTGCCACTTGTTACCAGAATCATGCGTGCAGGTGGTAGAGGCTCCTACGTATGTTACTGTTACGGGGTTCGTGAAATCTTGCAAGGTGCAAATAATTAATTTAATTATAGCTGGAAATTGTAGCTGGTTCACGCGCTTCATAGCTGTGAGTCTGGTGGCCTAAGTTACACGTCAAGTGCACAGAAAAAAAAAAAGTTCTGTACTTTTACAAAACAATGATTTGGAAATCAGTTACAAATAAATAGTTTTTAACACTACAAGAAAGATATTTATACCGTAACTTTGTACAACACTTGTCTATGATTATTTTTTATTAAATACATTTTTCGGATAACACTGGGTATTTCTTACGATAATTGGCGCATAATTGTATATTTTAATTGATTTTTTATTCAAGCATATTTTTTAAACCATAAAAAAAATATAATCGAATGCGCGCAGTTAATATTGAAAAGCTAGTCGGGAAACGGTTAAAAATAACTTTACCTATTGGAGGTACCGGGACAACACAAAAAAAAAGTGTTCTGGTAAGAATCCAAACGCAGTAGGTATAACAGTTTTTGTCTTTAATTTTACATGAATATTTCTGTTCCGTTTACAAAAAAAAAACTGTGTAGAAATTTGTTGCATATTATTGTGTGTTTCAAAACCACTACTAGAGACCCGGAAATTTCGTGAATTCTTTTGGCGTCAGGCTAAAAATTTCATATCCTCTATCCACAATTTTTATTTTCCAATTGATTGATTTATTAGAGAGAACCTTTTTTGTACTTGTTGGTCAAATGTGTACCTGATTACATTATTTCTCACCTAGCTGGACATCATTGGTTCGCGGTCGTTTTTGGGGCGTGTCCAAGTTAACTGCGGGGCCAATCATGAACACAGTGCGAGAGTATTCTAGCTTGCGACCAAATGAATCCGCGAAATTTCCGTACTTCTGACCATTACTTTTCTAAAAGGAGAATATATTTTGTTTCAGCATTGACTGTGTCTGCGTGTGTTTGCGACCGGGAAGGAAGGTGTCCGGACACTGGAGTACTCGTTCCTCGTGAGCAGGGGCGCAACAAAAAGGGGGGGGCGGCAAGGTTATTTTGCCCCCCCCTCCCTCTGAAACCTTGAAGTGGGGGCAAACGGGGGCAAAGAAAGTGCTGTGTAATCAATTTTTAGATAGTAAAACTGCTTAAATAGCACCATTTTCCACCTTGAAATACAAATTTTCCCGGGGGAGGACCCCCGGACCCCCCGCTTCAATAGGGGGGGTCGATGATTCTTTATAAAAAGGTATATTGCCCCCCCCCCCCTTTGCAAATTTAGTTGTTGCGCCCCTGCTCGTGAGGCGCAGGTGTACTTGAGCCGCTGTTGCTCGCGGCCTGCCGCGTCGGGCGGTGGCGTCCCGGCTTTACGACGAAGCCAGAGCGCTGGACGTAGCACGGACACTGGTCATTCCAGCCTAGCTCGCGGCACACCCGCCGCTCAGCTGCCGAGATAGTTTCAGAGAGAGCGACCACTCAGGGTGCTGTTAAGGCCCTGCCACACCGTCAAATATCTGCCTCCAAATGTATTCGACAACAGAGTTGGATGGGTAATATTAGACGGGAAAAAAAAGCTTCCAATTGTTTTTTTTTTCTCCCACATAAAATAAAATTTTCCAGATAACCTTAAAATATAATTTAAAACATGTCACATGTTGATTTTTGGTCTGAGCTATCTCAAACTTCTCAATTTTTTTTTATCTCATGTTGAAATTAAATTATTATGCATCACATTGCTGGATGAAAATTTCTGAAGGTGTTAGCTTTACTAATTTTACTAACTACTTAATTATCGTTTATTAATAATTAATTTCAGTTTCTAATAAAATGAGAATTAAGTAACAATAAACATTTTAAGCACAGGCGATTATATTTTTGAGTTTTTTTTTTAAAAGTGGAATTTTCTGCAATTATTCAATGAATTAGTTAAAAATATGTAACGTACATTTTATTAAGTAAATACATCAAGAGTTATGCGTACGAAAAATAAGCATAATTTTTTTGAGTATTTATTAACTTCTAAAATCTCACAAACGTAAGTTATTCCAACATATAATTTTATTTCGCATACGTTATTTTACCTCTCTATAACCATCGCCATTTAAGGATTCGTTGTGACGAAAAACCGAAATCACTTCCCGTTTACACTGGGGCACAAATTTTGATTGGCTGATCGTATTAAGTCATCCGACTTGCCAAACAAACATGGCTGCCGTATTATCTTTGAAAGATTTGTGCAATGGGAGTACATGACTTGATGTAAGCTTTTGAACATACGCCATTTCTAAGCACATGTATGTCTGTAGAAGAAAACCACAATAAAACGCAAATGACAAAAACACAAATCAAGCAAAAAAAAGGGGGGGGGGGAAATCAAGCAAAACATTGCTGTTTATATCCTGACAACAGCAAATTTTTGCTTGATTTGTGTTTTTGTCATTTGTGTTTTTTTTTGTAGTTTTCTTCTACAGACATACATGTGCTTAGCAATGGCGTAATGTCCAAAAGCTTACATCAATTCAAACATGGCTGCCCCAGTGACGGTTTCCGTGACGTCATGATCCTCCGACTTGATTCGACGGAACACGTTGGAAGGTGTTTGACGGTGTGGAAGGGACCAGGCTGCGAGGTGTACGGGAAGGAATGGTGGAGGAGGGGGGGGGGGGGGTAGGTGTCGGTCACATGACTTGGTTGGCCTCAATGCAGATGCTGCGGCCAGATTCTCCGCGCATCGCGTTCAGGCCACAACGACCCGCGTCTTTTTATTATTTTGTTTAAAACACCTCCTCTTCCTCTTCCTTCCCCGATGCCCCTGCTGTTCTTTCCCAGCGACAAAGATAACGCCGTTGAGTAAAAAAAAATTAAAAAAAAAAAGGAGACATCAAGTCGTTTCGTCGGGGTCTCCCTCTCCCACGTGTAGTTAGTTTAATTTGTCCCCCAGAAAATGTTACGGCCAGCGAGCACAAAGACTGCGGTGATGATTCCGGCATGCAAATTTTTTGAGAGCTGCGGTCGGCTTACGCCAACTTTCTTTGTTCATCATGCCCATATCATCAAAACAAAACAGACACCCTGAGTTCAAACGGTTTTCCTCGGAGCACGTGGAAATATTCTTTGTTTTAAGCGTGCACGCTCCACCCGTAGGGAGGAGACGGGAGAAGTTACAGTGGTTTATTCCGCGATAGGTTGGAAATCAAACCATTTCACGTTTGGGCGTGTTTTATTTTCGGTTATACTTCTTTAGGGCGCATTGTGAAAAAATTATGAGAGCGAATTTTTACGTTGCGCGCGCACCATGAAACGAAATTTTCACAGGATGAAAAAATATACCACACACAAAAATAAGCTACATAAAAATAAAAATTAATTATGTGCTTTTAAATCTTATACTTTATTGATTGCAATTGAATACTGGTCCATATCATTTAAAATTATTATTTATTGGGAATATTACTGATATAAATTGTGTTTATGAACTTTTTTAGGTGTATTTATGTAGGTGAGGTTATGTTACATTATGTATAACGATGCCAGATTGCTTGTAAGCTTCTATTGTTGCTGGCAGGGAGTGTCTGCGGAATGTTTAGTAGTCTCCTGGCCGTTTTCATGGGAGTGTTGGTGAAGTTATGTTCCCATATGTATAATTTATTTGCATTATACATGATTATACCATTTAATAAATAATTAAAATTAATAAATTAGAATTAACTATTAACATATTTATTGATTTTCTTTATTAATCAAGATTTATCTCGATTAATTTACTAAATTTATATATTAAATTTATACACATGTTTATATTAATATTGGACACTGAGTATTAAATCTTTTAATTCGATTGAATTTGTACTTTACCAACCGTATTCAATATAACACTTTAGTTTTTATAATTTTATTTATATTGGTTATTTGCATGCAAAATTAAAATCAGTTTTTTTTATTAAGCCAAGTAACGCGCGTACATTAAAAAACACGCTTTTTTTTTACGATTCTGCGGAGTTCTGTGAGCCAATACGAATATATAGGGGCATGCATATTTCGCGAAAATTTTTTGAGACTAGATGAAAGTTAAAACACTATAGCATCATCTGTGTTTCGTGATTGGGCGAGTTTCTCCCAGGTACATATCGTTTGTAACAACACCAATCACAGTAATTCAGTGCGGAAGTAAACGCGTCCTGAGTGGCCCGGTCAAATAAGGCAACGACTTCTCTCGCCAGACGGCCGCCAATCACAAGGAAGAAACCACAGGTGCGGGTACACCTTGTTGCAGTCTAATTAGCGTTCAGATCTTTTCGCGAAAAATGCCTGCCCCCACAAATATATAATTCAAAGTGTAACGAATCCACGGCTGAAACTCTAGAGCCTATGAACACGTGACACACGTGAGCGCGCAGTGGACTGCACAACTCGTGCTGAAGTACCTACCTACAGGTCCCTGATGAAGACAGACCCGGATATTTCACAGATTCGCAAGCCCTATTTGTTCTCTACCAATTTTTTTCTCTCTCTTTCCCGTTGGTTGATTTCTTAGCGAGGACAGTTTTTTCTCCTGGTCAATCGGGGAGTAATACTTGCTTCGCTTACTTCTCTCCTAGATGGTAATCGTTGGTAAAGGGTCGTGGAATGGCGACTCTAAATAACTTGCGACCCTACCATTAACTCAGTGCAAGCATGTGAAAGTTTGCATTCTTACTCGCGAAGAAACGAAATCGGAAATTTTCCGCTCCTCTTGAAATAACCGTTTTTGTAGAATATATTATTTTTCTTAATTAGTTTATGTCTTGGTGCGGAATGAATGGACTTACAAGTGTCTGTCAGTATTCAATCCGGTGCCACGGAGACAGTTTGCCGAAGTACAACACATCCAGCCAATGGTTACACCGCGGGAAAGCTAGCAGGATCATGGAGCTGTTGAATTAGAGCACAGAAAAACTCGATAGTTTCATTTTAGGGGGATAAGACCCTACCATTTTGGATTTCATAATTTTTGTTACTACATTTATTCTGAATTATTTTTCTAAGTGTTTGGTATGATATAAAATCAAAAAATATATCTTTTCAGGTTTCATACATTGTTACCACTGCTTGATATCTATAGACCGGAAAAATTCGCAGTTTCATCTCGTTTACCCGTTTGCTGCTCCAGTGATTGGGCGAAAGGTTGTCTGTAGGACTGTAAGCCAAAGAAAAACCCTCAACAAATAAGTGTCTAAATAAAATCAGCCCAGCTAAGAGGTGTCACGAGTCAGTAGCCGCATGAGTAGGTGTTATTTGCCCGATTACATAAGAGAGTATAGTGGAGTCTATCCCAGAGGTCATTGAAACCGCGATTTTTGCAGTCCCTAGTAGTAACTCATTTACCAACAGGTTACAATTTTAAAACCAAGAGAGAATAATACATTGAATCATAAACCACTTTAAATTATCAATTTATTGTTTCTAACAACCTTTCCTATATGTTAACCAACGCACTCACTAATACTTCTACAAAAAATACTCCTTTACCGAACTTGACCTCGATAGTTGTGAATGCTAAGGCGTTGCGCTCATTATGCAATCTGGTTGGATCAGTGATGATTTGCGTCGAACCTCATATATGACTCATAATTAATTAATTAGAATTTAGTGTTCGGGCGGTTTTGGGTTATACTTGAAGGTCCAGTCTTGTTTGAGCCTTTCTGAACAGCAGTGCGTCGCAAAACCTTTTTTTGAAGCGAAACTTCTCTATAGTGGTAGGTTTAATTAAGGATAAACGTCATCAGAACGTAAATAAATTGTCATCTCAGGGGGCTACTTAAAGTGCAACAATCAGGATTAAGGTCTACGATGGCATGGTTGCATTATAACTACGGACACATTTCATGTCAAGGTGTTTCACAGAACACTGTAGCTTTTTCTTATAGTTGTGGCGAATTGTGGGCGTGTAGCAGTGCTGTACCTGTCACCGACCTCAGACAATAACTATAAGAGAGTAAACTACAGTGTTTTGTGAAATATTTTGACACGAAATGTATTCGCGAAATACGTGTGTCCCTAATTATAACACACTTGTATATTTGCGCACTTAACTTCCTTGCGCACTTGCATACTCGCTCTCTCACTCACTTGCTCACATTCTTATACCTCTATACATCAAGTTTTACTTTATACTTTTTTAAAACTTTTAATTTTACTTAATAGCTTATACGTAGGGCCATGAATATTTCGCGTAAACATTCCGAGATTAGTTATATGTTAAAACACTGTAGCATCGTCTTTTTTTCTTGATTGGGTGACTTTCTTTCAGGCGCATGTCGATTGTTACAACACCAATCACAGTAATTCGGTGGGGAGGCAAACGCGTCCTGGGTGGCTCGGTCAAACACGGCAACGACTTCTCTCGCAGATGGCCGCCAATCACAAGGAAGGAACCTCTAGCACGGGTATACCTTGTTGCAGTCTAATAGGCGTTCAGATTTATTAGCGAAAAATGCCTGCCCCCTACTTATACGTACGGGCAGGTATTTTTTGCGAAAAGATCTGATAGCTTAATAGACTGCAACAAGGTATACCCAAACCCGTGGTTTATTCCTTATGATTGGCGACCGTATGCGAGAGAAGTCGTTGCCCTGTTTGACCGAGCCATTCAGGACGCGTTTGCTTTCGCACTGAATTACTGTGATTGGTGTTGTTACTATCTGGGAGAAACCCACCCAATCACTAAACACAGACGATGCTACAGTGTTTTAACTTTCAGATTGTCTCGAAATCTTTTCGCGAAATCTGCATGCCCCTACTTATACGTTTCGGTTATTTGAGTCGGATATTGTGTCCAGCACTGTACATCCCGCTGGTGTAAAAATTAGGAACCAACATAGCCAGCCGTAAGTTGAATAAACAACTCGCACTACTGTTAATTATTTTGTTTTGATTGGCGTCGCACAACGTTATCCCTCATTCTGCTGGGAGCGCAGCTGACGATGAAATACTGCAAAATTAGGGTTATCATTTTACTCAGCCACCAAAAACAACACCGACGAGTTGGCAGCGGCGAACTCGATGGCACAGTGATGATTTCCGAAATATTGGCACTAATTATTCGCTCTCCGCCGATAAAACGGCAATATGTAGGCCTAAACCATATCCCGCGCATTTATTGAGAAGCGCTCATGAAATAGACTTTCACCAATAGTTGGCCAGGTTTCAAGTTACATACGTGCACAACCAGCGAAACTGATATTTCCCGTTTAATGAAATCTCGCTGTAGCTTTACTAATTTTACTAACTACTTAATTATCGTTTGTTAATAATTACTTTCCGTTTTTAATAAAGTGAGAATTAAGTTATAATAAACATTTTAGGCGAAAGCGATTTTATATTTAAAATTTTTTTAAGTGGATTTTTCTGAAACTACTCAATGAATTAATTAAAAATATGTTACGCATATTTCATGAAGTAAATACATCATGAGTTATGCGTTAGAAAATAAACATTATTTAAACAATCTTGTCTGGCAGACGATTTTGTGTTAAATTAAGTTTCTAAAATAATCAAAATGCATAACATTATATAAATAAAATTAATAAACAAAGAATTAAAGATCTTTGGACATGAAAATCATGATGATTGGCAAACTTCAACACAAAATTATTTTCAATATAAGGTTTTTGAATTCTGCTACTTCTACGTGTTTGGACGATATCTGAGTCAGGAACCTAAATAATAACTTAAATATAATATTTTTGATGAAAGAGTATAAATAAATATGTAGGTAGGCTGTACTAAATTTTCAAAATTTTCGGTCTACGTCCAAACTCTTCTCCGCATGCTTGTGTACCGCACGTAAGGCTCTATGTTACTTCACATGGTTGTAGAGGCATGCATATTACGTGTTTGCGCAGGCCTTTGGTTAACGGGCCTATCACACTGACAAATGATTGACTCCAACTGTATTTGACAGAAGATTTGGGGAAGTAATAGTGAACGAAAAATGGCTTTCGATTTTCTCCATCAAATAGAGTTCGACAGATCACCTCAAAAATGTTTACAATCATATCACACTAATTGAAATTATCATTTTAGTCTGATTGTAAGCTAGCTATATCAAACTTTTCAATTTTGATATCATTTCCTAATTAAATAATGCATCAAAATTCTGTATGAAATGCTATGTGTGCATTTTTAAAATTTTAATGCATCTATAAATGTAACTCACATTAACACCACTCGTTTCATAATAAAATTAATTTTAAACGATTTTTAAACGTCAAAAACATATTATTTGCTTTTTTAGCTTAAGAAATTATATTTAATTCAATATAGGGGAGGACGGGGCAAGTTGACGAGCGGGGCAAGATAACGAATGACTTATTTCCACGTCATGGCACTAGATAGCACCACCTAACAGACACTACTAGCGCTCCACACTGGTGGGCACTAAAGAATCGCACAGTGAAGCCGCTGCCACCATTTAGTTGTTTGTTAGATGATGTTCGTACATTTAGTCTGACGTATTGTAATTTTCAAGAACTTCGAAGTAATATCTCATGGACAAACAGGTAAGATATTTGGATATTCAATGCCACACATTATTACCTTAGACTATATACTTTTCTTAACCACTATATATTGTTAACCTTTTATTTTTTTTTCCTAGCGAAAAAATCCAATACTAATAACATTGCTGATCGGGGCAAGTTGACTGGGGCAAGATGACGACTCGTCATCTTGCCCCAAGTGCTTTATACGGTTTTTGTGGTATCCACATACAACTCTTTTATAACTTTTGTTTGATTTTCTGAGCTTTATAATCTCATAAGCAAAATGCAAGTGTCATCACAAGCTCACCCATGAAAGCGATTCTGGTTCAGAGGAGAGCTCAGAGGATAGAACAAGAACGTTTGAAGCAACAAAGACAAGAGTCTAGAGAAGCCAAAAAAGGAACTGTTACTAAGAAACTGAAGCTCGATTCTCGAGAAAAATCCAAGAAGCTCCAACTTTCGACAGGCATGACTTCAGCTCAAATATCCGAAGTGCAGTGTCCAGTGTGTGATGAGATTTATGTCAATCCTCCATCAGAAGACTGGATCGAGTGTTGCAAATGCCACACATGGTGGCACGAGGACTGCTCGAACTTTGAAGGAAGAAAATTTGTGTGCGATTATTGTTTATAAAACACCAACTCTGAATTAGTTATGTAAGTTAACTATTAATTGTAATTTTCAACAAACCAAGCCTTTAATAACATGCCTTATATGTAAAAACGCATGTAACAATGTTAAATTAGTTAGTTTACAGTAGTTTGCATTCTAAGAATAAATATGTTTAAACTTGTGTCAAAAATGTCATCTTACCCCGTAGTCAAAGTCATCTTGCCCCGGTAACGGGGCAAGATGGCACATTTGCATTATATTTTTAAAAGGGCAGAATTTTTGAGATAATATAGAAATATAGATTTTTTTCATGTAGTTACACCACGACAAAAGACTATTCTAATAGTGTCTGGAAAGAAGGAAATCGTATTTCCAAAATTAATATTATAAAAAATGGTGAACTCTTAACATCGCCAACTTGCCCCGTCCTCCCCTACATATTCACAATATTTAAGTTATTTCACTTTTATAACCATTTTGGATCACCCATGTGTTCTGCACAATTTTAAAAATTCTCTGTGACGGAAATGGACGCCAGTATTATGTACATGTCTGTCCGGGGACAGGCTTCAAGGCTGAGGTGTGAGGTGGTGGCTACTGACGTTGAACGAACATATACTATGACGTCACGGCGGCCAACTTGGATGATCTTGACCCCCCAAAAATCTTCAAAAATGACTCAAAATTCCAAAACCATTTCCCTATTTGAAAAGGAAAATTTCCGTTTTTAGGGAAAAATCTCCCGTTTTATTCCATCCATATACGCAATAGTTGAAGTCTTAATTTTTAGGCAGTTATAATTTATCTAATCACTCCATCAATACTGGGAACGAACCTATATATATAAAACATATTTTGCTCCAAATAATGTAAGTAATAAGCAATGCGAGTGGCGGTAACTAATCTGCAATCACTCTGTGTGATTAGTGGTACTTCAGAAAAATGTAGTCCTAATTTCAGAACTTATGTCTTTACACGTAAAAAGAAACATTATGACAGTGCAAATATTGAACTGTTTAGAAAAATAAGCAAAAATTAATTAATCATAACACATATTTTTTTTAAATGTGGATTTTACAAGGCAACATAACCTCAACTTTACAATTATTCCGGTTAGGGTTAAGTTTCTCTGTTTTGTATGATAGTTGTATTACAAAAAAAAATGTCTTGGTTTCCCAAAAAAAAAGTCATTCACTTAAAAAAAATATTATGACAGTGGAATTAATGATGTTTCGAAAATAAGAAAAAAAAATTTAATGAATCACAAAAGTAATTTAAAATGTTGTAGAGGTTGCAAGGTGACGTAACTTCAGTTTTACAATTATTCCGGTAATGGACTAGCTTCCCTGTTCGCAACCCTCTCGAGCCTTAGTCATCGATACCGTTCTGTCCGCGTATTTTCTCTCCCGCTCTCCTTGATCCGGTCCCAACACGCGCCGTCATTGTTTTATTTCTTCCTGGCGGTCCCCCGCCCGCGCACAGGCGTGTTGCAACAAGCTACTCTGGATGCGCGCTTGGTAGGCTTCGATGCAATTGCGAAAGTACCGCAGACGTAAAAGCCGAAATAAAAAAAAAACTACTTCTCTTAAGGCCCTGTCACACTGTCGAATTCTCGCTTCCAACGCCTTCCAATACGTTGTGTCAAATAGAGTCGGAGTGTTACGACATCGCCGGAAACGTCACTGGGCGCAATCGGCCAACCAAAATCCTTCATGGTGTAAACCTAAATAAATACGTTAAACTAGTTAATATATCATAGTCGATTAAAGATTTTATCAAAGTTTAATAAATATAATTATATTTACATGATTGTCGTTCGCGAAAATCATAAAATTATGTTTATATAACTTTATAAATTCGAAACATTTATTTCATTATGTAACAAATATTATTGTTATTTAAATTTACACATGTTAAAAAAATATAAAAATTCACAACCATAATAACAAGTTCAAAAATTCCGTCCAGCACTGTGATGCATTATTTAATTTCAAATTGAGGAAAAAAAATTTGAGATAACTTAGGCCAAAAAATAAACTATGATGGTGTGATATGATTTAAAACCTATTTGAGGTTGTCTGTCCATATACATTTTATGGAGAAAATTGGAATCCATTTTCCGTTCAATGCTACCAATACTTGATAGTGTGACTCTGCCTTAAGGGGCCTGCCTCGTCAGGGGTGTACGTGTGTTAGTGAGGCGGGATGATAAGAGTGACTCTCGCTGGTGCTTCTAGCGCGCCCCTAAGCGCAAGGCTCTAAACTGACGCGCAATCTTCTCGTCTTCACATGATAACTGTGAAATTTGTGCGGTGACCGTGACATTATATAGCGGAGAAATGAAGATGAAGGTGTAATGCAAGTCCCTTGAGTGCTTTCAAGAATTTGTACGGGTTGTTTTACGCCTAAAAATTACTCTGAAAAGCTGCATTTTAGCCATTTTAACTCTTCTAAAAATACGGTATAAAAACTTAATCCGAAATAAAAAATACTTTTCGGCCCTCAGCGAAATCTCAAATGCTTTTCGTAAGCAGACCCCACTCGGATATCTTGAGTAGTTTTGAAATTGCTTTGGCTTTTCCTGAAGCTCTGCGCACCGTGTGTGTGACCGGGTAGGCGGGGCCCTTAAGCCTAGTACACACTAATAGACCATGTTGCGCGATTTGTCTACAGTCCGTATATAGACGGTCTAGAGACATGGTCTATAGATAGTCTATGGGCAACGTCCGTCTCGTCTAGCGTCCACACTACGATTTGAATTGCTCGTCTCGTCTCCGTCAGTTCATCATGGAGGACATTGTTTTGTGCGGAAAGAGTACCTGCTTAGTATTAATTTCAAGCGAAAGAAGGCGAAAACGTAAACGTTGGTGGGCGCGTGAAGTGTTCGCAGAAGGACCTAGGTTCGGTAATACGTTATTAAATAAATTAAGACTGGAAGACGCTATGGGTTTTCGAAATCTTACCTGGCTGACATCTACTGATTTTGAAGATTTGCTTCTGATGGTTGGAGGACTAATAATGAAGAAAGATACAAAATTTAGAGAAACTATTCCAGCTTCTCTTCGACTGGCTGTCACCCTGCGTTTCCTCTTCCACAAGCCTCATGTACACCTTCAGAATCTCTAAGCAGGCAATATCGCACATGGTACCAGTGGTCTGCGAGGCCATTATCCAGTTTTACGATACTTATGCTCTTTTTTTAACCTATTTATAGACTACAGAATGTGCTTAGTACACTAGTTGAACCAAAAAATTTGGTATACTTGATACAAAAACTTTTCAATCAGTCGTATTCAGTCTATGGTCTCCCATTCCAATCGGGAGACCATAGACCTGCGATTTTTTGTCTCGCAACAGACTCGTAGACGGCGATTGGTCTATAGACATGTCTACATAGACAACTCTAGACATGTATCAGAGACAAAAATCGCGCAACATGTCTACTAGTGTGTACTAGGCTTGACGAGGCCAGCCTAGTCAGGGGCGTGTCTGTCAGTGAGGCGGTATGCTAGAGCGACTCTCGCTGGTGCTGCTAGCTCGGTATGGCATGGGGCACCTGTGAGATTTGTGCGGTGACCATAACTGTGAGCCAACACGAAACCATAACATTATATGGCGGAGATATGAAGATAAAGGTGTAATCGAAGTCCCTTGAGTGCTCTCTAGAATCTGTACCGGGCGTTTCATGCCTAAAAAATATTCTTAAGACGCGTGTTTTAGCCGATTTTACTCTTCTGAAAATACACTTCGGTAGCAGAATCACTATTCCAACCTCTGCGTATTCTTAAGTGCTTTCAACTTATTTTGTCGTTTTTTTTTTTTTTTTTTTGTTGAATTGGAACAAATAATGTGTACATAGGGTATATATAGGGGCACGCAGATGTCGCGAAAAGATTTAGAGACTAGATGTAAGTTAAAACACTGTAACACCGTCTGTGTTTCGTGATTGGGTGAGTTACTCCCAGGTACATATCAATTGTAACAACACCAATCACAATGATTCATTGCGGAAGTAAAAGCGTCCTGAGTGGCTCGATCAAACAAGGCAACGACTTCTCTCGCTAGACGGCCGCCACTCACAAGGAAAAAACTACAGGTGCGGGTAAACCTTGTTGCAGTCCAGTAAGTGTTCAGATCTTTTCGTGAAATCTGCACGCCACTAGGTATATATAACAGCTCGAGTCCGTAACTGGCCGCCTGTAGAGGCAGGAAAGTGTGTTACTTCAAAACATGTAATTCCTAGTCTGGGGTGTGTCTGGGAGGTCGAGGAGTCCCGCGTTGCCGTTTTATTCGGTGTTGCCAATGCAGTTGTTCATTTTCACCCTTATGTGAAGCTAAAGTACCAGCTTTTACCAGCACTCTAAAAAAAAATAGTTGTATAGTCTTACACTAGGCAAAATGGAACCAAAATTCAATGAAACTATATTGTTATGGAATTATAACTTTATTTCCGCTTAATGCGAATAGAAGGGTGGACAATTAACTTTACACTCTATTGAGGGTAATCTATACTGCTTTTGACCGTTCTTGAACTGAAATTTCTTCTTTGACAGCTGAATATAATTATTAAATCAACTAAACAAACAATTCTACGTGTAGCATTAGTCTGGCCAACAATGTAGAATTGTTTTGTTTGTGTTACAAGAACTGAAAGCTGTCAACGTCAAAATGTTGGTAAAAATAGCTCGAGGTTTAAGTATTTTAATCAATAAATTTAAATTTATATAACTGATTACAAACTGTGCTGAAATGCGCTGATAAATTTTCAAGCTTGGATATTCAACATGGTTAGATCTCGAAGACATAATTAGAATGGTTAATAGCAGAAACTTTCTTTCTATATTTCTAGTTTCTTGTGATACAAAAATAACCTGAATTGTACCAGAAACCAGAAAATACTCGCAGTTTACCTCGCAGTAGTTTGAAACACCCGAAATTCAGGGGAACTGTCCGCAAATTGGCAACACTGGTTTTCTTGCTGCTAACGAGGCGCTGTTCCCCTGCCGTGGACGTGTGTTGTATGTGCGTGTGTGTGCGTGTGTGTGTGTGTGGAAAAAAGGCGCAGTGAAAGTTTGATGAGCTCTCAGGCGCGCGGGAAGAAAAGTGGCCACCTCTTATCGCGCGCGGCTTATCAGGATAAACACGCGGCTCTATGGCTGGCGTGGCGACGCCATATCGGGCCCCGGCTATCTGCTCGCGTGGGCGGTGGGGTGCCTTGTCCGATGAGGGGTGGGGGGGAGGGGGCTGCGCTCTCGCTACACGCCGCAGCTTTCGAGCCCAAACGATACACAAGGGAAAAAAAATTGTTTGTTTGAATCAAACAAATATTTCTTCATGTATGGCGAAACAAATATTTACTTGCTGTAACTATACCACCGACTAGTAGAAACCAAAAAAAAAAAAATAGTGCGTGAAGTCCCTCCGCGCGGAAGAAGTGAAACTTCGTAATGTGGAAATGAAAATAGGAAGGAGAATAAATTGATTTTTAGTGAAATCATATTGCTTCTTTAAGACAAACTTTATTAACATTAGCATTGTAAATGTATTTTCGACGATCTTAACGAAGATAGTAAATGGAGATCGATTGGATGATGTCGAACTTGCACTAGAAATATTGAAAAAAATTAGAACTCGTTGCTAACGCTCGCGCTGGCCTGTAACAGGTATACTGCGCGCATGCGTTCGAGTGCCACGCATTCACTCTCGCTCTGTCTCTTTCTATTCCCCCTCCCCAGGAGCGTTGAACGTTCAACGCAACAGTGCTTTCATACCCCCTCCATGGTAGCGTTAAACGTTTAACGCAACCTTGTTTAAAGTCGCATTAGAAGTTTCACTTCAAAAAAACAATTCAGAGCTTCAATTCGTGAGACTGGAAGCCAAAAACGTTTCCCAATTTTCTGCTTCAGTGCACAGATAATCGGTAAGTCATTGAAAAACCCTCAACAAAAGAAGTATCGAATCAAAAGCGCACCCCAGTTAATAGATGTCACGAGTCAGTAGCCAATGAGCGGGTGTGATTTTCCCGAGTACATACAGTATAGTGGAGTCTATACTATAGGTCATTGAACCCGCGATTTTTTTTTTCAGTCCCTACCGACTAGAAGTTGATTTATTGCCACAATACTATTAGGCTCTTACTAAGTTTATGTTATATAATCAAGTGCGTGGAGACTATTTTTTTTTTTTACATTTGTGGTCACAATAAAGTAATAAATAGTAAAATGTTTTAACATTGATACGATGTTTTCTTTTGAAATAACTTGTGTTACATAATTCAGCTTTTATGCATATTACGTTACAGTTTTACTTAATACGCTTAAGTCAATTCGTCTCCTTTATAACCAATTTACAAACTGTTTAATATATATATTTTTGCAAAGACATACACAGGCAGCTAGCAATAGCCTAGTGAAATACCTAAAAAAAAAATATATTCGCACTCGAAAGTAACAACAAATACAATAGCTTTCCAGAAATTAACTGCGCACATAATAAACACGATACAACAAAATAAAGTACAATTAAATTGAATATTCCATTATCAATTCCACGGTTTAAAAAAAAAGGGTAATGCTTGGATGAAACGAAACATTATTTAAAATATAAAATTATGAGCCATTTTTTTGTAAGGAATGCTCAGTATTTATCTCGAAAGAAAAAAAAAAGGTTGTTCATGATGATGTGCAAAGTTACAAAACTATTTCTTTGGGAATCGGCTTTCAAAGGAATCTTTTGTAAAAGTACAGACATGATTTTTTTTTTTTTTTTTTTGTCTGTTGTGCGGGATGGAAGCGGGAGGACTGATGAAGAGCCGAAATTGGAACACGCACACACACGCGCGCGCACGTAAGAGCGCGCGAGCGCATGCATCGTTCCGTAATCCTGCGCCCGACTGCGTGGGGGATGTGGCGTGGGAAGGGGAGGGGGAAGGGGGGGGGTGTCCACGTGTGTGCCGAAGAGCTGTGCGGGGCGCCGCGTGCGCAAGACGCGGCGGGCCTCTGGAGGCGGCGAGCTGACCGTCGTGCGCCGCGCACAATGGCCGTGTGTGTGTGCTCTCTCCTCCTTGGAGAAGGAGGCAAATATTGACATCCCCCTCCCCCTCCTCCACCTCCTCCACCCCCCACGGGGGATCAAGCAAGCCTCCGCAGGAAATTGAGCGCGCGAGCCCAACCTCAGAAAACGCGGTGTTGCAAAACACCGCCCGAAGTTCCCGCGGAGGCGATGGACCGCGTCGTAAATTCTGGGGGTCGGCCGCGACTTCCTCTCAGATACGAGACACGTGTCCAAAAAAATTACAGAAGAGTCTCGCTAATCCGGACTTGTCCGGACCGGACCCTGTCCGGATCACCGAAAGTCCGGATTAACTGTAATCAACTTCAAAATGTATCAAAAACAAGTTTTATAGGCTAAAGAAAAAATCTTTATGCTTGAAAATCAACTGTGTTTTATATAAAGTACTTAAGAAACGAAGTACACTTGTATGTAACTTATAAATAATACAATACATTAAATTTACAATTAATTAACATTTAATTTTTCGTTGAGTTTGAGCTCGAACGCTTGTAATGTTACGCCCGACAGCGGAACGCCTTGTTCACGTTGTTGGCAAAACCAAATGTACAAAGCCTCGTCTAAAGTTTCATTTTTTTTTTTTAACTTGCTTCTGTTACCCAGACTGTCCTTACTCACCATTTTGGCACAACAATCTTCAATTTATTTCCATTTTTTTTCCCAATCAGAAACAGTTTGTTTTCCCACTCGTAAATCTTGCGCGATTCTAGTTAATGATTCACCCGCATCAATACGAAATAAGACTTGGTGTTTTTGCTCCTTTGTTACAGTCACTTTCTTACGTTTAGTAGCCATTACGCTGCTCTTAATAAGTGCACACAACACAACACTCGCACTGAATAAAAATAACTGTTACGAGCACCTATCACCAGCACGAGTAACCATCGACTGAAGGGAACAAAACAAAACAACGCGCAGGTATAGAGTGAGTCACTTCTTGGAAAACAGACGATGAGCGGAAAACCAGCGGTAAGACTCCCGGCAACTGAGGGCAAAAGGATCCTCCCTCTCTTAGAAATGTATTTTCTTATTATTCTTTGTCACAACATTATTTTTCATCTTTTCTTTTTTTAGATCCGTCCGGATTAACCGGATGCCTGGACTAGCAGAGCCCGGATTAGCGAGACTCTACTGTAGTTACCAATGGTCACTTTCAAAACATCAGGAAGATGTCTCTGCCAACACTGGCCAACACAACGGGGTTGTTCACAGAACAGTGGCAGAACGATCCGTGACTTTTGTCTGCGCCCGGTTCGTCTGACAGTATTGAGTGCTGGTCCCTTGAAGCCCGCCAAGTTCACACATCATGTGCGCTGCTGTTCCGAGCCTGTGACTTGGCAAGTTTTTTTTTCTTCTTCTTCATTTCCGGACATATGTTCCCTATCAAATATTTTGTTTGTGGTTTGGAGTTCCCTGTCAAGCATATAAATTTATGCCCCTGCTATTTGCGAATATCATACTGTACGTATGACTGTTAACACTTGTAAAATGTTTTAAGTATTATAATTCTAAAAAAATTGTGTACTAAGATAAGTTATATTATTTTGATGAGCAGGGTTTTTTATTTTAATCATTTTTTTTAATACGTTGCGTGCCGAGGTAAATAAAACTTAAACCATCACGAAGGATTGATTCAAAGTGGAATATGAATGAACGTAGCGATTGCAGCCAACTACTTGGTGAGGGAGGGGAGGTATAAACTCGACCGCATGGCAGAGGGCCGTGATAGGCCAGCAGGCAAGGAGGATGTGGAAGGCTGCCAGCCCGGTGTCGAGCTGAAGGAAGATCATGTGTTCGAGGACCGCGGACAGAGAGATCGACACAGATCAGAGTCGTGCTTATGTTGTTATCGTGTCGGAGATCTTGGGGTGCTGTCGTAACTTAGAAAGACGCGACTTAGAAAAGCAAAAAAATAGAATTTTTTTAAGGTATGACAGTTCTGAGTCGAGTGTTTCTGATTTGTGATCGTTCTAAGTTGTGTGTTTCTAAGTTATGATAGTTCTGTTCTTAAGTCATAACATTCTTAGTTATTGTGTTTCTAAGCTGTGTGTTTTGACGCTGTGTCTTTCTAAGTTACGTGTTTCTAAGTGATGCCAGTTCTAAGTTGTGTATTTTTAGTTTGTGTTCGTTCTAAGCTGTGTGTTTCTAAGTATGATAAGTCCGTTCTAAGTTGTGACTTTCTAAGTTATGTGTTTCTGAGTTTTGTGTTTTTCGGAGTTGTGTGTTTCTAAGTTATGACCGTTCTAACTTATGACGATTCTAAGTTATGTGGTTTTATTCAAGAATTGGAAGTTATGGCTGTTCTAAAGTGTGCAGATCCCGGCGAGCTTCGCCTGGCGGCCACGTCCAGGTGACGCAGGGCCAGGGTGTAAACAATCATGCAGACCCACGACGAATAAACTAGAAACCAAGTAATAACGGTAAATTTATTCATTTTTGTGGTAAGAGACACGTCTACTTAAAACTCCAACACTGACTGACTGACAGGCAACACGCAGCTTCAGGGCTGGATTTAGAGGTCTGGAGGCCTCGGGGCAACAGAGGAGAGGGGCGGAGGCCCCCTGGCCCCAAATTATTTTCCAAATAAAATGAACAATTTTTTTTTAGTCGAGTTGTCCAATACATAATATATTGTGTAATGAAGTAGAGATTCTCTTAGTATTTAAAAAACATACATAAATATAATCGGAGACAAGAATTATATGAAATTAAATTTTAGTGTTAATGAATATTTCTGTTAATATCAAAGGATTTGTGGGGGCCCTCCGTTTGTGGAGGCCCCGGGGCTTTCGCCCCGGTTGCCCTCCCCTAAATTTGGCCCTGAGCAGCTTAAATTCGCTTTAGAAAATGAATTGCCTTCCCATAACCGAGACTATATCTATTCTGTTAGTCCTTAAACATCTGTGCCGCGGTAGGTAACGGCGTTTAGTTTGCGTAAGGTAAATTGTAACAAGTTTGACGGTCGTCAAGAGGAGGACCATATGTCTGCGTATCCTTCCGCCACTGTTGTTCTGTTAACAGTGTTGGTCAACAACTTCTTGTGGTTGTCGATGTTCACGTGATGTTTGCGAGCAACGGGTGGGAAATGAGCTACGCTGGCTCTGCTTTCGAATTTTTTTTTTTTTTTTTTGTAAATGGAACAGAAATATTAATGTAAAATTAGAGATCTTTGTAAATTTGTTCATTTACATGAAAACAAATGTATCGCTACAAAATAGTGTTCGGAAATAATACTGGCTTCGGATCCTTACCCGGTAATTTATGCATTATGTTGTGCCAGTACCTTCAATTGTTAAAAGTAATTTGTAAAGTGCGCCATGAATAACTTTCCAGTATTAACTGCGCACATTAATAAGCATAATAAAAAAGTAAAAAATAAATTATTTAAATTTCGATTATCTTTTCAATGGTCTGAAAAATTATGATTCGATGAAACATACATAATTATGCCGCAATTTTCGTAAGAAATGCACAGTACTATCTTGAAAAACGTATTTCATACATGCAAAAAATTACCATAGCCATGTGTTGTACAAAGTTACGAGTATCTTTCTTGAAGTATAAGAAACCATTTTTTTTTTTGGCAACTGGTTTCTAAAGGAATCTTTTGTAAAATTACAGAATTTTTTCTGTTGGGTAGTCGGGGGGGGGGGGGGGGGGGGAAGAGGCACCGTGGCTCTAACCACAGCCCGCTACCTGGGGTCGAGACACCCAGGCACGTTATGACTCACGGACGTAAAAACGAGGACTTTTTCGACCGTAAATCGTTGCGCACCTACCTCATCCCCTTTCCGGAGAATGTCCCTCCCCCCCCCCTTTTTTTTTTCAACAGCTTCCCTCCCTTTTTCGCGGTGTGTTCGATAGCATCGCAGCGATACGAGCTGTGATATTCGACACCGGTTCGTTTTTGCATGCGGCTGGACGCTGATATCCTCTCCCCTCCCCTTGGACCTGGACATGGGGAGGGGGGACAGAAGGGGAAGGGGTGGAGTATCGCGCTGTGTGTTAATAACGTTGACCGGCCGCAAGGAGCAGCCCATCCGCGCCGGATATTGCAGCGGAAGTGACGTGAGTGTCTTGCAAGAAGACCTGCCGTCGATATAGCGTGCTGTCGAGGGGGGGGGGGGGGGGTTGGATATCACCAGGGGTTTCCTTCCTGTAAGGCTCGGAACAGTCCGCCATGTTGGATGTGTAACATCTTAGCTCTCGGTACACGGCATTTGATGGGAGAGTAATTTCGTGAATGGAACGGAAGTCACGAGGAAACGGGAATGTGTAACCACGGTGCTGCCATCTGTGGCGAATTGCGAAAACCAAAGCTCAAAAAACAAAAAAAAAAAACTTTATAGTATTAACTGTTTAATGAATTTGAACATGGTAAGCAATATTTTAATGAAATTTCTCGTCGGGGTTTATTATTTTTTCAAGTTATTTTTTTTTTATTATTTTTTTTTTTTTTGCTTTTATCGGAGCCGTTTCTTTACATAGTTTAAAATTTCGCTCTGCAAAGTGAATTATTCAGTAGTCGACGTAGCTGCTCCGATATTGAATTCTAGCGGCGAATGCGAAAACTATGCGTGATTTCCCTCCAGAAATGTAGTTGAAAAAACCATTTTCTAATATTTTTCACGTTCGACATTAATTTCATGAATTCTACGTTAAATTTCTGTGTCCGAGTTTTGTCTTATAAGTGTATTTTCAACATAAGAACTCATGAAATGTCTCGTTACCGAGGTTAGATGTTACACATGTCTGGCAAGTATAATATCATTTGTATGCGTTATTCAGTTGTGGAGACACAGAAAACAATGTTTTCGTGAAAAACTACAGTGCATATACCTAGTCAGGAAAAAATTAACAAATAATACTTTCCTTTTTATTTCGTATAAATTCATTCACACGGAAAAGTATTAGTCCGATACAAACAAATATTTATTTTGTATACGGCGAATTTTATGTGAAACGAAATGTTTCGTATACCTAACATAATATACAGTTGAATTGACGAAACCATTTTGTTGGGTCAACCAAATTTTATTGCAATAAATATTTCCTTACATTTATTTTTGCACTAAACAAAAAAATAAATTGTGGAAGCAAAAAAAACTTTTGTTAGTACATAACCTTTGCATAATTAACTGCTGTAGTAGGATTTTTAACTTATTTGTGCTGTATGGATGAGGAGAACCGAATGTAATAAATAACTGAATATTTTTGGTGTTCAAGGGAAATTTTGGTTTAAAATACCTTCAGAAAACTTTATTTAATTTTATTCAGCCTTGCAAAATCATAACAATTATGATGGTTTTAAAATGCCAGGTAAATTTTAAAATATATATGAATATAATAAATTAAATTGTATTCCATAGCAGCCAGTAAAATTGACTTTAAACCTAAAAAGGTTCCAATTGTATACTCCATGTACTGGATTCAGCAGTAACTATTTAAATTTACTACATTGGTTTGATGAATATTAAATAATTTCTGCGCCGGCTTAGCTACTTACGTAACGAGCATAAGACCACTTACTTTCAGACCACTGAGTGAGTAATAAAGGTCCTTATTGATATAGTCTGAAACACCAAATTCATAACAATTTATATCTTTTATAAAATAATCATCACAATTCCAAATGAACACACACTTTTTATTTTCTTCTGTTTATCCTCCTCTCCATTTCATGTAATAATAACTGTTTTTCTTTTTTTTTCACCAAAGATATATCATATTGCCATAGAGCAAAATTTGTTTCTACATATCACAGTACTAATTTCATACAATAAACATAATTACAATTTTGATGCTCATTAATCAAAACAATTAACATAAAATACTCTGTATGAGTGTAACAGTACATCCAGTTCAATCTTTACCAGACAATATGCAAAATGTTTGCGATGTATAAAAAAAATTCATTTCGTGGAAATTCAGACACTCGAAAAAATTCAGCAAGTTTAACCGTGTCGGATATGAATATCAAATAATGACCTAGAACGTGACATACATACACGCTTAATTTTACCCGTGTATTAGTACCAATGGGTTGTATAATTATGTACGTAATATTATTGTTAGTGAGACGGGAGTGGTTATTCCTGGAGTGATTTCAGGGAAACTTGCGTGAAAACGGAAATTCTGGGGTTCGAGATGGCGTGATTGGTGTAGGGACGTGGTTCTTCTGCCGCAGCGCTCTAAGCAGAAGTGCAGGCAAGCTCGTGAAGAGTAGACGAGCAGGTCTGGACGGGGGAGCTGAATTGTTGCCCCTTGCAAGGGCAGCCAATCATGATTTTTCTGGCAATTGTTTGTTTGTACAGTGACTGGAAGGGCAGCCCATCCAATTTCTGAAAACATGTTTCTTTAAGTGTTTAGATAATCCTGAAAACTTGCTCCTTGGAAGGGCAGCCCATCAGGATTTTTCTGACAGTAGTGTTTTTGAAAAGTTTTCTGAATTGTTGCCCCTTGGAAGGGCAGACCATCATGATTTTTCTGACAGTGGTGTTTTTGAAAGGTTGTCTGAATTGTTGCCCCTTGGAAGGGCAGCCCATCAGGATTTTTCTGGCAATGGTTTGTTTGTACAGTGACTGGAAGGGCAGCCCATCCAATTTCTGAAAACATGTTTCTTTAAGTGTTTAAATAATCCTGAAAACTTGCTCCTTGGAAGGGCAACCCATCAGGATTTTTATGACAGTAGTGTTTTTAAAAGGTTGTCTGAATTGTTGCCCCTTGGAAGGGCAGACCATCATGATTTTTCTGACAGTGGTGTTTTTGAAAGGTTGTCTGAAATGTTGCCCCTTGGAAGGGCAGCCCTTCAGGATTTTTCTGACAGTGGTTAGTTTAGTTTAGTTTAGGTTAGGTTAGGTTAGGTTAGGTCACTATACAAACTAACCACTGTCAGAAAAATCCTGAAGGGCTGCCCTTCCAAGGGGCAGCATTTCAGTCGCCCCGGATGGACAAGTTCGGGCAGGCAGCCGGGAGGCGCCGACCAGAGTGCGCAGCTCGGAGGACGGTTACGACCAAGGAGGCATGACCAGGTCCCGCGGAGGAGGGTGAGGGGTGGAGGGTGGTGTCATGAGGAGAGGGAAGGGGGAGGGGGCGAAGAGCTGGCTCTCCACCGGCGCGTGGCAGGCGCGCGCTCCGCCGGCGACTAAGGGCGGTATTCCAAGACGCTCAGGCGAGGCAGCGAACGAGCGGGAAGCCTAAGATGTCCATCAAGTTCTGTCCCTGCCCGAACACGCCCGAATATTCACCTTCGGCCAACCTCGGGTTTGTTTATATATATATATATATATTTCTCTGTTTATTTTAATGTAGCTATACTAACCTAGGCGAATATTCGGGCGTGTTCGGGATATCTTAGGTTCCGCGAACGAGCACTAACTTGTCGGGATGCGACCGTGACCTAACTTGCGGGCTGTTATTCCAGAACGTGTCCCACACCGGATCCCAGAAAGGGAAACAAATCGGCAAACCGTTTCGATAAACGGTGCCCTGCGCGAGGCTAGAAACTGGTTTCAACGCATTCTAGCGGACGTTTGGCAAACATCGACACAATCGTTTCGGCAAAAATACTAGAGATAGGAACGACATCGCGCAAAAATACAACCGCCTTTCTAATTTTTAAGTATCTATTATTTCCTGTTATGACTATTAAAGTGTGCAGAATGTATTACAGGGTAGTTTCGCTGTCATAAAGTTTAATTTGGCACACCAACACGCTTGGTGCGTCCCCCAATGTTCACTATAATGACTATATACGAGTTAATTAAGCCAGACGCGGGACCGTTATCTGGACGAAATCAACGAAAAAGTGAGCTCTGCGCATGCACAGAATTTGGGCAACAGATCGGCAACGTATAGGATACTATAATCAGTTTCCGTAATATACGGGACTGGCTGTGTCCTACCGTGCACTAGGAATACGTTTAGGGTACAGATGTAGCTTATTCAAACCCAAAACTTTTTTTTTTATGTTGTAACTTCGACCTAAGAATCGGTCGGTCATACACGCCATGTTATTTTTTTTTGTTTTGAATTTTTCGTAATTAATATTCCTGAAATTTCAATTAGATGCCTTAATTTCATTTGTTCTGTCACTTATATTTTTAACAGATATTCACGAAGTGTATTATATATACTGGGTGTAAAAAAATTCGCGCAAGCGATAATAATTAGGAACACCCATGCGATTTTTTTACACGTGAATACCTGTTGAAAATAATAATGACGAGAAATAAAAATTAACACGTACGAGAAGTCAGTTTTTTTGTTTGTTTTTATAATCTCACGTCGTACCGACGCAACCGCTGTGATTCGTGTCCCTTGACCGAGTCAGTCAGGGGACTAAAAACCACACGTGTAGTTCCGCATCGTGTGACAAGGGGCTGACGCTACTGGAGTAGCACGCCTGTCATCGCGTGATGCGGCGCGAGGTGGACGCGTGACGTCGAGGTAGCGCGCCGACATACAAGCTGGTACACGAGTAGCTACCGCCACTTCTGAGGGCGTGTACCTCAATTCACTCGAAGTTGAAAATGAGCCACATAAATGTGGGCCGTAATTCCCTACGTTTACCGAGCAATTCGACACATCGGAAGGAAAAGAAGGAAAAAAAAAAAAATGACAAATTCGATTGTAGTCCATTCCGGTGGAAAATACAGTAATATATCATCGGACCCTGTGGTTTAACACTTGAGCACCACAACTGCGTGTAAAATGCTTACAAATGATTCTAAAAATGTTTCCTCCCAAACTGTTAGATACTGCAGTCAATTTACGTACTTTTCAACGAATAATTCACCTAAAATGAACTGAAGAGTTCTTCGTAAGTTCAGATAATTGCATATAATATTTATGTTAAAGAACGTCACAGATATTGAATGTGGTTGTCACTTTAAGTAACTTTTAAAAAAACACAAATAAAACCATTATTCGCTGAGTTTTCTTGCAGGCTATAATATTCGTACAACTGACGTACAATATAAGAATGTATATATTAGGTAGATGCCGAAGCAAGACTTCCTATAACAGACGTTACCATGGTGCGACTTCCTGAAAAAAAGTTTATATAGTGTTTCGTTTCATAATTCATAGACCCCAAAGCCATCTTCAATTCCAACATGTGTGCATGTATGTGTATATATATATATATATATATATATATATATACATATATTATATATATCATTTTATGGACACGATAATCACCGGTAGTTTGCACAAATTACTTCCAAATTGATACACAAAATATAATTATGGAAAATCTTGGTCTAGTTCGTTAATGAGAAAAATCTAACCAATGGGGTAGAAATGGGGAAGGTTTTTAAAAACAGAAAAATCACTTTAGCTCCCATAATATAACAAATATCACATACGTTTGAACGTAAGAGTAATACCAAAACTTCTGTTTAAATAAAATTGTTATACGACCAACCATAACTGCTAGGGGTGGAAGAAACTATTGTTGAGGACAATAAAATTCATAACTTCCTTAGTTGGCACGCCATTGAATCCGTTCGAATTGTTTGTAAAAATTATAATTTTTATCTAAACTTTTGTCTGAAACAATTTCTGATAAGATAAACTATTGCTGCTTGGGGTTAAAAAACAGGATAATAATTTTAAAAAAAAATAGTTTTCGTACCATGCACACTATTTATCAAACCCGGTAATTTATACTTTGTGTTGCCTCATTACTTCCAATAGTTAAATTTATTTGCTACGGTCCCTGAAGTCAAATTCTTGAATATTCAATTATCTTTTCCATATTTAAAAAATATATATATATAATGCTTGCATAAAATATCGATTAAAATGTAAAATTATGCGCCAATATTAGTAAGAAATACTCAGTATTATCTCAAAAAAACGAATTTAATGTACCTATGCCAAAATAACCAAAGCCATGTGTTGTACAAAGTTACAATATATTTATGTAGTATTACTAACTATTTCTTGACAACTAGTTTCCGAAGGAACCTTGTGTAGAAGTACAGAAAAAGAGTTTCTGTGTACTTAACGAGTTGACTTCACAAGGAACAAGTTTTTGACGTGACAACGTCTAATAAATCGATGAACGCCGGCTGCACGCACGAAAAAGTGTCCCGTAACGCACATTTTCCCGTTACGCTGTGTCCCGTTACGCTCATTGTACGCTTGCACCGCATCTATCTCTCTTCCACTCGATTGGAACAACCATCGATCTGACTTTTTCGAGGCACATTAAACTTGAAACACTCCCATTCGTTTCCTACTTTTCCTATCATCTTCCTATCCTTAACAGAATAACACAGTTTGGAAGAAGTTAAATAGCAAACATGTATAAAAGTTATAGTTAAAATAATCACTTCGTTAAAGTAATAAACATATTTGAATTAATGAGTGCAAATAGAAGTAAATTTATCAATTAAATTGTAGATTTCATTTCACTCCTTCTTTGTATATATACAAAATAGTGATAATTCAATAAAAATGATTCAATTTTATTCATAAAAGTATGCAATCATTTTATCAATGTTTTGTTATGACGTTGTCACGTTAAACTATCGTCCGTAAACCGACTTTACAGAGAACCAATTTTTTTTTTGTAGCAGCCAGTCGCTACTAACTTTAGGCATTCCGCTTTAACGAAGTAAAATTTTTATAATCGAGCGACAGATGATAGTTATGGCCTGAAAACGTCTGAAACCAAGATGGCGTCTCCCACTTAAGAGAGCGAGCGGTTTCGGCCCGGCCCCGCAACAACCTCGGCTTACACGAGTTAGTTCCTGATCAGGCCTCCGGGAGCGCTGCAAGTTAGTCAAGTCCCTGGAGAGGTCCGGCTAGCTCCTCGAGTGAAGACGCCTTCAGCAAATCCTCGGACATCCCTGCGGGTCTGTGTGCGCCGACAAACCAGAGAAACTGACGATTAAGAGTATAGGCTCGGAAATTACGCGTGTTCATTGGCCTAGGTATAGAGTTAAGTTCGCACAAAACCATGGTACGAATTATAAGTATGCTAGCATGTATTGTCCAAGATCTAAGTGGCGCCACTCTAGTTCATAAGTTTGTGTACAAGAGTTTGCTGCATTTTTTTCCCCCATGTGAATTATGGTCATCGTGTTTGTTACTAGGTTAGAGGTTATCACTTATTTATATGTATGTTCAGGGTACAGGTACCTACTGATCCTTGGCTCCGCCTTTAAGGCGCTTTCTTTAGAAAAAAATTGTCCGTTTATTGGCTGCTGTCATCGAGAGCAGACATTATAGTATTCAATAACCAGAAAGTACTAACAGTTCAGTCAGTTTTAATGTTTATCGGTTTAGACCGTTTATACTTTGGGGGCGTGTCAAAACCGCTGTAGAGCCGTTGGAAAAGCCACACAGGAACATGCAAATAATCGGAATATAACTTGTCGTTACAAAAATCCGTGACATTTTAGGGTCTCTACACTGTTTGAAATTACAGTAAATTTACGGAATTTTTCAACGAATGATGCACTTCAGACAAACGAAGAATACTTCGTAATTAAAAAAAAAATTGGTTCTTAGTAGAGACTACGTAAGTACGATGAATTCCGACTTCAGAGTTTCGGGCTCAATTGCATTCAGGGTAAATATACACGAGGAGGCGGGGGGGGTTGTTGATATCTCGGAGATTGCGGTTGACGACCGAGAAACGCTGATACAATGAGGCGGACGAAGGTTGTGCCCTAGAACAATGCCATCCGCCCTAGGGGGTGCAACTGTACAGGCGGAATATGGTCATTAAAAAAAATTGGTTGTCCGTAAAGTCGGTTTACGAACGATAGTTTAACGTGACAACGTCATAACAAAACAACGATGAAATGATTGCAAACTTTTATGAATAAAATTGAATCATTTTTATTAAATTATCACTATTTTGTATGGATACAAAGAAGTGAAATGAAATCTACAATTTAATTGATAAATTTACTTTTATTTGCACTCATTAATTCAAATATGTTTATTACTTTAACGAAGAGATTATTTTAACTATAACTTTTATACATGTTTGCTATTTAACTTCTTCCAAACTGTGTTATTATGTTAAGGATAGGACGATGATAGGAAAAGTAGGAAACGAAAGGGAGTGATTCAAGTTTAATGTGCCTCGAAAAAGTCAAATCGATGGTTGTTTTAATCTAGTGGAAGAGAGATAGATGCGGCGCAAGCGTACAATGAGCGTAACGGGACAGAGCGTAACGGGACACAGCGTAACGGGACAATATGCGCAACTGGACACTTATACGTGCGTGCAGCCGGCGTTCATCGATTTATTGGACGTTGTAACGTCAAAAAAACTTTGCGATTGAGAAATGACAACATTGCTAATTCAGTTTTAAATATGAGAAAAACATAGACATTCCTTAAACATAATACACGAATAAAAAAAAAATAAAATTTTACGATCATTTATACTTCAAAATTTATGGAATGGTGTATTAACGAAGTGGTATATCCTTACTAATATTATAAATGCGAAAGTAACTCTGTCTGTCTGTCTGTCTGTTTGTCTGTCTGTCTGTTTGTTACCTTTTCCCGGCTGAACGGCTGAACGGATCGTAATGAAATTTGGCAAGGAGATAGATTATATCCTGGGGATGGACATAGGCTATCTTTAGTCTAAAAAAAATTTTTAAACTGTTTAAAAAATATATCTTAATTTTATGTAAGGTGTGTAACATATATACATACTGTTAGTGTCATTCCTCTATGCCTGCCGAGCAATAGCTTTCAAGCCATTACGTTACGTTTTTCTATTGTAAGGAACTAAGTAGAGAGTAAGAAAAAAATAAAGATCTTGACAGTTTGTAGTGTCGCCATATTTGTTTCAATTTTCAATACCGTTTTTGTATATTACAATTTAAATTGCAGAAAAAAATCATGTTTCATAGACACATATATAGTGAGTGTGTGTTATTTCTCTATGTCCACGAGGTCTCGCCGCGTCAATTTTCTCCTTGGGGCGAACCCGTCCGCTTAATAATTAAATAAACAGCTTTTATCGTTGAAATATTTCATGATTTATTTCATGAAAATCTGCTCTCAAAAGAAAGTTAGTTTTATAGACATTCAATAGGTGTCTCTCTATCTCTCTCTGAAGATCAATCTATGAATCGTTACAAATTTATTTCCTTTATTTTTTTAGTTTGATTTGATACAATATGATTTCACTAAAAATCAATTTATATTCCTTCCTATTTTCATTTCCACATTACGAAGTTTCACTTCTTCCGCGCGGAGGGATTCCACGCAATATTTTTGCATGCAATTAAAATCTATTTTTTAATGATGCCAAAGAAGTATAACTTCTCATGCGCGTACCTAAGTACACGCAACCATTTTTTAAATTTAATTTCTTCTATATATATTTTTTCTCCCTACCTAGGGCACTCATAATTCTTTTAAATTTCACGTGTATGTTTTCAATGGCATTCGAGTTGTACAATTTTTTTTTGTCAAATTGGTCATTATTTATACTTTGTTTCATTTTGGAAACATACGTATTTTAGGTATTATGACAAATAAAAAAAAATTAGTTTCACTAACATTCTTAGGTTTTTTATTGTGTTGATAGTTTCAAGTTTAATATTATGTAGGTACATAAATTCTTAAACTTATAAATTTCTTCGAAATTTATTCATAGGTTGGTAGGGCCTACTTATTTTTTCTATTGTCAATATTGTTACCAACTTATTTGCAAGGAGTTTGGTTTAGTGTTTATAATTTATCTGCTGAGGGTCAAGAGTCTTAGGGCTGCTGAGACCGAAGACCAGAAATATTTATCAATTATGTAATATATTGTTGAAAAATTAGAATTTTACTATTTCAGGAAAGTAGATTTTTTTTATTAATTAGAATAGTTACGTGTAATTGCCATCTTCCTTTATTTCATATTAAACATTATGTTTGGTTGAGTGTGAGATAATTTTATTTATGTATGTTTTAATTTCATTTAATTTCTTATATATATATATATATATATATATATTCTTACCTACCTACTTCTATTAAATTTCAGGCGGATGTTAACATTGTCATTCCAGTTGTATACATTTTTTTGTCAAATTAGTTGTTATTTATACTTTTTGTTTCATTTTGGACTATGTTTTTTTTTACTTAATTCAAAGATTTGTGGTGTGTACAGGGAGTGATATCTCTATTAATTTCTATACTCGTATACTGGATAAGCGGAATATTGCCACCACAGTTTTACATATAAACAAATCCTACAAATTTTTTAAACATTATGACAAATAAAAAATAGTTTCACAAACATACTTAGTTTTTTTTTGGTGTGTATAGTTTGAAGTTGAATATTATGTATGTATGTAAATTCTTAAACATACAGTTATTTATTCATTTATTTAGATAATTATTCATAGCTATGTAATAAGCTTTCTATTTGTCAATATTGTTATTATGGTAGATAGGAGTATACAGTAAATGCCTACATTCTTAAATTCCTTTATATCTCTTTCGATTTGGAGTGTTTCCGAGCCATTCGGGGTCCTCAACATCAACCCCTCCCCCCCCCCCCCCCCCCCCCAGGTGCTTAAAGCCCCAAAATTTCGAAAGTTTAAAAATTTTTAAAAATCTATCTCTTTCGATTTTAAGTGTTTTCGAGCCATTCAGGGACCTCGAACCCCCCGCCCCCCTCTGGGAACAAAGCCCCAAAATTTCGACAATTTCAGGAATTTCAAATATCTATTCTTTCGAGATGGAGTGTTCCAAACCATTCGAGGTCCTGAACATCCACTTTCCGCTAAAGTGAAAGCCCTAAAATTTCAAAATATAAGAATATATATAATTGGATGTTGGCATGTATGACGTCGATAAACTCTTACACCGTTTGACCGATCGCCATGAAAGTTGGCACATCGAAGTGTTTTTATCATGGAGAAGGTTTTTATGCTAACCATTTTTTTTGTAACTCGCCGCTAGATGGCGCTGTAGCGCATCAACTTCTAAACCTTTCAACCGATCGCCATGGGTAAACAGAAAACCATAGGTCACAGATACACAAACAGTAATTATGTGTCATTTCTTAATGTCCACCACACTGGACATATCGCTATCCATTGTGCTGTAACTCGCGGACAATATATCACCCGGTGTTCAGCCCGGGCAAAGCCGGGTACTGCAGCTAGTTGATTATAATGGCAAAATATTATATTTTGGAATATTTTTTTCCCCGATGTGACATTACTTTCTTAGCAATGAAATTGGCATATTTTGCGTACATTTGCTTTGCTTGTGCTCTTGTGTATTTTTTTTTAATAATTTTGGTAGCACTAAATGTAAGTTTTTTTTTGTGTCAAGCGAAATTATGGTACAGTCGGCGCTCTTTATAGCAGGTTTCATACCACGTTCGCCAATACAAGTTTATTACAGACTTGTTTTGAATATCATTGTACAGTTATTTAACTTTTTTTATTTTGTCTTCCATTTAAACATATATATTGACGTTTTATGGCCCGCTGATCCGGTGGTGGGGGGGTCAGAAAGTGGTGGATTCAAGAGATGTAACTGGTACGCTGTACCAAGGGGGTCGAGTTACGGCACATGTACCGCATATCTCGCGCACTGTAATTTTTTTGTACATTTTTCATGTAAAATTATAGATACTTGTATATTTGTACATTTACATGAAAACAACTTTATCAATACAAACCGGTGTTTGCAGTAATAGCTACTGGGTTTGCATTCTAACCCGGGAATTTATGGTTTGTGTTGTCTCAGTGCCTCCAATAAAAGTTATTTATAAACCTTTTCCTGAAATAGCTTTCCAGTAAGTATTAACTGTGCTCATTAATGAGCATAATAAAACAAAATAATGACACATTAATGAATATTCGAATACTTTTCCACGGTTTAGAAAAAAAATATGCTTGAATGAAACATCAATTAAAAATATGAAATTATGCGCCAATTTTCGTAATAAATACTCAATATTATATCGAAAACAAAAGTATTAAAATAGCCATAGCCATGTGTTGTAAAAAGTTACTAAGTATATATTTACTTTTTTTCTTTTTTTTAGAATTATAAACTATATCTTGGCAACTGGTTAATAAAAAAATAATCTTTTTGTAAAAGTACAGAAAATCTGGTTTTTTCTGTGTACCGGGATGAGAAAGACCTGTTACGCGGTACCAAGGGGGTCGAGTATCTCGTACGTTTTGGAGGGTGGGGGGGGGGGTTGTTTAAAGAGCCGCAGTAAAGGAGGGGGAAGGGAAACAGAGGAGGAAGTAGCAATCTGCACCGATCAGTGGAGAAGACTGGAGAAAGAGTGTGCGTGTGCTTGTGTGTGTGTGTGTGTGAGGGAGAGAGAGAGAGACACGGATCTGACACCGGTCCAGTTGAAGGACTGCCAATAGCGGACGCGACACGGACTCAGTCCCCCGGACTCGCCTGTCCGTCGCTTGTCCGGACGGGACAACCCGCCCGCTCGCTCGCTCGATTCACCATCCTCCACTTCTTGGACGACTTCGGGTGGTCGCGCGGGGATTTACGACCTTCCGCGTACAATCGCCTCCCTTGGGTACGAAACGCCCTCTAGAGGACGGGAGGTGGGTTTTTTGAGACACTCCTGGCACGCAATTTCCCCCCCCCCCTCCAAACTACCGCGGGCCTCGCGCCAATCGTACCAACATCCCAACATCACCCACCCCACGTCGGGTATCCTATTTTCCTTGCAGCCACAGTTTATTTTTTTTAGGTCCTGTTTCTAAAAATCTTATCACTTCAGCTATCCTGCGTTCATTGCCCGCTCACAAATTTTCGTCATTTCGATATTTACTAATCCGTATTTGCGAGACTTTTCTTTACCGTTCCTTGATTACGTTTTTACATCTCTGGAACACCTGGCTACCATGATCACTTTCCCAGCTTTACCTACTGAATGTATCGGTGCGGGAATGTGTGAGCGACTGGTTTTAACGTTATGCTACTTATTGTCATCTTTTTTTTTTTTTTTTGGCAATGTTGGATTTTTTTGACGCGATAACGTCTTATAAATCGATGAACGCCGGCTGCACGCGCGAAAAAGCATGACTCATTGTCACGTTCCACCTGAACCGAGCGTGCAAGAACCGGCCAACCACCGTGGGAGAAAATCTTCTATAATATAAACAGGTTAAGGCGGGCTTTTTAAAAGCAGCAATTTAAAAAGTTTGATATGACATTATCACGTAAAATTATCGTCCGTAAACCGACTTTACAGACAATCCCCTTTTTTAGTTGTTAATTTTTTTCCACCACGTGTATGCCTATGTTTAATTTTTAGTTACCTGTAAATTAGGTTTTTGGTTAAATTTTATCTTTGAACATTTAGTAAAAACTTAATTCTGCTTTTTATCTTGCTACCTATTTTTATCATCTATTATGTAAAATTTGTAAAAGTTCAATGGATCATGTAATAAAATTAATTAAGTTAGGCAAAAAAATGCATATTGCCTTAACTTCGCCACCAATAAATACAATAATAAATAAATGTATTAAAATTATCTGGCTTCTTTTTTTTCTCCAAATAATATATACGAGAGCGTTATTGTGAATGATGTACAGGAATATGCCTTAAATAATAATCACAAGAAAAATAGTAATCAACAATAGTTTCTCTCCTTACAGAAGCCCATCTCCGAATGGCCAAACCAAGCAAACCAACCAGAAAGACAGAAGCCTCTGGTTGGCCCAGCCAATCAGGAAACCAATAGATCCCAGACAATAATATACGTATAAAGTTAAGAGGACATCTAAGACACTCATTGAGATGCTACCCCAATGATGGCGACTGCAATTCAGAATCAATAAATCTTCAGTTTACAGCGAAATATGGATAATTTGTACCGATTATAAATATATATATATATATATATATATATATTGTAATTTAAAGTTGAAAAAATTTTAACAGCATCGTGGCACACGGGCTAAATTTGGAGCCTGTGGACACTTGTTGAAAAACTCAGCGCAGCGTTAGTACCCGGTCAAAAATTCATCATAAATTGTTACGAAGATGTTATGGTTTTACAAAATATATTGTTAATGACCCTAACAAGAGAGGTAGTCACACCACATAAATTTACTAGTATACTATCAGGGAAAGCAATATATGTATACATACATAAAGTGAGATGTGTATAGTGAAATAGAATTATAATAGTATCCCTACAGTAAATGGAATAAAAATATCCATGTAAAAATACAGATATTTGTAAAAAAATATATTGTTCGCAGTAATTCTGGGTTCGTATTCTTTCCCAGGCATTTATGCTCCTCCAATAGTTAAAGTTATTTGCAAACCGTTCCCTGAATAACTTTCCAGTATTATTTGCGCACAATAATAAGCGTAATAAAAACTAAAGCTTATTTTTGGAATATTCGTTTATCTTTACATTTGTTTAAAAAATATATACTTGAATGAAACTTCAGTTAAAATATAAAATTATGCACCAATTTTCGTAATAAAGAACTCGGTATTATCTTGAAAAACGTATTTCATATATGCAAAAATAGCCATGGTCATGTGTTTCATATGTAGTATTACAAAATATTTCTTGGTAACTAGTTTCCAACGGAATCTTTAGTACAAGCACAGAAATTGTTTCTCTGCGTTTTTGACACTTTTGGAAACATTTTCAGACATCTTTCTTCAGTGCATCAAGAACCCTTGTCATATTCGCCTGGTTTTCTTCAATCGAGTCGTATCGATTCTCTTTCTGTGTCAACTACATTTTAGCAAACGCGTAGGATTCTACGGGGGGCTTCATCAGAAGTTTAGGAATTTGTAATTTCGCCAAAAATTCAGTGGTTAAGTTCGCTCTATAGTGATGTATATTTAAAATATTTCGTTATTATTATTATTTTTATTTCATAGTAAAAATAAAAGTATAATAAATTATTTGCGAAAATAAAAATTCTTTAATTTTATTAAGTTACTTAATGATTCAACATTCACCACATTAAGATTACAAAATTAAAAGCAGTTCCATAAATACTCCAAAGAGACATTAATAAAAAAATTTGACATCATTGGTGCAGAGATCGTAGGGGTGTGAATTTGCCTCGCAAATAAGATACTGACGTTTTCTAATTCTATCACTTGTGCTTACCCGTGACTATCGATTTCACACGCCAAAAATAAAACGATAGAAAAGCGGAACTTGGTGACTCTGAAGTTTTAATCAAACTGACATAGACAACTGGTGTTATTTATAGATCGGCAACTCCCACGTTGGTTGACAGCTGCGACAGCATTCAGCGTCTCCAAATGGAAGCGCGCATTGCTAACTCAGTCAGCTTTTGGCTGCGAAATATTGACAGTTGTAAGGTGTGATATTCATAACAAAAAAGTAAGTGGAACGTATTACTCATAATTTCATTTGTATTTTTTTTTAAATAGAACCTTGAGTAACTTTAAGTATACGTATATTTTTGCTAAAACTAAAAAAAGGGCCTTGGATTGCCTATTTAAAGGAGAGACATAGTAACCGAAAAACGCCATATTTTTTTCGACAATTTTTGAAGTTAAACTTCTTTAGGTGCGTTATCAAAAAAGAAAAACATGACGAGAATTAATTTTTACTGTGCGCGCGCAGACTGGCAGGATGAAATATTAGATATGTGCTTTCAAATTGTATATAATTTAGTGATTGATATTGTATACTGTCCGTGCAATTAAAAACCTTTATTTATTGTGAATATTAGGGATATAAATTGTGTTATAGCCTTTTTCAAGTGTATTTTTATGGTCCCGTATGTATAGTTATTTGCATTATAAGTTTACCTGCGCTACCAAGCCTCGCTCGGCGTTTTTTTTTGTTGTAAAATCGTGTTTTTTTCAGGTGAAACACCTGTTTAGATAAATTTGAAAAGAAAAACGTTAACTAAATATAAAGTATTCAAATCGTTAGAGCAATTTCCGAGGAGACAATGTATAAATATACATACAATAATTGCTCGTTATATAGCATTAGATGAATTATTTCATTATTATTTAAAAAATAATTAGAATTTATAAATTCGAATAAATATTCATCATATTTATTGAATATCATTATTAATTTTATATTAATATTGAATACTGTGACTTTATTTAAAAAAAAATTTAAATTAATTGAATTTATTCTTTACCAACCAGTCTTTTTATTGTTTTATTTCTATTAATTATATCCCATGCCAAATTAAAGTTAGTTTTTTAACACACTAAGTAAGTATAGTCTAACAATTAACACGCTTACGTAAGTACAACGCAACTATTTTTATGCCATATTAAATTTTTATCGATTGGTATTGAAAATTTGAGTTCGTTCACGCAGTTTGCACACGTTAAGAGATTTTCAGAGACCGTAACTATTGTCTGATGAGACAATCAATACAGTTACAGTTAATCCCCGAAGAGTTGAAAGTACTGAACGTCAATGACTTCACATGAATATATATGTACTGAACGTCAATGACTTCACATGAATATATATATATATATATATATATATATATATATATATATATTCATGTGAAGTCATTGACGTTCAGTACTTTCAACTCTTCGGGGATCAACTGTAACTGTATTGATTGTCTCTCTCTCTCTCTCTCTCTCTCTATATATATATATATATATATATCTTAATATATATAAATCTCGTGTCACAATGTTTGTCCTCAATGGACTCCTAAACCACTTAACCGATTATAATAAAATTCGCACACCATGTGCAGTTCGATCCAACTTGAGAGATAGGATAGTTTAAATCTCAAATTATAGTCGCAATTTTAATTTATTGCGATTTATTTGTCTGTTATTATTTGACAGTCACAATTATCTGTTAACTCCAAATGATTCTAATAGATGTCGATACCTTTCGACTGGGTTGAGTAAGTAATCAATAGATGGCGCTGCTATGGTAAATCTACGAACGTGTCATATAAGCTACTTTTTAAATTTTTGGTGTTAGCATGTTACTTAGACTGAAGTGTAAATTGAATTCATATTATAATGAAGATAATACAGTGAAATTAATCCTGTTTTTTACTTATTTGTGCTTCATTGATCAAAACTTTATAATTTAATTTGAATATATGTATGTAAGTATTATCACATAATTATAAAATTTAATTAAAATGTCAATGCAAAAATGATACACAATTTCCTACACTTTTTCAATAGTTGTACAAATATTTTTTTTTATTGTTTTTATTTAACCTCTATTAAAAAATATTTAGCACTTATTATTTCAATGTGCTATGATAACAAGTTTTTCAGATTTTTTTTCTTATATTCAAACGATTAAATTAGTATTTCAATTCTTATTGAAATTATTATTTAAACTCTATAATTTAAATATGTACATGTCAGTATTATCACATAATTATAAAAGTTAATTAGAATGATTTTCAATTTTTTTTTCAAATATTTAAACGATTAATTTATTATTTTCAGTCAAATGCCATGGAAAAAATCTAACAACAACGCGAGCACCAGAGAGGCACGACGCAAACGTATTAAAAGAGCCCATCAGTTATATGTATGTAAGTATTATCATATAATTATAAAATTTAATTAAAATGTCAATGCAAAAATGATACACAATGTCCTACACTTTTTCAATAGTTGTACAAATATTTTTTTTATTGTTTTTATTTAACCTCTATTAAAAAATATTTAGCACTTATTTCAATGTGCTATGATAACAAGTTTTTCAGATTTTTTTTCTTATATTTAAACGATTAAATTAGTATTTCAATTCTTATTGAAATTATTATTTAAACTCTATAATTTAAATATGTACATGTCAGTATTATCACATAATTATAAAAGTTAGTTAGAATAATTTCCTTTTTTTTTCAAATATTTAAACGATTAATTTATTATTTTCAGTCAAATGCCATGGAAAAAATCTAACCTCAACAACGCGAGCACCAGAGAGGCACGACGCAAACGTATTAAAAGAGCCCATCAGTTGGCAGAACAAATTGAATCAAGAAATCCAGCTCAAAGAATCAGGACAGCAGAAGGTCATGCACAAGAATCTCAAGAACAGTGTAACGAACGTCTTCAAGAGAATATCATAAGAACAAGAGCAGCAGGAGAACGAGACATAGCCACAGTAGGAGCACAGGAACAATAATTTCAATTTATACATGTAAGTAATATCACATCTTAATATATATAAATCTCGTGTCACAATGTTTGTTCTCAATGGACTCCTAAACCACTTAACCGATTATAATAAAATTCGCACACCATGTGCAGTTCGATCCAACTTGAGAGATAGGATAGTTTAAATCTCAAATTATAGTCGCAATTTTAATTTATTGCGATTTATAAAAGCGAAATACCACTCACTGACTCACTCATCACGAGATCTCTAAAACTATACACCCGATTGACTTGAAATTTAGCATAGTTACTCTCATTTTGTGATGTAGACGCTCACTAAGAACGGATTCTGCGGAAATCCGATCCCAAGGGGAGTTTCGGAGGGGTGAGGGGGGGGGGGGGGTAATATATCAAAATTTCCATTTTTTGGTAGGAAATCACCATGGCAACGGCTGTTGCTTTGTTGATGCTTCATTCGTCTCTATGACAACGACTATTTCATTGTTAGTGCAGTCCTCATCACCGTTGAAATTTAGCTGGTATCTAAATATCAAAAATTACCCTTTTTTTTTCAAGTATTTATATTTTACAGACTTGAAACTTCACAGTAATGTTCCTTATGTTACGCAGGATGAAATTTTCCGAAAATTAGATCCCATGGGTGGTTAAAACAAGGCAACAGGATTTTGCATTGTTCATGCCTTCTGCGTCTCCATGGCAACGGGCATCGCGCGGCAGTGGCGTACCCACAAGGAGGGGCAAGTATAATGAGCGGCGCAAGCGTGATCTGCCTGTAGACTGCCGTAGCGAAGTACGGGTACATCAGTTGTACGTTGCGTGCACGAGTCGGGAAACCATCGGTGCTATTCATTTTCTCTCCGGTACATTATACAGCATTGTAATAAATTTTCACTGATTTTTTTATTATTTACCATTACTGTAAATGGGTGATGTGGCTTAATTTTTTTCCATTAGTATAGCCGTGCGAAGCCGGGTCGGGCAGCTAGTATATATATATATGTAGTTGTTGCAGCCAATCACTATTGACTTCAGTAAGTCCAATAAATTAATAACTATCATTAAACGATGCTAAATTTTGAAAATTAGACAACAGAAAGTTGTTACAGCCTAGAAATTGTTGAAACCAAACAACGTATTTCGACTGGATAGATTTTATATTTTTCGAAACCTAAGTAGAAAACTAAGAGGGTTCCGGGTTAGGGGAGTGACCTAGGTGAGTCTCAGGCTGAAGCCTATACGCTTAGTCATGCTGGTATTAGACATGCAGGGATAGGGTCGCATGCATCGTGCGCTAGGAAGGGATTGGCCAGAGATGGCAGTGATTGGCGTCATGACCAGCTCCCCTATCTTAAAACTAGCTTAAAACTATGCTAAGTCGGGGCCAGGTGAAACCTGCAAAGACACAGGGAAAACTCTGGGCATGGGCATACGGGAGTATACAGGATATATAGGATGGCATGGATGAAGAAGTTGGACAGAGTAGAAAAGAGTCTACCATGCGGGTAGTTGGGAGATTTGACGCGTAGTCAGCTTTAATATTTGTATCTATTTGCTGGATGTATGACCAGGGGCACTTACATCCCTGGTGATGAGTGGCTACAATGGCCACTCAATCTACTGCCAGTCAGCACCTGAAACTATAGAAGAAAGAAAAGCAGTCAAACTTGCCTACTAGACACTTGATTAACTGGATAGCCTACAGTTCGCAGGAATGAAAGCCATAACCAAAACCCGAACAGTTCCGAAGATTACCGAAGTAAAAGGTTAGGTTGAGTTAGGTTCGTTCTGTATAATAGTTCTTCCCCCCCCCCCCCCCCCCCGTAAGGGAAGGTTTTGGTTATCTTAACCATGTAAAATGAAAGGATGGCTAGGTTAGGTTAGCGTTATTTAAAATACTGTATGACCGTAAAATATATAAATTCTTTCAATATGGTGCCTCAGATAAATTACTTATGCTGACACCACAGTCTACTTACTACACGTGTGTCGTTTTTTTTCCTCACGAACGATCCTCAAACTTCGGAGAACTTCGAATGTGTTCGGTTGCGGCTGTCATATTTGTGAACTGTAGGGTTTCCTATTTCGACTGGTGTCACTTTCGTTCGGCACGCAGCTAAGGATGTCAAAGGTTTTCAAAACATCGATATAGGTATCGGTCTTTCGAGACATCGCTTTAATTATATTTTTTGCCAATAAAATATCGGCCTAAAAATATCGATAATTTTTATATATCGGTCTATTATAATATACAAACTTTTACCAATGATTAACTTTTTTATATTATTTTTTAAGCATATATTACCAATATTAAGTTCTAGATACATCTGAGCTAATATAAACGAATTGCGTAATACAATCTTAGCTCTTACTGGCAAAAGAGAACATAAAAATTATTTGTTAATATTAATTAATAAAATCTCTATATGTTTCGATGTTTTTTATCCAACCCTTTTTATTTTTAATTAATTTTTATTGTTTGTTATTGTTATTAACTTTTGAAGATGATAAGTGATAAAGAAGTCAACAAACATGTAGAAAAGAGAATACTGAATAATAAAAAAATTGAAAAATTACATAGTTGTCTTTGATATTTCTGGTAAGAACAGATCCTTGCTATAGGTAATTTAATTATAAGTAACTTAAACTAGCATAAATATATTCCTATATTTTATCAAACTCAGAAGCATTTATTTTTTAAGTTATCTAATCTTTTATTCTTTTACTTTTTTTTCTGCCAGATTCATTTACAGATAATTTCACCATTTTTTTTAAATTGAAAACTATTATTTTATTCAAATTCGTTACCATCGGAACAAAATGTCGATGACAAATCATCGAAATTTAGGACCTGAATTATAGATCTTTTACGATATATCGATATATCGTTGCCATCCCTACGCGCAGCGCAACGTGCTTGGAGGAAAAGAAGAGAAGAATCATTTCCAATAAGTAGAGACCGGAAAAATTCGCTAATTCATTCCGCGATAGGCTAATATACAAATAGTTCTACCTAAGTGCTGCCTCTGCTATTGGCTCACAACTCACCTGGATGACTCTGGGCCAATGAGAAACGTCCGACCAAAGCTTTATCGAATCACAGGCTGCTACGTTGGGTTGTCTCACAATACAGCAGCCAATGAGTGGGTGACATTTGACCGAGTGTACGTAGAACTATGGAGTTCATTCTGCAGGTCATTGAACCCGCGAATTTTTCCGGTCCCTACCAATAAGGCGTCGGGTATCGGCGGGTCTCGTCTTGTCTCGTGTTGTATCGTGTCGTATCGTCACGTCTCGTGGCTGGTTGGACCAGGCTGGTCGCGCGCCTGACGCGTGCTCCCCCCCAAGCGTGCCCGCAAACCGGCGCGCGCTACATCCTCCCCCCCCCCCCCATCCTTAGTCCAGCCACGCGAAGAAGAGATCACACACCGTGAAGAAACCCCCGCTTCTTTATACCTCACCCCCCCCCCCCCTCGGCTCACCAACGAGGCTCACATCTGCCCGTCGTAAGACGTTGGCGCGCGAGCAGATGCGCATCTCGAAGACGTTGGCACAAGAAGCTCTAGGGAGGCGCGAGGCAACTCGCGCGCAACAGCGGGTTATGTCCACTCGAGAGTTGCAACCGTCGAGGGACACACACACACTACCTGTTCTTCAACGAACATCAAGTCATTGACAGCTGAATAACAAGACATAACAAACAAGGCAAATACAGATACATGTAGCGCCAAAACTTATCGTATCATTAATATTGTTAACTTCATAAGAATATTTAGCTGTCATAAAGTATGAATGTTCGTTGCAGCAAAACTGTAAAAAATATAAAGTACCAGTTATCTTGAACAGAGTGCAATGACACAAAATAAGCGGTTACGTTTTAACTTGATTATCAATAACGTCACATCCGTTAAGTGTACAAAAATAATTCCTAACCGTGTGTAGCAATGTAAGGAAATTTTTTGCAATGACAAGTACAGGAACTATGACAGTACAGGGAGTTCACAGGACGGGAGAAACGGAAATCTTACATTTTGGCTAGTCCCCCCCAATCTTCCAACAAGATAAAAAGTTTATAAAATGTGTTTGTTTTTTAACTTTAACATACAAATAAAAGCTTACATTTCCTGCGTACGATGCGGTAAGCAAAAATTACAATATTATTATTATTTTTTTAACTTACCAAATGAAGCAAAAAATTATAAAAAAAAAACTTTAGGGCATCAAGCAAATTCTGAAGTCCTGAAAAACCATAAAGTTACCACAGGAAGTTATGTTGATAACATGATATATAACATACAGCAAAAAAAAAAAAAAAAATTTAAGACCTAGCGAATATTTATTGATTTGATACAAATCAACTTTATTACACTTTATTATTGCAAAGTCTGCAATGTACATTACATATTCGGTTGCTTCCTGTGTCCATTGTAAACACCTGATACTTTTGTGCGGCATATTTGAGAGCAAATTAATTCATATACGGGACAATTTTAATTTAATTCCGCTATAATCAAAGTCATGTAGAAAAAAACAGGAAAGAACATTAGAATGTAAACAAACCTAAAATAAATTAAACGTTGTTGCAGTTGTAGTTTAAAATCCGTCCGAGAAAATCACCAGTGTAAACTTTTCCCACTATGTAACAGTGCTACACTGTTAGAAATTTTATTAAATTTATAGACTTCCCAACGAAGAATTCACCTGAAATAAACGAAGATTTTTTTCGCAATTTCAAACAATTTTTTAGTAGAAATCACGCCGTAGTTCGACTTCCGAGTTGTTTTAAGTAAGTAACTCAGTGTCCGTAAATTTACGAAGATAGCCGGAAATTAACAAAGATGCCTAGATAGTTTGTAACCAGTGTTCTTCGTAAACTGGAGGTAAATTTTTTTTAAAAGTGTACTTACCGCAGAAAATGTAGAAACAACAAGAGTTTTATGCTCATATATTGGTAGAGGTGGAGATCGCAAAGACAAAAATAATATTTGAAAATGTAATCTGCCTGAGTAACTTCTCCGCCACTTATGATATCTGTGCCTATGTCACTAATTTTCGCGCAGGTCCTCCGTTATTGAAAAAAAAAAATATATTAAACATTTTTTTATGCTGTATTTGGTTTTAAATACAGCGAAATAAACGTTATAAATACACTAAATAAACGTTACAACTACCAATAAAATGTCTTATATTTTATTTAATACTTGTTTGTTAAAATCACTTAATAGTTTATAACTATATTAGAGATTTAAAAGTATAGAAAAATAAACAACACCGCTGTGAAGTACAAATCCTTCCTCATTTGTCACATGCAATATTAATAAAATTTAGTTGAAAGGATTGCCATATTTCTTTCCATATAGGAGTGAAGTAGTTTATGTTATTGCTTCCTTGCTCTTGGGCCTAAAAAAGAACTTTTATTTTAAACTTCGCAGGCATTCTTGAGTGACTCTAAGCTTTGTAAGATAACTAACGGGAACAGTATCCACTTTCTTGAAAATATTCTCTTTGTATTAATTATTACATGTTCTGTAGTTTTATATGGGATGAATAACAGTTTAAATATTCTTATAGTTGCCCCGACTTGACATCGTATCATGATGAAGAAATAACGGTCTACATGTTTTGAATGACTTCGAAGCAGCAGTTTGACTACTACTCTGCCTTAGAGCTAGCTGTATATCAACGATACGACGTATGGTGGTTGTTTCTCAGCTCCGTGACTGGGTATGTGGTTTTGACTGATTTATTATCTATGAGGACTTGCTATAGTCATTTTCACAAGGCAGCCGATATAACAACAACTTAAGTGATCCGTGAAATAACTGTGATAAAATCTAACCAAATGTACAACATTCGTTTCCCCCCCCCCCCCCCCCCCCCCCCCCGGCAAAACTTGAACACACAGCACAAGGTTAGCATCAGAGTGACTTAACTCATTCTGCAACTGAAACTATTAGCGTTTTCTACTGGACCTTAAATCAAGCAATTTATTTGAATACATTTCCCTCTCTTTTTATTAGATTTTTAACCAATAACGTTTTAACCAAACTGTACCTGGACTAAACCTACTAACGGTCTAGCGTAGGTCAAACGCTTTTAGAGACACGCAAGTAATTTTTTTTTTTTTAAATTTTGATAAGACTTTCAACTAAAGGGATTTTACATGTTTGAACTTCAAATTATTATTAGTGAAAAAAATTTTTAAAATACAATCGATTAACCAGTTTTAATTAAAATTTTACTTTGAAAGTAGTGTCTCATATGTAATGTGTTTAATGGTCTAGTGTTGTTAGTTTCATAAGGCCACACGTACACATTTAGAGATATCACACAAGGTTTCATATTCTATTTTTCCAGTCGCCGCCTTATGCAAAGAAATATAAAGACGAAATTTGTCCACATATGTTCGTGCTATTGGGAGTCCCCGCTAGACTGCAAACCAGTGTTGGAGGTTTGACTCGAAAGTTTTCTAAAGGTTATTTTTTTTTTTCTCTCTTCTTAATTTCCCGAGCAGGTTCACTGAAAGGAAGTGACTAGGGGCGGAGACCCCGGTGTTCCAATGAGTAAGCATCTCGCCCTGCACGAAGGACTGGTTTCCGTCGCGGCGCGCTTAACGTTCGAAAGAAAGAGTCATTTGAACTTGCTTGGTGAGGAGGGAGAGGAACGAAGGGCGAGGTAAGGGAGAGTGCTTCGAGATGTTGGTACCCCTGTAACTTCCTCCCCTTCCCCGCGGGGACAACTTGCTCCTTCCCCATCACGTTTGAAGATGTAGAAGAAGGGGGGGGGGGGAAGGGGGGCAAGCGACCGTTGGCAGAACCTTCTTTCGCGCCAACGTCTTTTTTCCTCCTTGGAGACGGCCAGTTCCCTTCTGGCCGGGGGGAGGGGATGTCCGGTCACGTGATACTGTCGCGTGGCAGGCACGAGACCCGGGGATTGGAGCGTGGGTGCGACTTGACACTGTGGCTTTACGCGTGTGTGTGGACCAGTGGACGCGAGTTCTGGACCGCTGGATAGCTCCTTTCCGGGTGAGTGATCGGATCTCTCAGTTTTTCCGTAGGTATGTTTAGCAACCAACCCTTTCAGTCCAATTCGTACAGCGAAGTGGACGATTTTACATCGCGGGTTCGATGGCATCCGGGATAAACACCGCCATTCTCTGCGTGTTTTAGGCAAAACGACATCCTGTTCGTTGGCTGCTTACTTGTCGAGGTTTCTCAGCTGGTTAACTTGTGATTCGTTACTTCTTTGACTTGTGGTCTCCAATTGGCCATTGATTGACAGCGAACGAAGGGCAGAAGCATCACATTGTTGTAATTATTTGGATTTTAGCATAACACGAAATGAATCCACGGATTTTTCGCGTTATCTATTTATATCTCAGTAATACCATTGAATATATATATATATATATATATATAACGTTATATATATGAAATAAATTTGATTTTACTTTTATTAATTATTATAAAATAATATTATTATATAACGTAAAATTATTACCACACGAAAAATAAAATAAAAATTTTAAAAAAAGTATATCTTAGGAATTCACAAAAATGACTGACAGGGTTAACTCATTTCCACCAAAAAAAGAAACATTTGCGGAATCATAACTGAAAAGCTGCTTTGAATCCTAATAACTTTATTGTGTTTGTACAGTCACGCAAAGATGAAAAAATTACATTCTAATAAATTAATGTTTTCGGTACGTAATTATTTTTCAAGTTACAGTACATTTATAACAAAAAAACATCGTGAAATAAAATTTTTATTAAATCTGAAATAAAAATAAATTATCAGTTTTTCTTCTAGCCTAACAAAAATATAGTTTGTCTCACATAACATTTAAAACTTCGAAAAATCATGATAATAATATTTTTAAAAATCACTGCAATTTTAATTTTGTTGATTAAATTGTAAATGACAATAACGGAGAGGTTTTTGAAAACATGCACATAGCATAAACTTGAACTCACAGTTGAAAATTATAGTTCCATAAGAAAATATATTTACAATTTATAATGAATTTTATTTGGAACGCATTTAAGTCTGATGCATGGCTAGGTTGTTATTACTAACTTACTTTCTCTCAGAACAAATATAAAAAAATAGTTCATGTGAATTTTGTTATATAGTTTAAAAAAAGATTTGGAATTGAATTTTTTTTCTTTTAATATCTCCGCCTAATTAGGTACCAATACAGTTTGCAGGGGTTCAAAAAAAAACTATGCGATTTAAAAACTACCTAAGATTTTCCAGTGGAGCCTGTTACGAATAGCATTTAAGGATATTTTGAGGGAATATGAGTAGTTCTATTTCCGTATTTTGGTTTTAAAACGTGTTTTTAGAAGAGTTGAAATGAGTAAAACGTGTTTTGTGCATGGTATTGTTTAGACATGAAACTACCTGTAGAGATTCTTGAAACCACCCAAGGGACTTTCATTACACTTTTATCTCCGGTCTCCACCACACAATGTTATGGTCACCACTCAGATCTCATTGTTGTCCTATGCAAGAGAAGACTGCGCGCCAGTTCAGAGAGCTAAACTGAACTGGAAGCACCTGCGAGTGTAGCCACTATCATTCCGCTTCACCAACAGAAATACTCCCATGACAAATTGGTCCGGGCACACATAGGTGCGCAGAGCTTCAGGAAAAACAACGCGATTTCAAAACTACTCAAAATATCGTGGTGGGGTCTGTTTACGAAAAGCATTTAAGAGTTCGCTGAGGGCCAAAAAGTACTTTTGATTTCGGATTAAGTTTTTACACTGTATTTTTAGAAGACTTAAAATGGCTAAAACGCATGTTTTCGGAGTAATTTTTAGGCGTAAAACAACGAGTACAGATTCTTGAAAGCACTTAAGGGACTTGCATTACACCTTTATCTTCATTTCTCAGGCATATAATGTTACGATCACCGCTCGAATTTCAGTTATCCCGTGACGACGAGAAGACTGCGCGCCAATACAGAGTCTTGCGCTTAGAGGCTATACCGCGCTGGAAGCACCAGCGAGCGTCGCGCTTCGCCTCACTAACACACATACACCCCTGACGAGGCGGGCCCCTTAAAGAAGATACGTACAGCATTTGGCGTTCTGTTGCCATGCACTGGGTGTCCATGGAAGGCTTCAGTCACCCCCAGTTCGAAGAATGGCTGGCCGACTTCGCTTGCCAGGTCTTTTCTTCCTCGGGAAGCGTGGGAACGTCGATCTTCGATGGTTCACATAGGCCAGCGCCCTGGCACACTCCCTGTCTTGAAACATCCCAAACTTAAACTGAACCATTTTCCACAAAACAGCTCTTCGAGCTCGTAGCTTTCTATCATGCGGTAATAAAAATCGCGAGTTTATATTTCTTTTCTTTATTAGTAAAAGCGTTTTCAACTTGTTAAACAATATTATTGTAAATTTTTTTGTTATAATGTATACGATTTCATTGCATTTTACGTATTAAATATACTGAAAATTTTACATTCCATTTAAATTATGTTGATAAGCATCAGTCAAATGTAAACAATTACAATTTCAAGTCTAGATTTAATGTTTATTTCGATTGTTTACGACGTACAGGCGGAAACGGGTAACCAATACAATCGATATTTTTTTCAATGCCAGTTAAGGTTTTGGTAGGTATACTTAAATGCATTTCAAAATTGGTGCATGATGTACCTTTAAATGATAATTAATTTTAACCATATTTTTAATTATGATTTTTTATGGAACCATCCAAGACTTAAAACGTTAAATTTACCTTAAGGACATTTAATTGTTTCTTTATTTTCGTATTATATCATCATGATACAAAATTCTGCAAAAAAAAATTACTTATCTCAACTACTTGGCTCTGAATTAGGTAGTTCGTAAAGACGATTACCTGCTGGATCTGTGCAAGAAAGTTTACTCTATCGCCCTTTATCTTCCGTGTGGCGAAACTGTGAACTTAACCCCTTGCTAGCTATACTGGAAGGTTTTAGATGCGAACCCTTAAATAATTATATGTTGGTGTTTAAACCAGCCTTTTAATAGCCTTTCCGGTCATTACGTGGGGCAGCGTTGAAAGCGATATCGTTTACCTCACTCCTTATCGCTTGTCCTCACACGAGCAGGTCGCAAAAGGCTGGGACTACTTAGAGAAGTTACTGACGCTTCTACAAAGTGAAAATTACCTGCACGGACATATTTAAGCAAAGGCAATTTTGGTGACTACAGATTACGTATTTTTTATTTTTATTTTTCGGGAATGTGGGTGCAACTCCATTGGGCTGAACTATAAAAGGTATCCTACTAAGTAGACGCACAAGTAGCATCACTGCTACGTAATTCGTACTTCTCCCCTGCAGTCTCCCCTTCCGGCCGTTACAACTAGCATATAGCATGCTTCTCTATGTACCTATATCCCCCTCCTTTGTCGTCTTCCCAGTCGACCGCTAGTGCATGCGTTGGAGTGGCGTCGCCGCTGACGCACTCTCCTCCTCTACCGGGTTCCCCCACCACGTACCTAACTATCCCTCTCATGCGATCGTAATTTCCGTAACGCTCGAAAATTGTAGCCCCCTTTAGTCTGTAAAAAAGTTTCAATTAAAGATTTATTTTTTTTTTTTTTTGTAAAAAGCACTCGTAGATTATAATAGTCTACAACAACAAAAATGCGTATTAATACACCATATTTTAAAAAACTTTTCTGGAGAAGAGGAACACCGGACCAGCCACTTATATTTTAGAACCTTAAGGTGCTTGGTAGAGGAGGGGGGGGGGATCATTCCATACCACAGACCCCTTCCTTACTCCTTCAAATCCTGGCCACGCCCTGGAGGGCGTCTGCAAACATGTCAGTGTAACGGGACGCACTTGTCCGACCGTGAGAGTCGGTGCTCGGGAAGCCTTCTTTTCACAGACGAGAGAGCCAAACGCCCGATCGTGCATCTTCGGGTTTTTTTTTTGTTCATTGTAAAAGGTTAGGTTAGCTACATTATAAATACTCAGAGCATTGTTGACGGTTGATTAGGTTAGGATAGCTACATTAAAGATACTGTGAAATCATGTAAACGGTTTCCTAGCCCTGGATAGCTACATATTAAAAAGTTACCATTTGCTAAGCAACCATAAAATGATTTTACAGTATTTTTAATGCAGCTATACTTACCTAATATAACCAACCATCCACAATGTTTTAAAGTATTTATAATGTAGCTAACCTATCCTAATCGACCGCAAAATTTAATGCCACACCGGTTTATACAATGAGATAGAAAGGGAAAAAAAGCGAGAGTGAACTTCGGGGAACTTCGGGTGTGGCTATCTCGTCTGTGAAATGAAGTCTTCCCGTCGGTGCTCCGCCGTCAGGGGTCAAAGCACGTGTCACAGGGCTGGGTCACGACGACTCTGGACTTACGTTCGAGCCGAACCTTTACTTGAGCCCAAAATGTAAGGGGGGGGGGGGGGGGTTGTTTCCAGCAAACTATCATCAAATCTCACGTCAACTTTTCAATTTAAAAAATACACATTATTATTACAGGTAATAAAAAAATCCTAAAATATAATATTTAACATTTTTTTCCCAGAATATTTAATTTTGCCCGTAATTTGAATTTTTTTTCCCTCAAATAAATATTTTAAAAAAAGCTAAAAGAAAAAACTAACAGTCTAAGCTCGAAGAGATTGATTATTTTTTAATTACAAAAGCAATCTCGGGTACAGACAGTTTTAGTAAATATTTTTCTGTGCCTGGGATTACAAGAACTGAGACAAGTGGGGCACAAGTGGAGATTACATTCGGGAAATTCCCCGCTGCACCGGTTATTTAAAAACTAAGTTATTTAAAAATTATAGGGTAAATCTCTCATGAAGGGGAGGGGAGGTCAGATCACATCTCACGAAATCTCGCCAAAGGGGAGGGGGGGGGGGGGGTCCAAATTAAAAAGAAAAACATCTCACGTAATTGAAGTACGCCCCCTTATTGGATTTCACTCCATCTATAGTCTGTCTCACGCTGGGATAGCAGTACAGAGAAAATGGCACCGCAGATGCCAGAAAGATAACTATCCAACTTTTTAACATTAAAAATGTTATTTGACATATCATCTTGAATTGAAATAAGTTTTAATGTATATTTTATTTTTACTGTTCGTTTATTATTTTTAAGACTATGAATTAATGTATATTCATAGTTATCATCGCAGTTGTAGTCATTCCCAGAAGAAAAAAATAATTCAAGGCTATGCTAAACACCATTTATTAATTCACAGGAGAAACAAAATGTAGAAATCCATTACCATTAATAACTAGGTATTCCATTATATTTTGGGCTATGCTCAAAAGAAAATTTTTATTTTAAATCATGTAAAATTTGTTATAAAAATAGTTTTTCAAAAATATGGTGTCTTTCAATTACCACTCCTTATAAATATGTTGATGTACTTGATTAAATACAACAGAAAAATGTATTTCCAATTATATAATTCCAGATTTTGGTTCACAAAATACGATGTTTAAGATACATTTGATAGAGTTTTCATTACATTACAAAGTTGTGTCAAACGTTTTTGCTCTGTGGTAAAAAATCTGGCAACATAGCACATCGAAACAAGGACAACGCTAATAGCAGAGATCGTACATTGGAAAGAGAGAGTAAATTCCCATTTAAATGCACACTGCAATATCTAAGGATGAGACACGCTTCAGCATTCTCTCAGCGCCGTTATCATGGCCTGGAACTAGAACACTGAGTTCCAGTCAGTTGCTCTGTAAAAAGACAAGAAATTGCTGTGGATTGCAAGGTATTCAAAAAAGTTGACTAAAATACGTCACAAAAATGCGTGGGACGCTATAGATGCAGAAATAGGATTCGACTCTAGAGGCATGTAAGAAAAAACCATAACAGCTTTGTTGGCAGTCTCGAGACATGAAAGAACTAAAGTTAATAAATATAGTTTAAAAAACTAAAGAAACATGCTTTTAAAGATTAACAAACTAAAAAGTTAAAAATAATTTTAAAATTTAATTTATGACAATAGTATATAAGCAATACTAGTATAAATGAGAAAAAAGCTTGAGGCGCTTTGTGCCATATTTTTTGTATATTAAGCGCCCCAAGCTTTTTTCTCATTTATACTAGTATTGCTTATATACTATTGTCATAAATTAAATTTTAATCTTTAAAAGCATGTTTCTTTAGTTTTTTAAACTATATTTATTTTTAACTTTTTAGTTTGATATTCTTTAAAAGCATGTTTTTTTTAGTTTTTTAAACTATATTTATGTATAATTATCATAGGGAAATGAGTTACCGACACTACCTATTACCATCTGAGATAACTATTTGGAGTTGAAACGTCACAAAGAAATGGTAAAGTCTCTCCGAATCATTTACAGTTAGATGTATGGATATAATCTTAGAATTTACCAGAAAAAAAAAACATTCTTTTTTTCCGGCGTGGCCGGGAGTAGAACCCACGATCGCTGAATCCGTAAGCTAACGTCTCAGAAGTCGCGCGCCTTAGACCACTCGGCTAACGACATGGAGCTAATATACAGTAATACATCTGGAGAGGACAAGGGAAGGCCAGCAAAGGATGCGAGGTGAAGCCGGGTATCGGCGTTTGTTCCCTGCTTCCTACGCTGGAAGAAAACGAAAACGAGCCAAACTTGTCTCGCGCGGCGGAAAAATCCTCCAAACTAAACTCGCAACAGCTCCGAAACTATCAAAACAATCAAACTGAAAATTTTACTGGATTATCTGTAAACATTCTTCCCCACACCGCTTTAATATTTTTTTCGAAACATGAATACTTTCATTTTTAAAAATTAAATACCTATTTACTGCCAAATTTTTTTTTGTGAATACGCAGAGTAAATTTCAACATCGAGGAAAAATTTTTGTTTGCAACTATAGGTGGGGGACACCTGCGAATGAAATTAGGAAGAAGCTTCAAATTTTATTTATATACCACTCTAGACGCATTCAACCCAATACTTTTATTTTTACAGAGAGTTGAAGTGGGAATAATGTTTCAGTGGGTAACACTACCGACATATGTCTTCGTAACGCACTTCTTTTTGTTATTATACTTCTCAAATTTTATAATTTCATACACAACGTTTATAAAAAACGAATTCTTACTTACTTCATTTAATCTATTACAAATGTCTTGTAATATACGTGTATTAGTAGAAGTTAGAAGTCTTTTCAATATCATGTTCATGTTCCAGTCTACTTACTCAACCAACGTAACGTTCAAACCTTAGCTTAACACTGGTAGAGAATTGTTTGTAATAACTGTAATGCTATGCATATACTGACAATGTAAGAAACTTTCAATTTTATTAATTGTTTGCATAAGAATTAATAATTTTAAAAAATCATAGAATAGGCCTTTATAGACTGAAAACCTTTCACGTAGTTTCAAGTAGCGTACATAAAAGTTTTTAAATATATATAATTACCAAATATTGTTGAATATATTTAACATTTTTATACATGTTACAACACACATATAATAACAAGCCTATATAGGATATAAAAAGACAGACGCCAAATTTTAGCATTTTGTATTTCTTTTCTCTGTGTGAATAAAATAACAGTTCTTAACGTAGTTGCTAATACATACTGTACTATATTTCTAAAAAAAAATACGAAAACCCCTGACATCGTCACCATAACAATGATAAATTTGCAAAATAATTAAGGCACGTCTTTTAATGCTACGAAGCACACTCTTAAGAGAAATGTTTTAAACTTATGTTGGGATTTATCTAATATCTTAAAAGCATTGTGAAACCGTTCCTTTGAGGGAAACCTTAATATACCGAACACCATATCATCCTTTAATCGAGTTAGATTTTCGCTTCTTAAGACCCATTTGTCTTCAAAATGCACTGTACAAAATGCATGGTTCGGAGACGCAGTCCAATTTTTCCTCTTTGTCGCTTTTTCCCAGATCTGTCGTTGATCGTCACGTTTTGGAAATCTATGAAAAAAGTAAAGAATTATACAACTGAAACTACTTCTCTTTGTTAAATAGTTTTCTTAGGTTTTTCGAAAAGTTCGAAGATTAGTTACTTCTGTTTAAAACATTTGCCACTTTTTTCTGATGCTTCAAAAGTTTTGGGAATTAATTTAGTTAACAAATGAAAAAAAAAATCTTTAATACATGTGAAAACAACGCCATCCGGCTTGGAATTCCATCGATTTGTACAGCCATATGCGCTACAGGAAATCACCATTGTAGCCGCACACCAGCGCCACTCAAACCTCAAGGACAAGTGGGCTGGGGCTGCGTTTGCAGTAGAAATACGTTCTCCTCCTCTTTCTTTTCAACCCTTCTTCGCAACCGGCTGGCTTCGCTCTCGCCCTACACATGTCCACTCCAGATCTTCTTACATGCTCCTTGGCTAACGAGCGTGAGAAAATTGGTGGGACATTTTACAGTGATGAAGCACTCACTCTTAGTCGAAAGAGTTACAGACGGACAGACAAACATACAGGTGAAGCTAATATAAAGCATGTAAAAAGAGTAATGTAACAGGAGAACGTGCGTAAACCAACGTAACGTAAATTTTTAATCTCGTCTACACGACTGCACTTTAAGCATCTGACTGGCGGAACTCATGAAACACTTGGATGTTCGTGGCAATGAGACGTTCGATTCAACAGAAAACTTCGTCACTTATTTGTTACGCGTACCGTTTTTTTGTGATGCGCACTCAAAAAACCTGTTACGCGACGGGGTTACGTTACGATAGGAAATGAGTGGTGAACTTAAAAAACATGACCGTATAATTCCCATAATATATGTTAAAATAACTCGAATAATACCGTAATCATTAAGAATTTTTTTACTGAGTAAACGTAACGTATAATTCTGAATCGAAAAATATGACTGCATAAGATTAAGAAAATAAATTTATAATGATTTATTTAAATATTATTGTTAGCAGCTCTGGCGGAAGATTATAATGTCTACTTGTGCATTGCCATTTTGGAAATAATCTCTGCAATGGTACACATTCTTTAATACGAAAGAAAACTTTAAAGTATAGAACAGTAGCGAATGTAACATTAATTTTAACTCATTATTTTTGAGAAAAAAATCCCTATATGAAATATAAGGTTTTATACTAAAAAAAAGTGAGATTTTCTTCTTTCAGCACTTGCCAGAGATGTGCATATAACCTCGGGAACGAGCAAATTCATGTTTTCTCATGTTGCAAATAAACTTATAGTACGAAACTCGGAAACGAAATTTACTAAAACCGAATGGGATAAATTGTGTTTTTAACTACATTTATTGACGCCAATCATACACAGTTTCCGCACCCGCCTCTTAAAATCGTTGCCGGAGCAGCTACGTCGACTATTGAATCATTTGATTAGCAGACAGAAATTTTAAATTTTATATATATATATATGATGATGAAACCGCTCCGGTGAAAGCGAAAAAAAACTTGACAAAAATACTAAAACCAGGCTTTGGATCTGATTTTCGACAGTGAATTTTATTAAAATACTGCCCATCTTGCTAAAATTTATTGAACAGTTAATACTATAAAGTTTCCCTTTGTCTTTGTGAACTTTGGTTCGTGCCATCCTCCACATATAGCAGCACCGTGGTTGCTCATTTCCGTTCCATGTTCCAATCACGAAATCACTCCTACCAAATGCAGTTTACCGAGAGCTAAGATGTTACACATCAACAACGTAACTTAATATCTAACGTCAAAATTAGCGGCTGCCGTGCAAGCCTTTGGCTTCTAAGGGGCGTTTCGCTGTCACGAGCATGAGCATATATGTCAGCTCGCGCTACGCACAACACGCACACAGATCCTACGGTTCGCAACCACGCCACCCCGTTCCCCGCAAAATGCATTCTCGGCGACCGTCGCGCATCGATCGCTAGGCGGCATTTGTTCACGGTTTTCTTCTTCTTCTTCTCTCCCTCCACCTGTCGGTCACGAGCCGCGACGGCCGCGCGTTGAAGCGACGCAACAGGTGATGGTTGTCGACGCCCTCACCTTCCGCCGAAAAAAGAGTCAGTGCTCCTGGTGTTAACGCGCTGTTCGCAAACCGCTGAAGATTTCTTGATAGTGTGAGATTACGAAAGGCATTCACCAGCCAGTTCAGCTGTCTATACAAGTTTAGTTTCATGGTTTCGTCTTTAACATATTTTTGGACAGTGAAATACGCTATATATATATATATATATATATATATATATATATATATATATATATATATATCGCACCCTGAGTACAAGACTATCGCAACTCAAAAAATTGAGTTTGTGAAATATTTTTACTATAAGCAGGAAAATATCATCATCTAGGCACTGCAAGACTATCGCAATATTATATTTATTTTTTACGGGACTTATGGCAAATAATGTAGTGTTGCACTCTGGAAAACATTATATAAGAATATGTGAAAGACTATAGCAAATGTGTTGTGATAGTATTGCACTGATTTTTGAGTTACGATAGTCTTGTACTCAGGGTGCGATATATTTCCACGTACGTTTTCAGGTATGAAAAATTCTAAACCTAGTAGTTACTGCAAAAGGTATAGGGAAGAGCAAGGAGTATGTCCATAAAAAATATCCCAGTAATAAATTTTAATAGTAGGTATCGTCTCTGTAAGTGTTGTAGAGTGTTGGTTCAAGGCCACAATTAAAGAGTCACTTAAAACAGTTTCAGATAAGCGCATGCGCGAGTACTGCTTTGTTGTTTTCTCGCTTGCAGCGCCACTTACGCAAAAATGGCGACTCCTGAGCATAAAGTGTTTTGTGTTTTGCAATTTACTAAGAGTTTCGTTTAAAGTTTAATTTGGGATCCCCCGTGTGCAAAAACATCCGCCGATGGTATAGGCAGTTCGAGACGACACGAGCTCTTTTTTCGCTGGCTTTCACGTGCACGTGACATAACGCCGTGAGATTTTTTTTTTCCTTTGGAGCTTTATAAGAGATCGTGTCTACGTCTTGCCAGAGTCGAGACACCGAATTGAAGGGGATATTGCTTCCATTTCTCCGGACTTAACCAAAGTGTGGAAGAATTGGATTTTAGGTTGGATGTTTGCCGTATAATTATAGGTGCACATATTGAACATTTGTAAGGGAAACTATGTTAGTGTACCTTCAATTATTTTTTTTTTATGATTTGTTGCAAGTATTCTAAATTAAACTGTTATAATATATCATTGAAACTATGACATTCTTTAATGGACAGCTTTTATTATACGGTCACAACATAAAGTCTCATAGAGTTTCGTTTCATGGCCTCGTCTTATTTTTTTTTTTTTTTTACATTGGAAAATGCTAAACGGGTGTTTTAACGGAAGTTTTAAGGAATGAAAAATTACTAACACAGAGTTTAAAGTGTTATAGGGAAAGTGGTATAGCCTTTATCATTAATATTTCAGCATACATAAAAGTACAGGGTCGCTGTTTAAAGTCCCACGGAGGCTTGTTACAGACGCCAGTTTCGTTGCCCGGCGCGTAGAGGCGACGAGGCATGTGAAGCGAGAGGACAGTGTCGCCCTTAGCGCCCTAGCGTTTTCCGAGCTTGTGCTGCCCGGCCAGGCGATATATCGAGGTCATAGGAGACGAGGAGAGGCGATTAGAGGGGAATGGAGCAGCACTAAGAGGCCCGCCTAGCCAAGGGTGCATCCGTGCTAGTAAGGCGGGGATGCTAAGTGTGACGCTCGTTGGTATTTGTAGCGCGGTATCGCTTCTAAGTGCAAGGCTCTGAACTGATGCAAAGTTTTTCCGTCGTGCATAGGACAACTACGACATTTGAGCGGTGACCGTAACATTATATGGCGGAGAAATGAAGATAAAGGTGTAATGCAAGTCCGTTAAGTGCTTTCAAGAATCTGTACAGGTTGTTTTATACCCAAAAATCACTCTGAATACGCGCCTTTTAGCCACTTTCACTATTCTAAAAACACAGTTCCAAAACTTAATCCAGAATCAAAACAACTTTTTGACCCTCAACGAATTCTTAAATTTTTTTTTTCCGGATATCTTGAGTAGTTTTGAAATAGCGTTTTTTTTTTCCGAAGCTCTGCGCACTGTGTGTGTGTGAGCGCGCGTGTGTGTGTGTATGTGCGTGGATAGGCCATAATGGAATGATTGTGCCCTCGGCAAGGGGAGAGGGAGCGAACCGGAGAACTCCGAGAAAACCCATTGACTAACGGCAATGCTATCCACATCTCCCACTTGCGAAAAAAATAAATAGTTGTTCGACTCCGGATCGCATTGGTGGAAGGCGAAATGATCTGAACATTTGTCCATCCCTTCTCTTCCCCCCCCCCTTCCTCACCGACGAGAGACGTAGAGGAGAGTTCGTCGGTCGGGTGGCAGAGTCACAGTGCGTCACCCCGAAATCGAGTTAAAGTCGTCGGCCAAGGGTGTGACGGTTGACCCGCGGTCGGTGGAGGGGCGGGAGGGAGGGTTGAGGTCGCCTGGAGGTTAGGGCGATTGGGTCTCCACTCGTCGCGTGTCTGGCCAGCATCCAGACACGGAGCAGCTTGATTGGACCAGAAGTAACATTGTCCTTCCATTAAGATCGCGAGGACCCAGGCCAACTGCGGAGCTACTTTAATCTTTATCTTTCCTCTCTCCAGCGGGGTCTTTCCTTCCCGTTTTTGGCGACAGCCAGCCGTGTGGGAGGGGCGAGGGGGGGGGGGGGTGACAAGTGCGGTTTCTGGGAGTAGACCTACTGCCGTCTGGACAGCGATCCCGCCGCATCGTGTAACTGCGCCTTCCCCCAATTCGACGCCAGAGAATGCCGAGTTTTATTCCCCTGCGCTGTTAGAAATCACTCGGAACTTACGGTCACTTCGACGAAGAACACGCCTCCAATAAATTCTCAAATAAATTCTGAGTCATGAAACTTATCCCAAATTTGACAGTTTTCAAAATAAATAGGGGGAATTAGGAGGGGGGGAGTATGGTGCCACGCGAAATAATGCCGCCACCGCGGTTATATTTAATCTGTTATTGTTTGACGTCCTCCGTCTGCATTGTTGTCTTTGAATTCTGTAGAGGTAAACAGTTTAAAATTGACACGAAGAAACTTGGTGAAAAGGTCCATTTGTGAAGATTAAAAATGTAATTTTGGGCAATTCCATATCATATTTTACTTCAGAAGATAGAACGGTAAGTGTGCCAAAGTTATATATATATATACACTCTCAATGTTATAAGTATAACCGACTTACAAGTAGGCCTATAACCGGCAGATTACAATCTACCTTTGTGAATATTAACTTTCCCTCTAAGTGTTTTCTTCAAGAGAGAGGAAAATTGTATTTTTGTGACCATGTCAGGTGTCGGCATTGCGCCAGTAATAAGATAGTGTGGTGAAATCATTACATTATTTTATTTTCAGATTAATGTTTCTTTAAGATGTAACAATTGGATTGTTTCCATGTTGTTAGCTGAAATCCCATCCAACCGATTTCAATGTAACCAATAAAAAAAACATTTGTTTGATGGTTGTTTGCCCAATATCGCAGAAAATGTTAGATAATTTAAGGGACTTTTCATTGATTGTAAAAAAAAATTCAATTGAATACGATAAATTACAAACAAATATTTGCCCTTTTTGTGACCACAATTAGGGCACAGTATATTTGAGAAAAATATGCTTCTTAGAATTTTTTTTAGAGCAGTCTCAAGATTTTGTTTTGTTCCAGACGACATGATCTCGTTAACGGACAACTGATAAAGCAAAGCGGACTGATCAACAGCTAGAAGCACCAATAAATGCAGTCAGTGATGGCCTCAGCATGAAAAAATGTAGCAAGAGATTTCGATATTTCAAGGACGACACTGAGAGATCGACTGGCATGAAGCAACCTAAGTTTAACTCGTCTGCGTAGGAAAGCACTCTTTACTGTAGCCCAGGGGAAGTAAATCGCGGAATATGTTTTTTTCTACTTGCTAGAATGTTTTATTTCTTTGATTGATACAAATATAACTTCGGCGAAGAGCTTTTGAAATACTTGAAAAAATGTAATCCCAAATAATTTAAACAAAGAAGAAAGAGTTCCAAAGAGTTGTAATGTAGTCTAAACTGGGATTGCTACAATCGAAAAGCCAGTTTAAGTTCATGGTCCAACATGTCAGAAGCATGTTGGATCTGTAACAAGCTGGGAAAACCCGTTGTTTATTTTTTGTACCATGAGTGTACGAGGAAACTATGTTCCATCCGTGTTCGTATTTCCTAGAAAGTGGATGAGTCACCATCTTTTAAAGGAGGGCCTAAAGGAGCAATATAGAGTTGTTCAAACAATAGTTGGATGAAAGAGGAATTATCTGCAGTCTGGCTCGAACATTTTCCAAAGAATGTGATGCCAACAAAGGTTAACCCGGTGTTGTAAATAGTTGTAAAGCAGCCAAAAACCCTTTTCGTGTATGAATTTTGAAAGTCACGTGGCAACATTATTGTTTCAATACCACCACATTCATCACATCGTTACAGCCGTTGGATGTTGCCTTCTATGGCTCACTGAAAAATCCTTTCAACAGGGAATGCGACCGTTGTATGAAAACCAATACCTACGCAAAGATAACACCATATGAGTTAGTCAGTATCTTCAATAAAGTGTACATGAGTGTAGCCACAATACAGAAGGCAATTTCTGGATAAGTTAGCAGAGGAGTATATCCACTGGACTCATGCAAAATTACCAAAGATTACTGCAGTCTGTTTCCGCCAATAGCTAACATGTATCATCATTAATAATGAATAATCATGTGCAGTTTAAGATTAAACACAAGAGCCTGTGACAGGCAAAAAGATATATTGTTGTGTGTTCGTATTTTGTTTTGTAAATATAAAGATATAGGTAGGAAGATATACACATAGAGGGACAGAGATATAGTGGGAGGTATAAATAGGTATAGAGATAGGAAAGGAAGATATACAAGTATATATATAGAAAGATAGAGTGAGGTATATTTATAGCTATAGATGTAGAGAAACATAGATATGGAGATAGACCGATATAGATAAAAAATAAATATATCTAGAGATATAGAGGGATAGCGAGAGATAGAGAGAGATAGAGAGATATGGATAGATATAGATAGAGAGATTTATATCTATTTGCAGAATAATATAGTGAGATTAATAGAGGGACAGATATCGAGAGCTAAAAGAGAAATGCTTTGTACATGTGTACCTACTTAAAAAAAATCACAAAAATTAAAATTGTAAATAGGCATGGCAGCGCATGCCGGGCGTATGCAAAGAAATTAGTTAAGTGAGGAACGGCGCGCGAAAAGGGGACGCCGGAAGAAGTTGGGCCGCCTGGGGCGGAAGTCTGCGCCGCGCCTCGGCGGCCAGATTGCGGCGCTGGAAGCGGCTATCTGCGGGGGCCACGCGCCCCGGCGGGTCTCCGGGGGCCCTTCTGCCCGCGCCGCCGATAAGGCGAAGGAAGCGTGTGTCGCCTCTCGCGCCCGGACCCACACCGCCGCGCCGTTCACACAGCGCGATTCCGCCTTCGTCTGCAGGTCCGACACGACCAAATAAGCTGACAAAACGTGCTGGAACGTCCGGTCAAAAGTGCTTTCCCAAGGGGCTGGTCTACGTCTTTAAAGACGGAGTTTTGCAAGTATTGCAAGTAATAGAGAAAGAGTTCAAGACTGAACACTGGGCGTCTTGGATAATGCTTGATCATTGAATGAAGATCTACAACCTCCGCGAACCTTGTCGCTGCCACAAAATTAATTAATTTACTTTTCTCATACTTTTGTGACGAGTTACCAATCCCATGTATTTAAATGAAATATTATTTTTTTTTGTGACAGTGATAAAATTCGCTGTCGATGTAGAACTTCCTCTAATATTTACAATAAAATTATTTTTCAGCTCCATATTCAAAGTCGTGTACCAGCCTTGGAAAGCACTTAACGACCACGAGTCGTGTATATTTTTACGAGTGGGAGAACAGGTTCCGGGAAGGATAGCTCAATCAATTAAAAAGACACTTTGGTTAATCACCTAATACTCACACTATTCGTTAGGTTATAACAATGTAAATGTCTGTTGATAGTTTAAAAACTTTTTCCAAACTCTGCCCACTGCAGCTCGGCTCGACTTTGGTGCTCGATATTGCTCGTCTTTTAACGCGCCTGTTAGTCTCAGCACACTGCCTCACACTTCTCACTCATCTCACTCATCTGCCGCGCATACAACACCCAGGTGCTTCGGGCCCTGACGCACCATTCTTCGCACGCGAAGCCCGGGCATTCGCCGACCGCTATCGCTCACCAAAGGACCACACGCCCTCTACCTTGCATTTGCATTAAATAGCATTGCAAGGATTCGGTGTATTTCAATCTGGCTTATTCTCATACAAAGAGAGTAAGGATCAAAGTTTTTACGATAATGGATAAGTTGCTAATAGTCACGTATCGCCTGTATAATCTTATGTACGAGTTTAGTAATGTGTGGGTAGGTTTGCAGCCGAATGAAATTGTTTGTGTAATGTAATAAACGTTTTACTATCAGCAGCTGACAATAAAGCTTCGTGAGATCATAGGACAGAGTGAAGTACTGAAATTATTAAACGGCAAGAGTTTTTAGCCGACTTCAAATAAAGGAGGAGGTTCTCAGTTCGAGTGTATATAACTATGGTCAAGGACGTACTGGACTGGACTTGGACTACGAAGGTTAACGTGATGTTTGTCGTTAACAATTAACAATTACATAATAAACCATAAATTCCTAATTACAATAAACGAAATAAAAACATTTAAGTAGTCTAGTATTTTGGTGTATAAAACATCTATTTTATGCTTTTAATGATTGTATGTTATTTTTGTGTATTTTGAAGTCGGTTATTTTTTAAACTTTTGTATTGTATTTAAAAAGTCAAATACCGCAATTTGGTTAAGCTTTGAAACGAAAATGAAATCTTCACGATTGTGTGTGATATACCTACTTGTAATCTTTGTATGGTAGCCACTTGATTTTGGTTCACAACTAGCTGTTTTACGATGTGGCTTGTACCCTTTGTTGATTTCAGGAAGATTATTTGAGTCCATGAAAAATGTGCATATTTTCTAAAGTCAGTGTTAAGAGAGTCGATTATTTTTTGTATGAATAGTGTAATCCAATCGTAGAGTCACCAATGGTGGTTTCTGTTAAAGGCGAGATAGCTTTATTAATTTTTGTGTTTAGTTTTTCGAAGAGTCAAGACACTAAAAGTTAGATCAAAGAAATACGTTGTTGATGTTTAAAGGTTCGCGAGTACATGCGTAAAGCACAGCAACTTCCTTAATGCTGAACATAGATACGAGTACAGTGCTCACGCCTTACTGTTTGCTGAGTTGCGTGGGCTTTTGGAACTTTGTGGTACTTGGCAGGGAAGACCAAGACCTGCCATGCCAGAGTGGTCAAGGTGCATTCATCCTCCGTATGGTGTCAAGGTGAATGTCAGAGTGATGTTCTTATTCGACATCGCTTGATTTTGTTCAGAAAAGCCTTGGAATTATAATCGCTTAGAAAATTATTATCTACAAATAAATTAATGTGAGTCTTGCCGAACTTTGAAATTAAACCACCTACTTTTACCAGTGCATTAAGTATAGTTGTGAATCACCGGAAATGCCACAATTTCTCATAGACGATCGTATCGTGTGTTATCCTCTTAAGACATCCGAAATTTTTCAAGACCCAGAAGAATTTGTTGGAACGCTGATTTTAGCTGCTTTTGCATCGCGAACTGGGAACGTAGTGTGTTTTTGAAACCAAGCGGTTTGCGAAATTGTTTCTGGTTTTGGCTATCCCAAAATATTTCCCAGAGTTGAGTCTGGTGTGATTAACGGACTTTCTTTTATTCTAGTTAATTGGAAACAACCTATTGCTCAGTGTACAAATTTTACGTTTTTATAGTTTTTAAGATAGCTGATTTTACTACCTATGAAATAATTTTTATTTATTAATACCGCTTTAATTTATTGTCTGGCGTTAGATATAAATGTAAAACAAGGTATCAATGCCTAAAATCTTAAAAATAAGTCCTGGGATGAAGTGTAAACCATTAATTTACTTAGGTACCAAGTAGATACAAAAAGGCCAAACGTTTTTTTTTTTATGATAATATTTGCTAACAACATAACTTTCCTCGCTTTGCCAACGGTCGAACACGAAAACATAACATTTCTGATTGGAAACAACAGGTGCTCGACAGGTGGAATCAGATGCAACTACGCACGACTTAAAAATAACGTTCAATACTCTCGTATTGGCAAATAAAATCATGACGGTACGGGAAGCATCAAACCACAATAGTCGCTCTCTCCATTATTTTTCACGTCACTCCTTCCTGTTTCTTGCCTCCAGCTGCCACACACACACACACGTACGCACACCTACACGAACGAGTTGATTACAGAGGCCCTGCGAAAAGATAATTAAAAGATCAATGCTTAGAAATTATTGGACGGCAAGAAAAACAATGTGCCAACGGTTACAATCCCTTTCCGCGCTATCATGATGGGTTTCTTTTGTGTACGCATACCGGGGTGACAAAAAAAATTAAAAACTTTTTCCCGCGCAGGAGGGAAAAACAGAAAAAAAAATAGCACTGGCCAACCTAGCAGTGGAGTTGATTAGGGCAAAAGTTGCCGAATGTAGACGAGAGGGGACGCAGTTTCCGTGGAAGCAGTAAATTCCCATTTACTTTTTATTTGGAAAAAACTTCTCATTTTGCAACATCCCGTACATCCCTTCTGCCGTCCAACCTTTTTTTTTCGAACACTAGCTTCTTTAACCCCTTCCCTCCCCGTTTTTTTTTTTTTTTAAACCTCCTTTCGCCATCCTTTATGCGCCCTCTCCCCTCCACCGACCAAAACTCCTTTCAACGTTCCAATACACAATAACACCCCTCTAACTTATACATTTTTTTTTATTATTTTGCATTCAAGCCGTCATTTCTGGTCACAAGGTTTTTATACTTCCGTGATAAAAACTCCGCATTTAGGGAGAGGGAGAAAAAAAAACTTTATTTCGATTCTCACTTGCGAAGAGAGAAATGGGAAGAGAGGGGTGGTGGGCCGGCGGAGTTTGTGGAGAAGATGGTGCGGATGAAAGGGGCAACGCTCGACGGAGTATTTATTAACCTACCGATATATTTTTTTTCTGCCCTCCGCAACACACAATATGCACAATTATCGGAATTATTATTAAATTATTTCCGGTGTGACGGGCACGCGCGCAACGCGGGGAGAGGAGGAAAAAAAAAGTCGCGCTAATAGGTTCGCGGGATGCGATAAGCGGCTGCGAAGAATCGCGAGGTCGGCCCGTGTGCACCTGACGACGCGGGTCGGACATTATGATAATGCGGAACATGTTTCGGAACGCGAACGGACCGCAGCGCACGGGTCACTGGCCCGGTTCACACGTGCGAGAGAGGAAGGAGTTGGGGAGGGGGAGAGGGAATTAACCCGCTCGAACCGTGGAACAATTGCCTTCGGTGCGACCAACGTACTGTTTCGTAGTCCGTCTTCCGGAAGAGCGAAGGTGAAATCGAAAATCTTCTGGTATTCGTGGTTGGAAATATACGTCTTGTTGCCATTATTCATTTTGTGTTGCGTGGCTGCACGCATTTTATATCGGCGTTATAATACGTGGAAATGAATTCTTAAAATCTATTATATTACGAAACATAGGTATTGTATTATTTATTTTTGGTACCTATATTTTTAGTCTGAAAAACTCATGTGTTTTATTTATGTATCTTAGGTCTTTCCATGAATCAATTTTTTTTATTTACTTAACAAAAATCTAATTCGTTTGTTTACAAGTACGTGTGTGTGCTGACGTGAGTGCGTGGGGAAAAAAGTGCCTTCTGCCTTAAAATAAATATTTCTAACTAACTAAGAACTCGCTTTTAGGATATAGCAGATATTTTACCCTTATGAGAAAAGTATGAGGTTATTTCCAAACGCTTTTATTAAATAACTAGCTTAAAACCTACGTCTTCGCTCGCGCAATTTCAGAGTGTTGCTAAAATTTTACTATTGAAACAAAAGTATGTGATTGATTCCAAATATTTTCACTAAATAAATAAACACAATAAAATTGCCAGGTGCCTCAAAGTATTATTTTATTTTAAAAAAAGCCGTTTAAGAATGATATTTTGTAAGTGGATATGCATAGGCCTTTTTAATTTTTAATACATCAAGTTTTGAATGTTAAAAATTCTGTTTGACTTTTCAAGTATAATATATTTTACCTTGAAAAAATATTTCATGAGGTAAACAATTTTAAAAAAATCGTTTAACACGCACTTATTTCGTTTTAATTATGCTTATACGTACCATCATTTACACTACAAATTAGTTTACTATGGTTAATGTGTTGATGAGAATAATTCAATAATTTTACCTCATACAAATGCCACCCATTATTTAAGAATATTTGATACGATAGCATCTTTATTTGAAATAAAGAGTACAGATATCCAATTTATTATCCAACTTAATAGTTGGTTCTTAGTTTGCTTAGTATGAAATAAAATCCCCAAATTTTTAACATCTCTGCTCTAATCCAAAACGGATGCCCATGTAAAAATTCAGAACTTAGTAAATATGGTAATGTCCGTTAACCAAAAAAAAACCCAAACTCATTCCGCATTTTCCTTTTTACCACATATGTTAACTCCAAAATAATTATAAAAACTTTTATATAATTCTTTTAAATTTATCTTGCCCTGTACTGATTTTATTAATTTTATTATTTTTTATGCTTCAATAATATTAACTACTGTTACAACTTAATATGCGATATTTCGGATAACTTTCAAGAAGATAAAGTAGCAAAAGGTTTGTTTATCTATCATTTCTCATACCTTAAATTAAATTAGATTTGATCAGATTTTTTTAATGTCATATTTACAGTATTTTACTTTTTAAAATGTCAAACTTCAGCAAACTGTAAAAAAAGAGTTCGTAGATTTTGCATTTTATAAATCATACTACAAAACTTACATCCTGCTTGATTAGTTTTCGAGATACGACTTTTATAATAATAAAAATTGGCCGCCTTTTCACCCCTTTTGCAGTCAAATATAAAAAATTTTAAACGTTTAAACATGATATTAAATCACTATTTTGTACGGTATTTATTCTCAGTTTATTAAGTTCATCTTAATTATGTTGAATATATGATTTATTGCTATAAATAGAGTTGAAAATCGAAAAATGTTAAAAGTACTAGTACTCTACATATTAATTTATTTCAGGTATATATGCTAATATTCCTATATCCATCTTTGTTTGTTATGAATATATGAATTACTTCCTTTTCACGCCCTTAAAAGACGAAATCCGGAAAACTTAAAAAATACAATTCTATGTTCATTCTTAATTTCTAAACCTAAGATCAATTACGTACATTCGGAAATATGAATTTTTTTTCTTTACAGCAAACTTAATTGCGTTACCTCCCTTACGGACGGAATATTAAAAATTAAATAAATAATAATTATAAAGTTTATTATTTTACCGTTATTTTGCGTCTTACTTAATAAGTTTTGGAGAAACGATTTTTTAAATAAATGAAGACTCACCCCATTTCACCCCCTTTAAAAATAATATTTTTAATAAACGCAAAAAAAAAGCAATGCGTAACTCTAAATGCAAGTTTTTTTTTTAGTTTCTTACTTATTTTAATTGAATATGAAGTGTTAATTATTTGTTTTAAAACACCCATACCCCTTTTACCAAACTTAGGATTTGAATTTCGCAAACTGGTAAAATTCTGGTAGGTTAAGGTATGTTTATTTAACTTTTCCTATTCTTAAATTAATTTTGATGTGATCAAAATATACTATTTTTAATGTTAAAACACTATTTACAAAATTTCACCTTTTCAAAAGTAGAATTTCAGCATGTAGTAAGAAAGAGTTTGTAGATGTTGCATGTCTGTAAATAATACCACATTAATTACATTCCGCTTAATTATTTTCAGAGATACTTTTTCAATAAAAAAGTCAACTACCTTTTCACCCCTTTTAAGTCGAATGCAGAAAAATAGTGAAGGTTAAAACTAATATTATTTCATAATTTTTACCTTATTCTTGCCTAGTTATTTATCTTCATCTTAATTTTCTTGGATATATGATTTACTTACTACTATAAAAACTTAAGGGTCAAATATCGGAAAAAGGTGAAAGAATTCTACATACTTAATTATTTACGTTATATATGCTAAGTTTCTTACATCCAGCTTTATGTTTTAAGGATCTATGATTTTTTTATGATAAAACATAATGTTCTCCCTTTTTCCATTCTTCTAAGACGAAATACGGAAAAACTGAAGAAAAAAATACATTTCGTGACTCTATATGCTTGTTGCTCATTCTTAATTTCTAACCCTTAGATATATTAAATTCGGAAATATACAATTTTTCTTTACTTCTAACGTTACCTCTTTACGCCCCTTAGGAAATTAATGTTACAACTAAGTAAATTTTTATAAATTTTTTATTTTATTATTTTTTATATTTAATTTACATATAACTTATTAGTTTTGGAGATACTTTTTAAAATATATGGAAACTTAAAACTGTTATCACCCCATTAAAGAAATATTTTATAAACGAAAAAATAAGCAATAGGCCTACGTAACTTGAGATGCAGGTTTTAAAGTATCTTACTTCTAGTTCTAATTGAATTGGAAATGTTCCTTTTTTTTTGTTTTAAAAACACATCCACCCCTTTTACCAACCTTCGAGTTTGAATAAAGCAAAATGGTAGAAAAATGGTTGGTAGATTTCTTGTGTGTATTATTAGTACCCAATTCTTTTTATTGTGCTTGATTAAATTCGAAGTTTAAATAATTTATATTAAAACCATATTTACCCCTTTTTTCACGCCTTGTTGCTGGAATTTCGCAAAATGGTACCATATTAGTTGGTAGTTTTCGTATGTTTACTATTGGTAGACAAAATATTTTACTATGATTAATAAATTTCACCGGATATATGAATATTAGTCAAAATATACTTAGAATTTTTTTCATTTATTACGTGTTTATTTTCGCAAAATATAAAAATTGTGGTTAGTAGTTTTCGTGTGTTTATTATTGTACCCAAAGTTATTTATATTACTGGTGCAACTGCATTGCAATTGGTGCCATATTTGTTCCAAATACTACTTCTATGGTGTCGCCGAGTTGCTGCAAACACGGTAATTGCACATTACTCACATTATTCTGAAGCATCTTTACACTACTTGAAACTTAATTTTCAGGTTTATAATAAATTTTAAATAATTTACTTACACATAATCTGTAATTGCACTGTACATCATTAATACTGAACTAGCTAATTTATGTAACACGTGCAACATATGTATCACATGTATCACATGTATCATATCAAGTTTACTCGCCGAGAACACAACTGTGCCTGAACCCCCTTTGGTGAGCTGACGTATAACTACAACCTATATATATATATATATATATATATGTGTGTGTTTGTGTGTGTGTGTGTGTGTGTGTGTGTGTGTAAATTTGTAATGAGGATTGTTTTGAACGTCACCTAAGCAGTCAACTAAGCAAGTTCGTTCGATAAGTTCAAAATTGTCGAATTATTTTTTACAATATCTTCGAAAAGCTTTGCGAGACAAAAAAAAAGTAATACAAATAAATGTTCATGCGGTGATAGGATGCAGGGCAGGAAGATCGATCTGCATTATGAGTACATACCTAAAATAAATAAAATCTGTACCTCGGAGGCATAGGACACTATGCCCACTTTTAGGCTAGATGCACTTTTAACCATAAACTTGACCTCCGTTTAACGTTTTTTTTCTATTGGCATACAACACCAAGATCTACGATGCGTCAAAAATTAACATGTTTTTGGTAGAAAATATTTGAGTACAACTATTTGAGTAGTCGAGGCTACAATGCCACACGATGCACAGGCGAGAAAGCATCTAGGTTACAATGTCACGTAACGCACAGGGGCGATGAAGCTTCTGAGCTCCAATTCCACGTGTGTAATTTTTCATGCTATATAGAACATCGTAGCTACAGTTTTGCGTCAAGTGAGGCACTATTTAAAATTTTTTTAACTGCTCTCTTTAAAACAAAAATTGTTTTTTTTTTTTTTTTGTGACTTGTGTCTTATGCCTCCGGAGTACATAAATAGCCGATCATTAGGGGCAGGCAATTTTCGCGAATAAATCTGAACGCATATTAGATTGCAACAAGGTATACCCGCACCAGAGGTTCCTTCCTTGTGATTGGCGGCAGTCTGCGATAGAAGTCTTTCTTTTGTTGACCGAGCCACTCAGGATGCGTTTGCTTCCGCACTGAATTACTGTGTTTGGTGTTGTAACAATCGACATGCGCCTGAAAGAAATTCACCCAATCACAAAACACAGGCGATGCTACAGTGTTTTAACTTATAACTGATATCGGAATCTTTTCGCAAAATCTGCATGGCCCTACTGATCATGCGTTGTCAGAATGTATCTATAGTCTGTTACAGATATCTGATATTTTTACTGCCCCGTGCGACGAGAGGGGCACTACAGGACCTAGCCTCCTTGTCGCGGCTCGATACCTGATATCGCCGAGCAGAAAGCAGCAGCGCTGTTGCCGGCGACACGGCATTCCTGGAGTCAGGGCGAAGCTTTTGAAGGTCCCCAGTGCGACAAGGCGCGCAATTTAGCCCTCACGTCCCGCTCCTTCCCCCTACCCTCCCGACCAACCACGAGGGGGGGAGAGAGTCCAATATCGTGGGCGTACAGACCGTCCACACTCTCCGTGCATACACTCACCCCTCTCGTCCACGTCATCTGTCCCTGATCCACCATCCATGCCGCGTAGCGCCACCCCCTGGTCGTCACACGCACTGGCAAGCCAAGCCGTCGAGGCTACAAAGCGGGTGAAACGGGGTATCGGATCTACAATGTTGCATCACACGCAAACTACAACATTGAATACCGCGAGAGCATCGAAGCCATGATGCCACATCATGCTCAGGCAAGATATAAAGCAACATTACGCACAGGTGAGATATAGCATCGAGGCTGCAACAATACCATCAACGCATAGGTGTGCTAGAACATCGGCCCCAATGCTGAATCATATACTGGTAAGTAGAGACCGGAAAAATTTCGCGGGTTCAATGACCTCCAGGATAGACTCCAATATCCTCTACACACTCGGGCAAATGCCAACTGTTCATTGGCTGCTGACAGTCGTCTCGACTGGGTGGCCTGTGATTCGACACTTCTATGAGTGAGGGTCTCTAATTGGCCCTCAGTCCTCCAGATTAACAGTGAACCAATGACAGAAGCAGCACAAAGGTATAATTATTTGAATTTTAGTATAACACGAAATGAACCCGAGAATTTTTCAGGTCTCTGCTGGTAAGATAAAGCATCGATACTACAATGCTGTGTCATGTACCTATAGGCGAGCTAAAGCATCGAGACTTAAATGCCGCACATGCGCAGGTGAACTATAACATCGTCTTAAACGCTAAATCATAAGCTAGTAACATTGATTATCGCAGCTACAATTCTAAGTCATGTGTAGGCGAGATGTAGCATCGAGGCTACATGCCACAGCACGAGCTATAACAATGACTTCAATGCTAAATCATGTACTGGTGATATAGAGCATCGAGGCTAAAATGCTATGTCATGTATAGGCGAGACAGAGCATCGAGGCTACAGTGCCACATCATGCACAGGCGAGAAAGCATCTGGGTTACAACGCTACATAACGCACAGGGGTGATAAAGCATCTTGAGCTTCAATTCCACGTGTGTAATTTAAAGGCAATATAGAAAATCGTAGCTACAGTGCTACGTCAAGAACAGGCGATCTAGATCATCGGGAATACAAACGCATGTGACGCATGACAAGACAGCAACGCGGCTACAAAGCTTGCACAGGTGAGGTACACAGCAGGCAGGCGCCAATTTCACGCAGCCACCGCATAAAGACTGGTTCTTCATCGGGGCCTCATCAAGGTTGCAAAAGCCAGGTTGGTCCCTGGGCAGAGTCCATGGCTTGTGTCGTGCTCAGCTGGTCACTTGCCTCCCACGGCATAACAAAACATTGATGAAATGATTGCATACTTTTATGAATAAAATTGAATCATTTTTATTTTAATAATAAAAGAATAAATACTTGAATTTATACTAGTAATCAGATTTTAAAAATGCAAGAATAATTAACCTGTAACGTGTGCACCTGCGTACACTTGCAAAGTATTGTACCCCTGACTTTTCACGGCATACCACCTGCAACACAGTGAGCTGGGCAGGCTTCCCCCGAATAGACGAGACTATTCTTCTTCCAGCTCGTCTGGGAAGCCTGCGAGTATAAAAGGGCATGCGCCCAGACTATCGATGAGCAGAACAACTGGGACATCCAGCTGATCAGGCTGCCTCGCTGCTCCGACACCGCTCGCCGGCCTACACCATCAATCGCCGCGGAGTTGCTGCCGCCCGAGGACCGACAAGACATCGACTGGGTGAGACCTCTCCGAGTGGTAACCCAGGATATGGACAGTTCTTGTGGAAGCGTCGCTGGATTAGGCATAAAATCTTTCAGTAAGAACATTAAATAAAAACGAAGGTCCGGCCACAAGGCCAAGAGGGCGTGCATTAGCTAACTTCAGTGAGGGCCGAGCGAGCGGAAGTATTGACACTATCAAGACACTATCACAACCAGATCGTAACTCTGGATGGACTCTAACTCTACCGCCGGTAACGAGTAATTCTAGACACAAGAGACAGCGGTCAAGATAAAGAACTTAGGCGTTTCTACGGGAATGCGGAGAAAGCTTCATATGGTACCGGAGGAAGAGTGCTGAAAACCAAGCTATAAACATTGACAGCGTTACATGACTAGTTGCGTGTATATGATTGTAACCCACCACTGGTATTAACTATATGTATTGTTTGTTACGTGTAACATTGAGTAATATTTAGATTAAGCATGTTCATTAAGACTTTGTATGTGGTATAGCCTTAGTAGTTTAAATAGACGGCGTATCGATCATTAGCGGTGACGAGCTCAAAGCTCGCCACAATTAAGGGTATTGTTTTGTTTTGTTTTAATTGTTCTGGAAGCGATCACTTAGCGTTAATTCGTACGTTTTGTGTTCTAGAGCGAACTTGCATCAGCAGTTCGTCTTCACGAGAATCCGACTTGTTTAAGTGTTATGTCAGTTTGAGAATCAATGCAATTCCTTTTGGTGTTATTAAGTTTGTCAATAAATTGTTATTGGATCGAATTTAACTTAGCAACAAATTTCATAACCACCCGCAAACGTCCTTTTTTCCTCCTTGTTAGGGTTTTCCTATGTCCTTAGTAAAACCCACGACAAGGGTTTGTGAAACAATCCCCGTGCGCTCGTCACAGCTAACGATCGATACGCCGTCTATTTAAACTACTAAGGCTATACCACATACAAAGTCTTAATGAACATGCTTAATCTAAATATTACTCAATGTTACACGTAACAAACAATACAGATAGTTAATACCAGTGGTGGGTTACAATCATACACACGCAACTAGTCATTTAACGCTGTCAATGTCTATAGCTTGGTTTTCAGCACTCTTCCCCCGGTACCATGTGAAGCTTTCTCCGCATTCCCGTAGAAACGCCTAAGTTCTTTATCTTGACCGCTGTCTCTTGTGTCTAGAATTACTCGTTACCGGCGGTAGAGTTAGAGTCCATCCAGAGTTACGATCTGGTTGTGATAGTGTCTTGATAGTGTCAATACTTCCGCTCGCTCGGCCCTCACTGAAGTTAGCTAATGCACGCCCTCTTGGCCTTGTGGCCGGACCTTCGTTTTTATTTAATGTTCTTACTGAAAGATTTTATGCCTAATCCAGTGACGCTTCCACAAGAACTGTCCATATCCTGGGTTACCATTCGGAGAGGTCTCACCCAGTCGATGTCTTGTCGGTCCTCGGGCGGCAGCAACTCCGCGGCGATTGATGGTGTAGGCCGGCGAGCGGTGTCGGAGCAGCGAGGCAGCCTCCTGGCTGGATGTCCCAGTTGTTCTGCTTATCGATAGTCTGGGCGCATGCCCTTTTATACTCGCAGGCTTCCCAGACGAGCTGGAAGAAGAATAGTCTCGTCTATTCGGGGGAAGCCTGCCCAGCTCACTGTGATGCAGGTGGTATGCCGTGAAAAGTCAGGGGTACAATACTTTGCAAGTGTACGCAGGTACACACGTTATAAACCTTTATTGCCGAAAGTGTTGTTGTAATAAGCAATGAAAACCACATTAACTTTTCACTTCATTCTATAAACAGTCGATGAACCAGTTAACGTGTAGATGACTTGTAATTAATTTTAAAAACTGGCGTTTAGCTATAAAGTTTAAATATAGTTATGAACAAGTTTTCATATAAATAAACTGTAATCAAATATCTATCATTAATTGTATGAATCACCATAGTTTTTTAGTCAATTGTAACATAACCTATTATTACTGAACTCGCCGACAGCGTAACGGAACACAGCGTAACGGGACACAGCGTAACGGAACAATGAGCCCAACGGGACACAGCGTAACGGAACAATGTGCGTAAAGGGACACTTTTTCGTGCGTGCAGCCGGCATTTATCGATTTATTAGACGTTGTCACGTCAAAAATTTAGCTTTTTTTTTCAAAATACCGTGGGTTTCTCCTGGGGCCTCCCAAACCCCCTAACAAATGCATTCCATACTATCTTTCTGCCACTTGAGTTTCTCTAATGACCCTGCCTTTGACAAGCTACCAGTCCCTAATTCTCTCATGAAATTTTTCCCTCTGTCTTGCGGAGAACCACCATGGAATGAGGTTACTTTTTTATTTGCACACATTAACTAAAACTGAAATGAATTTATGTATCTGAGGTGGTATCAAGAATCTGTACACTGCCACTTACAGATTTGTTTATATAGTTCAGTATTGTCGAATATCATAAATATTGGTCACTGTAGGCAAGTGTTTATGATTTATTTGTAAAATGCTAAGTTAGCTTCAACAAAATAAAAGCATGGACTTAATCCATCTACATCTATACTATTAACAAAATCTATCAGGGTAAATGTTTGTAAATTGCTTTAATCAATTTATGAACCACAGGCAACGGATTGTTAGATATAATTTTTAAACTACATGGAAAATTGTTTATTCCAACATCACGATAGCAAAAACTAACCTATTTTTGAATGAAAATTCCATCTAACTGAAACATTGACATTCCTCATCTAAATGGGTTGAAGGGGGCACCAATGATATAAGGAAAAAATTCTTATCTTCGAAGTAAATTTTGCGATAACTAAGATAGTATGTAAGAATTGTGAAATAACCAGACCTCAGACTCATTTTCATAACGTTCCTTGTGTTTATATTTTGATATATGAAGAAACGTTTTATTCTTTAACATTTGAATCAACTAGAATGAAAGATTAGTAACTAATCATTAATGACGTACATTAAGAGGTGCGTAGTGATATTTATAATGTTTATTTTTTAGGTTTTCACCGGTAGTCTATCGGAATAAAAATGTGATATGTTTAGTTCAAAATTAAGCAAATTATTCTGGCGAAAAAAAATGAAGCTATAAACAATAAATTTAAATAAAATTCTTAATGAGTAACATGTCAAGATTTCTAAAAAGATACATATCTTCGAAAAAATCAAGCGGTTTGCAATATAATTGATAAAAGGTTTACAAGGGTTATTTTGAATTTCTGATAAATTGTAATTTCCAGAAAATAATCAAGCTAGTGTTAAGATCCTGGGTATGACTAATAATCATACAAAAACTTATCTTTATTTTTTCATAAATGTCCACCCTTAAGGGCGTGACAATGGGTTGGTTCTAGTGCTAAAAAAACTAATAACACCGAATATACTAACCGTATGCATGCACTTAAATAATAGAAAATTATTAAGTGTTTTTTGTTTTCATAATTCAAAATGTTTACTTCTCCAGTTGAATTATATGTAATTTTTTTAATAAAAATTCATATTTCCGAAGCAAATCAATCAGAAGATAAGAAACTGGCTAAACTCAATAAACATGAAAAACTGCAAACATATCTTCAACATTTTCTGAAATTCAATCTCTAAGAGGTATACATATTATTAATTGGGATTTATTAATAAAAATGTATATATTCTAAACTTCCGAAACTAAATTTAAGAAACTGGGCATGACTGACTGACAAAACCAATTAAAATTACCTATACTATTTTTTTTACCAATTTTTGTATATCCATTCCTAATGAAGTGAAAGTGGCGTGTGTGTTTGGTTGTCATTAATGTAAACATATATCGGTATCCAAGATATGATGAATTTGGCGTTATATATTTGAACTGATAATGATTCTAAGTATATTAAAATTGTTATTGAAATTTTATCTCTGAGATCGTATAAAATTTATTAGTTTGATATCATTAATTAGGACAAAATGTATCTCTGAATTCAGAACAGCTAATGGTATGGATATTCACACGTATTTTACGTGGAAAATAAATCTGAATTCTTTTTTTATTTTAACCCGCGAGGAAAAAAAAGTAAGGGATGAGAAATACGTTAGTTTTTGTTTCATAAAGTTGAGGCAGTCACTGCAAGTTTAACTCTATTTACTAAAGACTTTAGTTTTCCAAGGTGAAATTTGCTTGCCCAGATGAACCTGAATATCAAATATAAACTGCAAGACAAACATTTTCAGTTGTGGGGGGTGGATGAGGTTTGGGTTGGGGGAGGGGGGGGGGGGTTGAAACATTCACAACAGAAATATTATTGATTGATTGATTTTAATTTTTATTCCATCTCTTTGCCACATTTAACTGGTTGAAGATTTATCTTCAATGTCAATTTAAACAGAAATATTAACAATATTGTGCAACATTTGAATGCTGTTGTTATAGCAGATCACACAAATTTAATTTAGGTAACAGCCTACATTTAGAACGTTTAATATAATCAAAACAACGTAAAGGTAAAAGCTGCGTTTTCAGAACGTATACACAAGTGCAATATCATTACTGGAGGGTAAAATTAAAATTATAATTTTGGAGAGCTAAAAATCTTTCATGACTACCAAATTTACGCCAAAAACTGTTGCAATAATTAGCACAGAAGGTGCAGAAAAATACGATAGTTAACTTACTACGATGATTTACAAGTTCACCACGCAACATAAATACAATCAAAGCTAACATATTTTAAAAAAAATAGTACTTAACTTTACAACAAAAAAAAATATCCTTTTGATCTTTCTGTCTCTCTCTCTTTATAACATTGCTCCCTCGTGTGTCTACGTGATGTCTCCTCTACTTGATTTTTTTTCTAGGTAAGACTAAGGTGTCTTAGACCGAAGTCTATACGCCTATCATGCAGGGTTTTATCCATGGAGGAAGCGTAGCATCCATTATATACTAAATGAGAATTGGCCAGCATGGTTTCGATTGATCCCCTATCTTAACTCAAGACCATGACTAATTAAATTGGGCCCATGTAAAACGTTCGTACCGGATGCCAAAGTCATGCATTAAGCAAGCAGGTTGGTTACCGGGAACAGAAGAATGGTCCAGGAAGAAGAGTTGGTCGGGGCAGAATAGGTACTACCAAGCATGGGGCGGGAACTTGGACATTGCTGTCCACATTGGTTTTGGGCAGTACTGAAATTTCGGAGGGCGATTTTCGTTATTTCCCACCCGGCTGCCAGCCAGCTGAGACTTAAAACTAAGAATGGGGAAAGAATTGGGCACATATTAATTAAATTGAACGAACCTAACGCTACCGTGTACGTTCAACGTTCGGCACTGCTAGCAACAGCATGCCATTCGTTGGAATCTCGGGGCTTGATCGGCATGTATTTGCATTGAAGCGTAGGCAAGTACCCTGTTGGACGACACTACTACTCTGCGGCGATTAATCGCTTGAACGTTTCTCTGCACAGAATTGTAAGACTACTGTATGCCACTCCTCTACTTTGCTCGTCCCCGAGAATAAATACCTTGAAATCCCTCACTTTTTCCGGGAATCTACAACGTCCAAGACGCAAATAAAAACCTCTTGAACATTCTTCACTGGTTTGAAAATCAACAGGCGACATTCGATCTAGGTTTCCATACGAACCTGTTTTTTTTTTCTTTTCAATTCTCTATATTTCATGTTGGTACCCCCTGAGTCTTTCCCGTTGACGAAATCAAGATAGACCACTCCACCCATCTTCCCGTTTTATGGTTGCTCTGAAATTTTCAGTTTTTACAGCACACAGGAATTTGCCCTATTTATTAATTGTTTATGGCATGCATTTTTCGCGAAAATATTTCGAAACTAGCCGAGAATTGAAACACTGTAGCATCATCTGTGTTTCGTGATTGGGTGAGTTTCTTCCAGGTACACGTCTACAGTCAGCACTCCAATTAGAATAATTCTGTGTGGAAGCAAGCGCGTCCTGAGTGGCTCCTTTCAAGCAGACGGCCGCTAATCACAAGGCAGAACACGCTGGTTGGGACATACCACATCGCAGGCCAATGGGCTCGCCCGCCAGAAACTCCGAGCGCTTAAACAGTAGGTCAGACCACGAGATGTAAAGCCTGAATAAAATTGTGAACATGCTCTGTGAATGTAGCCACTATTTTTTTTCGTGGATTCACTACACTCCACTTAATTTGTCTTTATAATAAACCCTTTTTATAAGTGTCTAGAGACCCGCATATTCCGCGGATTCTGTTTGTCGCAAGGTTGTCCGCAAACCTGTGTGAGCCTCTGAATTGATCTGATGATTGGATAACAATTGTGTGGACACTCCTCTCTGCGACTGTGGTCCAGTCAACTACCAACCAGCAGCAGAGTGGCCGAGTGCATGGACCCCACTCCAAAGAAGGGAAGGTTATACAGCAAGAAATCAGCTAATAGGGAGACGTGTGTGTGTAGAATTGGAATTTCAGCCTGACACCCTATGGATCCGAAAAATTGCCGGGTCAGTAAAATTTGTTGGTAAAGACCGGAAAAATTCACTGAATGCGACAAATTAGAATCCAAATACGTTTACCCTTTTGCTGCTTCAATAATTGGGCCACAGGTTATCTGAAGGACTGTAAGTCAATGAAAAACCGTTAACAAAAATAAAATATAGAATCAAAAACACCCCAGTAAAATTTGTCACGAGTCAACCAATGAGCGGAGAGGATCATGGAGTCTATTCTTAGAGGTCACTGAACCCGCGAATTTTCCCAGTGCCTATTCATTGGTCGACGATCAGTAGGGGCGTGTATTTTTCGTGAAAATATTCCGAGACTAGATAAGAGTCAAAACACTGTAGAATCGTCTGTGTTTCGTGTTTGGTTAAGTTTCTTTCAGGTACGTGTCTACTTTCGGAACTCCAACTACAATGATTCTTGTACGGAAGCAAGTGCCTCGATGAAACAAGGCAATGGCTTCTCTCGCAGACGGCCGCCAATTAAAACGAAGAAACCTTTAGCGTCGGCATACCAAATTGCATTCTAAATGGGCGTTCAGATTTTTTTTTTTCTCTCTCACGAAAAATGCCTGCCCTATTGTCAAGTTCACGTCCTTTGTTTTGGTTGAACGTGATTGGATGATCGCTTCTCCTCGCACTGAGAGGAAGGTTTGATTGTCCCAACAAAATATTTGTTTGTATACGGCGAAATAAATATATTTTGTTAATTGAAACAAAGATTTTGTAGTAGGAAAGATTCTGTTGACCCAACAAAATGATTTTGTCAACTCAAATGTATATTTGGTTAGGCGTAACGACTCGTTTTTGTTACTTGCCGAGTTTGGCTGAGCTAACGAAATATTTTGTTCCACCAAGTAAACATTTGTTTCGCCATATATAATCAAATATTTGTTTGATTCGGACAAACCTTTTTCTCTGTGCGGTTGTAACTGTCCCAGGGTCGAGAATTGGCGAGTCAAGAGCACTGCAGTCCAATCGTCGACGGGAAGAAGATTTACGCGTTCTCCGAGTCGTCATGTTTGCCACCCTGTGGATCCGCGATGCAGTCGCGTCCTCGTGGTACGTGGTCCCGTGGCGTAGTCGGGGAGCTTCAGCGTCCGTGGTGCGACCCCCGGAGACCCGGAGAGGGCAATATCCCTCACGTCAAGTGCAGGCGGCACTCGAGTTGCAGCCATTGATTGCGCACGTTCAAGGGTGTGGCGGGTGGGAAGCTGTACTGGAGGGGTGCTAAGGGCTGGCGGCCGGCTCCCCCACGGGTTCGAACCCCGGACGGTACGCGGAACAGGTCCGTGTGCCAGCCGTAGTTCGTGGTTCAAATGTTTATTATTTTTTTTGACGAGAATACGTTTGTAAAATTGCTTCCATAGTGGGAGGCAATTCCAAAAAAAAAAGAAATTATAACAAAATCGGAGGGATACAGTTTTGGTGTTGCAGCTACATGTCTATAATCTCCATCCAAAATTTAACTACACCACTGGATAGCTAAAGGATCAAAGAATTCTTCACGCTAAGTGAGGACTGTTGACGCATCGCGCGCGGTGGAGGGGGAAGCGCCGCCCAATTTACATTTGTATTTTATTTGTAACCTAGACTAAAGGTTGCGCTCGGAGAACAGAGATTTTGGTCGAATGAGGAGATCATCATCACCTTCGTAAACAACTATTTCGCAGAGAGACTCGGGCAAACGATTGTTAAAAAAAAAAAACAACGGTGCGTCCAAAATGGCTTAAAAATTGCAGAGAGTATATTCCAAAGCATGCGCAAACACATTCCCCAATTTTTGTTGACGAGTGCTGTCATATTCATTTTGAGGTCGGAAACTTTTCAGATAACCCTCTTAAGTGTATTTGCAACATGAGAACACATGATTTTGCTCGTTACTAATTTTAAATGCTACACATCGCTGGCGAGTACTGAAAGACTCACTCACGTGTTTTACATTGACCTTAATGTCTCATCGACGAAAAACAGAAGACTTGAAGATTTTAGCTGGTTTTGTGGCCGCCGGAATAAACTCCGTAAAGCTCTACCTTCTCAGGAATATGTAACATAATCGTTGGTAGGGTCATGTAATTTTAGTGAAAATATTTCCATGCCCGCTGTGTGTTAAAACTTTGTAGCATTGTCTGTGTTTCGTGGTTGCCTATGTTTCTCCTTTCAGGTGCATGTCTACAGCCAGCACACCAATCATAGCCATCCAGTTTCGTCCTGAATGACCCAGCCAAGTAAGGCAGGCGGCCGCCAATCACAGGGGAACAATCGTTAGCGCGGGCATAACTTATTGCAGTCTAATGAGGAATCAGATTATTTCGCTCATTTATATAGACCCGTAAATTATGCGGATTCACTTGTTACCAGGCAAAAATTCAGAGTTGTAAATGTATACTCTACTCACGCGTTATGTCATATTGGCTGATTTCTACAGTAGAACGTCCTGTTCATTAGATTGTGTCGATTCGATTAAGCCACTCTACTGCTAGCTGTTAGTTGACTGGTTCACAGTCGTAGAGGGGAGTAACCATACAATTGTGATCCAATCAGAAAAGCAAAAAAAGGTATACGAGTTTTCAGTTTACCTTGTGACCAAAATAATCCGTAAAATTTCCAAGGCTTATTTGGCAGACAGAGCTGCCAATCGCACGAAACTAACCACTGGAGCGGGCATACCATATTCTAGTCTAAGCGTCTAAGTTTTTTTGTTGCAAAATATACCTACCCCTATTCATTGGCTCCTTAATCGTGGGACGTTTTGAGTGAGGGGGGCGCAGCAATTAAGACATTAAGACTCACACTCCAGAGATCTCGATGTACATTTCCGGTACGACCATACTGATGTCGGTGCTACATGGTTTCCCGAAATCATTAAAATCAACCATTTTAATGGTTTCATGCCCTAGTCCATAACAAATGAAAAAGTTTTGGCAAAAAAAATTGTCGAAAAATGAATTTTTTCAGGAGAAGCAAAGAATTATACCGATTTTCTGGACTAAGGTTGTTTGTGCCAAAAAAAAAATTATCTGGGTGAAAAAAATTAAAATAATATTATTGATTGACTGGTTATTGATACGGAAAGCATTTTAAAACCAAAGAAACGGTTTGACAACTTGTATAGGATAGCCAAAATATATAATAAAAAAAAATTACCAATATTAAGGAGAATGGATATTTTTGCTGGAATTACGTGGACAACGATTGGTTTTGCTTAACGCAACATATTTCAGAGCCTTGTACCGTACAGACTTTGAACCCAAAAACGCATAATTGAATTTTTGGGACTATAGTTGTTTTTGCTAATAGGTTTTCAATTTCTTGCGTCAGTAATTATTGTCTATTTTGTTTGGAGTTATCATCTTTACCAATTGCCTCGCTTCCGACGAGAAATTAAGCCCAAATAAAACAAAGTAACGTGGCTCAGGGTGGCTTGGTAAGTAATCGTGAGAAAGTCTTCAAGAATTGATCTGACGACAGATATAACTGCGAGAACCTGTATAAGATTTTCATAAGTTCTTCAAGTGAACCAAACGTACTCTGACACGAACCGTTAGGCTCTGAACCAACGGAAAGACCAGTTGCTAAAGAGAGACAGAATGATAGCTGCCCAATTGAACGCCGGTCGCAGAGTCGAACAGTTAAAGAACAAACAAAATATGCTCGAGTGGGAAGAAGACTTTGCAATCCAACATGAATTTCGTTGAATACACGAAATTTTTCAGCCGCTAGTTCATGGCATTTTGCAAAGAACGTTTAGAACATTCTCAGGAATTTTTAATGCGAAGTACTTGAAGATGACAAAATTACGAGCAGTTGCGGAAGGAACTCTGTGACTGGCACTAATTAACGCTCGAGGAAAGCCCTTTTGTGGTAAGGGAGGTGGATATTTCCTGTTCAGAGTGATTATTTGACTTCACTTCACTGCCCAATCTTATCATATTTCTTCACGTCAAAGACTCTTGTGTTTATCACAAGCGGAGCGACTTTCCGCAAGTAATGGTCATTTACTTTCATAGCGTTTACTTGTCTCCCCCTTTTTTTTCTCCTTTGTGTATGGAGAGCTGAGTACATTGAATTTGTACTCAGCCTGTTTAGTTCCGCGATTATCGAGGTTGTGCCGTTTGTAAAAAAAAAAATAAAAAACTTTAATGTTTATACTAATGATAGGTAAGATCCCAGTTTTTTGAACACAGATCTAAATTATTATTCCAAAGAGTACTACCGAAAACACATTTCGAATCCTAATCTAGGTCTCAAGGGTCAAAAATAATCTACAATATGTGAAAATTATTAACTGTGGCTTTGAAACATTTAATCCTTTAAATGTTTTATTCATGAACTAAGTTTCTAGAATAAATACAAATTGTAGTTTATTGATATCATTACACGCTAAAAGTACACTTATCTTGGGGAATGGTAACAGGATAGGTATGATGAAAGAAAAAAATGACCTGGTAAACATCAGAGGTTATCAAAGATGAATTTTTTTTAACGTACTTTTACCCTGTGATATTTGACTTGAATACCATAAAATCCTTAATATTAAATATTCCGAGGATTTAAGGATCGACTGATCCTTCCCTAGTATTTACCAAATTCCTAACCATGGAGTAACTAAACTAATTAGCGCTCGCGAATAATCCCAGGAGAGGGGGAGGAGGTATCGTTTCCTGTTCCGAAGAAAGGGCGCCCGCCCCGTCAAAGACCCATGTGTTTATCATCACAAGAGGGGCGTCAACCCAACCTCTTGGTCGTTAAATACTTTCATCGCGCCTCCTTTATTTCACCCATCCCTCTATCCCGGTGGGGGGGAGGGAGGGTTAGTTTTCTTCCGCCCTGCGTCCTCTTATTTCCTCCGCTTTGTGCGGCCCGCGTCAGACCATCGAGGCCCTGAAACTGCCCCTGGCTCGTTTTTGAGGAAGGAGATGTCGAGGTATGGTCAAGGGAGAGAAGCATCCTCCCCACCCCCTCCTTCACCCCACCAACCCTCCGGGGAAACAAAAGGGTTGTGGGTGTGCGGGGAAGGGGGATGTGTGAGGAGGGGGCGGGCAGAGTTGGGGGGGGGGGAGGTCGCGGCGCCATGCGCATGCGCACTGGTGTTACCCACTTTCCGAACTCGCTCCTCTGGGGGCTTACTGTGGCGTCTCCTTCCGCTCAGGGAGAAAAAACTGACTGAAACTGAAGTTTCTCCTTCGATATTAGTCCTTTATATTCATTGGTTAAAGGGTAAAAAAAATTTTTAGCCAAATACTGATGTGTTTTTTACTATTAATATATTACCGTTAATATTAGCCTACCAGAATACCTGAGACTAAAAGCTAATTCTTAAAATATCAATTTTCATGAAGGAAAATAAAAAAAAGAGATTGAGAAGTATGAGGTGGGGGGGGGGGGGCAGACAGTAAGATGTCAAAATGATCTTAAAATCTAAGTAACTAATAACTAAAACGGGTTTAGAGATAACATGTATGTCAATACAATATCATTAACAAACTTTTCATTCCTTTTTTACACGAATTTTTTTTTTTTTTTTTTTTTTTAGAAATATTTTAATCTTAAAACTGTATCGGAGATGTGCTTCACGTTAAAGCGAAAGTTTCCCATTCGACTTCGAATTGCGAAATTTATCAACTGGGAATTCGTTCGGATGGTCGATTTCAAATCGCGCTCGAAAAAAAAATAAACAGAGTAAACTGGGTAAACTAAAAATTCGTGAAAGAAAAGGCATGGTATTTTTGGTCCACAGTGGTTACTAAAAAAAAAAATGTTTATATATATAAATATTGTTTGTCAAGTCAATAGTTTCATAGCATTCCGTTTGGCCGTTTGTTCGGTATTTTTGAATCTCGATGGCGAGCGGAGTCGCAGACGCTTCAAGCACGAGGCGCGCGCGAGTCCTGCGCAGCGACTATATCCCCCCGCCTCGAGACGCCGGTACGTTTGGCGGGCTTTTCGCGAGAGAGCTTGCCGGCGTCGCCGCACGGCGCCGTGGCGGCGCTAGCTGCCGGCGCGCCCTCCTCGGGGGGAGAGAAAAAAAAAGGGCCTCCACCGAAAAAAAAAACCCTGAAGCGTCCATCCCCTCTCCTTATCAGCGGGGACGCTTAGCGGCCTCCCCTCTTCGGCGTCCACTCCTACTTCCCCTCTTTTCGATTTTTTTTTGTTTTAGCTTTCGCCCGGGCTGGAGCTCGCAAGGTGTGTGTGTGTGTGTGTGTGTGTGTTTTTTTATTTTCCACCCTGCGCGGTGTCGGGGGCGTGGGTGGGGAAGGCGGGGGAGGGAGGGAGGTGAGGACGCCCTCCCGTCGCGAGTTTCTCGCCGCCGTCGCAAGATGCCGCCTGCGGACCGGCAATCCTCGCCGGGCGAGGGGAGAGGGCGGGTTCCTTAGCGACGCGGACGCCCATGCGCCTTGGACGCCGCCCCCCCCCCCCTACCCCGCCGCCGACAGGACGCGCCCGACGCCTCGCGTCCAGTCACGTTGGGGGCGACCCGGCCTCGTGTTGGCACGTGGGTAGCGCGCGCGCCTCGCTCGGGGGGAACGGCAGCCGGGAAACAACGACAACAAAAAAAAAAAAACTGACCGTGCGGTGGTGTGTGTTGGGATAACAGCGCCGCGACCACTCCAGGGCTCGTGTGGTTAGTTGCTTGCTTTTATTTATTTATTTATTTTTTCCTTCTCTCGCCCGAAGGACCCTGAGACCGCGTCTTCTTGAACGCCAAGTCGAAGACGTCCGGAGACCTCGCCTCGACTTCGCCGCCACCAGTGTCGAAAGGACCGGACTGAATTTTCCCCCGGCAAGCAGGAGTAGAGTTAAAAAGAAAAATTAAAACCGGTGAGTAACATCCTAAAAAAATTTTTTTTTTAATAAGTGTTGAACACTTACATATCCATCCTTTTTTAGCCGCGAGGTTGTCTACTTTACAAAACCCCTTCTAAACTCTTTCTCTCTCCCCCCCTCTCTCCCTCTCTGTCTGTCCTATTGTAGTGCCGGAGCGCGCGTGTGTGACGTCATCCGAGGCTCGAACGCATCTATGCAATTCTGTCTGTGTGCGCGTGTGTGTGTGTGTGTGTGGTTTAGTGTTTCCCTCTCTCTGTGTCCATTCCTCTCTCTCTCTCTCTCTCTATCTATCTCGTGCGCTATGTCGCTCTCCGTCTAGCCGCGGCCCGTGTTCATCAAGTGAGTTTGCGTGTCGATACGGCTTAAAATTAATTATCTGTCCCGTAACCGTGCGTGGTCGTAGCGTCGGGCGCTTCCGAGGAGTTGCGCGTCTTAGACGATCAGCGTCTTAGACGAAAGTCTTGTAAATATTTAAGACGCCGGCGTTCGAAAAAAAAATAATAAAGAAGGGGAAAAAAAAAGAAAACTAAAAAAAAAATTATCAAAAAAAATTGTATTCGTTGGATTTTTTTTTAAAAAGCGAGGGAACATGAAGGGACGCAGGGAGATGCGGGGCGCTGGACGCGCGGCGTCCTTGGCGATCGACGCCTCGCCGGCCGGGAGACGGAGACGCCCGGCGCCGGCGCCTCGTCTCTGCGGCGCGTCTTGCGCTCCCTCCTCGGGTTAGCGAAAAAAAAAAACATATTTAAGATCTTGACAAGACATTTACCATTCTTAACAACTATTCTAACTTAACACTTTTTTTTTTCAATTTCAACATTTTTTTTTTTTTTTAAATATTTCGGAATATTTTTTTTTTTTTAACTTCTTCGCGATTAATACCCCACGATGTGGCGAGCATTTAAAACGGCACTTCAACATTCTATAAGTCTTGGTTAGCCTTTTTTTTTTTTGTAATATTTAATGAGTCCATATTGACGCGTATTTCGTATGTCGGGAGTCAAGTAGGTGATATCACAGGTGGCTTTTTTTTTTTAGTGAATACGGGAATACAGCAACCATAAGTTGTGCAAATGTTTTTTTTTTCCTCCAGCCAAAATTAAAAAAAATGCCTTTAAAAATAGTGTTGTATTTTGAACGGAGCGCGCGCCACCTGGGAGGTTGTTCGCGCGCGAGGAGCTGCCGTGTTGCGCCTGCTGGAGCGGCCCGCCACCCGCAGCACACGGGCGCCGAGCAGGTCTTCGCCCGCGACAGGCGCCCGATCGCGGAGTAATTGTCGACACCTGCCGTGCCTCAGGAGGGGGCAGGAAGGTGGAGATCATACGGTCACGTTAAAACGTGCAAAAAAAAAAAAGGAATGTGCGAGTTGTTTGCGGGGATGAAAAAAATTGTTTATTATCGTATATCGACCGGTTTGTGTGTTGACAAATTTTTTTTTTAACACCCCTCCCAACTCTCGCGATTTCGTTGTCAATTTTTTTTTCTGCTCCCCCGCCGAGCGAATGTTTATGTTTCTGCCAACTGTTTCGAGGAGAAGGGAGGCGATACGTGTTAGTTTCTTAGTGCGTGCGGGAGGGGAAGGGGTATGTCTGGGATACACGAGGAGGGGGGAAGAGCGTATTGAGACTCGAGGTTTGAGTGCCAATATCGTTTGAGGAAGGCTCCGCCGCGGACGCGTGGAGGGGATAGGCCGCCGGCGGGGAAGGCGTCGGTAGGAGAAGTCAAGTGAACGAGGGAAGGAGGGAGGGAGGCCGGCGAAAGGCGGAGAGGGAGATGGACAGAGAGAGAGCGAAGCTGGAGGGAGGGCGTCGGCGCGACAGAGACGGCGCGATGGGGCCCTTAGCAGTTTTTCGGCCGTCTCTTTTCCACCCCCTTCGCCCGGAACGAAAGGCTTGGGCGGGGATTGGAGGGACGAGAAAGAAGAGGGAGTAAAAGAGGAGGAGAAGGGAAGGAGAAAGAAGGAGAAGGAGGAGGAGGAGGGGGAAGGCGCGCGCAGCTCCCCGGGACGCCTAGGGCCGTCGCCTTGGCGGGCGACCCCAAGTCCCTCCTGACTCGGGAGACAGTCCCGCCGAGCAGCCGCGCGCCGCACGCAGCCTACCCGGCCAGGGGCCAGTCGGCGACGAGGAGGCATCGCGCGCGGTCCAGTGCTCTCTCTCTCCGTGTCTCTCTCTCTTCGCGTCTCTCTCTCTCTCTCTCTCGGCCATGGAGAGGCGTCGCGGCCTCTGCGAGTGGCGGCCGCGAGTGACCTCGGCGACTGCCGCGCTGGATTACCACGGCCCACGCTCATGAGATCATAAGGTAGGGCCGGACTCCGCAGGTGGATTACCATCGACAGTGCTCGACGACGTGTCTTCCTCCAGCCTAACATATACATATGTATCTTTCCCCTTTCCGGGAATCTTCTCTACATTATCTCCCGCATTTAAAAAAACTTTTTTTTTTTAATTGTTTACAATTAGTTAGGATTTCAACTTTTAAGGAATTGTAGTCCGCAGGCTTCCGCGTCTGTGCGTCGCTGTTGGTGATAAAAAGAGACTTTCAGCCGCGCATGAAACCTTCTTGGGATTTAAGTGAATAACGAGTATTTGGGAGGAAAAAAAATATCTCTCTGCCGAAGGAAGAATTTAGTGTGATTTCCACGGTGAGGGGAGATCGTCTCCGCCACACGGCAAGTGGAACGGACTGGTCGGACGCGCGGCGACGCGCGGTGGAGTAGGGGAAGCGGCGCCGGCCGGCACGTGGCGCCAAGACGCCCGGCGTCCCGACGCCTGGGCGCCCGGCCAGCGGGCCGCCGCCTCCCGCAAGGGCTCCGCCGCGTTTCGTTCTTCCGTCGCCGGTCGCAGGAGCTCGGAGCGCGGTGGTCGTTGCTTCTGCTCTGGCGTCCCCCTCTTTTACTCTTGCATTATTTCATTCTCAGTGTTTTAACATCTTTGCGTGAGGATGACCTTTTTTTTTAAGATTAAATGCTTGAATTGTGTTGGAAATTTTTTTTACGAAGTTAAGACAAAATCGGATGTAATGCCGTTACAGCACAACAGCTGTTTTTTTTTATTAACGTCAGGATTATGAATGCTTGAAAATGGTCTTTGGAAAACCCCGGAATAATATTTTTTTTTCTGTACTTGGCTTAAGACTTTCAATCCCTGAAGAGTTGTTTTCTTAACTTCAGCGTTTCTTCCTGTAAAATACTACTTCACGTCGTTTTTGGACGTTTCGACCATTTCATTCTCACCTCGCGCCGAAAATACATGCCACTGTAGCGAAACATTGTGACTCGTTTCTTTGTGATTATTGAAAATGTTTGTGAGTATATTTGCATGCCGGTATCTATTTTGATCGTAATCATGTTTATCTATACCGTACTTATGCTATTGCTTCAGTCCAGACAAAATAATTCTGTGCCGTCGAAGTTGGTTCTACTACCTCTCTTTTATTTATAAATTCTGGTATTTTAAGCAACAAAGTTTCAGTGGAGTATCCAGTATTCGCGTTTTACTATGCATAGTCTTTATTATATGGTTTGTTATTCTATAGTTTGCACTGTTGCTTATAATGCATAGACGACATTTATTCATTATACTAGTATGTTATTCAAGTATCGTGCCACGTACATTTTTGCAGGTATTATTTTATTTTTTTATTTTTCAATTATAATCCACCCTCCTTGGTGGTTCCGGAATAAAGTATTTTTTTCGTATAAAAATAATGGCGTTCTTGGTGTGAATATTCGTGATACTGTCTCTGTTGTATTCAGACTCCTGAAAATTGCGTGGATGTTGAAATGTGATTTTTACCTGTAAATTCCCATTGCCTTAGACGTGACATTGAGCTTTTTGCGCTCTTAAAAGGATCACTTTGTGTTCGTTTCTCTGTTTTCTTCGTTTTCCGAAATCCAAGTTGTAATACTTTTTTTTCGTGGTTCCAAATTAGTACCGTGTTCTTCTGTATTAGAATATTTAATATGTACACATATAAATTTATTTCGTTCGTACAGAAGAATGAGTTTGGATTTGGTCGTAATCTTACTAAATCTGATGGGTCTCGACAGGCTAGGAAACTCGCAAACGTTAACGTATCTTATTAGCTTCTTGTTCCTGTGGATTCCTAAGCCGCTATACTTACGGTAAGAATACGGAGAAACGAATAACGCTGAGTCACTGAGTTAGATTTTAAGTTTTTCAGTTACTCGATATAATGGGTCAAATTGATAAATTATCGGGAGGAAAATATTAACATTTAACACACTGTTAGCACGAATGACTTATGCGCGTGATTGTGTTTCAGTTATGGATAAGATTTAGAACGTTAATACTTTATAATACTACAATATATAATTGCAAAGCTTATAAATCTTAGTTCGCAATTTTAAGTAAATCTATATTTATTTACTTCAATAAATTCGTGACGTTGCAACGAACGTGTGCATCAAAACAGCTGTTTCGATAACAAATAAAACTCTCTATGTGGACGTAATACAAGTTTACATACAGCTTATTTCGTTTTTTAATACTATTTATGAATTTGAAATAATAACTTAATTGGTGTGTAGAGAGTTGTGCTAGCACAACGATAACCGTGTAAGTGTAATTGCATGTTATGATTTTTCAAACATAATGTGGAAAAAAAATTAGATGTTCTCTTTTGTTTTAAATGCATTGAGCTGCATGTACTTAAAAATAATATGCATGTGTTTTCAAAAATTCTTAAAAATTTACTTTAAAAATGTTGTTAATAATGTTACACAAATCAAAGTTTATATATAAAAAAAGTCAAATACAAGTGAATGTTTGGGTATAAAAGTACGTTCATTGAATTTGATGTTAAGACACAGACACTCAATATGATGATTTTTCGCAGCTAAAATTACTATCGATACCATATTAAGGATGGTATTGTAAAAATTATTATACACAGTAAGTTTTAAATCTTAATTTATGTAAGTGAATACTTCAAATAAAATATTTAATTGGTCCAATACGCTGATGATATTTAATCGTCCTCAACAAACAATTCAGTGTTTATATTATTCACGTTTATCTAATGAATCTTAATGAATTAACGGTTATTCGTTTGTGTTTGATTACTTTGGTAGTTTACATCAGCTTTTTGTAGGCCAATAAAAATTAATTTATGTGTTTTCTTTGTATAGTGAAATATTTTAACGTTTAAATTTCGAAGTATAATGTTCTGGCGCCCAAATGCATGTGTTCCGCACGTTTATCACGAGTTTTATTCTTTAATTAGAATAATGGTTGCCGTTGGCCCATCGCCTGTTCTGTTTGGTATTTCTCTATATGGTGCAGATTAAGTGAAATATATATTGTAGAGTTGAGAAGTTTTAATCACTTGCAAATCAAATCATTTTTCATAAACCGACGTCACTGTGATTCCAAACTTAAAACTTATATATTTATTAAAATCACATTCTAAAATTCGCAGACTGTAGAATTATAAAAGGTGTGTTATGTATTTTTTTTCAACTATCTATGAACAAAACTACAATTTTCATCTCTTACATTTTTCTAAAATATCCTCATACTCTGTATTTTGTTATATTGTTTACGTCGATTTCAACGCCAGAATAAATGCCATGTTGAGCTTTTGCTTGTGTAAGTGAATGAACAATAACCAAAAAGAGAGAGGGATTCTTTCGCTTCGGCCCAGTCTGAAATAGATATCTAATGTTATTCCAATTATATTGACTTTAGCATAAGGCTTATATAGGAATTTAGATTTGAATTAGCACAGTTGGCTTGTTATTACTTATACGTTGGATGTATGGAAACCTGCTTATCAGACAGATTTAAAATTATATAAATTATCATTTTTCTGTTGTTTTTTTTTAAGTTATTTCTCGAGTTAAAAATGTAATGTGGGCGGTGACATTACTATTGAATAAATAACGTTGCAAAAACGCTTTTCCAAAAGAGTCTTCAAATATTTTAAATCCCCATTAGTTACGTTATTTTCAGGTTTCAATGCTACACAACAGTGTGTGTTGTAAGTTTAAAAATAATCAATGTGGCATGGTAAAATTAATAATTTTTATTAAGTTCCCACTTCTCTAAATAAAATTAAGGTTTTTGGTTGTTAAAAATGATGAAACTGTGAAATATTAATTATCTGAGAAGCGATTTTCAAATACGTGCCACCCACTAAAGATATGTGGAGTACCTACTTTATTGCTTTTAAAATACATTTGAAATGTCTTTCCCTAATGACGGCAAAATAAATGCACGTTTATAAAGATGAGTTCTGGCGCTACTGATGAACGCGCCGGTCGCGAAAGCAGCCAGTCTCCGGCGAGCATCTTCCGATGCTGCGCTCTAGCGGCGACTCGCCGAACCTCGAGCAGACGAGTGGCGCTGGAAGTCTTGCGGCCAGCGGTGGAACTTTTGGAAGGTCTTCCTTCCTGCCCGTTAATAGCCGGGCGGGGAGGGAAAGGGTTTTAGAGGAGGGGAACCAGGGAAGGGTTAAGCGCAGCCGGCGGGGGTGGAAGGGGGATGGTAAATCGTGCGAGGGAGCGAGCGAAAGGGAAAGCGAATCCCTGCGAAAGGGACGGGTGTGGGGGGGGGGGGGGGAGAGCAGGACAAGCATTAGATAGCTGTGTTTAGTTGAAAGACCATGAATAGGAGGACGTTTTAACCCTTGTGTTGAGATTAAACCCCGGTATTTTGTAGTGCAAGCCCATTGATTACATTCCGGCGTGTAGAAAATCCAGACTTGGAGAGAGATAGACAAAAAGGGATGAAAAGATGTTGATGACCAATAAATGCAGTTAAGGAGTAATTATCGAACATAATTTACAGTGGTTAATTATTTAAATTCTAACAAAATGAAAAATTCCATTCAACACATACGAAAACTAATTGTAGTCTGTTTTCTTATTTACTTGGGAGAAATTCTTCGTTTTTGCATTAAAAACCCTTATTTTAAATATTATTTCGAGTTGAAGACTAAATCCACCTGACTATATTAAAACTATTTTCGTAAGTGCATATACTTAGAGGTTAAGCTCAAATAAATGAGAATATTTACTCACTTTATAGCATTAGCAGGATGGCTCATGAAACTCTAAAAACGGCTGTTGGAGATTTTAGTGAGAAAGTTAGTGTAACGCAAATTTTCTGATTTTTTTTATATTGCAGTGTCACCAATAGCCTTTGGCTGATAATTATTTATTTTTCCTTCTTCGCTCACAGTATTTAATCTACAGAAAGGAATAATACATTCATAGATGTAAACGTTCATTTTGGTTAGGTATTCAATTTATATATCTTATCGATATAAAACGTAAGATTTTTAGGTGTGCTAAAAAATTGTATAACTTTTAAGACTATATCTAATCCAAACGAAGACCTTAATTAACCGTTTTCATGTTCCAGAAGGAATCGATTTGCGAACAGATGTGACGTCAGAAAAGTCTTAGGTTTAGACTGCTATTATTGAAGCTTAGTGAAAAACTAAATTTTTTATTTACTTTTTTTTAAAAATCTTTGTCTAAGAAAGTTATTGAAAAATAAATAGAAGGTTTCTAGAAATATGAACAAATACGATATGTTGTTTTTCATGTACAAATAGGGTTTGATACATTTCTTATCTGCAGGTATTTAGTGCATTTCTTAGCTGTTGCAAAAGCAATCATCTATTTTCTATTTTTTTTAAATGAAAAATGATTTAACATTAGTGATTGCAATCTAAACAATATAAACGTTCGTTCAAGATAATTATTAGGTGAGACTGGACAATGTTGGCCAAGGAGGTAAAAAAAAAAAAGAGGAATAAATTATTTATCTCGATGGATAATGATTTTAAAGCTGATAAATAATCAAAATTCAATAACCGTCTGAATGTTGTTCAATCCTATAACATCTTCTGCACAAAATGAATTAGGTGACAGCATTTCATTTGTGGAAATAAGAATAATGTGGGTATTTAGGCATTTTTCCTCGAAACCGAATTCCCCAGCTGACACTTATTTTCGGGCTTTTTGCGCATGCATTCACAATAAATAGTTATGCTCTGTTCAATTAGTAATTATGATGGGGATAGTTCGGGAGTATCCCGATTTGTAGAAGTGTGTGTGTCGTGATATCCATTCACTTACAGTCTGAGAGAGGCTCCGAAAACCCATGGAATAATCGCCATAACCCACCCCTTTCTTCTTATGGAATGTTGATCGACTGAAACCCCTTATTAGTAATCTTTAAAACACTGCTAATTGTAAAAGAAGCATAGTAATTATTATTTTTTGGTTTGATTTAAACTAAACAGTATGGATGCTTAACTGTGGACATCTGTGTTAGCAAAGAAACTAACAGTCCTACCACAAGTGTTGTATTGCACGAGGGGAAAAAAATCACATGTCGTGGCTGATAGGCAATAAAAGCACTGTATGTAACATCTTAGAGGAGAAATGTAATGTCCATCAGGCTGATTTCGTAGAAGCAGGTAGAGTTTTCGCCACCAAGGTGTGGACTGGTCAGGAAAGTATCAGTAAGAAAATTAGTATGTATACGGTCTCTAGTAAGCCACGCCAGAATCAATATAAAATGTTGATTTAATATAGATAAAATATTTTTTTCGTCGAATGATTAAATCATTCACGATACCGCTAAGAGACTGTTTCGAGCTGCAGGTTCTTACCCAACTCAGTCTATTTCCCACGAGGAGATGATTTTCTTTTTCTCTCTCTCTCTCTCTCGCGAATTTGTAGAGCTTTAATGAAGGGAAGATGATTTGTACAAGTGCGCAGGACAGACAGACAGAGAGAAACAGAGAGAAAGAGAGAGAGAGAGATGTAGCAGGGCAGATGAAGGCAAGAGGAGGTAAGAGTGGCGTGGACGGATAAAGGAGAAGAAGGAAGAGGGGGGGGGAAGTTAGCTGTATCCCTCCGCGTATGCAAATCGCCTCCGCCTATTAGCGACGGGGGCTATGCAAATGCGCGTGCAGGCCTCTGGGTGCAGCAGACAATTGCAACTCGAGGGGACCACCTCGCCGGCCGCGACATGTGTATGTACCCCGATGACGGAGACGAGACGTACCGCACTGGCAAGCTGCTCAGTAGAAAATTTGTGGCTACTGGCGTCTCCTTCTACAACGCACACCTCCTCCCCTCCTACCCCAATTCATTTCCCCCGCAAATTCCAAAGCACAGAACAATAAAAAGCTTATTTTCCATCTGTTTTGGGGGTTGTAAGTTCTCGTGGTACTTCGTACGTCCGCAGGTTATATGTTTGATATTGCATTATTAGTGCGTTTGAATACGTCCTTCATCGAATTACTACATTTTATTTAATACAATGTCAAATAAAAAAACATGCGCACGTTGAAGCACCATTTGTAAAAAAAAAATCAACACAAATGTCACCTTTTACGTCTGTTAAATTTTGGTAGGTTTGTAGACGAATCGTTAATCAAGTAAGAATTGGTCTAAAACCATATAATTCTTCTAGGTCCGGACTGTGGTTGATTAGTCAGCTAACCTCCCCTCCCTCCCCCTTCCAAGTAGTACGGAGTTGATTACCATCGGGCACGGTGTTTTTCGAAATTTGGAAACTTGACGGACGTTGCCGTGAGCTGATTGGTTTTATCGAGATGATTCCTTTTCCTCCCCACCCCCAATCATTTCGTTAATGCCCCATTCACATATCATCTCTCTTTTTGTATCCGATCACCCCGATATGGAGACGTCATTCATTCATTTAGTGGTGAGGTTTACGAACAATTGAGAAACTCCGGCAATTTTAATCACTTAAGCCCCTGGTTTAGAACACTTTTGAGGGAAGCAACAGCTTTCAGTTACTACACAGTAATAATTACTGCTTGAGGCCTTAGTTGTTGTTTTATGACGTACCCAATTTATTTAGGGCCTATCTGCAATAAAACATTTAAAAACCTGTGTTGGGAGATGTAATCATTCCGTGAAAAAGCTTTAAACAGGTTCCAAAATAATCACTCAAAACTAATTTATCAAATCATACACATTCTTAAGTAATGACTAAAACATTTCAAATCGTGGGGTAATGAAGGGTTCGAATAAGCATAGCTACTCAAAGAAAATTCAAGTTTTAGTGAGTTGCAGTTAAAGTGATTGACACACGTAATACAGCACACTAAATGTTCATTTGTTAAGAGTGCATTGCGTAACGTTGGTAAGAGAGATTAAAATTAAGTATTAAAATGTTGTCGAACTTCACGTTACAAGAATAAAAAGGATATTTTAATTCCCACGATGTAGTAATTATTACTGTGAGCGACAAGGAAGGTTTGGTTTATGTTATAATCCAATCTCTACAGGTGTAACCTTTTGTGTGGTGGAGTAGAGACACGAATGAAATATTGACGTTCGTACTACACCGAGCAAACTGAACAGGGGGGGGGGGGGGAATTCTAACGTTCACGTCTCTCAATAAGACAAGTTGCTAATCTGACAGGTATAGAATGTTTCACGGGAAGTTCTGGGAAGCGGGATGAGAGTACTTGCTGACGGGGAGACAAGTTTGGTGACAGTGTGACACATCGGTTGCAACGGCGCAGCCGTCATCACACGGTACCTACCTGCGGCTGAAGCAGAGATCGCTTGCCGACCGCAAAATGTCAGAGAGAGAGAGAGAGAGAAAGAGAGAGTCAGTCACCAGACGTGCCGATTAAAAGTTTGTTTCTCTGGACGCTGCGGGTTTGACGGCATGCGTCGCGCGGCGCTCAGCTCCGCGACAGACGGACGAATGCGGTGGTTGACGGACAAAGTTTAGTTCGTCAATTCGACAATCGACGCGCGTCACCCCCCACCATTTCCGCCTGATAAATTATACTTAGAGACCGGAAAAATTCGCGGGTTCAATGACCTCCAGGATAGACTCCAACATCATCTACACACTCGGGCAAATGCCAACTGTTCATTGGCTGCTGACTTGTGAGACGTCTCGACTGGGTGGCCTGTGATTCGACACTTCTATGAGTGGAGGGTCTCTAATTGGCCCACTGCCCTCCAAATTAACAGTGAACCAATGTCAGAAGCAGCACTAAGGTATAATTATTCGAATTTTTGCATAACACGAAATGAAACAGCGAATTTTTCAGGTCTCTAATTATACTGCAACTCTAGGCCTGCACGGAAACAATTTTCCGTTCTACTGCAAAAGATTCCTTTGGAAATCAGTTTCCCAGGAAATATTGCAACTTTGTACGACACATGGCTATGGCTGTTTTAGCATAAATGAAATACGTTTTTTCGAGATAATACTGAGTATTTTCTTACGAAAATTGGAACGTATTTTTAATTTTGATTGATTTTTCATTCAAGCATCTTTTTTTGTGATAAAATGGACCTTATTGTTGTATCGTGCTCATTATGTGCGCGGTTATTACTGGAAAGTTATTCAGGGAACTGTTTAGAAATTAACTATTGGTGGTACTGGGACAACACAGAGCATAAATTCCTGTGTAGGAATTCGAAGCCAGTATTTTGTTGTGATACAGTTGTTTTCATGTAAATGTACAAATTTACAAATATATGTAATTTCAAATTAATATATCTGTTCCATTAAAAAAAGATACAGTGTATGCATAACAATGATAAAATATAGGAGTACATAAAACCAAGACAAAGCAGAAAGTTTCGTCAAGAAATATATATTTAAGAACTGAATTTTAAAGTATCTAGATATGTACCCAGCTACGTTCGGGTGAAAAAGATACAATTATAGCAGCTAAAGCTAGTTATTTTTCAAATATCATTACAAAAAAAAACCTAAATTAATTTTAAGTGTTTGGTCCATCAATGTCCAGCCCATCAGATGGCTAGCATAACCTACCCATGTTCATCTAGAATACAGTAGCTCCATAAACGTAAAATAATTTTTCAAATCAATCCACTAATTTTCGAGTTTACATTTTAAAAATAAAAAAGCAACCTACTCACACTATCTGTATAATATTAGTTTTCATAACTGTTCTTGAAGTGGTGTTTTTTTTGGCAGATTTGATTTTTTGTAGTTACTCCCTAGTGAATTTTTAAATTTGGCCTATATTCTTCTTTTGTAGTCACTTAATTTATTACTGCTAAAATTATCAGTAAATAGTACAGATGCACTTAATGCACTTAATTAACATAGTTTTGTCAAATATTATTTTACCATTATATATACATATAAAAAAAATTCATTTGCACAATATAAAAGGAAATTAATTTTAATAAATATTTCGTGTATATTAAACTAAATGGTTTGTTGTATTCATCATTTTTCAACAGTAGACTTAGGCGCCTTACAACTAACTAGTTAAATGTAATAGGTGATGGGCTTGGTATTAGTATAGATAATTTAGTTTTAACAAGAGCATGCCTGCACGCTTCATAGACAACTGCTTATTTCGTACATCATCGAAGTCATCAGAATAAATAATACTTACTTACAAGAAGTATAACTTCAAATCCCACTAAATTAATTCGCCTAGCTTACTAAATACATAGATGCGTTCCAATTATGTTATTTACGATAAGTTAAAATGAAGAAAAAACTAATAAATATTCTTATTTTGGAAAGCAAAGTGAAATATACGTGGAACATATATTTCTCTCCTTGTTTGCAGCATCGCTTGTTGGGGGTGGGGAGGGGAATGCTTGCAAACAAATCTTTAGAAGAAGGAAAATGAAAAAGAAAAATTTGCGACTGCACACGAGCACCAATAGAAATGCATTCCGCCGTTCCACCCCCTCCCCAAAACACCCCTACCCCCTCTCCCAAAACAGCCCCAAAGTAGTATAGAGACCGTCCCCATTTCCTTCAGTTTTATTCCTTGTCCTTACACGGAGCTCTCTCTCCCCACAACCTTCTCCGCCTCGTTATGTCCGCCCCATTTATTCCACCGCAAATGCCGCAGGGAAAGCAGAAGAAATAAAGTGCCCCTTCCAATGGGATATTAAGTCAACCCCCCCACTCGGCTAGCGGTCGTAGCGCACTCCCGAGGACATAAAAGAAAAAAAAAACTCGCCAGGATTTTCTCTCCTGCCCGCGTCAACATTACGTCACGTTTTTTGCACAACCTACTTCTTCTGTTCACTATAGTAATTATTTTTTTATGAAACAGAAATTACAGATGTTAATTCGTTCATTTACGTGAAAACAACTGCATCACTACAAAAAGTGTTCGCAGTAAATCTGGGTACCAAGTACCTCAGATAGATAAAATTATCTGCAAACCGTTCCCTGAATAGCTTTCCATTATTAACTGCGCACATTAATTAATTAGCATAATGAAACAAAATAAAGACAAATTATTTAACATTTGATTGACTTGTCCATGGTTTGTAAAAATTATGCATGAATGAAAAGTCAATTAAAGTATAAAATAATGCGCCAATTTTCATACGAATTACTCAGTATTACTTCGTCAAACATACAAAGATCTAGTCTCTAAACGAATCTTATATGTGTGTGTGTGTGTGTGTGTGTGTGTGTACCTCCCACGTGGCTGTAAAGATCGAAAATTGGAAAAAAAATTACTACAATATAGGAGAGTTTTAATGAAACTGGGATTCGTGGAGTTAAGTATAAGCGCAGAGATAAATAGTTTGTTCAAAGTTCTCAAACATATGATAATATTTTATCGGACTTATTAATACATGGGGGCCAGCATTAAGACTTAGGCCGGTATTACAAGACTCAATAGGGGTTTAGGTGTTGAATATGCTACATGTGTATCGTAACCGTACTCCTAGTGCACGATAGGAAGACGGCCAGTCCCTTATTTTTAGGAAACGGAATTTTGGTGTCCTATCCTTGACGATCTGGTGCCCAAATTCCACTCACTTTTTCGTTGATTTCTTCCAGATGGCGGACCCGCGTCTGGCGCCATCAACTCGTATATAGTCATCATAGTGATCATCGGGGGACCTACCAAACGTGTTGGTGTGCCGAATGAAACTGTATGACAGCGAAACTACCCTGGAATACATTTAGTACCGTTTAATGTTCATAACAAGAAACAATCACAACTTATAAAGTACTTGAGAAAATGGGAAAGGTGGTTATATTTTCGTGCGATGGTGCTGCTATCACCAGTTTTTTTTTTTTTGTTTTTGCCGTTACAATTGTATCGATGGTTGCGAAACGTCCGCAGGAATGCGTTAAACCACTTTCTAGCCTCGCGCAGGGCACCGTTTGTTAAAACGGTTGCCGATTGGTTTCCTTATCGGGATTCAGTTTGGACACGTCCTGGAATACATACCGCGAGTTAGGTTACAGTTGTATACCAACAAGTATTCGAGTCAAAAACTTTTTTAAAAAAAAACGTTTTAATATCCCCACCATGCACAAAATTATTAGATATTGTGACTTAAACTTTTTTTACGCAATCATGAATAACTCTATTATTGATAACAATTCAAAATAAAATAAAATATGTTACACTTTTGAGGAAAAGATCTATCGTTTGCATGACTTATTCGGCAAAAATCTTTAATAGGAAACATGTCATCGAGCGCACCACTCCCGAGTCTTATTCCCCTATCCAACATTCAGCAGCCCATTCCTGATCGTTTTAATTTTTTGTTGCCCTTTGAGCGTTACAATTTCCTTATACTCTGATAACGTTTTTGTCTCGACTAATCCTACCTGCTGAAATAATAAGTGTAGCTTCAGAAAGCAACGACAGCTATAGTGGTGAACTATCAGGAAAAGTAATATATTTTATGTCAGTAAAGTCAAGAAAAATTTAGTAACCAACATGGCGAGTGCAAACGGGCCTTAAACTCGGATACAGGTACGTCACGTCCTGAATTTCGCACGAGATTAATAATTGCGTTAAGGAGTGGGCGCGGGGCTGAGGGAAAATGAGCGCGGAAAGTTGGCTGCACTGCCTAGCGTCGGGACGGGGTGTGTACTCGAGGGGCACTGCAGGGAGGAGGGGAAGCGGCGGGAGAAGTTGCGTCTTCCGAGCGATTTTGTCTTGCTGCGTAACAACCCGCGACGACTTCTTTGGTCGTCAGAATAAGTCTGTGGCTAACACGAGCCCTCGGCAGAATACGTCCGTCGCGATCAAAGTTTGCTTCCCCCCCCCCCCCCCGGACCGTAGAAAGCGAGGTCGTTAAGGCCCCCGCCCACCCGGGCACACACACGGCGCGCATAGCTTCAGGAAAAGCAACGCGATTTCAAAACCACTCAAGATATCCGAGTGGGGTCGGCTTACGAAAAGCATTTAAGATTTCGCCTAGGACCGAAAAGTACTTTTGATTACGGATCAATTTTTTAAAACTGTATTTTTAGAATAGTTAAAATGGCTAAAACCCATGTTTTCAGTGTAATTTTTAGGCGTAAAACAACCAGTACAGATTCTTGAAAGTACTTAAGGGACTTGCATTACACCTTTATCTTCATTTCTCCACCATATAACGTTACGGTCAGCGCTCAAATTTCACAGTTATCCTGTGACGACGAGAAGACCGCGCGCCAGTTCAGAACCTCATACTGCGCTAAGAAGCACCAGCAAGCATCGCACCTATCATACCGCCTCATTGACACAAACACACCCCTGACAGGGAGTTCCATTAACGAGTCGTCGACATAGACGCCGCATTTATAGAGACGGACGAAAAGTGAAATTGTGATGTGGAACACGGACGGAATGCGCGCGTGCTGGAAACAGGAGTACCCCGAGAAAAAAAAAAACCGCCCTCTCGGCTGCAAAAATTCCACCACGGTTCACGCTAGCGGGAATCCGAGAGAAACCCACGAAGTGATTCGATCCTGGTTTTGACGTAGTGTTCAACCGCTGGTCTAAACTAGAATTAACAGTTCTGCGATTCGCAGGAGTCAGACAGTCTGATAAGGCAACCGCGGTGTGGAAAGAGGTGTACGCTTACGATCCCGACCTTTTTCCGAGAGACGCCTCGCGCAGCAGATGTCAAATTTTCTTTTCTTTCGAAACGTTGGCAACAGCTGATTCCCGGTAGCGCGCGCTGCCTCGCGCTGATAAAATACAATAGCGACAGAACTCTACACGCCTGTGGCGTGCGGCTCTGTTAACTATTTTTTTGTTTTTAGTTTCGAATAGTTTCTCAGGTCGGGCACACCGCACACAGCCTGCGGAACCGAAGACTGTTAAGTATTACATTGAGATATTCTACCATTCGTAATTAGATGTGTGGAAGTGCGTGTGTGTTTAAGTACTTAAAATGTTTCGCAAAATACTGGGATTTAAATGGACTGGCTGCTGTGAATTCGGCTCGCTTCGTCCTTTTTTTTCTCTCTCTTCTGTGTGTAGTCCTCTTTTAATTTTTTTTACTGATATTTTGTGATTGAAATACTACATTCGGGTTCCTACAGCAGCCATGCAACCATCATTGTTGTTATATTGTAGTAAAATTTGTAATCATTGTTACCTACGAGTATTCAGATGTTGTTAAATAATTGATATTGTTTTAGATTCTTCTATTACCTTGCGCTCATGAAACTAGGTTAAGCTTGCGACATGACTCATAGTTAATGAGCATATACTCATTCTTCCGTAGCTTACAATGAGCTTAGAGAACAAGTTCCGAAGTAGCATTAGTTCTTGAGCGATTATAATGCTCAGCTAGGAATTTATATTCACAGTGAATCTCAACACATTTATTCTCAAAGGTTTAACTTGAAGAAACCTACAAGATTATAAGAGGGGTGGCCGAAACATTCTGTATAAGGACCCGGTGCTCAAAAATTTAAATAACCTTCGCCTCGTGTGTCTGGATGAGCACCCAAAGCCCAGTTTTGTGTGAATTTTGCTGTAGCCATGCCTAGAGGTTACCCAGTGTTTCTAGATGGCGTATGTTGGTTTATTTGCACATAAATAAACTCCGGTTGACGTCAAAAGATGTGCAAATCTATAGCACCTATCCGGTTAATTTAACTGCCATATCTAGCAGAAATTATTTTCCTCTGCTTTTTTATGTGGATAATGATTGCGAAGGATAAGACTTTTGTAGTTATCTCCCCTCCCCCTTTTACAGTGTCGTGTGAAACAAAATACTGAAGAACTGTGCCTCTTTCGCGCCCCAATCCTTCTCCCTTACCCCCTGCCTATATTCTCGCTCACCCCTTACAACGGGCCAAAGTTGGAAACATCCGAACTTTCGGCGCCTCTTATTAACAACATTATCCCTGATAATTACAGGGGGTGTCTTCGCGCACGGTATGTCTCACTTGTTCGGCGCTACGGGGGAGCTAGACAGAGGGGAAGGGGTAGCGCAAGGTAAACTTATACGTGATGCGTCTGTCGAGTGGTGTTCAGAACGCCGTACGACTGTCGCCGGGAATTAGCTGTTCGTTCGTGCGCAATCAGGAACTTGCTACGCGCGATGTGCTTGCTCAAAAACTCTCTTCATGTTGCATCAATACGCGAAGAGTAGTTACTTATTTATTCATTACCAGAGCGACACTAACTAACCATGATGCGTTTTGTTGAATAACCAAACATAATTTTTAAAATAACTATTCAGTATTTGGCAAAATACACTGTAAAAACCCGCTTTGTTGCGCAAAAGATTATTTTGTTAATGTAGGCCTACACCCTTCCAAATACTTTATGATTAAATCGCCATGATTTTTTAGTCTCAATGAAAAAAAAAAATTAATTTGTGTATATAGCGACAACATAATAATTTTATCACATATAATCCACTTCTTTGAAAGTTAAAAACTAATATGGCTTGTTTGTATAGACTGAATATTTGAAATGTCACAAAACTGTTTTTTATTGGACTAACGAAAACAGCTGAAAAAACAACCAAGGAAAAAATGACTGCAATGGTTTCCCCGTGCCATCCGTAGTTTTTAACTACGAAAGGAAATTTTACAGTGTGAAAAAATTTAAACATTAGAAACGGAGGCATTAATTATCTCGTGAATCACGGAGAACCGAAGCCGCGAATTATTAACCTGGTCGGGAAACTACGACACAAATGATATTGTCTTGTCGAGGTTAAGTTGTAAAGTCAGAACAATTTCTTCTAGATGGGAATATTTCCACCAGAAATTTTTTAAAAAAAGTGACGAACACACGTACACAAGTTAAATAAAATTAAAAAAGTGAAGTTACATCGTGATTAATTACGTGTTAATGATACAAAATCCGAATCACGATGAGTAAATTGTTCACTTTAAGATCCGTTCTAAATGCCTGGTTGATTTTTTTTCCTCTCTCTCTCGTCGTTACTATTAGTTAAATATTATTTCTGAAATTTAAACACGAACTACACATGACATAACAAGTGCGAGGAATTTATCATGTTAAAATTTCGTGAATAGCCCTTAAATAATAGCGCTGGCGATAAAATAAAATTATAGACATGGCGTGTAATACAGAACCCTAAGTTACCAGCAAAACCAATTTAATTTTACCAAGCGTAACGTATCGTCAACAGCGATGACATTAGCCAGGAATACTCGCGAGTCAGGAATACTGGCCGTGTCGAGAAACCATCTGAGCTTTTACCTGGAGCGATTTCGGAAAACTGAAAAAGCAAATAACCTGATTGGGTTTCGAACCAGTACACTGTAATTTTTTTTTAATGAAACCGAAATATCAATGTAAACTTACAGATAGACACCCGGAAATTTCGCAAGTTCATCTAGCGTCAAGCTAACCTTCAAAGCCTTATTTTTCTTCCAACCAACGTTTGCTTCTACATTGACTGATTTGTTAGCGAAAAAAATATAACATTTTTTTATCTTGTTAATCGGCTCTCTCTGATTCGCTTACTTCTCTCATAACTGGACGTCGTTGGCCCAAGGTCGCAGAGGGGCGTGTCCAAATAACTGCTGTCCAATCATGAACAGCGCATGAATATGAATGTTTGCATTCTAGCTTGCGACCAAATGAATCCGCGAAATTTCCGTACCTCTACTTACAGATATTTGTACATTTGTACATTTACATGAAAACAACTGTATAACTACACAATAGTGTTCGCAGTAATACTGGGTTCCGATTCTTACCCGGGCATTTATGCTTTGTGTTGTCCCAGTAGCTCCAATAGTTAAAGTTATTTGCTAATCGTTCCCTGAATTAGCTTACCAGTATTAATTACGCACATTAATAAGTATGATACAACATAATAAAGTCCAGTTATTGAATATTCTATTACATTTTCCATGGTTTCAAAAACGTATGCTTAAATGAAACATCAATTAAAATATAAAATTATGCACCAATTTTCATTACAAGTGCTCATATTATCTCGAAAATCGTATTTCATATATGCAAAAAAATCAATAGCCATGTGTTATACAAAGTTACAATATATATCTTGAAGTATGGTTCCCAAAGGCATTTTTTGTAAAAGTACAGAACATTTTTTTTTTCCTGTGTATCCTTCGTGATGTGAGTAGGGACTTCACAATCTTACCACATCACTAACTTGCCTCTTAACACGAAATAAAATAACGTAATATACTTAAAGTGTTTTTTTGACTCTTAAGGTTATCGTTAGCAAGATCGTTAAAGTAAAGATTTTATTCAACTTTTATAAAAGTACAACTTTCATAAGTTAAATTAATATTCAAAAATTAAGCTGTATACTCATTTTCAATACATGAAAAATTAAACAATAACAATCGGAAAACACCTATTTTGCCGCTCTATATTTACTGCGCTCTGATGAATACTTTAGAAGTCAGTGGATTCGGATGATAAGGACACGGACCGACCACAGGTTGGGATAGTTTTAGACGGGTCTTTATGTACACGTTTGCGAGTCTAACCTGGAGCCAGAGGTAACGCGAATTTTGCAGGTCCTTGCTAACGAATTAGAATTGCAGGTTGCCGAGCTTAGGCGGAAATAGCTGCCTACCCCCCCCCCCCCCCCTCTCCTTTACCCTTTTATTTTTCGACCCAAAGACTACTCACGCAACAGGTGTTGGCGGAGGCCACGCCCTACTCTTCGGCGAGAGAACACGTGACAGCTCGTCACGCGAAACACCTACCTCACTCCCCCCTTCTCCGTGCGTATCGCACGACGATCGTCTGGTCACCGGAAGCTGTAACAAGCCTGAAAAGCTCGGTTCCCGCTTTGCATAGCTTCCGGTGTTGACGACCCCTCCCCCCCCCCCCCCCCTTCAACTCAAACCCTCACCCCCCCCCCTCTTTCCGCACCCCATTCGTCTCAAGTCTCTAACAAGCAGCTTGGCTGTGATACAAACGTAGCGGCCGGAAAAATTCGAAGTTTCATTTCGCGACATACTAGAATCCAAGTATGTTTACCTTTTTTTTACTGCTTCAGTGTTCGGGCTGCAGGTTCTCTGAAGGATTGTAAGCCGATGAAAAACCCTCAGCAACAGAAGTATCCAATCGAAATCACCCCAGTTTAAGAGGTGTCACGAGTCAGTAGCCAATGAGCAGGTGGTATTCGCCCGAGTATGTAGGGGATTGTGGAGTCTACCCTGGAGGTCACTGAAACCGGGAATTTTTCCGGTCTCTACTAATGAGCACTTTTAAAAATTATTATATATACGCGGCTTAAGTATATCCTGGAGTGAAATAAATACACCGAATAATTCTCAGCATTATATTTCCTACGTTCAAGGGAGCATTTTTTACTAAATTGTTCTGCTTCTATAATTTTGTATTTTCTGTCAAAATTTAAAAATGAAATTTTTTTCATTACTATCTATGCTTGGCAACGATTTATTCAAAACTGAAAACAAGCTCATTTCGTTATTTTCATACAAAGATTGGAATATAAAATTAAATTTAACCTTCTAAAAAACTTTTTTTAAAAATTGAGTTAGTAAAGCCCTTTACTAAAATATTAATATAGTTATATTATTGATTATAATTATGTTTGAAAACACGAAATTATAATATAGATGTCATTAAATAATTTAGCGTACACAATGTCCGTAAAAGAATGTCCCAGTTATATATTTTAATAGTATCGACTGTAAGTGTTGTAGTGTTGGTTCAAGGCCACAATTAAAGAGTCACTCAAACAGTTTTAGATTAGCGCAGGCGCAAGTACTGCTTCGTTGTTTTCTCGCTTGCAGCGCCACCTACGAAAAATGGCGACTCCTGAGCGTAAAAAGTTTTGTTTTCTGCAATTTGCTAAGAGTGAATTAGTAATTTCAGTTCAACGTGCGTTTCGCTTAAAGTTTAATTATGATCCCCCTTGTGGCAAAAACATCCTCCGTTTGTATAGGCCGTTGGATTGATCATAATGGTCGAGACGTCAGAGCTCTTTTTCGCTGGCCTCCATGTTCACCTGATATAACGCCATACTATTTTTTTTTCCTTTGGAGCTTTACGTTTCACCGCTACCTAATGGTTTACCAGAGTTGAGACACAGAACTGAAGAGGCTATTTGGTTAACCAAAGTATGGGAAGAATTTAACTTTATGCTGGATATGTGCCGTCTAACTAAAGGTTCACATATTGAACATTCGTAAAAAAAACTATGTTATTTTACTTTCAATTTGATGAATGATTTGTTGTGAATAGTCTAAATTAAAATTTCATAATATACCATTGAATCTCGAACATTCTTTTATGGACACCCTATACTAGCCTACCCCCTTATGGGTTTTAATTAGAAAATTGTACTACACTGAAAACACGAATACATAAAAATAATGATGAAGTTAAATTAATCGGGCTTATGGCTGATTTGTATACCCAGCCATTGCTGTGGGGTGAAGATCATGGCGTTCGCAGGGCGAACTTGGCGAGATGAATCTGCAATGGTTCCTCAATAACTTTCGCTGTATGGAGAGGTGACAGGACAACCCAAACCCCAGTTCTTATCCCAGGAAGGTAATTATCAAGTCTAAAAAAAACCTCGATGAATCTAACCAGAGGACCTCACCTGCCAGACTCTAGCCCTCTTTACTTGAATGCAGGCGGGACACTAATGTTATGCTTGCGACAGGGTTGGGCATGGATATTCTGTCCAAAGCACTCAATCTCCAGATGTGCCGCATTCTGCGAAATTCAAGACAAACGAACGATTATTCGACCGCATTGTACATTTAAATCTCCAGGAAACAATAGCGGAGCCCTTGATCGTATCAGTGGCTAGAAGCTGATCTGCTTACAGCGGTTCTGTTGTCCATGTTCAACTAACGGTCCATCGCATGATATGATGACTGCTAATGCTCGCCCGCTTTTCATTACCACTAACCATTGCATAATAATGAAAGGCCTTTTATTTCATTGATATCGTTTTCGGAGCAATTCAAGAGCTTATCCTAGTTTCAAGCGATCAGGAAATGACATTAAAAAAAATTATAAATTGTCAATTATTGATTTTCTCTAAAATTGTTTTCAGGGTACACAGTTAAGGTATGTAAGTTTATTAAGTGTTTATTTTTTTTATATAATGCTTAGTTCGGTTACGAAAGCCTAAAGTCTCAACATTAGAGACGTTGAAAGGTGCAATGAAAAAATAAGAACGTGGTCGCCACGCTCGTTAGAAGTGAAACTTCACAGAGGGATGAAAAGAATTTTAAGGGCACGTAAATATTTTAAACATGTGTACAAGTTTGCAAGTACACGAGCGTACAGGTACGAGGGTACAGGTGTGCTGTGTACAAGGAATTTGTGCAAGTATCCGAATACTTAAGTGTACGGGTGAGCAAGTAAGAAAGCGAGCTATAAGTATAGTATTTATGGTTTTATTTTCAGGCCAGTTTCGTTCTTAAAACAAGAAATTTCGGTGCTATTCTTTTTATTTTTTTATGAATTAATTTATTTTATTCATAACTATAGCTTAATATTAAACAAAATTGACACTTAAATGTTTCATTATACTTATTTCACCAAAACCGTGTCCTTTTGACAGATTTATGATACACTTTTGCAATAGGCTAATTACAATATAATGGTTCGTAATACGCTTGTCTCGGAACAATAAAAATAAATCCAAAAGTAGCATATTTGTATATTTAGAAAATATATCAACATCGTATTGTAAAAATGAGTTATTAATAACAGTTGTAAAAGTTAGAAAAGGAAAAATTTTTGCAATATATTTAGTCCATACATTTTGGTACAACATTTTGCTAAATAAATTAAATTCTTGGAATTCAATAAAATAAAATATTATGGTTTCGTGAACTGAGTTTATGTATTTGTTAAAAAGGGTGATTAATTTATTTGCATTTGTGTGATTTATGGTGTATTAACTTGCATTTCGGTTGCATGTGGTGCATAGACATTATTTTCTGTGTTATTAGGGTCTTATTACAATTCACCATATAATCTTCTGCATGCCATAGACCACTTGCTGCTGCCATCTGTGTTTACGGCAAGTAATTTTCACAGCAAATAAAGGACAGGTGTATGAATCTCTATTATATTCGCTTCGAGCGCTTTTTTTTTTTTTTTTTTCGTTGCCCCCTTTCGTTATGCTCTGGTGACGTCAATGTCTCTGCGTACCCTACTGGCGGTAAATAAGTTTCGCTTCAATAAATAAAAAACCGCACAGGGAAATAAAAATTGTGTAATTTAACAAAAGATTCCTTTGGAAACCAGTTGCCAAGAAATAGGCTAGTAAGGATATTTTAACTTTGTACAACCCTTGACTATGGCTATTTTTGCACGTATTAAATAGGTTTTTAGAGATAAATCAAGAATTTCTTACGAAAATTGGCGCATAATTTTTTTTTTTTTTTAGTTGGTGTTTCATTTAAGCATTATGTTTTTAAAACCGTGGAAAAGATAATGGAATATTCAAATATTTTGCTTATCAACGCGCGCAGTTGATACTCAGGGAAGTTGTACCGGGTTGGCACAAAGCCACGGATGCCCTCGTGAGGATCTGAGCCCAGTGTGGAGTGCAGTGACACAGTTGTTCTCGCGCGAACGTGCCAACTGACTGTGCAGCGTGGCTTCCCGGGGACGTAACTAGAGGGGGGGGGGGGGGGGGGCAGACGGGGCTTGTGCCCCGGGCGTCGCATTTGGGGGGCGCTAAACTGGCAGAGTGATTATTACTATAGATATATAGTTGAATATCACAGTGTTAGAACACAACAAAAATGTTTGGAGGGCAGATGAACTGAATTATTTGTATTGAAATATTCACACATGTATATAGTCAAATATGTAAAAAAAAAAAAAACTGTTTTTTTTTTTCACATACCAGCCAACCTGTGATGAATTAGAAATGAAATAACTACAAATTAATTATTATTTTTGCCATCTAAGTAGAATCAAAAATATTTGGAATAGTGGGATTAATTTGTGTTTGCTACATGAGGTGGTGGTGGTGGGAAAGGTTTCGGTTTGGTTGGTATGGAAAAAAAAAAAGGGGGGGGAGGGGCACCAAAATGAGTTCTTGTCCCGGGTGGAAACTAGTCTAGTTACGTCCCTGGCGTACGGACTCCGCTGACGGGACGTCCCACGCTCGGCGTGCACCCGCGCGCTGCAGCGCTGGTGGGGAGGGGGGGTCGTCGGCGGTGATGTCGACCCATCGAGCGGGTATCGATCCCTGCCGCGGGACCGCTTTGTTTGCGCTCTCTGCGGTCGCGGCGACAAGTGGCCCGCGGATTATATACAAATCCCGGACCGCACAAACCACCACACCGCTACCCCTCCCCCCCCCCCCCCTGGCCACGCCTCCCTGACACCACCGCCGCCATGTGTCGCCCCCCCGTTCACCGACCCCGCCAACTAACACAGCTCGATGACGCGACTGGCTCGGAGTCCCACAACTCGCCGGCTGCCGAGGAAGGTCGCGGTTCGTCAGCCTCCACGTGGCGTGGTTCCTCCCCATCGCGTCGCCCGTCTTCGGCGCGACGCCTCCGAGACGTCCGGGAAAAGGCATCGAAAAAGCCAAGCGCTTGATGGGTCTCGACCTCAACCCAACTCGACGGGCCGTATTCCAGAACCGAAGCCCAGCAAGGGACACGAATCGGCGACAGTTTCAATAAACTGTGCCCTGCGCGAGGCTATAATTAAACTCTAGCAGAAGCTTCGCAACCATTGATGCAATATTTCGGCAGGAGAGATAGTACCACCGTCGCGCGAATTGAAAGGTCTTATTCTCATTTTTTTTTCCAGTACTTCGTATAATTTGCGATCATAGTTTGCAGGTCTCGAGCGATAACTCTTGCAATAATTGACAAGATCCCCAGATTATTCCGCGGATTATTTGCGGGTGGCAAAAGTAGACGCGGAGTAGTACATTTGCGTCTGTTTCACGTTGGTGATTGGAATTTAGTGCTCTTGTCAAGCCTATGGTGAACCTGAGCCAGTGGAAACTGGGATACGACGAGATCTTGCTATCGAGAGCATCCTGAAAATGGCTTATTTATAAGTAGTTTGTAAATAGACATGTCGAGTCTCGCCTGAACGTAAATGAATTCGCGAAATAATAATGGCACCTGCAGTTGTTAGAGTTGGTAGTTTGGAGGGGAGAATAGTGCGAAGTTAAACCTGCCCTTTTACATTGCAACAGTACACAGAAAAATCAGGGTCTATTCAGATGGAGTTCCTGACTTGACAAATTAAAAACGTTTAAAAAAATTCTCCTTTTTTTTAATGGTTACAAAGCAGAATTTAAAAATTAGTTATACATCCATCTCGTTTTTTTCGTTTGGAGAAAAAAAGTAATATATCTTTATAAACTTTGTTTTAATTTTGTTTTTCCGTTGTTATACGAGTTACATATCTGAGAAAAAACAAACGACTCAAAGCTATAACGTTATATTTTTAGAAATGGAAAATTATAACCGAACGCAGACGTAGGGAGTAGGCAAAAAAAACATATGTTTAAAATTTTCTTCTTGTTATAATAGGTTTGTTAAAAAAAATACTAAATAATATATGTTTGATTCCATTACGTTTAAAATTTAAAACTCCCAATTAAGTTTTATTTAAAATATCTCAAATTTATTTTATTCTTGCATCCGTCTGTCCTTTTGAAATAGTAAGTAGTTTTATTTCTCATCTGGACAATGCTGAAAATGATGTTGAAGAAACCTAACCGTACTTAATATAAAATGTACCCATAGGATTTTCCGTACAATTTAAGTAACTCGTGTTTATTTTAAATAACAGTCCTCCAGACACTTAGAAACAGTGGCGGGGAACCGAATTTATTTAACGACGGTGGTGTGGGGGGGATGATTTAAAAAAAAAAGAAAATAAGAATTTTTTTATTAAAAAAAATACGTACTTCAAAAACGAAGGGTTTGGCAGGTATAAGTATTGTAATTTTCAACGTGCTTCAACTGTCTTTGCGGTTTGTGATTTAAAGGTGCTGAAACCGTTCACGTTGCACTGTCCAAAATAACGTACTGCCTTCGCCGGGATCTGAGAAATTTTTTTTTAATAACTTATCGCCACTATCGCCACTAGCGCTCCCTCTAACTGCCGCCAACTGCGTGGAACTTGCGCGGCATGTGTGTCGTTTCTTTCACTTGCGAGCCTATCTCCTGTCGATCCGACGGCCAGATGGCCGGACTCGGGGCAAGAGGACAGGGTGTTTGTCCCTGCATCCTCCCTCCCTCTCCTCGCCACGGTGTGTGCGGGGTGATATGTAATCTGTGCGTGATCGTGGCTGGAAGGGGGAGGGGGGCGGGAGGGATGGATTTGCGATAGTGCAGCTCGGCCACATCGCGTGAGCGGGCGTTCGACGCCGCTGTCGCAGTCCCCCTGTTCCGGAAAACACCCTCTTCCATCGTGGTCAGTTCCCCTCCCCCTCCCACCACTCCTCGTCCGAGCACCTGCGATTCCTAAAACAATCCTTTTGAGTATTTTTTTTTGACGTGACAACGTCTAATAAATTGATGAACGCCGGCTGTACGCACGAAAAAGTTTCCCGTTACGCTGTGTCCCGTTACGCACATTTTTCCGTTACACTGTGTCCCGTTACGCTCATTTTACGCTTGTGCCGCATCTATCTCTCTTCCACTCGATTGGCCTATGCGTCCGAGGAGAAGAAAGACAGCGGCAGCACACAACTTACATCTACACGTGAACTGTTTCGTCGACTGGTTATAAAGTGAAGTGAAAAGTTAATGTGGTTTTCATTGCTTATTACAACAACAATTTCGCCAATAAAGGTTAATTATTCTTGCATTTTAAAAATCTGATTACTAGAATAATTTCAAGTATTTATTCTTTTATTATTAAAATAAAAAAAAAGATTCAATTTTATTCATAAAAGAATGCAATAATTTCATCAAAGTGTTGTTATGACGTTGTCACGTTAAACTATCGTCCGTAAACCGACTTTACAGACAACCAATTTTTTTTAATCCCCGCCAACATCTAGATAATCATATATAACAGAAGTACCTACAAAAAATATATAGCTCGGGCTGATTACAAATTAGTAATAATTATGGATGGGCCGATCAAATAATCCTAAAATCCTCGACATTTGAGGAAAAATATATTTGAAAAATATAAAAGAAATAAAGTAAATTAAAATATTCAACACCGATAAACTCGGAAGTTTTCTAGGCCAATTTTTTTCCCTCCATATCTATTATGTTACCATTCCCCGAGATATTGTATTAATAACTCGTAATTATGCAAATAAAATTACATATATGTAGCCTATTCATTCTGGAAAATTACCTCATGAATAAAAGAGGGTTATATTTCAGCACCACAGTTGAATTTTTTTTAATTTCTTGTACATTGTTTTATTTTGGACACTTCAGACCTACATTCCAATTAGAGAGGTATAGGCTATTCTAAGTACTCTTTGGGGTTTCGAATTATTTATTCGCTTCCGAGACAATTGGGATTCGACCCATTACTAGCAATTTTAACATTATAGTAGGTTTATGGTAGCATATAAATATCATCTCAGTATTACTAAATTACAAGGTAAAGCTTCGTGTCTCCGTACAGATTAACAGTGCGCCAATTCCTGAACACAACAACAGCTATCTGTAGTCATACGCCTTAAAGAAATGTTGAACGTTTGGTGGGTAAGCCAAGGGATCCGCCTAATGAGGGGGGTATTTTTGATAGTGAGGCGGGATGATAAGTGCTACGCTCTCCGATGCTACCAGCGCGGTGTCGCCTCTAAGGGCAGCGCGCAGTCTTGTTATGTTCGATCTTTTGAAGTGACACTTCTTTACTGAGGGGACAACAATTTTCGAGCGTTACGAAAATTCCGATCGCACGAGGGGAATAGTCAGGTACGTGGTGGGGGAACCCGGTAGAGCAGGAGAAAGGGTCAGCGGCGACGCCACTCCTGTCGTCCGTGGAATCCACGCGCACAATTTATTTATTTTTTTTACAGTGAATATGAATAAACCGCAAGCAATAATTCACCGCAATGAAGGCAAATAAGTCTATGCCGGATTTAAAAAAAAAAGAGATTTGTTGGTTAAATGAGATTCGAGCGGTGACCATATCATTATATGGCAGGGAAATGGAGACAAAGATGTAATGCAATTATCTTGAGTGCTTTCAAGAATCTGTACAGGATGTTTCATGTCCAAACTTTTTTTCTGCAAACATGCATTTCAACTCTTATCACTCTCCTTATAAAAAACAGTTTAAAAATAAAATATTTAAAACAGAACTAGTGATCCGCCCTCAGCTAATCCTTGAAGGTTTTTTTGTAATTAGACACCTGTCAGGTACCGGGAGCTGTTTACAAATCATGTGGTGTCTTCTGAAGCCTGCGGTCCTGTGTTCTTACGCAAAAATCTTTCACAAAAAAAATACTTTTTAGTTCTAACAAAGAAATAAACTTACCAAGATTTAGACTAAAAAAGTAACCAACTGAAACCAGTTAAAAACGGTAACCAAAACAATAAAATAACATTTTAAACCTAATGTAAAAAAAATCGTACATAAATATTGTATTAAAAACAATACGTAAGCATCAAATTTTGTTGCTCCAGGTGCCACAGTACACATCTACGATAAAAAAAAATTAAAAATTTTGTAACACCAAGTGCCACAAGCCTTAGACCCGTTCTTCAGTGACACGTAAACGGAGACGGATATCACGTAACGTAGTTTCCACAACGGCACGCAGACGGAGACGGACCCGTACGGATCAGCTCGGCCAATGCCGAGCTCTTCCGTTTACGTTGCTCCGTGCAACCAATAGAAACTGAGTAGGTACATGTCTGTGGTAGTAGCCATGTTTTTTATGTTCTAAATAGCTTCAAAATTGTTTTAAGAACAAGAATATTATGGTGTTCTATTATTACTTTGTCGTTCATTTTTATTATATATTTTCTAATTCTGCTCCTGCTATGAATTCGAAGCATAACATATTTTTAAAAAAAATTAATTCATTCTTCGTAACCTTGAAATGCAGCCTCAGTCGTTGCCATTTTGTTACGTTTCCCGTGCATCGTGGAAGCAGCAGACGCGATGGTGAACTGTTCCCGGAGTTCCTTCTCCGTTCCCGCGCCGTTGCGGACCGGCAGGTTCTCGCTGCTGCAAGGAGGGCGGGAGGTGAGGTGGGGTGAGGTGTGGTGAGGGAAGGAGAAGGGAGTTGGAGCACCGCAGAGCACAGAGCACACGCAGAGCACACACGCGGGGTCGCGGGCCCCTCCCATTGTCTCCGTGGACGCCTCGCGGGACCACACCGCCCTGCCGCCGGTACAGCCTCGGCCAACCGCGTTGGAGCACCGTCGTGGCAGACCTCACAACACCTCCCCCCCCTCCCCCTCCCCCCCACACACACACACACTCTGCGCTTCCTTTATTTCCTTCACTCCGTTTTTCTGTGCTTTCACAAAAGATTCCTCTGGAAACAGGTCGCCAACAACACAGTTTCGTAACAGGTACTACAAGAAGGATATTGTAATTTTGCACAACACTTGGCCATGGTTATTTTCTCATTAATGAAATGCTTTTTTTTTTTTTTTTAAGATATTTCTGAGTGTTTCTTACGAAAATTGGCGAATTATTCTATATTCAAGCATACATTTTTATTTTTTCAAACAATTGAACTGTTAATCGAATATTCAATAGTTTGACTTTATTTTGCTGTATCAATGCGTATTATGTGCGCAGTTAACACTGGGAAAACTATCCGGGGGAACGGTTTACAAATAACAACTGTTGGAGGTACTGGAAGAACACAAAGCATTGATTATCGGGAAAGGATATTAACCAATTATTACTGCTGCGAACATATTTTGTTGTTGCACAGTTGTTTTTATGTAAAGGTAAAAATTTGCAAATCTTTGTGATTTTACATGAATATTTCTGTTCCGTTAAAAAAAAAAAAAAAACATTACAGTGTTGTTGTGGCTTGCATTTTGTCGCCGAGGGCTTTGCACATTGAAACACGTGACAAGACTAACCTGTAATATCCGGGAAGGCATTCAGTACACTGTTAACAAATTTTTCACTTAAAAAAAAAACTAATAACGCTGTTCACAAATTATCCAGGGTTATTCGTAAATATATATTATCTTTGTTAATTATCGAGTACTAAGAGTTCAATTTCTTTAAAAATGAATCCACAATGATAATCTTTTTTTATATAAACAAAGCATTCAAAAACTTGTTTCGACTACTACAGAAACACTGTTGTTTCTTCCACGAGTGTGTTTATGCCAAAAAAGAAAGAAAGAAAGAACAACTCGGAAGTTGAAATACGGTGTGGTTTCAGGTGAAATCTTCATTGAAAAGTTCGTAAATTTTCTGTGATTTCTGACAGTGTAGATGAACATTTGTAAGCTTGTTTCAATGAGGATAAGTACAGTTATGTGGGACACCACTGTCGTGCGCCTTTGCAGATAATTTGCATTTTGTATAAAACCAAGTACGAAGAATAAAATAAACGCCAGTATGCCCCAGATGTCCCTGATGTTTCGTCTGTAGTATTTAGGTACTTGGTGATGCACTAGCTACTTAAGTACATAGGCACAAACCTCGTGAATTGCTCTTTAAACATTCCTCTCGTGATTACAACAAATCCACTCATTTTGGGTACGTCACTGCCACGAAATATAAAACTAAATTTAATTTTATCGGCGAGATTTTCTACGCTGTCGAAATTATCTTCTCCCATAAGTCCGAGTACACATTATGAAATTCCTTTTAACAATTTAACTAATAAATCTATTTTTAAATGCGTTATAGACTATATGCCTTCATTACGGTGAATTGCTGCTTGCGGCTTATTTCTATTCACTGGAAATAAATAAAAAAGAACCAAAGTGACATTTATATGTCTTTAAATTGCATGTCTCTAAAATATTTCATAAGTAAGTATAGTTAACTATTTATATACTTATACTTACAGAAAATTTGCAAGTTACACGCGTATATTTTTTATTTAAAAATATAAAGTTTATTTTTTTTTAAATTAATTTGTTTGTGCTTGCAAGAGATCTTTAGCCACTTAAGCTGGCTCGTACAGTTGCGACGTGAGGCAAAGGAAAGTGTTTCTCCTTTTGACTAACCTGCAAATAGTTTCCTTATATTTTTACTTGCCTGATCTACTGGTATATGAGATGCGACACATATAAGGCTACTTGCACACGCACCGATTTTGGACGGCCGGTAAAATATCAGCCGTCCACATTCCAGTAGTGAAACTTTGGAGGGCATTGGAGCTTGCACACTCGCCGACCACGGACCGGCATCGGAAAAGAACCGGTTAAATTATGGGATTAAAAAAAAAACTTAGTTCAATTTTTGAAATGCCACTCCCGTGTTGTTCGTTACAACGGCCGAGCGAGGCGCCCGACGTCCAGCTGTAACCCGGGGCGAAGGGGGCGTGTCTGCGAGGAACACGCCCCCTTTCGCTCTCGTCCCGCCCCCTTGCCCCGCCCGGCACGGAGATGAAAAAAGAAGGAAGCCAAGAAGCGTTCCTTTCAGAGGAGAGAGTGAGATGTACTTGCACCGTAGAAAAAAAATATGAAAAATTTTACGAATGTAGGTATATATATTTTATTTTTTCCAGAAAAAAAATGTAAACATTAAACTGTAATAAACGTGCAATGCTGGACAACTGTACAGATTGATCAGCCTATAGAACAGCAACGATTATTGAAAAAACTCGATCTCACGACATGAAACTACAAGCCGGAAAATTCGCAAGCAATTTTTTTATATCTGTTAGGCCACGCAATCTTGTATTTTGCCATCTCCTTCCTATAATTCTAATTATGAACAATTTATCCCAATTTTTGGCATTTCAAGGCATAAATCATATCATCCAGACTTTCTTCTGTACCTTGTCGCGACCACATATTTAATAAAAGGCTCTGGTATTTCAGCGCCGCAAGTAAGCGCCACGAGGAAATAATTAATTATTTCATGTGGACGACTACAACAATCATTATAACCACACCAGTTCACAAGTGTTGACTTCAAGTAGCCAAAGTATGTCGAGCCAAAATAAATTTAGCATGGAAGCTTTTCTGCAAACAGGATCAAAACATTCGAAATTGCAAGATGGCGAGGTCTGGTCCTCCACAAACAAAAATATATTTGAATGCCCCACATTTAACCACAGAGGTTATAAAGTGGTGGTTGGTCTTAAAATTGAAGTCACTCTGGTTGGCAGTTGGCTAACAAAACAAACCATGGCAGAATTACGGCCAATGCTAGAGGTTTGTTTAATAGCTTGAAAAATGTAATCTTGAGGTATTGTTAACAATAAATCATCGAGGAATTATCATTAAACTTGTTTATAATCCAAACGTTTTTTTATATCTATAAGGAAAAATAAGGTGGGGTGTCGTTCTCATTTTTATTTCAAATCTTAACATTCAAAACACTATAACATCTTATTGTCATACATGTAACGCTAATTTGCCAATATAAATTATGTCAAATCTATTGTGTCGTGATCACACACAGTAAGCTCATTCGTGACGTTATAAAAAGTTTATTCGGTCGTGACTAGTACATTAAAATAATGTTATTAATTTACATATAATACTTTTGGGCGAGGTTCAGCAGTCCACGTTGATTAACACGGCTTCTGAGTACTCTAAGACGTTGATGTGTTACGCTTTATTTTGTTAACATCAAGACGCGACCTTATATTGGCTACAAGTTTTGTCAGAATAATTTGTGCATTATTTTACAGAGTATTTTCGTAATTGAGCTTGTGCATACCAGAAAACTAAACATACTTTGTATTTTCTGCCATAATCGATAAATAAGCATGGTTATACGAATAGCACGCGACACATAATACACCGTTTAACCAAACTCTTTAAAAAAAAAAAAGTTTTTTTTCAGCGTAGCTAAGACCTGTTTTATTCATTCTCTTTTCGTGAGGCCCAAGGCTTTCCGAGAGTTTCATATTTCATCGAACCCGCGACCGCCTGAAAGACTTCTCGCCGATTCCTTTACCTCGTGCAGTATTCAACCGTGGGAATCGCTGCCTCCCGTGGTCGAAGGGCGGAGGAAAAAATAAAAAAACAAGAAAGAATACGGAAGCAAAGAAGTTGAGCATGGCGATGAAGATTTCAACCCTCGTTTTCTACTAAAAAATTCCCTTTCGTGCGAGCCATCTTAATAAACTGTGAAGCGGTTTCTTTCGACGCGCCCAGTTGGCTACGAACTAAGTTATTCATTAGCCGCTCCCCCCCCCCCCCCCCTTAATCCCAGCGGCGAACGCCTAGCGGGAGAACGACTGCTTCAATTAGACATTAAACCGTTGTCACGAACGAAATTAATGCCAAATGTTTCATCTTCTCTTAAAGTCACAGGTGACATCGAGGTAATTGTCGGTAACTTTTCACCTTCGTTGGTTTGCTTAATAAGTTATGTATATCAATAGAAAACTAGCTTTTACTAACTTTGGTTTAATTAAATATTTTTTCTAGCTGATATTTTACCAACAGTTTCGGATAGCTAATTTTGCACCAATATCACCACATACAGGGCCTACAGACTATTTTTTTTTTCAGATAGAAGTTCAACACGTTGGAAAATTCTTTCCGAATTTTACACTTTAAACGTTAAACTTTTAAAACTAGATCTATTACAAATCACTATTTTGGTTGCAGCTATGTTTAAACTGATTCACTGATGGCCATCAAAAAGAAGATTAACAAATGCGTAGTTAAGTATGAATAATTTAGTACTGAGGTGTTTAACAGTTTTATGTTCAGTATTTTCAAAATGATTTATAATTACAGATGAAACATTGCCTAGTTTCGTAAATTTGACACAACGCAATTTCTTTAAAATACATGTTTGTTTTTTTTTTCCTTGCAGCTTCGTATCCTCAAAATGCGTATTTCTTATTCACTATTATAAGTTCAAGTTTTACCACCAGATGGGATCTTGAATTCTGCGTTTGACCTACAGAGGCACCCTATCTGGTTCTCACGCACAAATAGTAGTTTTGGGATATGAAGGTGCTAGACGCAATTGTTTTGAATGAAAAAAAAATTAAAAACGTTTTGCAGTGATTGTGGGATTTCGTTGAATTAAACATTATCCAGGTGCTTCAATTGTTCAGCCCCATCTTGAAATGCGCACACCGACTTTGGGAAGCACATTGTTAAACCATCAGTTGTGTAAATGTTTTAAACTTTTTGACGTGACAACGTCTAATAAATCTATGAACACCGGCTGCACGTACGAAAAAGTGTCCCGTAACGCACATTGCCCCGTTACGCTGTGTCCCGTTACGCTCATTGTACGCTTGCGCCGCATCTATCTCTCTTCCACCCGATTAAACTTGAAACACTCCCATTCGTTTCCTACTGTTCCTATCATCGTCCTATCCTAAACAGAGTAACACAGATTGGAAGAAGTAAAATAGCACACATGTATAAAAGTTATAGTTAAAATAATCTCTTCGTTAAAGTAATAAACATATTTGAATTAATGAGTGCAAATAAAAGTAAATTTATCAATTAAATTGTAGATTTCATTTCACAAAATAGTGATGATTCAATAAAAATGATTCAATTTTATCCATAAAAGTATGCAATCATTTCATCAATGTTTTGTTATGACGTTGTCACTTTAAACTATCGTCCGTAAACCATCTTTGTAGACAAACAATTTTTTTTTATTATCGCTGTACCTGCGGCTGAAGGTAGTCGTTATAATTTCGGACTCGCCCTGTGTTATAGCGTGTTTGGACACGTCCCTGGGTTCGCAGACCAGACTCGGGTGCCGTCGTGGTGTCGAGCGGCGTTGATAGCCCGAGGGCGTGAATTGTGATCGACGCGCGGGCCTCGTGCGCTTGTGTGTGTGCGTGTGTATGTGTGTGAGACAGCTGGCTGGATGGCTAGACAGCTAGATAGATAGCTAGTCGCGTGCGGGATGCGCGCGTGTGTACACACACGCCACGCGCGATGCGGCGTCGCGCAGATTAGTGGCGGCGCTGATCCACTTTGGTCTCGATTGTGGACCGCCGCGCTGTGGCTGTGTGGCTATGTGTGTGGGGGGGAAGGGGAGGGGAGGGACGGGAGTGGGGTAGGACACACACCCCCCCCCCCCCCACCCTCACAAACACTGACCTCCCCCTTCCCTCCCCCCGTGACCCCGACGATACACGACTATTAGCCGCGCAATTAACTGCGGCGCTGAATGCGTCGCGCCCAGCCTGAGATTCACTGACCGCTCATCGGTCCCCGAACACACACACACGCACACACATCAAAGTATCATCGCCCGCTCGGTACGAAACTTCGCGATCAGAACGGGAATGGATGCGTGACCGGTGGGTGGTCCATTAAAAAAAAAAATTCCAAACTAGGATTTAAAATACGTAAGCGGGCCTAGCGTCCAAGTAACCCCCTCAACCCTCACACGGTAGACTCTTTTCTGCACAGACCAACTCTTCGTCCGAACCAACCTCTTGATCCTGCACTCTCCCACACCCCGCATGGCTGTGCCCAGGGTTTTTTTTTTCCCCTGCATCTGTGCGGGTTTTACCTGAGCCCTGGTTAACACAGTTCCAACCGCTGCCATGGCTGGCCAATCCCCGAATAAAGCACACTATGCATCACTAGAGACCTGAAAAATTCGCGGATTCATTTCGCGATAGGATAGAGTCCAAATACTTTTGACATTATTTTGCTTCAGTGACTGGGCCACAGTTTATCTGAAGCGACTCTGGGCCAATGAAAAATTTTTAACAGAAGAATTAGCGCATCACGATCATTCCAGTCAACAGGTGTTACGAGTCGGTAACCAATCAGCAGATGAAATTGGCACGAGTGCATAGAGGAGCATGGAGTCTATTCTTTAAGGATTTGAAATCGCGAATTTTACAGGTCTCTATGCATCACTACGCGTATGTGTGCTTCGGCCTGAGACACAACCTAACGCGGACTCCTACGAACTTCAACATTTCAGTCATCCACTCGAACGACAGAACCAAATATTCATCATCTCGCTGGAACAATAAAACGAGACAATAAAGTACGCAGTAACGTACTAAAAAAAAAAGGCTGCTACCATGTCTACCAAATGTGCAGCTGTGATGCGTTCTGGACGTGTTTGTGTTTCCAGCGGGCTGTGCAGCAGGACGAGTGTGTCCCTGTTTGTTCAGCAACGTAACGAAAAATGCAGCGCTTGCCCGAGAGTGAAACGTTAGGTGCCCAGAATTACCACTCTCCCTCCCCATCATCGGGTGCCCCACTCCTGTGCGTTCAGCTTTGCGTTCCGCTATGATGAATAATCGTCTCGACTCGCTGTACTGCGTTAGAAACATTTCTCTAAAAATTATAATTATAATTATAATTTGCAAGAATTAACTCATTTTATCGATTTTAAATTACATTAAATCTCGTTAACCTAACGCAGCCAAACTTTTTTTTTTTTTTTTTTTTTTTTTTTTAGTTAGGATCGCCTAGACGGACGAATATCTGCTCTTCAAGGAGAGAAAAAAACAGTACGAATTTTTGTGAGAATTTTATCAATGCAACTGATCTAACCTATGTTGAAATATGCATGAACGTGGATTATTCGGGCGTCAGACTCAGGGTGAGTGAATTGTAGTATTCTCTGCGTCGCGGGCGCACAGCAGGGGCGAGGCCAGGGGGGGGGGGGGGGTTAGGGGTTCACCCCCCCCCCTCACTTAGCACGAAATCTTTAATTAATTTCTTATTCATCACTCAAACAAATTTCATATTAAAATTAATAAAAATTTTACCATTACAATATTTAAATTTAAGTACCGAAAACTGCTAAAATAGCACTATTTTACACCTTAAAATCCTAATTTTCCCGGGGGAGGACCCCGGACCACCCTCTTTAATACGGGGGGGGGGCATGCTTCTTAACACCCCCCATACACAAATCTTGGCTACGCCACTGGCGCACAGAGAAACATATTTTCTGTACTTTAACGAAAAAAATTGCTGTGTCCCCTGAGCAAGGAAGTCCCAGTTGTAAACTGGCCGCGCAGTGTCTGAGCCCAGCGGGGGCGGGGGTGACCTTGTTGCAGGCGGCGCGTGCTGTCCGGGCTGCTGGACGAGACCCGGGGTCGGCCGCCGAGGCGGGCTGGAGTCTCCCGCGGGCTGTGGACCAAGGTGAGCCCGTCGTCTCCCCGTCCTCACCTCCAGGGATCTCCGCGAGCTTGCTGTCACCCTCACCTCCAAAACCCTATATCCAGGGATCTCCGCGAGCTTGCTGTCACCCTCACCTCCAAAACCCTATATCCAGGGATCTCCGCGAGCTTGCTGTCACCCTCACCTCCAAAACCCTATATCCAGGGATCTCCGCGAGCTTGCTGTCACCCTCACCTCCAAAACCCTATATCCAGGGATCTCCGCGAGCTTGCTGTCACCCTCACCTCCAAAACCCTATATCCAGGGATCTCCGCGAGCTTGCTGTCACCCTCACCTCCAAAACCCTATATCCAGGGATCTCCGCGAGCTTGCTGTCACCCTCACCTCCAAAACCCTATATCCAGGGATCTCCGCGAGCTTGCTGTCACCCTCACCTCCAAAACCCTATATCCAGGGATCTCCGCGAGCTTGCTGTCACCCTCACCTCCAAAACCCTATATCCAGGGATCTCCGCGAGCTTGCTGTCACCCTCACCTCCAAAACCCTATATCCAGGGATCTTCGTGAACTGGCTGTCACCTCCGTGATTCTACCGGAACTGAGTTCGCGTACTTTGTGAGAATGAATCAGAAATAACAACGCAGTATGTCTCTAAAAGAATGCCCCAGTAACAAATTTTATTAGTATCAACTGTAAGCTATGTAGTGTGTTGGTTCAAGGCCACAATTAAAAGAGTAACTCAAACAATGTGTTCGAAGGCTTTCACGGCCATTGTCCGAAGTAGCTTGGCTTCCGGGTTGTAGCCGTGTCCTTGGCGAATAATTCACCGACGTTTCGGTCGAATTGCAGTCGCCATCATCACGGGAGCAGTTACCTACTTATGATGGCGACAGAAACGTCGGTGAATTATTCGCCAAGGACACGGCTGCAACCCAGAAGCCAAACTATACTTCAGTAACTCAAAACAGTTTTAGTTAAGCGCCTGCGCGAGTAGGTACTGCTTCGTCGTTTTCCCGCCACCAGCGCCAACCACGCAAAATGGCGTTTCCTTAACGTAAATTTCCCCCAGTTATTAGAGGGAGAAACTTTAAACTTTATTTGGCAACAGGATGGGGCACCTCCCCCATTGGAATCTCGTTGCACGAGAGTGGTTTAAGGTCGAAAGTCCCTGGCCGTCTGATTGGTCGTCATGGTTGAGACGACAGAGCTATTTTTCGCTGGCCCTCCAACGTTCACCTGACATAACATGCGATGTTGTTACTTTGGGGCTTTATAAAAGATCGTTCCACTGCTGCCTAATGATTTTTCCAGAGTTGAGACACGGTATTCAAGATGCCATGGCTTCCATTACTCCGGAATCAGTAACCTAAGTTGGGGTAGAATCGGACATTAGGTTGGATGTGTGTGATATAACCAAAGGTGCACACACTGAACATTTGTAAGAGAAACTAGGTTAGTTTACCTTAAATTTGATGTATGAGTGGTTGTAAATAGTCGTAAATAAACTATTATAATATACAATTAAATGTGGGAAATTCTTCTGGACAACCTGTATTACGAGGGATTTTCGTAAAGTAAGATCCGTTTATTTATTCAAAAAATAAATAAACTCGTGAGAATTTTTTTTATTAGTTTATTAGTTTTAGTTCACTACATATTTACTTCACATTTTCACAATACCGCCATTCAGTTCCATACACTCGAAGAAAAAAATCGAGAGCGAGTATTTCAGTACTCGCCAGAGATGTGTAACATTTAACCTTGCTAACGAGTGAATGTACGTGTTCTCGTGTTGAAAATACATTTACAATACGAAACACGGACACGAAATTTAATGTAGGATTCTTAAAAAATAAATCCGAGCGTGATAAGTGCACGCAAATTATGTTTCCAAAATACATTTATCGACGGGATTCACGAGTACTTTCCGCGCCCGCCGCTAGAATTCGCTGCCGGAGCAGCTACGTCGAACGTCGAATCGTTTGATTAGCAGACCGAAATGTTAAACTACGTAATGAAACGGCTCGGATAAAAGTGAAAAAGACTTTAAAAAAACACATGATTTTCGACCGGAAATTATATTAAAATACTTTCTATCTTGTTAACAAGTGACAAATCATTTAATATTTTTAAAGTTTGTGCACAGATGGCAGCACCGTGGTTATACATAACTACTTCCGTTCCACTAACGGAATTACTCCATACCAGATGCCGTATACCGAGAGCTGGGATGTTTACACTTCAAAAAAAGAGTGGAAAGGGCAGGTTCCAGCTGTGATGCGGTGTAGAAGTGTAGAAGGGGTCGTTACCACAACGCCGAAATACCACAACGCCGAACGTACAATAACGCCAAATACCATAACGCCGAATGCCAAATTGACCGTAACGCCGACAGCTAGAAAACTGCTGTGTACCACAACGCCGAAATACAGTAACGCCGAAAAATGTTGCTGCGGGAAAAGAAGGGGGGGGGGAGGGCCCACAGGAGCAAAATGAAAAACAACTGAATGAATTTGTGTGCTAACCTTACCTATCCTAACCTTTGTGGCAGTCCTGCAATGACATTTTCCGGGGTTAATGTATTTCGGCGTTGTGGTACACAGCAGTTTTCTAGCTGTCGGCGATGTAGTCAAATTTGGCATTCGGCGTTATGGTTTTCGGCGTTATTGTTAGAGCCACGGAAATTTTGCGGATTCATTTAGTCGCAAGCTAGAATGCAAACCTCCACACTGTTGCACTGTGTTCATGATTGGACCGCAGTTATCTGGACACGCCCCTCTACGACCGTGAGCCAACGATGTCCAGCCAGGAGAGAAGTAAGCGAATCAGGTAGTGCCAAATAATAACAAGGATAAAAATGTTCTCGCTAAGAAATCAACCAATGGGAAAGTAAACATGGGTCGAGCGCACCTATGACTTTGAATTCTATCCTGAGGCCAGAGGAATCCGCGAAATTTCCGGGACTCTAGTTATTGTACGTTCGGCGTTGTGGTGCGTCCCCGTGTGGAAGCTGAGGACATCTTCGGCGGGTCTGGCAGGACGAGGAGGCACGGCAGCTCCTGGTGAAGTCTTGGCTAAGACAGTTCCGGAGGGAAGGGGGGTTGACCGGCCTGGCGTCAAGCAGAGATTCACGACCAGCACCTTGTGTCCGCCAGGCGGGTGGTGGGGGGGGGGGGGGGGGGAACCGCCGCGTGCGGGATTAGGGGCGTCGTCGCCTACCCCAGCTCCCGGCCGGCGGGAGACGGATGGGGCGGGCAATCTGTAACGAGGTAATTAGCGGCAGGCGGCCGGCCGCGGCGCGCATCAAGGACACAAGGGCAGTCCCGCCGGCCGTAATGACTGACGCGCGTTGACGAGTGAGCTCGGACGCACACGCCACTGATAGTTTCGCGCCGATATGTCCTAGAGGAACCCACCCGCCACCCCCCATCACCATCCCCCAAGAACAGGCGAAAAAATATCACTACACTATCACTAGAGACCGGAAAAATTCGCGGTTTCAATGACCTCTAGGATAGACTCCATGATAATCTATGCACTGGGACAAATCGCACCTGCTCATTGGATACTGACTCGTGACACGCGTCAACTGGGATGCTTGTGATTTGATGCGTCTTATGTTGAAGGTTTTTCATTGGCTTAGAGTCATTCAGATAAACGGTGGTCCAATCGCTGACTCAGCATAAAGGTGTACGAAATTTGGAGTTTAGCCTATCGCGAAATGAACCCGCAAATTTTTCCGGTCTCTATCACGTAGAAAACATGCCAAAATCATCTCCGGTGTCAAATGTTAAATGCGTACACACATCATAGAATTCCGTGGAAGCAATCCCTACTAATATTATAAATTGCTAAGTGTGTTTGTCTGTTTGTAGCAGCAACAAAGCAACGGATCGACACCAATTTTTTTTTTGCATATAGAAAGTTTATGGGTCGGAGAGTGACACAGACTGCATATAATTATGAAATTTCATCCTTAATGGAGTGAAAAAGAAGTAAATTAATCTTTATAATAGAAATCATGGGTGTAGTTCATAGACACACAAATAGTGAGTTTATATCATTTATCTATGTCCACCACACGGTCATTTAGTAAGTTCTGGCAACTTCATATCCTTATCCTTGGTGAGACCCGTCCGCTTAGTGTAGTTCGCAGCTGGTAGCGAACAAAAGGCGTTAACAATTTAACGCAGTTCAGTTTAGTGTAGAACTTCGTCAATAGATGGCGTTGCCTTGAATTTGTCACGCGCTATGGTTTGGTGCGTCCGTCACGTCTTGCCTAGGGGCTACCTGCCTTCCCACAAAATGAAGCTGATGATGATGCGTATATGTAGCCTTGGTGCATCGAGATTGTGCAATCAATAGGACTTTAAAGATAACGTCGGGTACTTCAACTAGTAATTCATAAAAATATGACAGAACAGCAGTCAATTTCACGACACAGGTGGAAACAGTTTTCTATGTGATTGTGTATTAATCTTTTTTTGACTGTTTTTAAGGGTTTTTCTCTAGGACAGGCAGTGCAATACGTCCAGAAAAATGGTTTAAAACAATCTTTCCAAGTGCAAGAATTGTTCGGAGATCGTGTCTGGCTCGCTTTCCCGCAGGCAGGCGTTCGGGACAGCGCGATAAGGTCGACGTACAAGCCTTCGCTCAGCGACTCTTCCCGTCTGTGACCGGCGAGGACAGACCTTACACTCTTGAAATTTATTAATGATAATGGGACTGTAATTGTGTATTTTCATTCGAACAGAGTGCAGGAGGATTTTGAGGGTTTTAAATTGCATAGTAAATTTCCTTTAACGACACCTTGTAAATAATTTATGATTCATCTTTTTTATTATTATTGTTTGAATAAAAACATCTAAGCTTCAACCATGCATACAACCGCAGTAGCTTGTTTTTTCCTCTTGTTTGAGATGGCAAAATTTGAAAATCCTGCAACGAAGAAATTCGTGGGCTCTCACGGATGTTTCACTATATTAAGGATTTAATTAGTGTTTTATCGCGATATTGGACGTCAAATTTCCGCCACATGTTGTTATCTATTGGTATAAAACATTCATTCATTCGAAATTAAATGTACTTATATTTTTATGCTAATTGTTCGAGAGTCATCCGCACGAAAACCATCATCTGTTATGAAATGCATGCATCTTAGTATCGTATTCTTGATTTTTTTTCTAAAAAAAAAAAAAAAAAAATGGAACCCTCCTTAAGAGCTATATATATCTCCGGATGGGTAGGCCCCCTTAAGTCCGTGTCGCGGCGACAAGCGTCGCTGTTCCACGGCGAGAGAGGACTCCGACCCCCTCGAGGCTAAGAAGTAAGGAAGCGGGTGGAAGATCGTCTCTTGTTCTCGGCGGTAATTAAGGTGACAGTTCCTCTTAACCCTCGCGTCTGAGGAAACATCCTTCCCGGGGAGGTGACAGACTAATGGCGCGAGGGGGCCAGGGGGTGGGAGGAAGGGTTGCGCTCTGGTGGAAGTTGGGGAGGGGGTGAGGGGGTGTTTGCCAGGTGCGCCCCGCGAGTCGCGAGAAGGGCATTGTGAGTTCCTGCCCGAGGGGAGGGAGGGTGCGAAGGCTTCGCTCAGACAACCCGAGGGAGATGTCTTGGGCCGGTATTCCAAGACACTAAGGGCCGCTTGCAGAGTCAGGTGAGTCAAGTCCGAGAAAAAAACTTGGCAGGTTAATCAAATGGAAGAATACTCCACTTCGTCTCAAGTCACGACTGTGCAAGCCGGCCAAAGGTGCTGAATATGCAGTACTTGTACTCTAACCGTATCCCTAGCGCACGACGGGACACGGCCAGTCACTTATTTTAAGAGAACGAATTTTTTATGTCCTATTCGTGACTTAACTGTTGCCCAATTTCCGCGCATGCACAGAGCTCGCTTTTTCTTACATTTTAGTCCAGACGGCATAACCTGCGTCTGGCGCGATTAACTCGTATATAATAATCATAGTTATCATTTGGGGACGTACCAAGCGTGTTGGTGTGCCAAATGAAACTTTATGATAGCAACACTATCCTGGAATACATACATTGTGTACACTTTAATGGTCGTAACAAGAAATAATCATAAATTATAAAGGCGGTTCAATTTTTGTGCGATGGTGCTGCTATGTCTTTTTGCCGTAATATTTGTTTCTATGGTTGCGAAACGTCCGCTAGAATGCGTTGAAGCCAGTTTCTAGCCTCGCACAGGGAACCGTTCATTAAAGCGGTTGGGTGATCCGGTTTGGACACTGCCCGTGAGTCAGGTCACGGTTGTGTCCCAACAAGGCAGTGCTCGTTCGCTACTTTATCCGAACGTCTTAGAATACCGCCCTTAGCACAACTCCACTGAATAAGCTACAAGTTTCGTGGGAAGTCACAAAACGTTTTGCTAAAGCTGAGCTTATAACTCCCGTTTTTCACTAAGAAATATTTCGACAATGGGACTGCAGAAGAAATATTTTATGCGTTACCCAAATTGTGAACACTGAGAACTAACACATAGTGAAGAAACATAACGTACACAGAAAATAAAACAAAACAAATATTTATGAACATTGGTCCAATAATTTACAAACATTAGATAATATGTAGATTATATCTATAGCCATTATTAACAACAAAACGTTTATATACAAATCTCGTTTAGTAAAATATCCTAGTAATTGCAATAAAACAAAAGGAGTAACTTGAAAATGCAGGAACACAACATGTCAGGTGACAGCTAGCCTGCAGTATTAATACTGCCGAATTTTGATGTGGTAACGTTAAAATAATATTTTTTTTCAGTGGTCACAAAAAATTACTTTTAATAACTGAGAAACCACGTTAATCCTTAAAAAAAGTCGTTTTTGAGAATACTAAAAAAATTATTTCTTTCGCACACCATAAAATGTTTCTCTGGACGAATAATTACAAAATAAATTGTTGCGACAACAGAAATGTTTCTTCAGTGTCGGTTGCGACGTCGTGTATCCGTCATTTAAGTCTTGGTCTCACGCGCCGTCTTGATTTTTTTTTTTCATTGTCACGTCATTACTGTTTTTTTTAATCTATTTCTGAAATTATATCTCGATACCTCTCTTGCATTTGTTGTTCTGTATCTACGTTTTTCGACAGGTTTTCACACTGAAAATTTTATTTGTAAATGGAACAGAACTATTCATATAAAATCAAAGATGTTTGTAAATTTTTACATTTACCTCAAAACAACTGTACCACTAAAATATAGTGTTCTCAGTAATACTGGGTTCGCATACTTAACCTGGCATTTATGCTTTGTGTTTCATCTTTACCATTGTTTAAAAAAAATACTATTGAATAAAATATAAATATAAAATTATGCGCCAATTTTTTCAATAAATAGTTAGTATTAACTCGAAAAAGTCTGTAAATTTACGGAGATAACGGTAAATTTACTAAGATCCCTGGATAATTTGTAACAATCGTTTATCGTAAATTTAAGGTGAAAATTTGTAACAATGTGGATATTCGTTTGATTTTCAAAGTCTGTGTTTTGTTGTCAACCGGTTAAAAGGTGCTGAGGAACTTAAAAATATGTTGAGAGTTTTGTAAGTATAACAATATGAATCATTTGGGTTCATTTTTACAGAAACGCAAACTAAATTATCCATAGGTACATAAGATCTCTCTGCATGACATGTGACCAGTACCCTGTTTAAATTTAACAGAAATGTAACTTACAGAAACGCCTACTTTAATTTCAGTGAAGATAATTCAGTTAGTTATACTCATTCACGATACTAAATAACGGATTCGAAACGATCTGCCTATCGTATTTCTCCAACCCGTCGGCAACGTTCAGAATGTCGAAACGTTTTCAGGCAATATTTGTGTGCTTGGCGCGACCTTTTCGCGCGTTAAGGCCTCCACTTCGTCGTTATTCAGCATTGACGAGTAAAATCATGTGTTTGCCAGTGAGAAACACGTTCGTGGCCGAGTGGTAGGACAAATATTTAGCGATTACCATCAACCATGACGTGGCGCGTGTAAGCTAGAAGAGGTTATCACAATTCAAACTTTGAAAATTAAACTGTTGAAACCACTGATAACCATGGGAGTTTAGCTTAAAAAAAAAAAAAATATCCAAACTTCTTTAAACTGATTATTAACAAAGCAGTTTTAGCTATTTTGACGTGACAACGTCCAATAAATCGATGAACGCCGGCTGCACGCACGAAAGTGTCCCGTTACGCACACTTTTCCGTTACGCTGTGTCCCGTTACGCTCATTGTACGCTTGCGCCGCATCTATCTCTCTTCCACTCGATTGGCCTATGCGTCCGAGGAGAAGAAAGACAGCGGCAGCACACAACTTACATTTAGACGTGAACTGTTTCGTCGACTGGTTATAAAGTGAAGTGAAAAGTTAATGTGGTTTTCATTGCTTATTACAACAACGATTTCGGCAATAAGGGTTAATTATTCTTGTATTTTAAAAATATGATTACTAGTATAAATTCAAGTATTTATTATTTTATTATTCAAATAAAAATGATTCAATTTTATTCATAAAAGTATGCAATCATTTCATCAATGTTTTGTTATGACGTTGCCACGTTAAACTATCGTCCGTAAGCCGACTTTACAGACAACCAATTTTTTTAAAGTGATTTTAATTTGATTTGCAAAAGTTTTTTTTACATATTTATATTAGAGTGTCGGAAGTGTTTCCTTGAAGAGATCGTATTTGATAGGAAAATCGTTATCACGTACATTTTATCAATGCTAACAAAAATCCTATTCCCTCAACGTTCGGAAGGTAATCGTGGGTTTTGACGTATGTGTGAGATAAATCAAAAATGAACATTTAATTTTGGGATTTGGTACTATAAAGGTATAATTAAATTATTTGAATTCTAGTTTCCACTCTGCAGTTGGAGCATACTATATAATTCGGCACATCTTCGAGAAATATTATGTGACGAGCATGTAACAACGACGACGATGTTGCCTACATTATTTGTTACATATAGGTATGGGCAGTGGTTATTTTGTCCATTTCGTATGATGTTTTCAAATTCATGATTATGTTGAAGACTGCGCCGACCTTTGCCAGATAATAACTAAAAAAAACAACTTGGTTTAAGTTCATAGTGCATTTCAACATGGCATCTACCCCAAAACCTATCCAATAGAAATCAGGTATGTCATCATATATAGTCTCTCATTCTTAGATTACAGTACAGAGTAAATGGCAACCGCTGTTTCCAGATTGATTTTACCCGGCCTGTTAACATTAAAAAAAAGTAGATCTTTAAAAACAGTAAGTTTTAATATTAGGTATTAATTAATTTTTTAAAACAATAAATTAGTGTTTTGACAGTATTATCTTTGAAAGATTTGTGCAATGGGAGTGCATGACTTGATGTAGGCTTTTGGACATACGCCATTGCTAAGCAATGGCGTATGTCCAAAAGCCTACATCAAGTTTTGACAGTATTATTACAGTTGTAGTCATTCAAACCAAACAAAATAATTAATTGCTAAAAACCAATTATTATTTCACAATAGAGTAACTATTTGTAATAGTCCGTCTCAATAAATAGTAAGGAATTCCATAAACGTATGAGCTGTGATCAACAGAGCAAATTGTTTTTACATTTTCAATTATCTATACAAACAATTGTTGGAAAAAAAGTAGAAAACAGGATGGCGTTTTTCAATCTCCACTCCTTATTAATAAATAATGAATATTATGCTCGTTCCACATTATGTCAGTTACATTTTAAAATATTTTCCTTGCATTATAAAGTTGTGTTTAAATAGTTAGTGCCATTTTATGTAAATCTGACAACAGAGAGCACACAGAAACCAGAACAGCGTTAATAGCAGATATCGTGCATTGAAGAGAGACTGTAAATGACCATCATTTCAATGCACACTGCAATCTAAGGATGAGATGGGCTATAATCGAAACATTTTCAAAACAAGTTAATTTCTCTGCCCCCCCCCCCCCCCCCCCGGTTACCTTTTTCCAACCTAAATGACTCCTTCCACGACCACCATCGAATTGCAGAAGTTCCATCGCATTCAAAATTTCTGTAGATAATCACGTTGTCTAAAACCATACGCCTTAATTCATTCTGAACGCGTGTACCAAAGGTTCGAGCTATCGCGTAAACGAAACACACCGCACATGTGGCTTTCATTTTTCAGAGGACTTAGCTGCCCATCAGACCATCACGCATGTCAGGCCTAATGGGTAGGGACTGGAATAATTCGCGGGTTCAATGACCGCCAGGATAGACTCCACGATCCCCTGCATACTTGTGCAAACGTCGCCTGTTCATTGGCTGCTGACTTGTGAGGCGTCTCAATCGGGAGACTCGTGATTCGATAACTGTTTTGACCGAGGGTCTATGATTGGCTCACAGTCCTCCAGGTTAACAGTTGAACCAATAGCAGATGTTGCGTAAAGGTACAATTATTTGCATTTTAGCACATAGCGAAACGAATCCGCGAATTTTTCCGTTCTCTAGTAATGGGACGTGGAAGTTGTGGACACGCGTGTTTACCTCAGGGTATCGAACGCGAAACCCTCTAAGTCCCGTAGAGGATAAGGGCGCCAGCTGTCGGACATTCCGATCCTACCTTCGCGTCTTCGATTCGAACCCACGACCCAGCGGAAAGCGAACAAGTCATGCTGCTCCTCTTTAATTTAGTTACGAATATCGAAAAATTGATAAAACGGCTCCGTTTGAATTACTGGATTTCCACAATTTATTTTCAGTGTCTAAAAATTACTGATTTAAAAGTGGTCCTTCACTCAATTTTCTAATGAATACCTTCATTTAGGTTTTTTTAATAATACATACACTGTTTTGCTGGTTCAAAAAACAAACCCCGTTAGCAGAATTTTCAGTAATTTTTCACTGATTTAAATCAGGGATTTAGATTTGGAGTAAACGATGATTTAACTGTTTTTTTTTTCGGGGTACATTTCGAGGAGTTGGTAGGAACGTATTTTCGTTTGTCTAAAGGTTGGTATGTCGTGTCGGAGAAACTTAATTCCCAATTTTTTTTTCTTTCTTTTCTTCTCGCGGACGACGACGCGACGAAAGAAAACTATTCACACGTGACGATTACGTAGTGGTTGAATCCTTCTTCTTTATTTTTGTTTTCTTATGCGCGTTCATTAAATTCTCCTGCCGAAAAAAAAAAGTCGGTAGTACGAGCAGTATCACAACTGGAGTGTTTTTACTTTAGAGGTTACCTCACGGCGGCGCGCGGTGAATGGAAGTTACGACCGTGTGTACTAGACGAAATCTGCCACCGTATATATATAGTAAAGCTACTCGAGTGTCGAGACTTGTGGGGGGCCCCCCGCATGCAACAACGACCCATGTGCCCAAATAGTTTTCGCGTATGTCAGATGTTTCTCAAGTTTAAAAAGTTCTCACTTCCAGAAATTTTTACAGGTTAAATGCTTCTAAAGCATGATTCTGAAACGTTTTGTAATATCGCCTCAAAACAAAACATATAGAGTGTATTAAAAACTGGAGATAATGAATAAATAAGGAAAAGTACGAAGATAAACAGTATATAAGCATTTCTAAGTGTTATTTTCTTTTGTTTTGGGGGTTTAGGGCTGGCTTAAAGTTTCAAAACTTCTAAAAAACCCTAGCCTAAAATATATTTCTCCCTATGTAGCGATTTTCGTTTTTTTCGCAAGCACACAACCCGTTTTTGTTTGAAATCGATTTTATCGTCGTGAAAGTAGGTTGAATCGAACGTTATGAGCATTTGACATGAGTAAAACCCTGTCTCAATTCGTGGCGAGTTTTTTTTTTAAGCTACTAGTCCTAAAGATTCAGTCGTTGCGTACAAACTTGCTCCATGTAATCACGCTTGCGAGGAAAGTTGAATACTGGTGTACTTTTCGTGCTACTCGCTTCCCATTGCTGGTTCCAAAAAAAAATCTCGATTAACGGTGAACAATTTAACTAATAATAATTAGAGACCGGAAAATTTCGCGAATTCATTTCGCGATAGGGTAAAATACAAATAGTTATACCTTAACGCTGCCTCTGCTATTGGCTCACAACTCACCTGGATGACTCTGGACCAATGAGAAACACCCAACCACAGCTTTATCGAATCACAGGCTGCTACGCTGGAACGTCTCACAAGACAGCAGCCAATGAGTGGGTGGCATTTAACCGAGCGTACGTAGAACTGTGGAGTCCATCCTACAGGTCATTGAACCAGGGAATTTTTCCGGTCCCTAATAATAATAGGATACAACGAAAGTTTTTATATGTATACGTAGGGACCGGAAAAATTCGCGGGTTCAATGACCTGTAGGATGAACTCCATAGTTCTACGTACGCTCGGTTAAATGCCACCCCACTCATTGGCTGCTGTCTTGTGAGACGTCCCAACGTAGCAGCCTGTGATCCGATACAGCTTTGGTTGGGTGTTTCTCATTGGCTCAGAGTCATCCAGGTGAGTTGTGAGCCAATAGCAGAGGCAGCACTGAGGTATAACTATTTGTGTTTTAGCCTATCGCGAAATGAACTCGCGAATTTTTCCGGTCTCTATGTATACGTGTAAAAGGGTTGTCGAATGAGCAAGTAGTACTCGCCCTGCGCTAGTCTGGGCATGTCGGAGACCAGCCTCCTGCTGGAGCAGCCCCCGGACCGCAATGGGACACGTCGACGGACGACTGGTGGCGGTTGTGCCCTTGTCGCACTGAGCGCGAGTGACCCTGGGGGAAGGGGGGGGGGGGGGTTGACGAGGTGTCACGCGGCGGCCTGTGTTCCGGCCGCAGCCACAACACGGCCCGATACGGTCAGCAAACACTCGCGGCCCGGGCCCCATTCAACCGCCCGTCTAGCCCCTCTCTCTCTCTCTCTGCGACTGCCACCTGGCCCGACGGCGTCAAACGCACCCGGGGACCGAGACACTCACTGCAGTGTTTAACAACTCTGTGTGGCTGACGCCGACACCTTCTTTACAGCTGTCACCGTACAGGCTGCGAAGCACCTCTGCGACAAATGAGCAGAGACCGGTAAAATCTGCAGTTTACATTTTCAATTATACAAAAAGAAAATTGTTTGAAAAAAAAATAGAAAACAAGATGGTGTCTTTCAATCTCCACTCCTTATTAATAGAGACCGGAAAAATTCGCGGATTCATTTCGCGATAGGCTAAAATACAAGTAGTTATACCTCAGTGCTGCCTCTGCTATTGGCTCACAACTCACCTGGATGACTCTGGGCCAATGAGAAACACCCAACCATAGCTTTATCGAATCGCAGGCTGCTACGTTTTAACGTCTCAAAACACAGTAGCCAATGAGTGGGTGGCATTTGACCGAGTGTACGTGGAACTATGGTGTTCATCCTGGAGGTCATGGAACCCGCGAATTTTTCCGGTCTCTACTTATTAATAAATAATGAATATTATTAAATGATGGTCGTTCCACATTTTACTTCACAAAATAAGATCTTTCACATACATTCAAAAATATTTTCCATGCATTACAAAATTGTGTCTGAATAGCTAGTGCTCTTTGATGTAGATCTGAAAACTGAGCACACAGAAAAAAAGCACAGCGCTTCGGCTATTGGCAACTAGGTAAATTCATATTAAATAAGTTTGTCGTCTTAGGCACTTTATATTCATGTATTTAAAAAACCCAGCGTTAAATTTCCTATGTGCCATGAATAATATAATTAATGAAAGGGTATGTGCAACCAAGAGACACTTAAAACTGGTCTAACCTTACTTAAACTGAATGTATTTTGTAGGAGGGGTTCGAGTTGGAGCCGAAGCCTATGCTCCTAGTCATGCAGGGATCAGCCATGCAGGGAGAGGTTTGCATGCATCGTGTGCTTAGTCGTCGCGAAAAATGGAGCCGCTCGCACGTGCAACTTTGTGGACATAATTTAAAAAAAACACTCCTAAAAGCTACATTCCCAGGGGGGGGGGGGAGGGATGTAGAACAAATTGTTCCGAGAGTAGACCCTATTATACACCTATCGGTTTTAGGTTCATCACGATAAAATAAGTTGAAAACTTATATAACAAATTATGTTCTAAAGTGCTTCCGACGTCTGGTATGCGTCTTTGAAGTTGCGCCCGAATAACATGTTTTGATTGCGATAAATTAAAAAATATATATATATTAAGATAACAGGTCACAAAAAGTATGTAGAAAACAAAAGTGCTACTCCTGAATATTTCAATGAATTGATTATCATACAGGCACGAAATCCGCGGTGGTTGTAGAAAATCATTCAATTAAACATAATCCAGACGATCACCGTTCCATCTGAAATACTTTCTCTGATGCAATCCTAATACTACAGTACTACAATAAAAATATTTGGGGAAGCACTTTAGATCATCGTAAAAAAAAAAAATGTTTTCAACTTAAATTCTGTCGTGAAGTTTGTCGGTGGAATTCAGAATACCGTGACAAACCTATCTTAAGCTATATTTTACTTTCACAAGAGAGAAGGATGCACGAAAGCTGATTATAAGGCGTCTGACTCCAGTTCAGTGAATTTCTGGGTTTCTCAAAAACACTCCTCCCCCCCCCCCCCTCGGAGCGGCCATGCTGGCGTCGCTGTAGCGCACGAGCTCCGAGGAGGGGGGGGGGGGGGGGTACCTCCGCAAAGCCGCGTCGACGCACACGCAAAAATGAACCCAACTGCATGCTTGCAGTGTCGTCCGGTAGCAGCCAGCCAGTCCGCGTTTGTCTTGCTGAATTGTTCAGCGTCAGCTGTACAATGGCGAAAAAAAAAAAAAGGGGTGGAGGAGAGGGGGAAAAAACCACCGCCGCTGAATATTTTAAAATACGCGAGGGCTGGTTATTGTATTCGTGCGCGCCGCTGGAAAGGTTCTACCGTCGCGAGGAGTAGGTGGTGGAGGGGGGGAGTGGGGGAGGAACAAAAAAAAAGTCCCCGCGAGGGACGTGTCACACGACTGACTGCTTGCGACGTGTTTACCCGGAGTTCACGTCACGTCTTCCTTAACCGACTGTGGTTACCGACTGAACTCCGCTGGGGCTGAAGGATATACATGCGCCTGGCTTCAGGAAGGCTCTCGTGCCCACCTTAACACGCGCCAAGCTTGTGTAAACACGCGTTCAAATAATTAGGGGATCGTTAAAATTCGCGGATTCATTCCGCGATAGGATAGAGTCCAAATACTTTTGACATTATTTTGCTTCAGTGATTGGGCCACAGTTTATCTGAAGGACTCTGGGCCAATGAAAAATCTTTAACAGAAGAATTGGCGAATCACGATCATTCCAGTCAACAGGTGTTACACGAGTCGGTAAACTATCAGCAGATGTAATTTGCACGAGTGCGTATACGGATCATGGAGTCTATCCTTTAGGGATTTGAAATCGCGAATTGTACAGGTCTCTACGTGATACCATTGTGCTGCGTCTGTTACTGACTCAAATAATTGTATGTGGAAGTTTTCTGGACCAATCAGAAATCCTCACGCGGAGTAGTGTCGAATAAGAGAATAAAACAGTGAAGACGTCTCGTAAGTCAACAGCCGGTGAACGGGAGATATTTGCTCCCGGAGGTCTGTGAACCCGCGAATTCCCCCCCCCCCCCCAATCATGAAGGACCAGACATATATGGGGTTTTTGACACGCTTGATAAGGGTGCCATAACAAGATGTGTTTTCGGCAGCAGTATGAGCTACATGCGTGTAGGCTCTTGGTGTGTGTGTGGACCCCTGGTGCGTGTACAATTAGTAAGCCAGCATCGCTACATCCCGTGCAAGCTGGGCGGAGGAACATCTAGATTCAGTGTGGAACCTGATAATCGACGTATTTTCATCTGGAGAAAAAGTGTAGCACGAAACAACCCAGCAAAGATCTAGTATTAATCCTCTAATATCTGTCTGCTCGTACACATGGGGGGGGGGGGGGGGAGATGTTCTGTACTTTAACAAAAGATTCATTTGGAAACCAGTTTTCAAGAAATAGTTTTAATACTAAGTACAAGAAAGAAATTGTAACTTTGTGCAACAATTTGCTATGGTTATTTACGAATTACGTTTTTCGAGATGATAGTCCTAAGTATTTCTTACGAAAATTAACGTATAATTTTATTTATTTTTAACTATGGAAAAGATCGGATATTTAATTATTGAACATTATTTTATTGTGATTATTAATTTGCACAGTTAATATTTACTGGAAATATATTCAGGGAACGAGTTGTAAATAACTTTAACTATTGGAGGTACTGGGACAACACAAACCATAAATGCCCAGGTAAGAATCCGAACACAGTATTACTGCGAATAAAATTTTCTACTTATTGGTAGAGTGGTTTTCATGTAAATGTACAAATTTACAAATATCTGTAATTTCACATGAATAGTTCGGTTACATTTACAAAACAAAAAATACAGTGCATTCTTGCTCTGGTGCACGATACAGCAAACTGTAGACTAATACCGGACAGCTCTATTTACTAACAACAGAAGGGAGGGTGTGAAAAAAATGACCTAGTGGTAAGAGGTGTGTCCACAAAAATAGGTTTATAGATAATTTGTTAAATATATGCTATATTATCTGGCGTTGAACATGGTAACCTTATTTTTAAGAAATTTGAGAGTTCTGGACTTTAAAATGTTCCCATTAAATCTGTGTAGTGAAAGAAGAAAAGTTATCATACATGTTTTTTTAAGAGTATACTTATCAGATTTCATCATTGTCTAAAAAATGTTTCTTCGTACAAACTTTAACTCCCCTTCCCCCCCTTTAGGGATGTAATGTCAAAAACAATCCCGCCTTAGTGCACCCCTAGGGTACTCAAGAAATATTTCCTCAAAAATTAAATATCTAGGGCTGGTATTTATAGTCGCATCTTGAGCAATGTCTTGAGACCGTCTTGACGAAGACGGTCTTGTTTCTCAAGACAGCGATTTCAATCTCCATGTTTCATAGTCCGCGAACAAGACGAGCTTCATGAAGACTGCATGCTCAAGCAAGAGCTTGTTTGCCGTACTTATGGCTTGACGAAGCACTTACTTGAGACAGCCGAAAAGACACGAGCATACACGAACTTTGCCGATTGAACTGTTTTCGTTAAATATTCTGGTCCTATTCACACCAAGCACTGAAACCCCAGAATTTGAGGCTATTTATAGTAACAAGATTTAGTGAGTATATATCACTACATTCGAAGTGCGTTTGTACGTTGATGTGAGGAATTCGTTTATTGTTTTAATACTCTTAAATCACACATGGGAAAATTGATGTTTTGCGACCACAAATATGCATACCTTGTAGTACATCTCAGCTTGTGTCACTTGAGATGAATGAAATTAAGAACTTTATAGACTTTTGTCTTTCCTGTGCAAGTTTAACATTAAGAAAGTATGTATCTAACGATTTAATAATACCCTTTTAAAAAATAATAAAATTAAGTTAGCATCTTCAGAACTGTTAATAGGTACTGAATTACTACTTGTTTAAAAGCTACCTGTCTTTACAGAATTATCAAAAAATATTTCAGGTAGTGAAAACCTTTTTTTGAGAAAATGTCACTCTGCTTCAGCTTCAGGATAAGGTACAGTAAATGTTAGTTTAATAAAAATATCAGATTTAACTACACAGTAAAAGAAGATTTTTAATTTAAGTAAGAAAAATGTATGTTTAGAATTATAACAATAAGTTTGAACGAATCTGATAAGGGTACGTAGTAAGGAACTTAAAATTTTGTAAATCCCTTTATAAAGTGTTTGTTCATTAATAATATAAGACATTAATTTCCTCATATAATAGGTTAATTTTTCTTGTTCAAGTTACTTGTGATTCTATAATTTAATCGTATTATAAGTAAAATATATAGACTACAGTATGTCTCAAAGCCTACTGCGTATGAAATAACCAAATCATTAAATTGAGCTATTTAAATATATTATAAAAATTAGATTTAAAAAAATAATCTAATAAAATTTCTCTTAAAGCTATATTGGCATTTTTCATTTACTGTAACTATAAAAAAAATTTGTAAGTGCCAGGATTTGAACCACATTCGCATTGTTATCTCAATCTACAAACTTGAAACCCATCTCCCTAACCATTGCACTACGAAACCTCTATCGAATTATTGTGGAAAATATGGTATATCAACAGTGTAATGCCACTTTTTCTTAAATTATTTTTAATGTATTTTGGGTGTCACGAATGTAGAATTAAATTTTCTTATTGTGATATGTACCATCAACCATCATTAAACGCATCGTTTTCCACATCCATTGTACTCGTTCTGTGATCGATACGTAAATAAACGTGTCTGTTTAGCACTTGAAAATGTAACCACTGGTCACAAACAAACACTACACTCATTTAAAATACATATTAAATTGCTTAAGCACTTCATACAGTATTTATTTAAGTTTAAAAATACGAGGTTCACGAGAATCCGCCATTTTATACATTGCGATCAGAACAAGCAATTGCTTGAGACATGCCTGCAGTGGTCTTGGCAAAGACGATCTTATTCGTGTTCTTAAGCACGGTCTCAGCGACTATGAAACATGCTTCTACGATGGTGTTCTCAAGCAACGACTATGAGACAGGAGAATGCCCTCTCATAAATAAGAAATATGTGACCATCTTAAGATGGTCTTCATCAAGATTGTCTTGTTTGCGATCACTTGAGATCATCTCAAGCAACCTCTATGGCACACAAATGTTAAATAAGAATGCATATAAGAATTTCTTGACGAAGGAATTGCTCAAGACGTGAATATAAATACCACCCTAGGTCCACCGGTTTAGTCTGTGCATTGTTTGTCAGTCATTAAGTCGATCGGACACGGTACTGTTTTATATGTAGGTACTTATTGACTAGTCGTGTGCCCGATGGGAAAGTATTTTGATCATAATTTATTTTATGAATTACCAAAATGTCTTAAAACAACTTACTTTTACTTACAAACAGAAGCCTAAACACCGATTTCCATACTGTATTAGAAACTTCCATACAAAATTTTGATCCCTTGTTTAACACCTCAGAGTGATGAATTTTCAAAATTACATACTTTCTTAGTGCTCGCCTACGTTATGTAAGGAACTCCCATGCAGAGTTGCATGCACGGTTGAGTGCTACCGGTGTCTTCAAGCTACTTTACCGACCTTGTGTCGCGTGGATAGCGGCAGATGCCGGCGATCTCGTGGAGTGGTTTTCGGGAAAAGCAGGAATCCGTCAGAGGCTGCAGGCGAGTGCATCAGGACCTGTCGCGGCGCACCGCAGCGCTAACCGCATTAACCCCCCTCCTCCTCCACCCCCCACATGCCGCGCTCATGACTGAGTCATGCGCGCGGGATGACGGCGATGACGGCGCAAGTCATCAAACGGAATGCCCGATGGCGCGCCGGGGGAACAATGCGCGCGTCTAGCCGATGAAGAGGGGGGGAGGGGGGGGGGGGAGACATGCCCTCGACGAGGCTCGAACCCGCGGCCGGTCCCCGCGCGTCTCAATTATTCCTTTATTCTTCTCCCGCCGCGAGGTTTCCTTTTGTATCAGGGCAACCGGTGCTTGCAGATCTCGGGGCCTTGGCAAACTGCAGGAGAAAGACTGTCCATCCGACCATTCAGGGTGACTTGGCTTACAACGCACGTTATTCGCCATACTGCATTAGGGCCTTGGGACACCTGTATTTCGCGAATATACATTTCGTGTCGAGGCATTTCACAAAATAGGACTGTAGCTTTTCTCCTGTGGTTATTGGCTGAGGTCGGGGGAGAGGTGTCGTCCCGCTCTTGACCGGGGCCAATGAGAATGTGGTCACCGTACTGCTGCATCCTCACAATTTGCCATGACTCTTAGAAAAAGCTACAGTGTTTGGTGAAATACCTTGACACGAAAAAATGTATTCGCGAAATACAGGTGTCCCTATGCATTACTTCCAGAGTTAGGTAAGTAAAACCAAAGCAAAAAAAAACCTTGCAGGTTAATTAAAAAAAAAACTTGAAGTAATATTTTCCTTTGACTCAAGCCACAAGGCCGACTTACCGTTGTTGTAGACATTGGTGGGGTAGATCCCTGGCGGAGGAGGGGGGGGGACAGAGACATACCACCACCACCACCCCTCCTTCCCTGGAATTAAGAAGCCCCATCACTTGGAAGGGTCAGCCTGCACTTGCAAAAGCGTGACTGTGAAACGGGCTTTTGATGTAAAAACTATGTCTTACGGAAAACTTTCTGCATCTTTTTTAAAGTTTTTTTTGCTTATTGCATGCATGTAGGCCGAAATATGCGCAGTATGCAACATACAAGCACCGTATCCAGATATGGCGTGTCGGTTATCCCCACGTACGAAAATCTCGGGCCGCGCGGGTCCCCCTGGAAATTTCCGTGCCCCACCGCCCCCCCCCCCCCCGTACCCCCGGCTCACCCTTAAAAGTCCTACATATTTGTGCCCCTGGCTGTAGGTATTATTTAATAAAATTCTTTGGAAGTACGTCTTTGCAGTTTTTGTACTGTTTGTCATGGAAAAAAAACTTCAAGAACGCCTAATGAAATTTAAAACAAACCCACAGAGAACTAGTCTAGTACATCAGTTGTCAAACTTTACACATCAGACAGCATGGAATGTTCCGTGGAAATTATTTAGTCATTGAAAAAAATAAAAGCACAGACGAACACAGTGGGCAAATAACGAGACAGTTTCAATAATAATAATAATAATAATGTCGACAGACGACACTACGGTGAAAAGACGAACACAACGATAATACTAAACCGGTATTGTAGATGACTTTTTTTTTTTACATTTTTGGGTTCGTCCGTGCTGTAATTTTTTCTTGTCTAAATTCTTTTCAGGGAATGTTCTGTGCTCTCTGATATTTAAGGTTGTTTAACAAAAGCTTTTTTAGACTTTTTCTCTGTTGGTTTATGTTTTTAAACCATGAAAAAATTAATAGAAAATTCAATAATTGGACTTTTATTTTGTTTTATTTTGCTTGTTAACGTGCGTAGCTAATACTGGAAAGCTATTCAGGCTTTAGTATTTAAGTAAGTTTTATATATTGTTATAACTTTTTACTTGTACTTTACTTTGAATACTAATTTTTATTCAATTACATTTTCATTTATTCATGTAACAATGTTATAATTTATACGTTCTTTGTGTTTATACATTAAATTGAATTTTGATCAATTACTCTTTTTAACTTACATCTTTATGAAACTAATGTAAGGTTTCTTAGGTTGTATTTTATATATTTATTCCTCAGTTATTATACATTTATAAATGTTTGCATTTGTCAAAATACCGCATGTAATTTGAAGTGACGTAGATGCACTCACATACAAGCTCGCTTTCGTGAGTGCTAAATTTCCTGGTTAATTAAATGAATATTGTTAACAAAGTGTAAAAAATATATTATTATTATACTTATACTAGCTTTTACCCGCGCCTTCGCTCGCGTTATGTCCTTAAGTATCAAAAATCATTGCAAAGAAAAGAAAATATGGTAATTGTTTTTTTTTTATTCGGTTAAGTAGTTTTCGCGTGAAAGTGTAACAAACAAACTTACATTCACATTTATACTATAAGGAGGGATATTATAAATAAATTTTAACTTTTTGGAGGTACCGGGACAACGGGAAGCGTTCATTCGCCGGTAAGAATCCGACCCGGGGAAACGCCGCGAACGCTATCTCGCAGTGCTGGTGCGGTTGACACGTCATCGACTCTTGCTGAACTCCAGGGGCGAGAGAGGGGTAGGCTATCTCGCAGGAAGCTGGGGTGATGACGGCCGTGTGTCGGCGTCGGTCTGAAAAAAGGGTTTTTATCTTCACTCGCGTTTCGTCCGTTCACCCCGCGCGGTGTCGGAGGTACTGACCTCCGAACCCAAAAAGCGCTACTTCCATTCTCCCTTTGCACCGCGGCGATCGGCCTTGAACTCCCAAACAAACCCCGCGCGGGTAACGTATCCACACCTGCACACTCGACAACCGTCATCGAAAGAAATCGACGTCAACCTAAAAATTATGGATTTTTTTTAAATATCACGGAACATGTTATACGATGTCGTACGATGTGGGAAAAAAATAGATGGAAGATTGTTAGGGGCATGCCGATTTCGCGAAAAGATTTCGGGACTAGATGAAAGTTAAAACACTGTAGCATCGTCTGTGTTTCGTGATTGGGTGAGTTTCTTCCAGGTACATATCGATTGTAACACCACCAATCACCAGTGATATGATGTGCAACATCTAGCCTCTGTACCACGTATAATACGAAACTCGAACACGAAATTTAACGTAGAATTCTTTAAAATAAAGGCCAGCGTTATAAATATAAGTACGTAAATTTGGGTTCCTAATCATCGGGCTTGTTGGTGTGCCAAATGAAACTTTATGATAGCGAAACTCCCACGGAATACATTTTTTGTGCTGATGTTTGCGAAACGTCGGCTAGGATGCGTTGAAATCAGTTTCTAGCCTCGCGCAGGGCGCCGTTTATTAGAACGATTGCCGATTTGTTTCCTTTTCTGGGATTAAGTTTGGACACGTTCTGCAATACGCGAGTTAGGCTGCGGTGTGTCCGCTACTGTCTTGGAATACCGCCCTTAAGTGTTCCGTGGCCGAGGCGGGACTCGAACCCCCCCGGCGCGCGACGCGGTGGGCGGTGGCGTTTCGCGTCACGACCAATCGCGGCTGAAGGAGTTGTCCCCCCCCCCCCCCTTGTTCCCGCACGCCACTCCCGTTGCAAGGGGAAGGGGAACGTCTTGGAGGGGAGGAGGTAGGTCTTTAACGAAAGGAGGAGGTGGGGAAGCTCCAAGATTGCCTCCCCTCCTTCCTTACTCCCGGCTCTTTTCACAGTCGGCGCCTGCGCGTAGCAGTCTCCTGGCGCCGCCTCCGAGTGGGAAACCTCCTGTTCACTGACCCGCAGTCAGACGTCCGAATAATTGCATCTTAGTTGTTATTAATACTTTTTTGCTGTTGTAAAAATTAAGTGTGTTACATAAATGAAACTCTCGCTATTTATCAGTTTAGAAGTGTAGGTTTTCGCAAATCAGGTGATCGTAACTAAAACGAAACATACTCTGAAAATCGTGAAAATATTATTTTAAAAAAATAGTATTTCTTTTCAATGAAACTTCTGTATTGAGGGCGCAAAAATTTTCGAGCATTACGAAAATTCCGATCGCATGAGGGGAATAGTCAGGTACGTGGTGGGGGAACAGGTAGATGAGGAGAGTGCGTCAGCGGCGACGCCACTCCAACGCATGCACTAGCGGTCGACTGGGAAGACGACAAAGGAGGGAGGGATACGTACGTAGCGTAGTAGTGTAGCATGCTATATGCTAGTTGTAACGGTCGGAAGGGGAGACGGCAGGGTAGAGGTAGAAATGACGCAGCAGTGATGCTACGGAATTCTCGTAACGCTGCTTGTGTTTGTCTACTCCTCAGTTTTTATAACGGCTGGAGATTGACGCTTCCATATTTCTTTTAATTTATCTAAAATATATTTTTTTTAATCGTGTGGAAGAGTTATTGATTTTTTCAATTTATTTGTGATTGTCATTAATTTTGACGTGACAACGTCTAATAGATCGATGAACGCCGGCTGCACGCACGAAAAATTGTCCCGTTACGCACATTGTCCCGTTACGCTGTGTCCCGTTACGCTCATTGTACGCTTGCGCCGCATCTATCTCTCTTCCACTCGATTGGAACAACCATCGATTTGACTTTTTCGAGGCACATTAAACTTGAAACACTCCCATTCGTTTCCTACTTTTCCTAACATCGTCCTATCCTTAACAGAATAACACAGATTGGAAGAAGTTAAATAGCAAACATGTATAAAAGTTATAGTTAAAATAATATCTTCGTTAAAGTAATAAACATATTTGAATTAATGAGTGCAAATAGAAGTAAATTTATCAATTAAATTGTAGATTTCATTTCACTCCGTCTTTGTATCCATACAAAACAGTGATAATTCAATAAAAAGGATTCAATATTATTCATAAAAGTATGCAATAATTTCATCAATGTTTTGTTATGACGTTGTCACGTTAAACTATCGTCCGTAAACCGACTTTACAGACAACCAATTCTTTGTTTTTTTTTATTTGAAGAGGTGGACTAGTACAATCGCGTATGGGTGTTAGGAGGTCCGAGGTAATTTTGACACCCAAGGTGGATTCTGCATCAACGAGGAGTGTCCGGTTTTCATTTCCACGATCGGTCCGGGGGAAAAAGCAGCAGCTCTCTCTCTCTCTCTCTCTCTCTCTCTCTCTCTCTCTGTCTCTGTCTCTGTCTCTGTCTTGCATACCCGCTGGAGGGTCGGGAGTTTTGCGCAATTAGCGGACGAGTGAGTGTGCAGCTTCGGGAATGCACCGGCAGAGTGCAGCGGCGCTGCGCTCGCTGACCTTTATCGAGCCCTGGGCACGGACCCCGGACCGCAGAAACCCCCCCCCCCCCCCCCTAATTCCTTAAACCCGGCTGCCCCTTTGAGCACACCCCGTCCAGCGGCCGGCTCGAAGTTTTTCAAGGGCCCTCGCAGCTGTAAACGAGAGTTTTGAAAAATAGAAGGGGAGGAAGCAGAGGGGTTGCTCGGTCCGAACCAAGGGGTAGGCAATCTTTTGACCAAGAGAGAGGAATCCTACGTTGCGGCTCTCTCCGAACCCACCGGTCCAGTTTTTTTTTTTTTTTTTTTTTTTTTGCGCGGGAGAATTTTTTACCTCGTGCATGGAACTGAAAAGAGCTCACATAACCTCGCTACTGCCCCTCTCGCATCTGCCGTGCTTCATAAAGTGGACCCCGCAGTCTGTGTGGTCGTTTTTTTTTTTTTTCCAGCTGGACGATCGCACGGAACGGGAATTATATCAAGGACTCGTTTTTACAATTTTCATCATCCGCCGGATTTTAACCTTTTATGTGACGCGCAGGGTTGAGCGATGCTCTTCTTTATCCGCACACGGTGACCGGTTTATGCAAACGGTGCAACCACTTAGCGCTCAGTGAATTTAAACGCCAGGACTGGCGCCGACGTTCCCATAACAACTGCAAAAAGAAATAATGCTACAAACATATAATTTATGTTAAACAGTTTGTAATTAATTTTGCTTGCAGTCTTAACAAAAAAGATTCCCTGGTTACCGTAAACTCTTTCTCTCATTATAAAATACTCGTCGCTTGCTTGTAAGTCCTGAAGTTTGTACAAATATGTCAAATAAACACACACACACATATATATATAATCTACGTATTCTAATCTCCAAATTTTCATGAAGATCAAACCTTTAATGTTTAATTGAGGAAGATTTTCAACGTTTGCCGGTAATCTCTACGTCTAAAGAGAATATTATAAGCTCTCTTGAGTGTGTGTTGGTGAAAACCGTATGAGCGCTTTGTATTGTAGCCTACAGGTAATGCATGGCTACAAGCATTTTTTTACATTTTGTAGCCCACAGGAGCATACGTGGTTGTGTGAACCACGTTTGTTGTTAACAACGGAGAATGCAACTACGTATATATGTTAGATTTGCGTTTTAAAATCGAATTATGTAATGCTTATTTCCAACTGCAGTTCTTTTCTTACAAATCAAAATGATAGTAATCTGACAAACTGAGTGAACACGCCCAGACATTTTTTATGACCAAGTAAAATGTTTTATGTATTTCATTTATATGGCTTTAATTACTGATTCGTTGAAAATTTATGTGCAACACCATGCGAGGTATGCTCAAAAGTTCGGATCAGTTATCCTGTGTACGACTGACTGCCATATTATCGAAGACTCTCACAGACTAAATGGTAGATATCATAGCATTTAAGTTAACTAATTCATGTTGAGAAGGTTTCAACGAATTACTAATGCTGCTTTAGTTTTGTTTGTGAAGTATATTTAATATACTCCTGAATCAACATTGGCGGACGCAGGGGTAGAAATAGGGGCTATAACCCCGTCCCAAATATTAGTGAATACAGTATAAGTACCTATTAATTTGGTTGATGCAAGCTGAGCTTTTTAACATCTGCAATTTCATCTGTGCTGAAAAGCCACATCGCCTGCAGCTACTAGACTGAAGGCCCGTTTTTCCCCCCTTCATTTTATCAGTGTCAAAAGTAATGTAAGTTTTTTAATTACACATTATCAATTTTTTTTATTTTTTAAAATATTTTATTTATATTCAACCCCCCACACACCTTTACCGAAAAAAGGTTCCTGTATCCGCCCCTGGTCATGTTTGTTGAGCCACAGCTCTCGGCAGAACGCCTTAACGAACATAACGGAGAGATTGTGTTGTAGCTAAGCACGTGCATTTAGGCTGCGTATTTACAGTTGCTGTGGTTCTTTCGCCTGTCGGCATGGCGCAGTCGTTGCCTTTTGTTTCAGCGAGACGTTGCAAGACGTGAAAAGCTATGCCAGAGTGTCTGATACCGCGGTTCTAAAGGAAGTCTAATGTTGGCAGCGTGTGTCTTGGGGAAGGCCTGCCTAATATTAAGATATTAGGAATGTGGGCCAATAAAATCTTCAGACGCCACCAATTATTTAGTATTTGAAAGATTTGACGTCCGAAAAAAAATATAAGGATTCTTAGAATGTTTGAGGAAGGGAAATCCAGAAACGTAACCACTAGCACTTGTGTAATTGAAATCTACAGAAGTAATCGAAGAAAACATTGTAACTGTCACCAGCTACAATGATATCGGGATTTTGTTTTAGCAAATCAGGAAACATTTTAAATGAAATAGTTATATGAATGTGAAAAAATTATTTTTATTTAAAAATCTATATTAATTGTTATGGGTTGAATGTTTTTTTTAAAGTTACCTACATTTCTGTTTTTTTCTCGCACATATTATTTCATTCCTGACGTTTTGAGATTTAGATTCAGGGATTGAACTCGAGATCGGTATTCCAGCAACGAGCCACTGCCCGAAGAACGCCGTAAAGCGGCATCGAACCGTGTGATCAGTAGGGACTGGAAAAATTTGCGGTTTCGATGACCACTAGGATAGACTCCACGATTCTCTATGTACTCGGGCAACTATCAACTGGTCATTGGCTGCCGACTCGGGACACCTGTTTACTGCGATTCTTAAGATTCGATACTTCTTTCGTCGAGTGTTTGCCATTGGCTCAGAGTCCTTCAAAGGTAAATTGCTGTCCAATCACACTGACGCAGCATATTAAGCTAAACGAGTTTGGATTCCAGCCTGTCTCGAAAGGAATCCGGGAATTTTTCCGGTCTCTAGCTGATCAGCCCCAGTCCTCCTTCGCGCTGACTGCACGCTGCCCGGAGGTGATGTCACCTGACAGTATCCCCCCCCCCCCCACGAGTCGCCTCATCAGGTGCGGGGCTCCAGGACAGCCGATGGATGTATCAGGGGAAGGGAAGGGGGGGGGGGGTCTGAGAGAGATTCCCGTCTGAAAATTCGCCGGCACTTGTTTTGTGTCAGGAGGATGGATGCTCCCAAAAGAGGGAAAAATAATGCGATTGTCATCGGCGAGGAGAGGAAGGCTTTAGCGCCGCTGCACGACAGATCGCCTTTGCGCAAGACTTATAAGGGAGGCGAGGTAAAAATAAAATAAAAAATAAAACTGTACTAAACCTTCCCCCCCGCGTGCAAGAGTAGGACGTCGAAACGAACGCAGCGGGAGAGACGGAGAGAACGAGAGAGTGGATCCAGGGTCGCAAAGGAGGGAGAGGTGGTTTGAAAAAAGAGTCGTTGGGGGAAAGAGGGATAACCTGCAGTATTGACTCGTGGGGTCACGACTCTTTTTGTCAACCGCCACATTAATTAGTCGTTGTCGCACATGCGTAATGAGGGAGAAATACTGCGGGGAAACCTTTTCCCCCTCCCCCCTCCACCCCTCCACCCCCTCCGTCGTGGGTTCCGCGCCTCGCGGGTTTATTCCGACCTCTCTCCGCTCCGTGTGTACCGGCGACCGCCCCCGGGGTTGGTGGCTAAAAGGGGGGTAATTAACAAGCTGGAAAAAAAAAAAATTTCCCGGTGTACCGAGAGAAAAATACGATGTCTCGGCCAAACAAGTCCCGGGATTTTTTTAATTATTTTCCCGGAACAGATGCGCAACGTGGCCTGAACCTTCAACTCCTTGCGTGTGGGTACTTTCTTATTTTCGCTTCCCGTTGACTTGACGCCAATCACCGGCTAGCAACTTGAAGGTCGGAGACTGGCGGGAACCGCCATGTTGGGCGTTCGTTTTTTTTTCTTCACTAATTACAGGTATTTCTCTAAAATAATTATTTCTGAAAAAAAATTGTGAGAAATAAAATTGGCAGCCTATGCATTACTTTACAACGGAAACTCATAAATAGAACTTATATTTATTTTCCAAGACGCAATTAATCAAGCATAAAGTTGCACGCGCATGCCTAACCTTTTACGAAGAGCATACACTACACTGTAAAAAACACATTTTGTACTTTTACAAGGAAAATTCTTGGAAACTCTGTTGTCAACGATATCATGGTACAAAGCTTTGCCTTGCGGTTTTACGAGTGATATATTTGGCAACTGAGTTCCCAAGTACCTTTATTTTCTTTAAAAGTACAAAACCTTTTTTTTTTACATCGTACCTGGCATATATCTAGACAAATTCTTTGCCATACAACATAATATGCAATGCTTCAAAACATACGCGGTAATTTCCCACAAGCAAATATAACGACGTGAAAATGCAGATTCTCAAGATGAGACGTAGATGATGCGGAGACTTAGAGTGATGCGCCAACACTTGTCTGGGGGTTATATTAAATTTATCGATATTATACCAAATTTTTCGATACGATAAAACTTAAGGTTACTAATCGAACATCGTTAATTCTCGACAGTGTCATGTTCTCAGACATCACAATTCAAGTAGTAACTTATAGTTTTTGAATGAGAGGGCATGAAGCTACCGAAACGAATATATTTGTTTATATACAGTATCACGAGAAGAATAAAAATTGGGTTTGTTTTGTACGACGCAAGAGAGGATGAGCAATAGAACGATCATAACATCTCAAACCGACCGTAGTGTGGCCTACTTATTAAGGGCTAATAGAGTTGTGTCGTTGTCGTAACGACTCGAATGTAACGAAGCACTTGGAATAAGCCACCTGGCGTTGGGACGGGGAACTACTTATTACACCGGGATCGAAGCTACGACCTCTGGTATTACCAGCCAGTCACGCTACCGAGTCACCACATCCAACATAAAGTTCAATTCTTCTCAAACTTTGTTTAACATGTCGGGAGTAATGGAAGCAATGGCGTCTTCAATTTTGTTTCTCATCTCTGGCAAATCATTAGGTAGCGGCGGAACGTAGACACGATCTTTTATAAAGCCCCAAAGGAAAAAAGAAATCGCATGGCGTTGTCAGGTGAACACGGAGGCCAGCGAAAAAGAGCTCTGTCGTCTCGACCATTACGACCAATCCAACGGTGAGGGACTTCGACGTTTAACCAATGGGAAGGGGCTCCATCTTGTTATCAAATAAATTTTACAGGTTCACCCTCTATTAAATGGGAAAAAGCCATTATTTCGCGCTGCAAGCGAGAAAACAAAACTGTTTGAGCTACTCTTTAATTGTGATCTTGAACCAAAAATCTACAACGCTTACAGTTGATACTTTTAAATTGTATTACTGGGTCATTAAAAAAATTATATTAAATAACAGCACTGCGTCAATGAAAGTTTAACTTCTATTTGATAATCTTGAAGGGTGATTTTGCAGGCCAAACGTCGGACGTGCCATCATTTCCTCGGAAGTGGCTTCAGCCCAGAAGCAAAGAATTAGTTATATTGGTCTAATGAGTTTCGGGTGAACAATGCAGTTACGGCTTCGATTCTAGTTACAAATGATCTGGCCCTGAGGGTATGTTAACCTCGTAAAATATAATTTCTGTGGTGGAATTTGGGGACATTATGTAGATGAAGTAAATACAAGTTAATTAAAAACTTTCAGTTTAACATTAATCAATCATACTTTAAATCCATAGTTCAAATGTCATGAACACTGATTTAACACAATTTTTTGGACATACGCCATTGCTGTTTTGCACTGTTTGTCACGGAAAAAAATTCAAGAACGCAAATTAAGAAATAAAAATGAGAACATTAACCCTTAAAAACCAGCCTAAATCAGCTGATGCCAAACAGATAAACCCAACGATGCACCTATACAGGTATTACGGACAACACAACGACGACAACTCAGACGAACACATTCAAACTTAAATATCAGACAGCAATAAGGTAATGAAAAAAAAATAACAACGACGAGACAATTTCAACAACAACAGTAAATGCAGGCAGGCAACAAAACGTTCTCGAATTGTTTCCTTCACAAAACAGTACAAAACTTCAATTGCGTATTATATGTCCAAGTAATTGTATTAAATCAAAATTCCCCATTGCATGAAAAATTTATAGAACGTCGTGAATACTGCGTTCTGCTGCGTCTTTACTTTTTGGCCATACTTTGGAACGAATTTAATAAAAAAAAAAAATATTTCGAACAAATTTATTTCGTGGAAACTTTATACCGTGGATTTTTATTTTTTATTGAAGATTGTATCTTCCATTATCATACATTTATCACCACATTAATGAATTTCTAGCCTGCAGAGAAAAAGAGAGAGAAGGGGAGAAATATGTATATATATATATATATAGCCTATGTTCGCTACTCGTCCAGGTTAATTAACGGCCTAAACTGCGAACACAGTTTCGAGACAGGCTGCAACCTTGTTCGAGCTCTTTGTGCAACTCACAAAGTGCATCAGCTCTTTTGCGTGTAAATTATACATCCAGACATGCGAATAGGGGCGGAAAAAGAAACAAAATGGGGAAAAAAATAAAAGTGTAGGAGAGCATCAGAGAAGAATATTTCAATTTTAAACCACGCTCCGTGCATGGTGCTGTTTTGTTGGCGCGCCCAACGCCAGGGTATTATGGCTTCCAACTGCACTGTGCTCCTAATTACAAGCATTATTACTATTGACTCACAATTCATGTTGAACAGTCACAAACACAGATTACATTTTACTAAAGCACAAATAAAATCTTATTTTTTTTATGGAGTGAAGTGAACCTACATAACTTAGTGAGAAATAGTTTCACTGATTTACCTTTACTGGTTGGGATTATAAGCACCCATTCACGAAATAATCAATAGTAGGTATAATATTTAGATTTTTAAAGAAATAATAAATTTGCAACTAACATTTTCTATCAAATTAATGCATGCTTTGCTTACTCCACTTTTGGTATCGTACCTAATTAGTATTGAAAACAGTGTCATCATTTGAGCGCTAGTGACTATTAATTAGTTGTTTTTTTTTTTTGTATAAATAATTGGAAAACTGGAATGCTGTACTGATGCAGCGTTGATTTTTTTTTTTTGCAGGCTAGAAAAATTTTGCTTGGTTGTGCCCTGAGCACAGCAAGCACCACAAGGCAAATCACTTGGGAGGGTGTTCTAAAAAAAAAAAAAAAAACGAGTTGGGGCGTGAAATAATCACGCTGTTTTAGCGGTGCCCTGGGACAGTGACGGCAGTTTAAGGGGAGGGGGGAAGTGATACCAAGCGCCTTCTACGCAATTTATCGGCTTTTGCATTTCCGCAACTGGGCCGAGAGAGGGGTGGGCGAGGGGAAGGGGAGGGGGGAGAGGCGAAGCAGGAGCAATGTTCGCTCAGTACATTCACTCAGTCGCTTGACGTTAAAGAGTGCCGGAACTTGGTTATCGATCCGGCAGAGGCCAGAGCGTGTGCAGGGGTGTCCAGACGTGCGGTCACAAGCCCTGACCTTAAACCCCCCCCTCCCTAATCAACCCCACCCCCCATTTTTTTTTTCCTGCCACACGATAAGTTTTGCTCTGCAATGCTAGGACTTACACTGTGACTTAGAAACAACGCAATAAACACGCTGTACATAACGAAAATCGTGAAAACAGTTAGCTAGGCGCAAACGCAAAACACGTGGAGGAGGCAGATATGTGAATGAACTTAGGTCCAGAAACTGTTGAGTTATCACTAGAGCTGTTAGCACGTATAATGAGAAGCCACTGGGTCTCTGTTGCGTGGAATCACAAATAGGTACGTTCACGACTAAAAATACTTGCAACGTGTAAAAACTATAAAATGTGTAGACATGATTCGAACGGAAAAAAATGTCAATGAAGAGTAAGTAATATAAATTTAGTAAAAGAACGTTGTTGAAAATTTTATATATTCTTTTTTACCTTACCTTAAAAAGTACAATTCAATCTCAGATCACGCAAAATATCTTATAAATTCGTCTTGTAATTTTCTTTTGCGTGTTAGTAATTTTTTCGTTACTTGCCACTTAAAAATACCTTACAAAAATTGCGATTTCCCCCTTACATTTAGTGCAATTTGCTTCCCTTTCATGTAAGTAAGTTTTGCCTGAAATTACTTTACAGTTCACTTACTTGCCTAATACCTATATTGAAAGACTGAAAACAAATACACGTCGTTAGGAATCGATCGTCAAATATATACAATCTTATTATTGCTATATCCCGTGCACCTGATAGTGCCACAAATCTTAGACAGTTTGACATATGCGTATATGTTTGCCTCGCTAAAGAACTGCAAACGGTCTAAGAAAGCACTGTTCTGCCTTTTACCTCCATCTTGAATTACAATTCTTTCAAATAGGCCTAATGTAAAATGCTTGGTCTTGAACTGCGTAATTTTGTGACTATCTCAATCACTTGTTTGTTGCTAATTTTGTTCATTCGTTTTTTTAACATTAAAACCTTTTTAACTGAAAAATAAAACAGTATGCTATTAATTACTTTACGTTCGTGATAGACTTTCACTCGTGTCTTGGGGTTCGAGACGTGTATCAGGGTTTTCACATACACAATATAACTCGGAAAAATTGCACACCATGAAGAAAAAGATATCTTTCAAACCTACAATTTCCCAGGTTTTCTAAATGACAACTTGTTGAAATCGTAATGATCATCCAAAAGCTGTATGTACTCTGAAAGTACCCGGCAGCTGTGAAACACACGCGACGTTAATTTAAATGCGTTAGACCCCTTTTAATCCCGCGTTTCCACGAACGCCACGATTTCAAACTGCATCGGGTCAGATCGGGCTTTTTTTATTCACGGTGGATCGTATTTGCAAACCCTAATATTTGTAACCTGGAACGCTGGTAGTTGCGATAAGCGGCGTTTGAGAGCGTCTTCCAATACCATTGTGTTGTATGGCACCTTTTATTCGCATGCAGAGAAGTACTGAGAAGTAAGAAGATACTGAGAAGTTGGTGCAAAATCAGTCGATTTGATGCTGAATGTCTTGTTTGCAATGCAAAACTGAGGCCACGTATTTGGAATACCTTCTCTGAAGACTATAAAATTCAGGGAATTTAAGAAGAAGCAGTGGTTAGTTTAAATGCATTGGATAAAAGGATTAATGACTACCTTTTCTGCCAGCAATTGCTTCTGAACCAGAGATTAGGAAAATGATCAATATGGCGCATAAGGTCCGTTTTTGGAAGAGGGGGGAGGGTGAAACCTAAAGGGGAGGGATAAATTACTGTACTACACGTTTGTTTACAAATGTATCAGCTGTACTTGTATTTTAGGTTAAAACAACAAATATTTATGTGACGATCATTCAACTCTTACCAATATTATCAGACGATATATATATATATATATATAAATTTCTTCCGAATAGCTCAACTACACGTTATTCAAAGCAGGCTAGAACAGCTGATACAAATATAAACAAACGTCAGCCAACTTTGTATGTGAAATTTCGAAAGAAAAACAATTCGGGGAAAAAATGGCTTCACATCAGACGGCTAATGTTAATCTGTAGCTTTTCCTAATCTCTGTTCTGAACCGACAACGTTCTGGAGTTTTTACTGCGCGCGACTTGAAGTATGCAACCGGCAACACCGCCAGGTAGTCGGAACACCTGCGCGTCGACTCAACAGGCGTCGCCGCGAGTGAGTGTGTGTGTGTGTGTGGAGTTGCATATACCTCAGGCGCGATGTTTTAACGGTAGCTTCCGAATACGACCACTTCTACAAGGGATAAGACTCACGTTTAGTTACACCTTATCTTTAAAACGTCTTGAAAATATTTCCAAACTGCTTTTCTATACTTCAAAATAAACTAATTTATTTTCCTTTCTCTAGCTGTCATGTTACATTTAATATTTTACAGGGATAAAACAAGTATAAATTTTTCATAAATAGTTTGTTTCATTACATTGTGTATTAGGTAATATTAACGATCTTTTATCGTAAATTATCATCAATTAGCAAGATTTGCATGTTACGATAACACAATTAACGTGGCATAATCTGTTTCAATGATAAGTAATCAGGCGTCACTGATAGTGACGGCTCCCCCTTCTTATAACTTCTATTTAAAAGTTCGAATTCTGAAATGATTCAAAAGTTTTTTTTTTTTTAACTTACAGGTTAAGAAACTAATCACACAAAGTTGGAATGATAAAAGTGCATTCGTTCTAGCATAAACAACTTTTGAAACTAACAATCCATGGAAAATAAATCGTTGCTAGCAAACGAAGATATTTCAGTTAGATAGTCTAACTGGCTTTACAGGCCCTATCCATGAAATTAGGCAACTTTTATACTTATGTTTTATTCTTTGCACATTATAATATAATTAGTACAATAACACCATAGTTATCATTTAAGTACAAATCTTAGATACAATTTGTTAGGAGCACCCCAACATTATTTTTTTTGTGGCATAATACACAAAGATGTCAAAAGTAGGTCGTAACAGATAAAGGTAACGTGTTTATAAAAGAAACATGATTTTATGTTATCATCGCATATAGACACGCGTTTTAAAGAAGATAAAAAAGCTTTATGCAAATTAAACTACGTTGACTGTTGTCAACAGTAATTTTAATTATTGATAATTCACAAAAAATTAGATTTGTGGAATATGGAAGATATAAACTATCGATAAATGCTTGAATATTATATAGGTACCTATATAGTAAAAGTTTTTTTTTTTGTAAATTTGTACACTTACATGAAAACAACTATATCACTACAATGTTCTGTTCGCAGTAATACTGGGTTTGAATTTTACCCGGGTGTTTACATATGCTTTGTGTTGCCCCGTCAGCACAGCGCGTTCATCGTTGGCGCCTATAGTCTGTGTCACGTAACTTGTCTCAGAGAATTTAATAGTTCTAAGCACTACAAGTGGTAATCCATTTCCCCGGAGTCACTTGCAGAGCGTCGCGTTAAGTTCACGACAACGTGAAGTAGTTAGCAAATGCTGTTAGCAGAACAGCAGTGGCGGAAGAATGCGAAGAACATCGGCACTACTTGCGAGAACTGTCAAATCTGAAACTAGTTATAGGTAGGGGCATGCAGATTTCGCGAAAAGATTTCAAGACAAGCTGAAAGTTAAAACACTGTAGCATCGTCTGTGTTTAGTGACTGGGTGAGTTTCTCCCAGATAGTAACAACACCAATCACAGTAATTCATTGCGAAAGCAAACGCGTCCTGAATGGCTGGGTCAAATAAGGCAACGACTTCTCTCGCATACGGTCGCCAATCACAAGGAATAAACCACGGGTTTGGGTATACCTTGTTACAGTCTATCAATCGTTCAGATCTTTTCGCGAAAAATGCCTGCCCCTAGTTATAGGACATTATGAGAAATTGGCATTAGCGAAGCGAGGGACACTTTACTGCATTGCTTTATAGCTATTTTTTCCACTCCACACCACTAGATGCCACTATTGTAACTAGTCTTGACACATGTTGTACAAAAACGTGTAAGTACATTCCACGCCGCCAGGCTCGCTGGAATCACTAGTCTCGTGTATTGTTTCTATTGCAATATGTTATATCTAGAGGCATCCATATTTCGCGAAAAAAGATTCAGAGACTAGTTGAAAGTTGAAACACTGTAGCATCGTGTGTGTCTCGTGATTTGGGTGAGTTTCTTTCAGGTCAATGCCGATTGTTAAAACAACCAGTCACAGTGAGTCAGTGCGGAAGCAAACGCGTCCCGGGTGGCCCGGTCAAATACGGCGACGACTTCTCTCGCAGACGTCGGTCAATCACAAGGGAAGGAACCGCTGGTGTTGAGTAATAACTTGTTGCAGTCTCACAAGCGTTCAGATTTATTCGCGAAAAATGCCTGCCCCTAGTTACGTCGCTGCGGGGCAAGTAGCACTGCAGCCGGCGTCTAGGCACGGGTGACCGAGCGCGTGTGGAAAGGAGGGAAGGGAAAGGGAGGGGGGGGGCAGACGCCGGCCCGAGTGACGGCTGCTTGTTGAATAATCGAGTCCGCGGCGGACGGACGGAAGTGGCCGCCGCAACTCCCAAGTGACCTCGCCGCCCGCGGTAGTGGGTGTCGGGAGTGGAGGAGTGGGGGGGAGGGAGGGGTAAAGGAAAGGCCTCCCCCGCTGGTTGGCCGGACGACGGACCAATCGCCAGGTGGAAATCATCTGCGTGCCGCGGCGGTCCTGCCACAGCGACCAACCACGGCGCGGGACGTGTCGCGGGGAGACCCCGCCGTGACTTGGAGACCCATGCGAGAGAGAGAGGGGGGGGGAAGGCGGGAAATGGAAAGTAGCAAAGCGGCGGTGGGTGGGGGAGTTGTGGTCCGGCCAGCATCACATCAACGTCCGACAATAGAAAGAGCGTTTGCATCTCTCTTCCCCCCCCCCCCCCCGATCCCAGTAAGCAAACAAAAACCAGCGCTGTGAGATTTTTTTTTTCAGTTGTTTTGTTTTTTTATATGTCCAACTCCGGAGGTGCCTCAGCAGTGGGTTGACCTTCGCTTCGCACCTGCCCGCGCAAGAACGAGCCAAGTCGCCCGCCGCAAGCCTACATTCCTGTCGCGCGGCAGTCTACAATGGCACAGGAGGAAGGTTCGCCCCTTACCTGTCTGGGGAGGACCAATGCTTACTTTTTAAGGATTGCAGGTTGGCGATTCTAAGATTCCTGAAGTCGACAAGCTACACACGAAACTTTGGCATTGAACGTGAACAGCCTACGGATGTTTATAAAAAGAATGTCCCTCAAATAAACGGAGCCCACCGAACAAGTTTTTGAAAAATTTTGTCACTGCTTCTAGATGATTCTTCTGAGTAAATGCTCATATAAATACAAGCCTTTTATTTTACTAAGATACCAATACATTCACAAAGATATTTGGATGTAGTATTCTTCATATTGTTAATGTGGAAATTTTAAACAGTGCAGCTGGCGATACAACAAAGCCCTGTTCTGAAATAAGTCTGGAGTGTAAGTTTGCTTGTTTGTTGGTTTGTTTATTATGGTTTTCACGTCGCACGGTTACGCAGGATAAAGGACCCCATATTATTTATGGCTGTTAATCTTTAACTATTCCTAGACGCCATCCCGATGAGGGTATGCTAGGAGTATACTATCTTCAATGATTATCCTTGTCATATTATTTAGTTGAGCTCGACTTAAGTTAGTTTTCTTGAGGCCTTCGTTACTCAACCACTTTATATCACTTGTTTCTTTTTATAATCGAATATTCCTTCACACACACTTAAAATTAAATATATACATTATATATGGACTCATGGTTACATGGCGACAGTACCGCCATTACTGTAGTGGGCTCCGAACCAATTCAGATTAGGTGCCTATAAATGTGATCTGGGGTTGGGATCGAGCCCGCGTCTCTCTCCACACGAGCCGGGCGAGTTAGCTTCGTTACAGACGATTTGGGAAGGGGGGGCGGGGGGAATGAGAATACTGTGTTGGGGGGTGGGAAAGGGGATTTTGAGTACCAGCGCATGGAAAGGCCTACAAGGGTTTCCCACTTGCTAAAAACCACGGGTTTGTCTCCTGTCTCGCCTCGGTGGGAGGACGAGTGAACCGACCACTCAAAAACCACCTGTGAAGGCACCTTAAGAGACGTATTTATTAAGACAGTACTGCGACAACGCGTTGTCGTCGTCGTAACAGTTGCGGGCCTCGTAGGGATGTATCTGTGTCGGTGACGACAAGCGCGGCGCTCGCTGGTGCTTCTAGCGCAGTCTTCTCGTCGTGCATGGGACAAACCGCGAGATCTCAGCGGTGATCGTGAATTTACGCGGCAGGGAAATGGAAGATAAAGAGGTAACGCAACTCCCCCGAATGCTTTGAATAATCTCTGCCGCGAGAATAGCGCGTTCTCGGCCATTTACACTCTTCCAAAAAAAAAACGCAGTTCAAAAATTTAAATTTAAAAAAAAACAGAACTACTCATGCCTAGGGACACATTTCTAAGCGTCATGGCAAATTGCGAGGGTGCAGCAGTACGATGACCACATTCTCATCGGCCCCCGTCAAGAGCGGGACGACACCTCTCCCCCGACCTCAGCCAATAACCACAGGAGAAAAGCTACAGTATTTTTGTGAAGTACCTTGACACGAAATGTATTCGCGAAATACAGGTGTCCCTATCATGCCGTCCTCGGCGTGTTGAATCATTTTCGTAAACAGACGCCAGAAGAAGCTTTGGTACTGAGCACCAAACCACGTGTCCGCGGAGATTCCTGGCGTCGGAACGTGTGGAATGTGTAAGGTTATGTTTGTTTGCGGCGAAAGAACGATGAGTTGATGCGATGTTCGGTTCTATTCGGCGAGGTTGCAAACCCGGGGGGGTTGCGTGTTACGACAGCATCGTCGCCGACGTGGCGGACATGATCGCCTGTCGAACCCCGGGGGCGCGCGACCGCTGCGGACAATCACCGTGCGCCGGATCTGTGGGATCTTCTGGGTCTTGCTTCCTTCCCTCTCCAGCCCCCCCTGACGCGGGGTATCATCCTGTACGGACCCCCTCCCCTCGATCCACATCTCATTACGTTTTTCCCCGTGCCTTTATGCCTTTTTCGGCCGGGGAGGAAGGTTGGAGGGAGGTGGGGACCGTCATTCTTCCCGGCCCGTCGACCATACGACCCGCCTTCCGGCCCTCGGCAGAGGTGTCGCCCCGGCACAGGACGTCCTGTGGGGCCTCCGCTCGCCGCTTCCGCCGTCCAAGGTCGCGGCCACGCCTTCGGGGGGGGGGGGGAGCGAATTGCTGACTTCCCCCTTCCGCCACGCCTTCACCCGCGCGCGTAAAGGGCTCGCTTCCACCCGAACCTCACCACTTACTATCTTGTCATTTCGTGATAAAGCTTCCGTGATAATGTATTAAGTTGAAAATTTATTCAGCCGCGTTGAACGATTGAAAGATATGACTCATGCCTTGAAATGCCAAAAAATTTAGATAAATAGTTCAAAATTATAATTATAGCAAAAAGTAGGAATAAATCCAAGATAGCGGGGCCAGTCCACATTCTAGAGAATTAGGTATGTAAAATTGGGGGGAAATCAGCGTGAATGTACTTTCAAGCTTGGAAAGTCATGTAAATTCCCCAATAACAGTAGCTACCTATATTTCAGGGGAAAATATCATGCTCCAGTCTACCATCACTCAGAATGTTCAAAAAATTTCAGTAGTATGTAAATGTATGTCCGGCGCCTGGGTTCTGGCTGTGGTGTCGGTATCGGCGTCCGCTATCTTGGATTTTGACGTCACGGCGGCCATATTGGATTACCTTACTTTCTACCTTGGCCTTGACTTTCAAAATTTGCCAGAAATAACTCAAAATTCATCAAAATTTGCAAAATTTCCCGTTGCTTCGGGGAAAAAATCCTCAAAAAAAATCTTTAAAAATCTTAAAATTTTTTCCCTATTTCGAGCAAAAACTTCCCCGTTTTTAGTGAAAATTTCACGTTTCAGTCCTCAAAAATGTCAACGGATTGAAATGTCCCAAAGAGGCTTGGGAACCCTAACAGCAAGCCACCATAAGCCGCTGAGGTCATGACCTTGACAATTTAGGATGTCGTGGCCGCCATTTCGAACAGTGCGTGTTTCATCGGCTCGAAGTTGTCGCCGAGTGCTCGCAAAGGAAAATCGCGTGTTGCTTTGCGAACGACCGTCGGGAGGGGTGGAGGGGAGAAAGGGGCACAACCGACGCTACTTCAGAGACGATTCAGGCGAGACACAGAATATAGCGCCGGGGGCGGGTGTCGCTCCGCGCGTGTGACGTCAGGAATGCCGCGCTCGGGCATTGTTCCTCCGCCGCTGAAAAGAATTCCTGCCGGCGCGTGCCACGTGTCGCCGTACAGGCAAGAACCACGCCGCCGCCGCCTCGTTTCCGCCGACACTTACGCCGTGCCTTTCTGCACGGGCGAGTGCGTGACTTTAAAACCCGCGCCTACGCGCTCGGTTTTGCAGGGCTTCAAGTAAAAACCAAGCGACTTTTAAAGCTGCTCATTATACCCGAGCAGGGCCCTGTTTAACGAAAAGCGTTTTTTGAACTTGCACTCGTGCACATATTTTTGAAAGCACTCGACACGTCTCGAATCTGTCGTCACTCACATTTATAGGCACTTAAGCTGTACTGGTTCGGAGACCACTATAGTCGTGGCGGTACTGTCGCCATGTCACCATGAGTCCATATATAATGTAAACATATAAATTTTAAGTGTGTGTGAAGGAATATTCGATTATAAAAAGAAATAAGTGATATAGCACCAAATGGTCTACTAAGTATCCTTCCGCCACGCCTGTAAGCAACTTTATGTGGACGGCATTTATTCGCGAACAGTTTGCTTACGCCGACACGAATGATACAGCTCGACTATTCGTATGAAAGTACATAATGATTAGTTCATAAAAAAACAGTTCAGCAAGCTGTATTCTATGCTCTCTGTGCAAATGAAAAGCATCGTCACCGCAATCGGCCACACCTACGCTGATGCTGCTTTCGAAGACTCAAGTTTTTATTCTGATATCAACAGTGAACATGGTTATAAAGAAGGTGGCACAAACGTTGCATCACATGATAGTAATTTTTAACGAAATTGCGAGTCTTGTCTGTTCCTCGGCAGTTATTATCGGCAAGTCGCATTCAGCAGAGTTGGAGCAGCGACCAGGAGGTAGACTAGGTCCAAACACACTGGCGAATAATACCGCGGCAGTTCCCAGATTTTAGTGTGGAAATCTGGCGTTGTTTAAATGACAGTCCGATACATGGCAGACGATATGCCCTTGCCCAGATTTACAAACGGGCCAACAGGGCACTTGCCCAAAGCACCAGTTTTTGAGGGGGCGGGAGAATTTGAGGTAAGGAAAAAAAATTGAGGGACGTAGGAAAATAATTTTTTTTAACGTACGATAATACTGATTTTTCAAAAAACATATGTTAAATCCTACAATTTAATGTTATAATAGCCGTATAAAACTGCAACAACCATTTATTAAATAAAATTTTGAAAAGAAAGTAACTTCCTATGTTTTGAAAAACCTTACAATTAAGTTGCATAATGTGCTGTTTGAAAACTGATAGTAAATATGTTAGAATTTTTTTTAAATTTTATGATTTGGGGGGGGGGGGGGGGGGGGGGGGGGAAGGGAACAGTATAAATGTAAAAGGAAGGGGGACGGCTGAAGATTATATGCGCAGAGCGCTAGCTGCCTGAACTCGAAGCCTGGATGCCCAATATAAAAAATGCATCTTTTAATATCGTACATATGGTACCAACATCATGAAAACGATATTTTTTTATAATTAAAGAGATTAATGGGAGAAAATAAACCTCTAGTTCTTCAATTTTTTTAAAATTAATTATATTTAACACCTGCTATTTAAATACATAATTTGACAATTTATATATAAAATACAGTTGTAGTTAACACCACATACCGTTCTTGCCTGTGTTGCTAGTATGGAGCTATCGGGTATATGCTAGCCAGGGGTTAGTCAAGTCTGCGTGGTTAACCTACATGGTAACTGTGCGAAGCCTTTTTTTCTTCTTCTTCCGCTAATAGGCTGAATTATAGTTTTTTTTTTTTTGCTTTGCGAAACAGTTTTAAATTTTTTTTTTTTTTAATGAAAGTGACTGTTTTTTAGCGACGGAGTTTCTAACTGGTACTCTGGCGTTATCAAGCCATGTTTCAAGTATCGTTTCGAGCGGAACAATAGGACGATGCCGAGGTTAACAAGGTGGACTTCAACCACGTCTCCTGACGATTCCAACTCCGCTCTGCTGTGTCTGATGTCTGCGTGGTGACTGGACGAGACGACACCTTGCGGGCAGACAGGTAGCTGGTCAGCCAGTCGTCGAACGCAGGGCCTCGGAACACGTGACGCAGCATCGGTCGACCGGTATCTCACAGGAAGTAAAAGGACCCCCACACACGCCAGCCAGGTGCGAGAAACGGAACCACGCTACGATGCGGCCCCGGGCGAAAGGGGGCGGACAGGGGGGGGGGGGGGAAGCTACCCCACCTCCCCTCTTCGAGATGATGCCGTGCGTGCGGGGGGAACAGCTGCTGTCACCTTGCCAAAAGGTGCGAGTCTGGCGGCGACCCTTACCTACAGCCCCTTCACCGCACCAAACAATCGCCCCCCATACCTCCCCTCCGGAAAAGAAAAAAAAAATAAGGGACCTCCTTCTCCTCAGCTCGTTCAAGCACCTGGCGTGCGCTGCATTACGTTGCCCCGGCCCCACCCCTTCTCATCAACAACGTAATTCTCTTCCCCTCCCCCCCCCCCTCTCTCTCTTTCCCATTGACATCATGCCACACCGAGCGCGGAGCTCCGTGTGCTACCGGAACATTGTCTCCAACATGGCCAGGGCGGAAACTTCCCGAAATCGTTGCAGCGTCGCCTACACGCGGGCCACGCACTCAAGAAACATTTTTTTTGACGTGACAGCGTCTAATAAATCGTTGAACGCCGGCTGCACGCACGAAAAAGTGTCCCGTTGCGCACATTGTCCCGTTACGCTGTGTCCCGTTACGCTCATTGTACGCTTGCGCCGCATCTATCTCTCTTCCACTCGGTTGGAACAACCATCGATTTGACTTTTTCGAGGCATATTAAACTTGAAAAAACTCACATTCGTTTCCTACTTTTCCTATCATCGTCCTATTGTTAACAGAATAACACAGATTGGAAGAAGTTAAATAGCAAACATGTATAAAAGTTATAGTTAAATTAATCTGTTCGTTAAAGTAATAAACATATTTGAATTAATGAGTGCAAATATAAAAGTAAATTTATCAGTTAAATTGTAGATTTCATTTCACTCCTTTGTATCCATACAAAATAGTGACAATTCAATAAAAATTATTCAATTTTATTCATAAAAGTATGCAATCATTTCATCAATGTTTTGTTATGACGTTGTCACGTTAAACTATCGTCCGTAAACCGACTTTACAGACAACCAATTTTTTTTTTTTAATGGAACCCAGTGTCGTGAAACTTGAAACATAAATTTTATTACTCACTGAGTTTCACGAAAACCAAAAAATTTGACATAGTTACGCATCCAAGGTTTCGTGTTATTTGTAGTGTTATGGTTTCACGCAACGCAGTTTCGTTTAGTTTCGTATGGAAATTTAAACCACCAGTTTGAATCAATTGACAATTTCTTCATAAATATTAAATTACTTTGTGGAATTTTAGTTATTTCTCTTTTTAAGGACGATGCCGAAAGGTGGACGTGAATTTAGATTTAAGACATTCTGTAAAAAAAACTTGGGAATTTCTCCTCATCAGCACGTAATTTCTGTACATAAATACTATTCTGTCGACGAATAAGTGGATGAACCCAGTAACGTTCACTTTTTTTTTTTTAATTTCGCAGCCAACAATACAGCATTTGCATTTTGGCCTTCCTTTTAGGATGACATTGTTGAAAATATTTAGTTAAATTGGTGTGCGATGGGCATGAAACTAATTTTATAAAAACTGATTTCATGGCTCACGTTTGAACTGCGGCCCCAGATCGTGGGCAACTGGTGAAGTCAGACGACGAGAACTCGTCGAAAACTCTCCCTGAAGGCATGTCTTGGCGGCCGGCTTCAGGCGCAAGTGCTTTCTAGGGAAAAGGAGGGGGGAAGGGGTTGCAAATTCAACTGCATGACGACTACGTAAAACAACAGCTACAGGTTACATGTTAGAAAATATGAGATCGTGTTGTTGGTAAATGTTTACAGCGTTACATATTTTCACTTTGAAATTAGGTAGCACAGTGGTAAAAAAAAGAGTTATCCTTGTATCTACGTGAGTTTGCGGAGACTAACTTCACTAAATTTCAGTAATAACTTACAAAAAAACTTTTTAAAATATGCTAAATCTATTACACAGATCTCGGAGTATCGATTTAGTTTTCTTAGTGATCCATCAGTTACTTGGAACTACGAAAAAAAACAATCCACTTGTTTGAAGTGAATCCGAAGAAGAGACTGTAATAGACAGTTATTTATAATATTTCACGTTTATAATTAAACATCTGTTACTACTTCCAACAACACGTTGATGGCGTACGGTAAACCCAAACACGTCGCGTGGGCTTAGGTTCTTGCTTTTTTTTCGGGTACAAAAACTGAATTGCCACTGCGTATCTCAGTCGGCCACTCCACGGACCTCTTTGTTCCGGCCTGCAACACGAGGCTGGCCCAAAGTATCGGCCGACTATAAACATTCCCGTGATGATGGACTATGCCAGCCACGGTCATGGTGGTGATGGAGGGGGGGGGGGGGGGGGAAGTCTCCCGAGGGAAGATATAATGAGCACGGGAATTGTGATGGAAATATTCCCACACTCGTCCCGCCCTGAAGACCACGCAGACTGCACTTGGGCCCTTAAGCCTTGTTTCACGTCTCCTTCTTTCTTTGTTTCTTTCTACCCCCGGTGGGTCCTCTTTGCGTTCGACCGCTTTTCACAGCGAGGTATCGACTGGTGGTCGGGAGAAGAAAAAAAAAAGTTGCGCTCACTTGAGCCTGTTTACGCTCTCTTTCCAGCTCCTCGGCGTGTGTTCGTGGCGGTCAGGGGGTTTGAGGGGTTGAGGGGTTGAGAGGTATCTCTTTAGAACAATACGGGTCGTGTAGTGCGTCCACGGAGACAGGGCGCGCCTTTCCTCGACGAGTAGCTGAACTTTGTCTTCGCCACTCGAGGATGTTTGTGTCTGGACTCTGTGTTCCGTGGGATCTCCTGCATAGTTGGTTCACTCCGGAAGCGACGAGGGGACCGCATAGTCGGGGGGGGGGGGGGTGCTTGTGTTAACCCCCCCCCCCCCCCCCCACACACACACACACGATCAGTCCAGCTCCCAATTGGGAATGCTCAGTTTGAACTGAATTGAGGCTCTCTGCACACACGATCAGTCCATGTGCTCAGTTTGGACCGAAGAGTTCTGAACTGACAGTTTGGACTGAATTGAAGCCTTTCCCCACACACGACCAGTCTTTTGGGTTGCTGTTGGATGTATCGTGTCATCGTAGAATATGGAAGAAACTTTGGATGTTGCAGTTGCGCTTCTAGTTAGGGGAAAAAAAAAAGCACCAAAGAGTATATAAACAAAGCTGTCTGATTCGACAACCAGTTGATGGATGGAATGATTGTTTGGACCGACAGTTTGGACTGGCAAGACGCTGTTCTGACACACGACAGTTCCAACTGATGAGTCAGAATTGACAGTAGACTGTTCGTATGAGGCGGGATGATAAGTGCGACGTTCTCTGGTTCTTCTAGCGCGGTGTCACCTCTGAGCTGGCGCGCAGTCTTCTCGTCGTGCGGACAACTATGAGATTCGAGACGGTAACATTATATATATGAAGTATAAATGAAGATAAAGGTGTAATGCAACTAAATACCTTGAGCGCTTTTAAGAATCTCTACCGGTTATTTTCATGCCTAAACATTATACTGGAATCGCGCTTTTTGACCATTTTCACTCACAAAAAAAAACACAGTTTAATAACGAAATGCTGAAACAGAACTCTGTACTTAGCCCCCGCCAGCGTACTCATACACCACTCTGATACCTTGAGCAGTTTTCAAATGTGTGGTTTTTTTTTTCTGGACTCCGCAAACCGTATGTGTGCACACAGGTAGGAAATCACTCAGGTACCAATTTTTAGCAATCTTTTTTGTCGATATCGGTTAACATACGAAAATAACGATTTTGTAACTGATTTCATAACACATCGTCATGGTTTCACGTATGATTAGTTTCATATACCTAGAAAACACATTTTGCCTCACATTCTATTTCTGCTTAGGATAACGTGCGCCATTAAGTTTGTTAAGGATAAAGTTGATTTTAAATAAATGGTAAATGCAATAAATAACTAATTTGCGTCCCTACGAATTACAATAAAAACTCCCCCTACCTCCAGTTGATAGTTTTTATAAGTGAAACATACAGCCAGCTACTAGACAAATAGTTTCTTGCTAATTTATGAAGTCATTTTATTGAATACTAGCTAATGTCCTACATGCATTGCAATTTTAATTATTTTTGTAATTTTTTTAATATTGTACTTACATACAAAGCATTTATCTCAATCTATATATCTCTTTATCTCTCTGTAACTCTATATGTCTCTTAATATCTGTATAGCTCACTATATAATCATACTCACAATATATCCATATTTCTCTATATCTCTGTATATCGGTATATGTATAGGTATATATAAATATAGCTCTTTAATTCTTTATATCTCTAACCCTTTATTTTTATCTCTCTATATATGTCTCCTCTATGTGTGTATGTATATATATGTCGTTTAATCTTTAAATTATACATACATCACTTTCTTTATATCTCTCTATCCCTATACATCTTCTGTACATATATATATATATCCATCACTATATTTCTTTATCACTCTCTCTCTCTCTCTGTAAGCCTATATCCCTATCATTCTCTATCTCACTCCATCACTCTGTATTTGTATCATTCTATCTATTCATCTTTATATATATATATCGACCACCATTATTATTTGTGCCATAGAAAATAGGAACTGACAAAGTATTTACTGGTAATAATCCGATACTACTCGCGCGCCACCTTAATTTTTGCTTTACGGGTTGGTTTTATCGAAATATCACCTAAACAGTGACCTACCTCGAGTTTTAAACATGGAGGTAGTTGGTGTATACAATCTTCGCCATGTTAATACTTGAAGTCAAATGAGAACGTCCTCTGTCTCCCCCAATGTACAGACTTTTTGCCTCGAACAGTTTTATTAATACTAGTATAAATTTAACTATATTTTTCTTTTCTTTTTTGTCTAGAAGTTGTAAGCTCTAATATTTTTCATATTGTTTTATGCAAATAATTTCAGTAATAATTCAGCCGTTTTTATGCAGTTTTAAACGGTTAACTGTATATCGGTTTATTTTTCATAAAATATTTTAAATAATATTTATAAAGACAAGACCAATTACTAAACAACTGGCCAAATATGCTGATTTTAGTAAAACGAAGTTTAGAGGTTAACTATTCAAATGTTCCTTTGAAAGAAAGTTTACAAGAAGCATATGTGCATTTTCCAATTGTGCTTTAGGTTTCCATGTTCGACGATACTAAACAAATATATTTTCCTCGGGTTTGTTTTCTCGGCAAAGTTTTCAACTGAGTTTCGGCCAGAAAAAAAACTTAAATAAGACAAACATTTTCGAATTTATTTCTTTGACGAGACTAATTAAAACTTTCCCGATAAACACGGTTTCGTGCTTCAAAGACCACACACTGTCCTTGCAGTTTTATTGAGTGAAAAAAAACATTTTGTCAGCTAGCAACATCTTATCATTAACCAGGTTTTATTGATATTTTGGAATTAGTTGTTTACAATTAACATTAGTTCCTTTTGAAGCGCTATGAAAGTAAGTCAGTGTTCTAGTACGTTTCTGGAGAACTGTCTCAAAGTTTCGCCATGCTCATTCAGCACACATGCAATTGTGTCTTTGTCACAGCGTGTTGTTTGAAAAACAAACAACGTACCGCAGTTGGTCGAAACATCTAGAGTGAGTGGAAAAAGTTTATTTTCGGAAATATAAAACAACCACTTATTCTTTCCGGAATATTTTATTTTAATTCCATTACTAACTAGACTTACCTAATTGAAGATAGCTTGATATACGTTATATAATAATTTATTTTCTGCAGATTGGTACTAACAGTTGGTTTAGGTTTGCATGGTGCCTACCCAAATCTCAAATCTTAGTGAGCCTTTAGGCGATAAAGAAAGATAAAATGTATGTTTTATTTGGTTCTGTTGGCATAAAAATATTAGATACAATTTATTTATCCCGTTGGAAAAAATTTCCCGGTTTTGCATAAACTTTTCCAGTAAACTACCGGAACATTTCTCCAATAATATTTTCCTGGAAAACTAACATCTCTAGCAGGCGCCTGACAACTTTCTTAGCAAATGTTTCTGGGTTAGCATACCGTGGGTAAAGCATGAGCATGAGGGCAATTTTTTTTTTTTTTTTTTTTTTTTTTTTTTTTTTTTTTTTTTTTAGACTTCTAAGTTTTTCAACGCAAAAGTGTCGGCGTGAATAAATCCAAAAAAATATATAGATGTAATTGTAATTTCAACACTTAGGCCAAAATTAATTAGGTTAGTTGAGGGAAATGTATGCCGTTTCAGCCGGTGTGTATTAGTGTGGAACACAGTAAAAATCGTTTTGTACGTTTTACAAGAAAATTCTTTTTAAACTAGTTGACTAAATATTTTTTTTGTTCGAGAATACCCGCTTGTTCAGTTTTGTACATGATGTAAACCAGCACTTATGAACAAGAGTAGTGCAAGACTAACCAGCAGTGCCTATTAAATCAGAAACACAAATGGCTATGGTACAATATTGCACCTAATTGAAGGATAAAATGAAGGTAGCTTTGAAGCTGATTTCCGTGCAGTTGTGTACAGGAATGACTGTCAGGAGACGATTTTAAAATGTTAATATCGCCTGTAGTGCATTTTCGCCTATCTTCCTGAATCTACTCGGGGATAAGAGAACAGTTACGCCATTTGCAAACATTCTGGGATTTCAAGACAGTGGGACATCTATAGAGCATCATAAGGGGTGACTCCCATTTCAGGTAAAGATTTTATATTTACAGTAATTACAGATAAACTTGTAGACTTTTTCAATTGTTTAACTTTCACGAAATTAAAAATATATACAGCGCATACTTTTTGCATACTTAGCTGCCAAAGTTACATTTTTTAAAGTTTTTGGGTTTTACAAATAAGGAGAATTTAAATGATTGCAGAACTGAAACTTTTGAGGTTTATCTGCAATGCTTCTGGCTACTTCAAGAAATGGTTTGAATTTCTTTCAGGAAATATTAATTAATTTTACCTGGCATTTCAAAATTCTCAAATTTGTTAAGAATTTGACAGCCAAGTAACATTAAATGAGTTTTTGAGATAGAAATGTAAACCATATCATGAAGTAGTCAATGGCATTGCAATTCAACCTAAAAAATTACAGTTCTGCAATAAATTAAATTCTCCTTATTTGTACAACCCAAAATTGTTAAAAATGTAACTTTGGCAACTAATTAAGCAAAAGGTATGCGCTGTATATATTTTTCATTTCGTGAAAGTTAAACAATTGAAAAAGTCTAAAAGATGATCAGTGATTAATATAAATATAAAATCATGACCTGAAATGGGAGGCACCCCCTTAACTAACAGGGTTCGTCTAGCATTTGCGCTCTGGCATTGATTTTTTTTTTCAGCAACTACACAACTTTAATTTTGAATGTTTTATACCTCTTCCAACTGACAAGACGCTTCCGTGACTGAAAAAGAAAAAAAAATACTTTTAAGAAATAACTAAAGACTGCTCGTTTCAACTGCGATAGAGACAATGTGGGAAAACTGATAAGGAAAAACGCGAGACGAGTGCATGGAAAACTGTTTTACAGTTGTGGAGTGTAAAATAGCTCGAGAGCAATGCAATAAACTGCCTCGCGCTTCGCCAGTGCTGACTGGGCAATGCTTCCCAGACTCTGTCCCGTCACGACAGTTGCTGCAATGCAACACACACCAGGAGCTCAAGACAAGACGACGACGCCCGTCGTCTCCTCCTGAGCCTATAAAAGCCCTCCCCGGCGGTCCGCCCCGCGTGGTTGACCACTGAAGACGTCCCATCCGCCTCCTCACCCCCCCCCCCCTCCCTTAAATAGTTTCCGCGGCAATCAGAGACCCTTCCCCCATGTGTATGTGCTCGCAGCCAATTAAAGGAGTTATGCGGAACGCAATCAAGGACGCTCGCGTTGTCGGAAGACTCCCGAGAATGGATTTCTCGGTTTCGGAACGTTTTGTTTCTTCGTCGGCTGGGGCCCGGGGGGGTTGGGGGGGGGGACGGTGGGGTTCGATCCGATCCCCACCCCCACCCCTTGCCCGCCAACCAACTTTAATTAACTTCCAAATGGGTGTTTCTGGGGAGGGGGTGTTAATTACCCGCGGTGGCGCAGGCCGCCTCCCGAGACGGTCGGTCGTCGGAACTTACCTACTACCCCCCCCCCCCAACCCTCTTGCCCCGCCAGGGGGTGGGTTTTTTGGCATAGCCGCAAGGATATTTATGCACCCCGAGACCGTTCTTCGAGCGCGCTTTTGCGATCCAGGCGCGGTGTGCATTGTATTTTTTTTTTGCAAACACTCACGTAAAATTACATATATTTGTAAATATGTGCATTTACGTGCAATCAGCTGTTTCGCTAAAAATTAAAAAAAAAAAAAAAAACATTGTGTTCGGATTCTTACCCGGTGGATTACGCTGTGTGTTGTTTCAGTTCCTCCAATAGTTAAAGTTAGTTGTAAACCTTTCCTTCAATAGATTTCCTGTATTAACTGCGAACATTAATAAGCATGTTGCAACAAAATAAAGTGAAATTGTTGAATATTCGATTATCTTTTCCATGGTTTAAAAAAAAAATTATGCCCGAATGAAACATTAATTAAAATATAAAATTATGTGTCACTTTTCGTGACAAATACTCAGTATTATCTCGGAGAAATATTTCAAATGCGTAATACAAAAATTCAATATCTTTCTTGCATTATTACAAACTATTTCTTGGCAACTGGTTACCAAATTCCAATAAACTCCATTTCCGTAGAAATGACCCTAAATTCTACGTCCAAGCTGCCTTTTTTATATTGTAAAATCTTCGTAGTCATGACATTTATATTTCTTCACATTGGCTTCCCGGCTCTTAACTATATTATTGGCCAAGTTTCTGTATTCTTCTGGTTTTCATAGCGAAAGAACTTATTTTTAGTAAATATAATTCCTATTAAACATTAGGCTATATTAAAGCACTTTCACACATAATAAAAATATAACATTTATAAATTCTTATATCTTGAAAATCTTCCAATGAAATATATACTAAATAACCCATGGACCCTTTGCTGAAATTTACTGCACACATTAAAAAAATATTTTAAGTCCCAATATTACCATCCATCACTTTGTTTTGAATTTAATAGGGGTGCTGATTTCTTTATCAGTGCTGTACTGCTTCTTTTAACAAAATAACCGTAAAAGAAGTCTGAATCCAGGTTTATTGGCCCAGCTAACGGAGACTGTTTCTCATATTACACAAACTTACTGAGCGAATAAATTATCGGTCCGAATGCATGAAACCAGAGCGACGACGAAAGTAGAGATGTTAAAAACCGCCATTTAAATGGTTTAACGCTACTCTCAATAGAAAAGTCATTTTAAAAAATCTCCAAAGTTATTTATTTAGTAAACTGGAAAACATATTTATTTGTTTATTATTTTTGTGCGCTCAACGGAACGAAATAATATTCAACGTGTTATACTTTAGAACGTACTTATATCTTTAAAAATAACTTATGATTTTATGGGATAATTGAAGTACGTGTAGGATAGTGTTTTTTTTTTCTAGTTATACCAATATTAGTGCATTATCATTTTCACATATTTGTTACTAAACGTGTGATATTTCTCACGTATATACGTGCAGGTAATTCCTTATCCAAATAACTTCGAGCGACAAGAGGGTGCTTTCGTAGGGGGGAAAAAGTGTGGGGGGGAGGCACAAACAAACCTCCCTCGCCTTTCTGCAGCTACTCACGTCCCTTTAACTCGCCTCTCCCCCTGAGATGCTTTTAAGACGCTAGGGTCGCAACCATTGCATAGCCGACCCTCCGATCCGCCAGAAGGCACTTCCTTTCTTTTCTTCTCCTCCTCCCCCCTTCCCCTTAGACGACAAGTCCTGGCTGGAAGGATGGATGAGGGTGGGAGTGTAGCAGTAGAATGACGTAAGAAGGCGTGACGTCACTTTTTAAAAGGCCCCTCTCCTTTTCCTTTTACCGTGCCGGAAAAGGACAAGGTGGATATCGTCCCCCATTCATGAAGACGTTTTTCATACACCCGTCGTTCGTAGCGAATGGCTCAAGGACACACAGCCTTCCGCTCGCTCCCCTTTCCCCCTTTACCAGCTTCCTGGAGCCACGCCCAACGTCGAAGGCGGTCAGAAAACACCTCAGCCACTCACATACGCGCGCTTCACAGCTGACAACTTCACCCGCTTCCGTTCTTTAACACGGGTGCAAGTCCAACCTTTGCGGCACCTAAAATAAACAGACTCACTCACTTACCTTTTTTTTTTCTCCCTGGGCCTCTTCGACGAGACTAGACCGGCTCAGACAGTCGTGACTTGAGGCAAAGTATTTATTTCTTCTCCATTTGATTAACCTGCAAATTTTTTTCTCCCTTACCTTGTTCTGCAAGCTTGCAGGCCCTTACAGTATAAGGGTAATAGTTTCGATTAAAAAGTATTCGTATCGAAAGAAAAAATGCAAAAAAAAAAAATATTTTCGTTACTCACCTCGTGTATATTAAGAATTATTTTTCTTTTTTCTTTTCTTTGTCAATGCATTATTTCAGCTATTCAAGGGAAAAAAAATTGCTAGATCTAATCAGAGATTAAAACACTTCTTATACTGATCTCAAAATCTTTTCGAAAATATAATTTTCATTCACAACGATCCAAAACAGCACAATCCAGTACATAATAATGTACACTTTTTTCAAGATTAGGCGAGACATTTTTTTTTCCACGCGCGATTAAGCTAGTCTGGTGCTACATGAATGGGTTTTGTTACGTCACAATTATTTAAGCTGTCCAAGTCCACATGATTGGTGAAATTTTCTCCTTATCGCGAACAGAGTATAGCAAGATTTTTATAATGAGCTTAACTTATACCAGGACCAGGTGCAAGGAAATATTAGTGTCAAGTATTTAACCGGAACACGCGGAAAATGAGTCACTTGTGCGCTAGTATGGGTGGATGTTTTAAAGAAGAAAAGAACTGGGGGCGAGTTGTTTTATTGGGGTTTCCCGCCTACTTACGCCCGGGTCGTTTCCTGCGGCCACGAGCGAGGACAAAGGAAGCCCATTACCAGACCGCACGCGCTCTGGCAACTGTCTCTCTAGACCAGAGGATACTCTTACAAGGTCACAAGGATCCCCTCCCCCCTTTTTCCCCAGGAGACAGCTGTGCTTGTTCAGGCGTGCTAACGGGGCTTCTTCCTTCTTGAAAAAAAAAAAATAAAACATTTAAGGCGCTTCCTTCCGTGTGTCGAGGAACAGGAAAGGAATCTCCGGTCACCTCAGGGACTCGCCCACCTGTTACAACCGCCCCCGCTTTCCCCACCCCTTCCCAACAACCCCTGGGTCTTGTGTGTGGCTTGTATCGGATTACGTAACCTCAGGGTCTGCGCGGGGGAAAGAGTGTGTCTTCGGCAGTCAGCTGTCTTGGGCGCGTGCCGCGGCCGCGCGCGCAACAACGACACACGTGCATCTGCTCATTTATCTTCTTTTTCTGTCCAACCTCTCGTTAAGTGACGTTAAACGCATGACGACACAACCTCGTGATGTTACGACCAGAATATCGATCTGGTAAGTGGCGGATACAGGATTATGAGGAGGGGGGGGGGGGGGAAGGTAGTTTTGGAAGAAAAAAAATATTGAAAATGTGTATTAAAAAAAAATGACATTACCTTTAACATTAACACACTGCATTTCAGTGGCTTTTCACGCAGTTTAAACTGCAGGTGGTTGTAACAGCCCAAATTTCGTCATTCAAAACTAACACACGTGCTGCCTTTTCTGATATGTATTTTGCAAATATTTTGACACTAATTTCCGACAGGGATATGAACGTCTTTAATTTCGGGTTGGGTGTCACTTCGGCTGAGGATTTGACGCCGCTTAAAAAAACGTAAAATATGAAAGCTACAGAGTTGAAGTTAATATATGTTGATAGAGCAGTGATGACGTAATGAGCGTTGGTGGTAAGCATCGATTTGAAGTCAGCAAGAGCTTTAATTCACGTCAAAAAAATTAAGCAACATAATTTTTTTTAAATTATTTTATTTATTTCATACATTGAAATCCCGTTCAGCGCGATGGAAATTCATGAAACAAACCCCTGGCGGCTGTAGTCCAAAATACAGCATACGAAAAAAAAAACACTCGACATCTGGGTTGGGGAAGTACACCCCCTTATCCCGACCTCTGTGTGTTGATAGTCAAGGAAGTATTCATAATAATTGTGATAACTTTGTGACCTTTTACAAATCTAAAATAACGTTTAGTAAATATTTTTTGTGACCCAATAAACTAATACGAGAGAGATTTCGAAATGAATATAGACGATGATTCCCTAATGAACAATAATTAATGAAAATAAAATGGAATTTAAAGTTTGCCTGTCACAAGAAATTTCGTTTTTATGGCATTGCTTTGCTCTAAGGGCTATTTCTGTGGATTTTTGCCACGATAGCTCTCTTGAATTTGCTGTTTGGTAGTAAGTTTTGTCACAAGATGGGGCTGCCCCCCCCCCCTCCTTCTCCACCCCGCGGTCTACCCTTGCGATGCCTGCAGATTTGAACACTCCCGCGAATTTTTTTCACCCATATTACAATCAGTGAATATCCTTTGAAAATATACGTCACATATCAAAAAATACAATAGAGCTATCATGTTAAATATTCAAACGAATTTACCTAAAATAATAGCATCGACAGCTTCTCCCACTTCTCCCACTAACTTTCAGCACGTAAGCATAAAAAATTATCAAACACTGTGTAGAGGACTAAATTTGAGATATATGTTTATTTTACAATAGTAAGTTTGTATTTGAGTTTGTTTTTATGAACTTAAGGGCAACCTTTTTGTGATAGTCATTTAATGTGCTGAAAGCTATACAGTATACAGTTTTGAATTAACAGTTCGTATGTAGCCTTCGTCTTGAAACTCTAACCCGCCAAAAAGTTAAAGCTTGGCTACTTTTTTTTTTTTTTAACGGACGGACGGAATTTGTTATGGCCATCTGATCGGGCTGTATGGTACGTGATTGAGGATTTGGGGAGGCGAGTCCGGTAAACACTCGAATGACCTCCTCCAGAGATATCTGCGGCCGACGAGAGGAAGCTGCTAGCGCCGAAGTGACCGGCCATTCCCGGGGCGGAGAGTGCGTTACCCCCGTGTCTCGGAAACCCAGCTGCACCCCCCTCTCCTCATGAACCAGGCCAAACAACGAAAGACGCCCCGCTCGCTCGCACGCGTGCATGCGTGCATGCGTGCGTGTGTGTGTGTGTGTGTGTGGACAGCTGCAGGAGTTCCCCCTCAAGGCTCGTGTGTTAAGGGGGGAGCCCTGGGGGGGCAAGGAGGGGCCCAGGGGAGGGGTAGGTTGGCGGGGCCGGCTATTTGCACAAGAAAATGAAATTCTCCTCTCCCCGGTGCATGCGGGGCGGAAAGACAGGCACGATAGTGGCGCGGGGGCCATTGTTCGGCCCCGATGCAGCGGCAAGGCTGGGGAGAGACGCCAGTTCGCAATAAAAGAAGTTTTCGCGTCGCGACATGGAAAGGGGGGAGGTTTTGGGGGCTGCTGGTCGCCTTTTCCCCCCTCCTCCCTCCTTCTCTTTCTCTCTCCAGGGGGAAGTCAGTCGCCAGGGGGATAAGGCTTCACCCCTACACCCCCTGTTCTGTCTTTCTGTCTTTACGAAAGCCGTGGGGAGTGGGGGGGACTCAGCCCGAACAAAGCCCTCTCACAATAGTAGATTAGGTTATAGGGGGTGGTCTAGCTTCCAGGGGAAAGGGGCTAAGGGGTCGTCCATCGCCTCCCTCCTCAGTTTTTATTTTATCCAGGTGTGTGTTCCTGGGCTCTTGCGACGGGTGAAAAAAAAAAAGTAGTGGGGAGTGGGGGGTAAGGCAGGATTCTTTTGTTCCATCTGCGGCACGCGCTCGCATGTGAGGGCTATAAATAGCTCCTGCCGAGAAAGGGAGATCGGCTCCACCCTCGATCCCAACACACCCCCCTCCTCTCCTCTCTTCATTCTCCGGGGCACGAGCGCAACCCCGAGATCCCCGTCAGGCAAGGGATGCAAGTTTTTGGCAACCCCCCTTTCTGCTTTCGCGCCAGGGTCCTTTGAAGACTGGTAACCTACCGTCGGGGGAGGTTCACCGCAAGACACTCGCTGCCGGCACCTGTGGACCCTCGTCCCGAGACATTTAATCACGTGACCTACATCCGCGCCTTCTGAAAATACTCCTCCTCCCCCCACCCCAACAACTAGAACCTTTCAACCTGAAGAATCGCAGCGTTCTTTTTGAAGTCTCAAATCTTCCGTGAGCAATTTGTCAGCTCACCCAGAAAAGAAATTTTGCGCGCTCCTTGTGTGTGTTTGTGTGTGTGTGTGTTTTGAATCGAGTTTATCGCCTTATGAAAGATAACAAAGACTTAACCTTATTTTTCAGGTTAACATTTCTGAAGAGGGAAGAAATAGTCACGAAAATTCTGATGCTTCAAAAGAAAATTTAGTTTTCATGTGTTACGCGTGGTTTTATAAACATAAAAGACTTGACTGAAATAATAATTCAGCCCGTTCACAAATCTATTTTTATGTCAGCATTGAACAGGGCGCAAGAAAGGAATTTATTAGACTAATGAACGCTAAACCTTGCAACTTTGTAAGTTCGCCTCCTATTTTATGGTTAAAATACGAAGACTCCATGGTAAAAACCGAACCAAATACTTTGCTTTATTTCTCGTTTCCACTTACCTAAATATACACCCAAGTACATGTATTAAAAGTTTAAAGGCATTCATCTAAAAAAGTATTGAATATAATTTTTTTTAAATAAATCCTTCAAAGTTGTAGGTTCATTTCGGACTTTGACACAGAACTATAAAATCTGCTTTGAAGATTGTTTGTTTGTTCTCGGGGTTGCGATGATCTCCAAGAAATTATTTAGAAATGACCAGTAAATATTTTCGTTCATAACCTAATTTTTTTAATTTGTAATGTTTAAATTTACCAAAGTTGGTGAATTGCAGTTACCAACTCAAATAACTATTACTTATAATTAGTACATGATTAGTACAACTTGGAATCAAAGTTGTTACATCAATGCATTTTTTTTTAGTAATTATACTTTGGAATTGCAAGTTATGAAGAGATTATCTTTACAATACAAAGTTGTTAACGTCTATACCCACGTCAAAATATTTCTTTTAATTTTGGAACTAAGACTTAACAAACCTACATACTACATTTCGTACTCTAGTAGGTTATAATAAATTGTTTTCATCTTAATGTTTTACAAAGAGCTGTGAAGTATAATATGGAGAAATATAACCAATAATTTTAATACGAGAAAAACTTACCATAGTGTAAATCCATCATTGATTAAATACTCTCAAAACTAATCCTTACTTGACAAGCATAATAATTAAAAAAATTTCCCTGTCATTAACTAAGAATGGTACAACTTTCATCACAATAATGAATAAGAAAATGTGGCAGTAATTACTTCTAGGTAACGTCTTTGCTGTATTGGTGAAGTTTTAATTTTAATTTTAAAAAATAAAAAGTATTCAGATAATGAATGTGGAGGAATAGCTTGAAACACACCTTTATAGCAAACAAAGTGATCACTATTTGTTTAGTATTTAGAAAAAAATTCAATAAAATATACAAGATAACAATTTTGGTTTAATACAAGATACTTAAACATATTTTTCGTAATTGCGTTAGAACTGCCACAGGAAATGATATTAAAGGCAAACATAAAAAAAACTAGATTGGTTTTTACCACCACCTTAACTTTTTCTTTTCTTTTTTTAAGATACGCAATGTTATAAACTTACGAACTGTAAAAACTAATAATCAGGTGTTGTGTTGTACAAAAAAATAACATAGCTATGATATGCACACAGCCGCCCACATGAGGAATGTATGCCACGAGTTGCACCACTGAAAAAATTGGGAAGGGGTGGTAAACATTCGGAGGGTAGGGCATAAGAAATATAAATAAACTCACAATACAAACAAAAATTATCATTTGACATTTATTACCTCTGAAGTTCAATATTTCGCTTAGTATTTTAGTGTTATAGTTGCATTAAAAAACTATTTTCATGAGCTAATTTATTTTCAAAACTTTCCTGGGTTAGGACTCCCGGAAAACGTGGGGTGGGAGAGAACTATTTTTGGTTTAAGGGGGTGGGGGAATGCGCCATTATCATTGGGGGGCTGGCACCCCTGGATATGCAGAACAATTTTTACTTCCTAATGCAGTTATCCTGCACTTACCAAGGGAGTCCTCGTTTGCAGTCGTCATGAGCGTGTCCAGTAGGTCGGGTCAGTAACGGGAAAGGGGGTCCTCCAAGATTATAAAGGACTCTAAACCACGTGGTTAGAGAGAAGTTGCTCATGAATTCGAATCATGCTAGAGAAATCGGTCCACGACTCTCACAGCATTGGCGTTTCACGTTGGCGACAAACGCCACCTTCATACACATGTAAATAATTAGTATTGTACTCAACCTAGCTCCCTTCCAATTAAACAGTTTTTTTTTCTGAATCCCATACTCCGTTAAAACATTTTCACCGAAAATTTACGAAGATAGCTGTTTGCAAATAACCCAAAGATCTTCGTATATTTATGGGGGATCTTCGATAATTGACTGACCCTGACTGAGTAAACTTACTTTGGACACGAACTTACAAGAATCATATTGATTAAATAACAAAACGAAAATCCTCGAGAACTCTTTTCGCATATAGCGTACGGACTCTTATTACCTCCTCGTGCCTGTTTAACTCGTGTACACAGGAGCAAAGAGGTCGAAAGTGGGAAATTGGGCGTGGTTTTTCCACAGAGATCCAGTTGTCAGGAACTATAAAGAACTCGTTCGTTTATTTGAGGAGCATCCTTCGGTTAAAACGTTTGCTTGGGAATGTAGCACTGAGGCACTACGGAGATGTCATCTTGTCCCTTTGTTGCCCTGAGGACGAGACGATATAGCAGGGCCTGGCTGAGGCGTTGCAGCAAAGAAAGATTTATCGTGAAGAAAGCAGTTTTCTTAGGGTGGTGGGGGGGACGCGGAAAGTGGCAGGGTAGATGGAGGGAAATAAAAGGAAGGAAAAAAAAAGTGACTCGAAGGGGGAAGAAAACAAACGTAAGGAGCAACCTGTTGCCGTGGGAATATTCCAGGCGTAGGGTGGGAGGGTGGGTTGGGGGGAAGGACTCGATTAGCGGAGATTTCCGGGAACATCTTGGAGAGTCAGGAATCTTAAAACAGCCTCCCCTAGGGGAAGCTGCTTCCTCGCCGGAGCTGTTGGTGGGGGAAGGGTGGCTGCTCGAAGAAAAGGCAATGAAGGAAGTCGTCTTGGGAGCGATGGAAGGGAAGATGGAAGGAAAGGAGCAACAGATGTCTTTGCCCCCGGGGGTTGGTGGAGCGAGGGGGTTGGAGGTGGCAGAGAGAATATCTTGAAATCTCGTTCTGTTTTCTTGGTCTTCGCGAGGGGAGAGATCCGCCTCCGCCGACAAAGAGGCTGCTTGCAATGTCACGCCGAGACCGCGGTACTTGCGATGGGGAGACACGGGGCCAGGAGGCAGAGGAGATCAGTTTTATTAGCCTTCTCGGCTCGGAAGTGAAGCGAAGAAGAGAGATGTCTGTCGACGAGCGTGACTCAGATGTTTTAAAACGTATTTGTTTTACATTCTGGAAAAAATTTTATGCGTCTGCTCAGCATAAGACATGACGTGAAGGTGCAAATGGTTTATTGGAAATTTTAGCCACCAGTCCTTCACGCCGAGAATTCTTGTGGCTTACGTTCTGTGTAGAGTTGTTGTATTTTATGTTTTGCTGTATTGTGTGTTTATCTTTAAATGTCCATTAAATTTTTTTTTTTACGAATAGGGGCAGCCTATCAAGGAAATTCTGACCGTTTGAGTGGTAATCAAACCTGTGCAAAATCATTAAAACAAAAACAAAAAATTACAAAGGAACTGATCTAAAAACGCGGTGAACTTTTCGGTCAATATAGCTAATTACATTTTGATCTGATTAAACCCTTAGTATATGTAACTTACTTATGAATTGTCAACCATTATCTTTGGTGCATAGTTAATGAACAGTAAAGCCAGAGAGCCTTTATTAAAAATTTTGACCAACATTTTTGACGAAAGGGGCTCAAAGGATGTCAAGTATACATTTTTTCAATTTTTTTAATATGCCTGTAGATTTATTCCATCAGAACTGCTGATGGAACCTTTATCGGTCTACAAGAAGTTTATGTTTTTTTATTAGATAAGCATTACAATTTTTTTCGTAAGAGAACGTTAGATTTCAAACAAATCAATCAAGCCTGCCAGTAGTTAACAACACACATACAACTATTAACATAGTTCATTACTAGTGCTACTAGGAGCATAGCCAAGCAAACACCTGACAAAAATTTACACCTTTATTAACCTTCGTAAGAAAATTTTGCAAGACCATAAACCAAACATTTCATTTAAAAGACAATCTGACTAATAAAACGTGTTTAAAATATTCCTTGCCAGCGTCTATGGAAGCAGAACTTAATCTTGCAAGAAAATTATCACAGAAGCATATCCTCATCAGATACGAAGTAAAATCATTTTGGGGTTGGCGAGGGAATAACAAGGCAATTTGTCATTGTTTGTTGTCGATGCGTTCGTCCTGTGGTTCATAGTCTCTGCACTCGCTGCTGAGCTAAGTCATCGCGTACATTCAAAACGTTAGTCCACGCTCGTCTACGTATTCGTAAGAACACCAGCGTAAGAACGAGTGCATAGTCGCAAAAAAAACTGAGTTCATACTGAGAGCACTCATTTTGTGTTCAACTATTCACACACAACTCCGCTGACTAGTTATAGTTCATCACTTCATTAAAACCTAAATGTTCACATTTATATATAATATTTTTTTCTTTAACATCTCCATCTCATATTTTCAAAAATTAAAATAATATTATGTTTTCCTTATTGACTTCTTCCAAATGGCAAACGGCTCTATGCGCATGTCTCATGTGACACAAACATATCTACGTCAAGACGACATATAAGTATGCACAAAGGACATAACCAGCACCGTCAGGACACACATAATGTATATTCAAGCTAATCTTAACTCTTTCAGTTCTTTATGCATGTACAATTTCAATCAAGAAAGCGTTTAAACATTAAAAAATACGTGTCCTAACATGTCAGTTGTAAATGGACTCACACAGGTAATGTTTAAGGGCACCGCCTACCTGGGCACGCGCACACACACATACATGGTGTGCAGATAAAGCCTATTGATTTACACATTTATCTAGATATCCGAGTGGGGCTTGTTTTCGAAAAGAAAGTAAGAATTCTCCGAGGGCGGATGAGTAATTCTGTTTCCGTATTTCGTTTTTAAACAATGTATATACTATATAGAAGAGTGAAAATGGCTAAAACGCTCTTCAGAGTTGTTTTTTTGGCATGAAACACCTGGTACAGATTCTCGAAAGCACTTAAGGGACTTGCATTACATCTAATGCCATTGTTGCCACTAAAATATCCATGCACGACGTGAAGACTGCGCGCCAGTCCAGAGTCATGTACCGCGCTAGAAGCACCAGCGAGCGTTCCGCCTCATTAGCACACCTACACACCTTGACTGAACAGGGCTCCTTAATATGAAAATGACGCTACTGCTGCTGATAGGAACGACTGCAGGGAATCGATTACACAATGTTCGGATTAGCTGAAATGCACTCGTGCTTAACGTTCTGCTACGCGCACTGTTTTGAATTTGTCCTATCGGCGTCTTCGGCTTGAAGCAGCAGCAGCAGCTTTCTTCGCGCCGAGTGGGGGGGGGGGGGGGGGGGGGGCTGTTTCTTCGAACACCCCCTCCCCCCCTCCCTCCGAGCCACTCTTCCAGGCCTTAATTACTCGGCGTCCATTGTTCGGGAACTGGCCGCATTGTTTGCGCCGTTTCGCTGCAGGGGTTGGTTGGAAGGAGTGCTGGCAGGACTTTACAAGGAAGAGTAGAAGGCGGTGACGAAGTTGCTTGCCAGCGGGGAAGGATGAGGAGGAGGGTGTTTTGAAAATGTTTTCGGCGAGACCATCAGCCTAAATGTTGCCGTTGTGTCTCCTGAAACAATGCGTGGCGCAAGGAGTAACTGACAAAGGAGCGAGGAGGGGGGGATGTTGTTGTAATCTGGTCTCGCGGTAAGGCTGGGCGAGAGAATCCCAAGGAAGTAATCTTGGTGTGAATGTTGCCGAGGGGTGGAAGAAAATCGCTCGTCTGCGAGGCCTCACAATGCCACCCCCCCCCCCCCCCTTCTTCTTACCCACCTGTCCTTCCTTTTTGGCTCGGACGAGGAGACGGGCTTAGCCTTGGGACAAACGAATTAACCTCCTCTCTCTCCTGTTTCTGTCTCTTCTCCCCCCTCCCCCAGGAGGTTGATCCTAATCGCTTGGCCAAACTTGGCATCCGAGGGGAACTCTGGCAGATAAGTTTGGGCACTCGCTCAACGTGAAGTGTCCCCGGGAGCCGCCGCGGGGTAAACAACAAGAGCCCCGCCGACCCGAGACGTCGTCCTGAGAGATGCCCCGTCGTTAGCGCGCGCCGCGGCCACTTCTGTTCTGCCGAGGCGGGGGGAGTCCCAGCGAAAACATAAACACGCCCAGAGGAAGTTCGCGCGACTCCCCACGAATCACGATTCCAATTTCTACACGAAGGCCCAGTCAAAAGAGTTCACTCGAAACCATTCCTAAGGTCGAGTCAAAGTAAAAATTCTTTACTGCCGGTAACTGATTTTAGAGCGTAACGAAATGTGCTACACTTGCGAGTTTGGGAACTAGATTGTGAATAGTGGGAATAAAACTGACGAATAGAGTCAGACAACAGGTTTTTTTTTTTGTAATATGTGTTACAATTGTGAACCTCTAGTGTGAAACTTTAATGTTTAGTTTTAGTTTTCAACTTAATTATTGTTTTATCGCCAGTGAAATCATGAATTTATGTGTGAAGTTTTCACAAACTAATGCGCGTGGTAGCCAAGCAACTATTTTTTTTTTTTTTTACAAATTAAACTTTATTTTTATTTTGTGGGTGCTTTCACGCCTAATTGACAGTGACGGCATTCAAGACGGGCGTTAACGACGAGCGCATGTTGCAGGGACGTTTAAGTAGAAGTCCGCCAGATCCTGTTATTAGGAAGCATTCCAACATTTTCCTAGAGTGATTTCGGGAGAACACAAAGAAAAAAAATAGATAAATAAAGACGTAGGGATGAACAGTTCCAAAGTTCTGCGAATCGTGAAAAAAAAACCACCATGTTGCAAGGATTTATACATTTTACGGTAATAACAGTATTTAAAATAACTCCAAACTAACCTAACAAACCTTTCATTTGAATTACGATAACCTAACCTACCCTTTTGGTAAAAGAAATAAGAACTGAACAATAACCTAAACTTTCGGAATCTTTCTGCTGCATACACCCACTCACATATATGTATATATATATATCCGTATAACGAAACCATAAATATTCTAAATTTAGCATCGTACTTTCCGTACTTTAAATTCTACCGAGTTTAGCATACGGACGTAAAACACGTAGGCATTACGCTTATCTCAAAACAAAATTTAAAATCACTTAGGGATCAAAAACCAAAAGTTAATCAAAAACCAAAAGGATTGGAAAGTTTAACATTTATTTAATATTAAAATTTTTAATTTGCAAACGGCTGCCTTGATTGCATTAGAACAAATGAATGCGTCACTCGCGCCGAACCCCGATGCTGTCTAGCGGCGAAACCATTTAGTGTGCCAAACTTACAACATTGATCTTGCCAACCCGTAGCAAAATCAACCTTGCCTGCACCTACCCCCTCCCCCTCTTCCTCCAACTGAGCCGTGGCGTTGACCCAAGACGCGCTGTGGAAAGCGTGGCTTTCTAAACGTGCTCCGGCAGCGCATGCGGGTCGAATGGAGGTCTTCAGATAAGCCATTAAACTGCGCGTCCTAGCCCCCTCCCCCCTCCCCTTCTCGTGCGTGGTGTTCTGGCGAACTAGGCTGCAGGCGTCGCAGCTCCGCCTGCTGTCGGGCGCAGCCTTTGGCCTCGAATTACAGCTGAACTGTGTTCATCGAAGTAAGAAGGGGGACGGGAGACGTGGTGGACCTGGTTGAGCGCCTTGTGACACGTCATCCACAGGGTAGTGGTGGCCTCAGCCTCTCATCGTAGCTCCTCTCTTTAACACTCCCAGGCTGCGGTGAAATGGTGTGTCCATTTGACTCTAGGGAGCTCGTGTTGTGTCGATGGAGGTTCAGCCCAGAATGGGAGCACGTACTCCATCAATATGGTGCAAAAATTGGCGGGTAGCAGGCAGTAGACCGAAAGTCATTTCACCGGAATTTCCGAGAAACGAGTTTCAGTCTAGTGCCTTTCGGTCAAATGACTTTCGGTCTAGTCCCTTTCAGTCAAGTTCCTTTCAGCTAGTTGACTTTCGGTCTAGTTATTTTCGGCCTACTGCTGCGTCCCCGAAGTAGCTGCTAAAGACTTACCGAAGTCAGTCGCGGCGATGACGCATCAGAACGGTAACTAAAAAGTGCCACGCTCAGGAGCGTGGTCTCGATGGGGTTTAATGGTGCGAAAATTGAGTGCCCCGTTCACCTCCCCTGGGACATGCGTCAGTGAAGCGACGCTTCGTCGCTGAATTTTTTGGTTACGCCGCTGTTACACTCGCGCTACTGGCCTTACGCACCGAGATCACATACATTGTAGAGAAAAAACACACGAGTGCCTGCTTAATTTTAAATTTTAATAACTATGTAAAAAAACGATAAAAATATTATTGAAAAAGTATATATTTCACATGTTTTTGGCAGAGTGGGGAGGGGGTGTGTTTGTTGGATGGTTGTTTATCTTTAAAAAAATATCCGTTGGACCTGTGCGTTCATGCTCTGCCAATTCTCGAAAAATGAAAAATTTTAAGTCGTCTCTTATGTGCTAACTTCATTATATATGGCTGCATTCGTATTTTTTTGGTTTTGAAGTATTCTTGTCACGGAAAATAATCATAAACGTGTACAACAACGTGTTGATGACTAAATATATTAGGTTAGTTGTAAACATTTTTATTTTATTTTACATCAAAAACATCTGTTACGTTGTAAGCTTTGTAATGAATGCGACAGTCACTTGTTCCTAGTGGACACGGCCGCCGGACACACGGCGACAAACTCACTCTAACCGTCTCCCAGCTGCGCATTTCCTCAACATGACATCGCGTCACTGTGAACTTTGTATTGTTTTATCGTTCCAGTGAATTGTTGAACATTTTGTTTTATCATGCGAGTGGTTTGCTGAAGTGTGAAGTTTCACTTGTGACCGCGCATGGCGGCTACGGTCTTAACATCACACGGTTATGTACGGGGCCTCCAAGATGACAGTTGTCTCCAAGACATTAGCGTGCCCCACTGGTGCTCATGCGGGAGTGTTGCGGTGACATCCGTGACCCTCTGTCACAGGGGACCTTGTTGTTTTACAAATATTTGCTTCCAAGCTAATGTAACATTTGATCCCCTACTAGGCCTACTTTATTTTTAAAAATTCAAAAATACTACGTTTCAAAGGTAACTTTCAGAATAAAGTACTTTCATTACCAAGTATAAAAGTTGAGGCTTTATTACTGTACTTTATAACGCAATTCTACTGTAACTATCAACATTATTATTACATGATAAATTAATAATAACATTAATAAATACCTGAGGATATTTGTTCATTTCGTACTTGCAAGATTCTCAATACAATTTCAGTATGCTGAAAATGTTCCTCCTCTGTTAGAATATTAAACTAAGTATTTAAGCTTAAGGGGTCCGCCTCGTCAGGGGTGTACCTGTGTTCGTGAGGCGGGATGATAAGTGCGACGCTCGCTGGTGCTTCAAGCGCGGTATCGCCTCTGAACTGGCGCGCAGTCTTCTCGTTGTGTATAGGCCAAGTGGTAACCATAATGTTATATGGGGAAGAAATGAACATAAATGTGTAATTAAAGTCCCTAGTGTGCTTTTAATAATCTGTACCGGCAGTTTCATTCTTGAAAATTTGTTCTGAAACCACGCCATTTTCACCTCTTCTAAAATTACAGTTTCTTAACTAAATCCGGAAGCAAACTTACCCATCCGCCCACAACGTATGCTTAAATGCTTTTCGTAAACATACACCACTCTGTGTGCCCAGGTAGGCAGGGCATCTTACGTTTCGGGGACAGCGAAATCATTAGAACAAAAGAACAGACAACTAACACATACCAGGAGTATCTGCTAAGGAATCGGCCATGGCTTGAATTCGTGGTAGGGAACCATTCCAACTTTGTTTCGTCAGTCTTGGTGTTCTGCTATAAACAATCGCTCTGCTATGACACATACACATAATTTCTCACAAGGAAAAAAATAGACGCACCAGCAGAAACTTGCCGTAACCACGGGTAACGTCAGGACAATGCCAATATGGTGCTCACTCCCCCGCACCCGCCCCTCCCCACGTATGAACATTGTCTATAATGAAGTGTCCGTGCATATAGGCGTATGTGGGGTACGTTATCTTTCATCTCGGGCAGGATCGAAATGCTGGCTGGGTGTTTCTATAGTCCGTGTCGCGTATCTTATCCCAAATTAGAAAGTTCTCAAATGTGTCACCCATTACCTCTCGGTATACGGAACTTGGATGTAATTTCGTGAATGCGGCGGAAGTCAAGGGACGGAAATGTGTAACAACCTCGTGCTGTCATCTGTGGCGGATAGCACAAACCAAAGTTTACAAATACAAATGAAAACTTTATGTATTAACTGTTTTATTAATTTTAACAAGATGAATAGCGTTTTGATAAAATTTATTCCTTGTCGAAAATCAGGTTCAAATCCGTTAGTAATTTTTTTCCAAGCCTTTTTCGCTTTTATCAAAGCCGTTTCATTATGCAGTTTAAAATATTTCTGTCTTCTACCCAAATGATCCAATAGTTGACGTTGTTGCTCCAGCAGAAACTATGTGTTACGGGCGCCAAGAAATGTAGTTGAAAACACATTTTGCGTATATATTTATCAATCTCGGCATTAATTTAAAGAATAATTCGTTAGATTTTGTGTCCCGAGTTTCGTATTTAAAAATGCTCGTTACCGAGGTTAGAAGCTACACATCTCTGGCGAGTACTGTAAGGCCGGCTTGCACAGTCGTGACTTGAGACGAAGTGGAGTATTCTCCCATTTGATTAACCTGCCAAGTTCTTTCTCGGACTTGACTCACCTGACTCTGCAAGCGGGCCCTAAGACTTGGTGAAGTGTGTGTGTGTGTGTGTGTGTTTTTTTTTTTTTGTCATGGGCGCTGACGACGAAAGGAAGTCGTCTGCAAACAACCTTTTCCGACAAAACAACATTTGGGTGGCACTTTCGAGGATCGTCAAGTTCGGGACAAGTCGCACCGCACGGACTGCACAGCGGGCAGATGTGCGCTACAGGGCGAGAGAGAGTCTTCAAGTGGCGCACGCACTCACGGAAACAGGGTGGGCGTGCGTTCGACCACGTGGCCAGCCGTCCTCTTCGATCACCGTCAGGGATGGGGGGGAGGAGAGGAAAAAAAATTGAAACAGCCAAGAGGGGGGTCCGCGGAGATAAAAAGAAACGAAAGCTTGTAGTAGGAGTGCGAGGGCTTCCCCCGACCCCCCGCCAGCCACACACGTCCTCAGCAGCCGACAGCTGAGCGAGGAAGGGGGAGAAAAAAAAAAGCACAAAAGGGGACGGACCCACCCCCCTCACGTCTCATCTCGCGACCCCGTCAAAGAAATTAACAAGGAGGCCGCTCGCGAAACTGTTACGGTTAATCAACTTAACCCGTCCGAGGGCAATAACGACCACAGCTGGGTGGACCGTACACGTCGTCGAAGAGGGTGAGAGAGAGGGGAAAAAGGGGTTGGGGAGTCCTTTCTGTTTATTACCCACCAACTTGGACGGCTGCGGCGAATTAATGAAGCGATCACATCGAAGATAATGACGTGAATCACCATTGCATAAGAGGATTTCGTTTTCGTTTGTGAGGTATGAGATCGGTTCTGGAACAAAGCCATGAAAAAAACATGTGTGCGTGTATTAATGTACGCGCGTTAGAAATTATACTTACTTGGTGTAATATAAAATTTAGTTTAATTTTGAATGCAAATGTTAATATAAACAAAATAATAAAAGGAATGGAGTGATATTATAAATTCAATCAAATTAAAAAATATATATATTAAATAATCAGTATTTAATATTAATATAAACACGTGCTTAAAATTAATTATTTCGTTTAGTAAAATAATCTAGATCAATTTTAATTTATAATGAAAAACAATAAATATGCTGAATGTTTATTCTAATTTGATATTTTTTTTATTTATTATGTATAATGCAAATACATTACATATACGGATACCTGGCCTCCCTTATATAAATACACTTGAAAAAGTTTATAAGAACAATTTCTATCACTAATATTCACAACAAAAAATTATTTAAATTATATGGAATAGTATTCGATATCAATGAATAAAATATGAGATTCAAAAGCACATATGTAATTTTTATTTTTATGTAGCTTTTTTTTGTAGCCTTTTTTTCATCCTGTGCACGCGCATCGTAAAAATTCACGTTCATCATTTTTCCATAATGCGTCTAAAGAAGTAGGCATAACTTCAAAAACGTTCATTTATTAAATATGTATAACAACAATAAAATACATAATAGCATTTTATAAATACTCTGTCCACAAGTACTATAGTGCTCTTGCAGTAAATACTAAGTTTGGGGAATTACAGTTTATATAACAAGAGGGAGTCTTGTTGTGATACATACAGACACACACATCTTTGAAATTTTATTTTATGTATACTAACGACTCGTCAACGAACTACATAGCGACGGGAACACAACGCATATCACGAATACTAGCATATGTAATCTGACAAAGCTATAGCATAGTTTATATTTGCCACGATGATTGATTGGTCAGGTTACCCACTTGCTACCAATGCGTTAAGGGTTCGATTCCTGTTGGATTTTAAATTTTATATTTTCCCAGCGAGGTGGAAAACTTGGCGGAAATTGTCGTGAGCTGGTAGGTTTTTCTTCTTATTTCTTTTCTGTCTCGCCTTTTCTTCCATCATTTGACTCTATCGACCTCGACTTCGATGAGATGGTAAAATCTAGTTCATTCATTAATTCATTCATTCGTTTTCCTTGCTGTTTCGAGACGAGAAGAAACCCATACGCCAAACGAGACTTTGGAAGAAGTACGTAGGAACCGAAATACATATACCATCTTTGTTTCAACGTTTCTCAGGGCAGAACAATTTTCTCTCATTTGATTTTCAAAAACAGGCCTTTTTTAAGGCAAAATATGTCATTTAATGGAATGCCTGAAGTTAAAAGTGCCTTGCTGCTACACATTTTTTTTCCCCTGTGAAGTCGTTGGCATTAAGTACTCATAGATTTTTGGAAATGACTACAGCTGCGTAATTATGGTGTCGATAGACACTGTGTTATAAAGTCGTTGTAAATGTTTTGATGTGTGATCCCTGGCTAAACGAGGGCAACAAAAGATTGTTATGACATTAAAAATTGTTGAAAACAATATGGCGTCTTTCTATTCCGATCGATCATTATTCACACAGATTTTAGCAGTGCTATCAAGCATATTACTGATATTCGGTTATTATTAATGATTTAGATGTACAATTACGGAATTAATCGATATTATTTTTGTAAATGGGAAACACAGAAACTTTATGACACTTTATCTGCGTTTGTGTAGCATAATATATATTTTTTGTTATAAAATCCCGTTTGGTTTATTTCATTTCCGCTATTTGGGTGTGTTGCATAAACAAATTTACCCAGCAGGACAGTCAAGAAACAAAGAATGCAAAGGTTTCAATTACAAAAAAAATAAATCCTGGTAATTATTTTAAAGATTATTAAATTAAATTGATTTTATACTTGTGCATTTTTTTTCTCTTCAAAACCATTTAATGAACGGTTCAACTCATTACTGTATAGGCTTGTCAATTATTTTTGTAGAATCCAGTGTTTAAGTTTAACATTTTTACGCGTTTGCTTCGAGTGTGTGTTAATTCTGTCCGTAACTGGGATTACTGATGGGTAGAGACCGGAAAAACTCGCGAATTAATTTCGCGATAGGCTAAAATACAAATAGTTATACCTCAGTGCTTCCTCTGCTATTGGCTCACAACTCACCTGGATGACTCTGGGCCAATTGAGAAACACCCGACCGTAGCTTTATCGAATCACATGCTGCTACGTTGGGACGTCTCCACAAGACAGCAAGCAGCCAATGATTGGGTGACATTTGACCGAGTGTACGTAGAACTATGGAGTTCATCCTACAGGTCATTGAACACGCGAATTTTTCCGGTCCCTACCGATGGGGCGTGCCTGCAAGTCGACAGAGCTGCTTTTTAGTTGCGTTTGCGCGATGGGGAAGTCCGGCACGGAGGCTGCTGGTGCGAGACCCGGGTGGGGGTGGTTGATGAGTGTGGGGGGGGGGGGAGGGCAGCGTGGGAACGCCGACGCCGACAGCTGGCGTCTCGGGGCAGCCGCCGGTGTCATTTGCCAGGCGTCGCCAGCCGAGCGTGCCCTGCCCCCACAGGGTCAGCTGTGGGCGGCCTGTTGCCCTCGCGCTGGGTCCGTGCGGGAGGGGGGGGGGGGTTTGTACGTCCGACAACCCTTCCTGCCATCTCGCAGCCCGAGGCTCCAGAGACTCGACAGAGAGACCCGCTCGTCGCGTGCGATCGGCGAGATGTCAACATCGATATCCGACTACAGGTGCGCGCTCCACACGGGAAGCAACATAACTAGAGACCGGAAAAATTCGCGGTTCCAATGACCTTTTAGGATAGACTCCAATATCCTCTACACACTCGGGCAAATGCCAACTGTTCATTGGCTGCCGACTTGTGAGTCGTCACGACTGGGCGGCCTGTGTGATTCGACACTTCTACGAGTGAGGGTCTCTAATTGGCCCTCAGTCCTCCAGATTAACAGTGGACCAATGGCAGAAGCAGCACTAAGGTATAATTATTTGAATTTTAGCATGACTAGAAATGAACCCACGAATTTTTCAGGTCTCTAAACATAACCAAACATGAATGATGCCAACTAGCGCTGGCTACATTTTTATAAGCGGTGCACCGCGGCAACGCAGACGATTAGATGATGGTTATAACGTTTAAAAACGTCTTTGAAACAAAATTTCCACATCAGACAATTTCGTATAGGACACTACCCCCCTCAAGCGCTGTAATTCTTGCAGTTTCAATGGTCTATTATCTATTTACAGCGGTTCCCAAACGGTCGGTCGCGGAAGGGTTACAGGTGGGTCGCCACTCGATCCTATAACTATCAGAAACCATCGAATAAACCATCAGAAAAGATTTTAAAAATCTAAGCAAATCGAATTGTGTGCAAGCAACTGTTTTGCTACAAATTTCTTATATTTTGTTAACCATTTTCAAATAGAACCAAATTTTTTAGCAATAATCAACCGGCATCTTAAAAAATTCATATAATGTGTGTGTGTATATATATATATATATATATATATATATATATATTTGCAATATTTGATGGTAAATGATGTATACATAAGGAAGGGATACGATACAAATAAGGTTTATTTACTCCACCATGGACCGATAGACCGTAGAGGTATTCCTATAAGGAAAGGTGGGTCGCCAGCTGAAAAATGTTGGGTACCTTTGATCAATCTTATCCTATAGTTTGCTTTTGCAAAAACGTTTTTGGTATCCAAGATGCCAATAAAATCACAATTTTAAAAGAAAACAATTTAATATCATCAGAAAAAGGCTGAAAAAGTCCTAAAAAAATCTAACCCTATTTGGACCTTTTCGAATTTGAATATGGTAAAATTTTAATTTCTTGGCAACTTGGATACCCAAAAAGCTTTTGCAAAGCAAAGTATAGGATAATATCGAGTACAATTGGAGCAAATGGATAGCATTCCCACGTATAAATAATATAAGATTTTGATTATTACCACCGTCAAGAAAATGATCATACAAAACAACATAATTCAACTTTCATGAGAGACGGAATGATATGGAAAAATTAATAATCCTTAGAAGTCAAGGAACTGAAATGTGTGACGACGTTCTTGCCATCTGTGGCGAATGGTGCGTACCAAAGTTCACAAAGCCAAAGGGAAACTTTGTGGTATTAACTGTTTAAAGAATTTTAAAGAGATGGGCAGTATTTTAATAAAATTCCCTTGTCGAAATGATCAGGTTTGGTATTTTCGAGTATTTTTCCGCTTAAAGCGAATGGTTCGATAGTCTACGTGGCTGCTCCGGCAACGAATTCTAGCGGCGGTTGAGGAAACTACTTGTGATTCGCGTCAAGAAACGTATTTGGAAACAAAATTTGCGTGTATTTCTCGCGCTCGGCATTATTTTAAAGGATTCTAACGTTTAATTTCGTGTCCGAGTAGGTATTTGCAACATGAGAACGCACGTATTTGCCACCGAGGTTAGATGTAACACATCGCTGGCGAGTACTCGCTCTTTATTATTTTTTTTTCTAACTCTTGAAATGTTTACTCCCACTCCCCTCCCGTATGCTGGCTCACCTTACTCCCCCAATTCGACTTCTTTCGTCAGGTCGCGGACGTGGAAAACTGGGGCAACCTCGGAGGCCGCGCCGAGGATCGGTACCCGCATTGCGAGGGCCGTCTGCCCCGTTCTCCTGCCCTCTGCCGACTCGTGGTCGCGAAGTGGGAAGCCTACAACTCACGTAGTTTCGGTTCCCTACCACGTTCGTGCAACTTCGGATTTCTCTCAAAAATTGAAAATTAAAAAAAAAAATCGAAGGGTTAGGTTAGGTTAGGTTATGTCAGTCACAACATGCTTGTTTTCATTGGAAACTTCTGATTTAGCGGCTGAAGTGGCGTTAATACCAAAACGCAAAACTTCGGAAATTCTTGCAGGGAACCGAAACTACGTGAGTTGTAGGCTTCCCTCGCGAAGTGGTCCGGGTCCGACGAGTGGCACACCACCCTCCCCTCACACGGCTTACTGCTCCCGTGGTGCGGGATTTACGTGGCCAACACACGCCGTGCTTACAAACTGGTGACGCAGCCGTTGGCTAAAACAATGTCGGGGATTCGCGCCGATAAAGAAAACGGCTGAAAACTTCCTTTTTTTTTTTTTCTTCATAATTCTAGTGGTTGGCATCTGAGTCCTTGGAATAGGAACACCGATTACGATTGCCTGGCAGGGGAAGGTGTGCCAACTAGTCACAGGAAAAAAAACATTTTTAGTTGGGCTTTGATATCTCCTATAAATCGAGGTAATTGGAGACTGCAAAGCTGGTAGCACGAAGAATCAGACACGACCCAGACACCACACGATGCCTAGCGACAGCTGTAGGTATTTTCGTTACGTTATTTCTCCCGGTGTTCTTGAAGTGAAATTATTGTGGTACTCCTTCGTACACGAATCATAAATATGTCTTTACTGTAGCAAACATAGTACTAGATATGCATCCAGCTCAAATTTGATGAAAATTCAATTTAAAAACTTTACAAATGGATATTTTCTCAAATTAAATTAACAGTGAAAAACAGTCGTTAACCATTCAGCTACGGCATGGCTTTTTTTGAGAATGGTACACGTTGAGAACGATAATGTTACAGTCCAAACCCCTTGTTGTTAATGTTAAGTTTTTTTCTAATTCTCTCCCCCGAAAAAGTTGCTTGCGTCCTCCACTGGGTGTCGTCTGACCAAGCAAGGTGTCTCAGCCGTGCGCTCGGGGGATAGGGAGGGGAGAAGCGATTGGCCGAGGGAAGCCTACAACTAAACGTAGTTTCGGTTCCCTACCACGTTCGTGCAACTTCGGATTTCTCTCAAAAATTGAAATTAAAAAAAAAAATTGAAGGGTTAGGTTAGGTTATGTTAGTCACAACATGCTTGTTTTCATTGGAAACTTCTGATTTAGCGGCTGAAGCGGCGTTGATGCCAAAAACGCAAAACTTCGGAAATGTTCGGAAATTCTTGCAGGGAACCGAAACCACGTGGGTTGTAGGCTTCCCATTGGCCGACTCCCGGTCGTCGGGTGACGTCACGACGGGCGAGGCGGTGAGAATCTGCGCGCGGCTCTCTCGCTCTCTCCCGACAGAGAGATAGGGCACGGCGCGCTCCGGCCATTGTGCACGGGCGCCGGAACTGTCTATTGTGGTCGCGCATCCGGTGCCAGAGAGGCGCCCACCCCTCCCTCCACCGTGGTTCCGGCCCGGCGAATGTATCCCTCCGCTTCCTCCTACACCTCCGTCTACCACACACACACACACGCGCACACATCCTCTCCTTACGATTTTTAGTTATATATTTTTTTAAAAAAAAAAAAAAAGGTCAAGGCAACCCCTACGTCGCCGGCAAGAAGTTCTCGCTCGCTTCCTCCCCGTCGCGGAACTGTATCGCTCCTTCTCGTTACCGCCATTGTTGGGTATTGTACGTCGCCGGGGCTAATGGCGGCGGGGGATCTCGTTGATTACTGCGGGTCCCGTGCGCGGCGGGCTTTGTGCCGAGTAGTCGCTGCTCTGGGCGCGGCCTCCGGAAGGGAGAGAGTCCTTCAGTACTCGCCACAGATGTCTCACATCGAGCCTCGGGGACGAGCAAAACTCTTTGTGTTCTCACAATACGAAACTCGGGACACGAAAATTTAACGGAGTATCCTCGAAAATAAAGCCCCGGCGTGATAAACACTCTTAATCTGTGTTTTCAACTGCATTACCGGACGACAACCAAAGTGCGTGAAGAATTCGACTTTATGTTGGACGTGTGCGCCGTATAACTAAAGGTGCACATATTAAACATTTGTAAGAATTCGAAAAAAAAAATTAGCAAGATTTGTTGTAAATTTGTTGTAAACGGTCTAAATTTAACTGTTATAATATACCATTGAAACTGGGACATTTTTTTATGGATATATCCTGTGTTACAGTCGTCTGTGCGGAGCGGTGTAGATTTCAGTTGGACAGTTCAATGCCGCATCAACGTGATTTACCGGAACCGAGGTCTCTTGAGGGTTCGGGGAGACCGTACACCGTACTAGAGGGACTTTGCTGCAGTGTTCATTGTGTGTTTGTGTGTGCTGTCCCACTGACGCCGTATCCTCTCTCACGTCAATAACGAGCATACCCTTCTGCATCTGTCAGCATATCGTACTGTAACTATAGTGTCTGAAGGATCATACTTACTATTTAAGATCGAAAGATTTCGTAATTCGAATGGGACTGAGGGAGGGCGAAGATCCCTCATTCGAAAGTGTCCATGGGCTATATCAAATTAAACCTCTGAGGAAACCCCGCTACAGTTAGGCGGGATGGGAAACCCTCCGAAGGTGAAAAATGGGACTTTGAATAATTTTCATAGGCGGTGAAGGGAAAACATTGTATAATGATTAGGAAAAATATTAGCTTTTTCTTTTTGTGCATCGTTCTCCGAAATTTGAATATACGAAGAAGAAAAAATTCTGTATTTTGAATTTTACTTATTATGCTCGTGGCTTTTGGGCAACGTCTGACCATACTGCGGGAGGAAGGGGGTTTCAAAGCTCATATTTTCGCAGAAGAGGAGATTAAGTGCAGATGTGGTGCTTGTCTTCTCTGAGCAGTGTTCGCACTGCGATTCCCCTGAGTGCGGGGGGTACCGCGTGGAAATTCCCCTGGCCTGGTGTTGATTGGCTAGTATAATTAGTTTTATTTGATCCTCTGATAATCCACCTCGCCCGGCGTTGCGGCTGTAAGGGTCGTCTCCGCGCTAAGACCGCAAGACAGGTGTGCGGCCGGCAAGCATCTGGAAGCAGCGGCCTCGCCCGAAAAACAACATCCCGCCCCGTCCCGTCTCCGGAGAGACACGTCCGCCCGAGATGGATCGCCCATTGTGCAGCCGGCCACCACGCGTCGGGAGATCGGGAGCGAACCAGGGGCGTATCGCGTTACGTAATGGAGCCGCGCGCGCACATCGAGTCCTGTTTGTCGAAGGATGAGGATGAGGATGAGGAGAAGAAGAACGTCGGGTGGTCAGCGCGCGGGCAGAAGAGCCATCTGCCTCTCACCTCACCTCCCGACACCACAAGGGGTCATCTGCCTCGGCGACAGCTGAAGAACATCACGTCTGGAAGCCCTCGTCGGGGCGATAGAGCTCCTGGAAAATAAGTCGGCAAGGGGTGCGGGGACAAGGGGGGAGGAGCTTTGTGGCCGTGACTGCGATTGTCGGCCGGACCCCGGCAGCAACCCTTCCGCCGGTGTTTACGGGGTCCTACCAGTTCTTTGACCTCTCCACGCGGGGAACCAACCCCTTTCCTACCCTTAACAATCTTCTCGTCGTTCTGCAAAACAAGTTCTCCCGTGCGGTGTTTGTCGCCGCCTGTGCGAGGTCTGAAACAGGCCTTCGACCCTCCCCAACCCTTTTCTTTCCCCCCCCCCCCTCCTGGGGGAACATCGTCCCGCCGCCTCGGCGCGGCAGCTGTGCTTCGCGGAGAGTTGTTTTTCGCGCAAACACGTGCTCGCGCACGCGACCAGCGCGCGTCCAGGCGTCTCCAGAAGGCTCGCTTCCATGCTGCTTTCATTTACACAAATTCCTTCATATACGTTCAGTCCAGATTTATTTGGTTTAACATTCGGGTCCACTTCAGGCCACAAAAAAAAAAAAAAAAAAACAGGGCGAATTCAACTTCTGAAATCCAACACGTTTAGCTTAGATTAATTTTGTCAAAACTTCGAACAATACTGAAACGCTATTTTTTTTTTCTCTTTTACGTCGCGCGATAAATAAAAATGGTTGCCACTCAGTCCGTATCAGTGCCAGAAAATCTGTCAGGGTATTAGTAACAATTGTACAGAGTAAAACTACGATGGTAACGTAGACAGTTCAAAGCTTATAAAAAGGTTTTATACTTATATTTAAATACATACAAATTAAAATGTATAAGTTTTAAATATAAAAAATCGGGAATAATTTTTTTTCTTAAAATGAGTAATAACACAAAATTTAAATAATCGTTAAATAACAGTCGATTTTTCAGTATAGTAGCTAAGCCTACCATGTACCTACAATAGCTGTTTATGATGTACACTCTTAGATAATGGGGGTCATAGGTCCCAAGCTCCAATTACCAATATGATTTTAATTTATAAGAACCAAGTCAGTGTTTAAGCTATAATCCTAAGTTTCTTACTATACCACTTTTTTTTATAAATTATTTTCTTGCTTAAATAATAGTTTACTGTTACAATTATCATTCCATAGTAAATTATTAAGAAATGATAGTTTTATGATATGTGAATTGATGGGAGTGAAATGGGGCTGGTAGTAAGGTATCTTAAGATTCGTACTAACCACCTAGTTTCAAAAGTTAGTAGTTTAGGACTGTATTGTGAAATTGTCTTAACTTATAAAATCTCAGACATTATGCAGGCGATTTCTTTGAACTCTTATTAGTTTTTGCTTTGCTCTCTTCAAGTTTCTCCCGAGATGTTTTCAATAGAATCTTACTTTAAAGTTGGCATTTTAATAACTAAATAACCTATCCAATACAAATTTAATATTTTTTTGTTAATTTACTTAAATATAAAAAAACATTTCTATTGTATATATCGTATACGCCGTCTAGGTCGAATGACGTTTGAATTCTATGTATACGCCTGCAAATTTATACACCAATACATTGGGGCACTATTATATGATGAGTGCATTTATGAAATAGTGTTATTTTTGCTGACATTGTGTGTCGAGGGTTGTACGTATCAGCGCCAGAGTCCTCATTTCGTGTTCATGGATATTCACGAAATGGTCTGGTATACAAATTTTGTGTCGAGAGGTGTGCATTCGAGTTGGCTTCGAGGCTCACACTCGGTGTCCAGGTGTGTACATCCTAGTTTTCCTTGGGCCCACGTTCACCGCCCAGGAGTGTGAGCGCAATCAGGCCTCGGGTCCAAATTCAGTGCTCAGGTGTGTACGTTCGAGTTGGCTTTGGGCCCACGTTCACCGCCCAGGAGTGTGCGTGTGAGTGACCTCGGGCCCACATTCAGTGGCCAGGAGTGTAGGCGCGGTCGGGTCGTGTATAACCACCTGGTGTAAGACATGTGTAGGGATAAGGAGCGTGCCCGCATGCCTCGCCACTGCACGCGCCCCTAATGAAACACGCCGCTCTAATATCACCTGCCCTCCCCCCCCCCAAACCATTCGTCCCGGCGCAAATACATCTTCTGCCTGCCCTCCCCCCCCCCCCCTTTCCACCATCTCCAGGCTCGGCCCCCTTATATTTCATTTTTCTAACTCGCAGTAAATTAGCCGAAGAACCGACTAACCTCTATTTACACAAAAGGTTTTCCGCCGAAACCCTAAAGCCCTACAAAACTTCTTAGTGGCGGAAGGTGATACCTGCGTGTAGGTTAAAAACGTGCTATGTGACCAAAAATCTTATTTTACTACACTTAAGAGTCCACACTTAAGAATTTTTGTTTTTGTAGGTTTACCATACTTAGTAGAAATAAAGGTAGATAAATACATTTATCATGAATACATATATATATATAATATATAAAAAAACTTTAAATAAAAAAATTGCTACAGCTTTACAGTAAATGTCTCATACAATTGGTTAGTTTATAACTGTCATTACATGTTTAATAAAGGCAATACAAAAAAAATTAAAGTGAAGCTAGACAGTAATTTATAATTTATCAGGTTTTTGCAGAGAACTTAATTAAGATCATGGAAAACTGTGGGAACTAACTTAAAGAAGCCTGATACTTAGATGAAAGAGAGGGAAATTCGCGTAGATCTTAAGGAGAAAAAGAAGGAAATCGAAAGCGATAATATAGGCTTATATTTTTTTAATCAATCATTCGATTAACCTAAATAGATTAAGTTTGAATTTCGCACGGTTTCATCTATGGAAAACGTGTTTTTTTTTTATTTGTTTCGAATTTTATTTCAATCCGTATCTAATGTAACACCGTTAACTCTAGGCTTTGCATATTTATATTGTCACTACTGATATATTCACAAACAAAAAGAATACTGGGTGTATTAAGGGGTTTTTTCAGGCGATTCTTTTTTTTAAATTTATTGCCCTACATAATTCTCAAACAACGGGCTGGCGTTTAGCCAGCGGGTGACCACGTTTGCATGACTACAAGGATACCGGGTGAAGTAAAGTTTTGATTGTGCTGGTTGTTCAAAACAGTGGGTGGAGTGAAGTGTCTGCATGGTGGAAACAGTTTTAAAGTACTGTCCTTTATTGTGTATAGCTGGTTAACAGAAATAATTTCTATTTCCTACTTCTTTATTTCGTTAGCTGTAGTAAAAGTTATGCGTGGATTTTAATAAATTCATTTTAAATTTAATAATTATACTAAAAATTCCAGGTTACAATTTTTTCATAAAAAATCAGTATAACCCAACGCTTAAATAATCGTTAACTTGATAATTAAATAACAGTATATATTTCAAGGGGTAGCTAAGCCTACCAACCACCTGCGCTGTGTATGATGTACACAACTATGTGTGTGGGGGGGGGGGGGGGGGCTATAGGTCGAAGCTACAATTACCAACATGACTTAAAATTATAAGTCAGAATTCAAGCTATACATAAACTTTGAGGGTTTATTCGACCTAAGTTTCCCAGTGAAACATTTTATTTTTTATTTAATATATATATAATTATTTCAAAACCAGGCGTAGTCAAGCACCATATTCGCGATTTTTTGAACGTCACAACATGCCTTCTTCAGACAATTTCTAACTTCATGCGTTTGGTTACAACATTTTGTGAGTATATATAAAGAGAAAAGAGGGATGTTGATTGCAGCATGAATATCTGCATGCCCGTGCCATTAGAAGCAGCCTTAAGATGGCCCGCCCAGTCCCGGGTGTATTTGTGTTAGAGAGACGGGTTTAATAAGTGCGAAGCTCGCCGGCGCTTCTAGCACGGTATCACCTCTAAGCGCAAGGCTGTGGACTTGGCGCGCAGTCTTCTCGGAGTGCACGAGGTTAACTCTGGTCTCTCGCTGGTATAATTCCGGGACGTTTTCGGGAGTTAAATGCCTAAAGGTTGTTCTGAAAACACGCGTTTTTAGCCTTTTCACTCTTGTAAAATTTCATTTTATGAACGAAATACGGAAACGGGACTACTCATCCGCCCTCAGTGTTTTATTAAATGTTTTCCGTTGGCAGACATCACTGGTGTATCTTGATCAGTATTCAAATCTAGTGTGTTTTTATTTTTTCCGAAGCTCAGCACACAGTGTTGTGTCCTGTGTGCCCGGGTATAGGCGGGCCACTTTGTTCAGAGCGTCTTGAAAACTCTTCGACGACTGAGGATCGACAGCCGCGTCTCTTGGTGCCTTCTAGCGTTCCCTCCGCCGTCCACCTGAAGTGGCCTCCGGGTGCTTTTGTGACGTAATAGTCTTTATCTTATTTCAGCCGCGGAGCCCTCCCTCCCTCCCCCCCCCCCCCACCTCCACCACCAAAAAAAAAGGCTCTCGGGTTCCTCCGAGGAAAGACATTGTGCGCACGCCCTCTTTCGTGAATCCGCGACCGGAAAATAGGTCTCCTTTGAGCGGCGGTCGCGGGGGCGTTTGTGTTGTGGGGGTGGACCCCGTCGCGAGCATCGACGGGTCGTGTGTCTTGCGAGGAGTCGAACCCCGCCCGCCGTCAATAACGGTCCTCCACAATGACGACTTCACCTGTCGGGGCCGCTCCCTTTGTCGGCGTCCGAGAAGTCGTTAGTTAAACTGGTAAACTGGGGGGGGGGGGAGTTTTTAAGGTGAGTGGTCGTCTTCCGGAGACTCAACAATGACCCTCTGCTCCCGCGGCCGAAGAAAGAGCAGCCGTGACGACTCCAGTGGCCGTGCGGACTTGCGAGACAACCACCGAGGTCTTTTGTCGCTGAATGGATACTCCGGACACGCTGTTAGCGGTTTGCTCACAGTCCGCCTCTTTTCCCTCGCTCACGTACGTATACATCTTCTTCTCCGACAATAGCTCCGAGGGTTCGTCCTCCGGCTCTGGAGATTGGCCAACTTCATTCTTTTCTAAACTAATCTGGAGGCCAGACTCGTATAAAATTAATATTGCATTTTTTTACAACCAACTTTTACCATGCCTTGTATGTTCTTTACAGTGCCTAATAAATAAAACACGTGACATGAGATTACTTACTGCACATGAAGCTTACGCATGAGGTCCAGTACCATTATCTACGTGGATAGTAAGATAGATTTAGCCCATGTGTGTAGTACTTTATTTTGGGTAAACTTCACACACTGGACAATTGGTAGTCAGTAATTGTGTCGTAACATCATTAATTTAACTAACTAACTGAGAAAAATGAAACGCTAACAAAGACATGTTGCTACCCGCAAAGTTGAATACGGGGAACGACTAGTTGACTTGTGTTTACTCTGTAAACCATTTACAACTACTATAAGATATTAAATTCGGGCATGAACTTTTTTTAAGTGCAAGTTATAACACTCCCAATTGTGTCAAAGCTAATCCTTGTATATTTAATCAACTAATGCGTTCTTACTTTAAATCATCAATACGAAAACGAGATCAACATCAAGCTAAGCTTTGAACCCTCTACATATTAGTCATCTGCTGTGCAGTTCACATTCTTGTTCGTGGATGTCACAAGAAATATTAGTTTACGAGTTTCATGCTTGTCATTTCTATTATTTTAGAGGTTTTTTTCCGCCTGTAGTTTTACCACGATTGTATTTTGTGTTTCGTCCGAAATTTTGTCAACAGACAACATATATTTACTAAATACTATTTGATAGCGTTAAAAATTCACGTAAGTGTTTATAGTAATTGTAATTTGCGTAACCTTTCACAGCTCGAAATATTTCGTTTAGTAAATATCCGGTGCGAGAAAATGTATGACTCAGCAAAAAAATAAAAAAGAGAGCCATGGGGCTTGCAGGCAGCGCGGATTTAATATTTAAAAAAAAACTGTGGTCTCAGCTTCGGACACACATTGAAGTGAACATTCTTGACCCAGTGTAAGTAAGGCACTATAAATACTGGGTATCAAGCTCGCTATTTTTGGTATCGCAGACTCCCGGTCAACGCAGAGGCAAAATAAACTCGCCACTGTGAAGAAACTAATCAATCAAATTTCATAAAACTACTAAGTTATGTAGCTTAAGGTACGTAGCCAGCAATCTTCTGGTTTTTATTACTTCATTCATTATAATACGGCGGCAAAAAATTAATAAGTAGCAAGGTAATCCAAGGTTTGGCAGGTGGTTAGGTACAATTTTCACTATCGAAGGATATTTCTTTCCCAATAAAATTATGTATTTAATGTAAGCGTATGAAAGTTATTACGTCATGTGCAATCACGATGAAGCCTGTCGATTAACACAAGAATATAAACACGCGAAAAAAATAAGATTGTAAGTATATTTTATTTATGCAAAATAGAAATTACAGCAAAAATGAATGGACGAATACAAGACGACGAGATGACGCCTGAGCTCAGTTTACATGTACGTAAATAACAACGATCTCGTAATCGCGTGTAAGGACAGTGGAAATGGGAAGGGAGGGGGTGAAGAGCGCCCAGGTCACGCGCATATACTCCGCATTCCTCACAGACCACTTTAACGACGCGGGCTTGCCTAGGCACGGCCAAGGACTGAGGCAACAGCTGTTTAAGAAAAGACTTCCCCCCCCCCTCCTTCCGCTTCCTTCTCGCTCGGTTGTAAGCGCAGGAAGCCAGACGACCTTGCGGGGATAAGGATCTAGGGCGCGCCGCGTCTTACGTCGCGGGCGAGGATCTAGCCGCGCGGAAGAGCGTCTAGCCAGTGGTGCGTGACGTGTGACGCTCTTACGTCATCGCGCTGTTGCGCGTGGTCGCGGTGTCATGGCGAGACACGAAAAAAAAAAAAAAAATAATAAGTTCGCTTTCCTCAGGGCCTACCATCGTGACGAACACGAGAGGAGTGTGCGCGGGAGAAGTTTCAAGGAAATGGGAGGAGGGGGGGAAGGAGAGTGTTCGCGCAGGGGAATATTTTGATTCTAAAAAGAAGTTCAGAAGGGTGAAGTGAAAAAAAAAAAAAAAAGATTCTTGTTCGAATGGAACACGTGCCCTACACGCGTCCCTCTTTGCAGAAGAGAGAAGGGTCTGGGGTGGGAGGGGAGTAGAGAAAGACGGGTTGGGTTGGTTTGGGTTCCCCCTCCTACTCCGACTACTCCGTCCTTTTCAAGCATTTCTTTTCTCAATGCGAGCCCCTGGAAATGAGTCTTTGTGCGTCGAGGAGGGGGAGAGAGGAGCAGCTGATACGTGTTGCGCCCCTCCTACTCTTCTCTTCAGGGGGATTGGCGTAACTGTGAGGTGGGGGGGGAGGAGGTTGAAACTACTCTCTCGGCGACCTCCTGGGTCGCCGGGCCCCCCCTCCTCCTCGTGACGTAAAGGAGGGCGGAAGGTTCCAGCCAGCTGACTCCTACTACTACCGTGTTTACTATCGCGTCGGGCATCTGCTGCTACCTTCCCTACGTCACAGCCACGTGGGCGCAGAGTCCACGCACCTCGAAGGATCCGCCACCCTCATCCATCACGAGAAGTGGCTCCGTGTTTACTTCTTCTCGGATGGATCGCACCGCCTCCCTACAGGGGCTCGGCTGTGGGTAATAGCGGGCGAAGCTTCCGCGCGAAAATATTTTTTTCAACTTACCACCCGGTAAGGAAGCGCTTCCTGGAATCGCAAATAGCGGGATGGGCGAGACGCGAATATAAGCATAGTGTATGCCAGGGGCGCAAATCTGTAGTATACGCAAAAAGGGGAGGGGGTGGCCCTAGAGTTCTGCGCGTGGGTCTTAACCACCAACACAAGTCATCTCTGGATGGGGTACTTGTATGTTGTACACTGCCCGTATTTTGGCCTATAAGCTCGCAACAAGCAGAAGACTTTAAATATCTACAGAAAGTATTCCATAAAGCATTGATTTGACGTTTTAAGTTCATCAGCCCCTTGCATCATATGCACGGTAGATGCACAACTCAGTATTAATGACAAACATTCGCTTATTCAGCAGTACCATAGCTGTATTTCGCTGGAAACCGAATGGCTATTGGTTTAATTATATGTACACCATATGATGTGAAATCAACACGGACTGATGAAATGTCCGTATCAAACTCTTGATCACGCCGGAAGAATGACCAGATAATTTCAAATATAGTATCTACCCATATTGCCATTAACGAACCCCGGGCACATTTCCCACCATGGCCCGACCTTTTGGATCGGAAACACTCCAAACCAAAAAGCATTGATATTTAAAATTTTTAAAATTTTTGGTCTTTAACTCCCTCCCCCCCCCCCCCCCTATGGGCACAGTAGACCCCGGGGAAAATTCCTACCATGCCCCAACCTCATTGATAAACAAAAAGCATGGTTATTACCCATAACTCCCAATTAAGATTTTTTTTTACCCTCTGACCCCACATCCTCTAATCCCCCTAACACTAAGGTCTGAAGTTATCAAAATATTATGTTGTTAGAGGTTCTTTATATGTAGGTATGCGAAATTTCAACTCGTTCGGAGGTCGAAAAGTGGGTAAAAATTGAACGGAAAGATTGAAAAATTAATGGAAGTCCAGTCATACATACAGGTCAAAATAATAATAGCGTGATAAGAAAGCAATAAATTGAGTTAAAATTTATATAAATACTAGCCGTGTGCCCGATGGGAAAGTATTTCATCCTCAAATTTTATGAACTATTAAAAAAACACTGATATATATGACTTTTATTTATAAAAAGAAGCCTTAACACCAGAGTTTTATTAAGTAGGTACTTGATCACCAAAATAATTACATGTATACCAATTACAACTGTTGGTTCATAAATAATTCATATAGGAGAGTCTGTTTAACTTATTTAAAGTAATTGTTTCCAAAAAGACTTATTATAACCGTATTTAATATTGTTGCCATTAAATCCTGTAATTTTTTTACAACACCTAATAATGTTTGTTCATTTTACAAGGAAAATCCTTGAAAACACTGTTGCCAACGATATCACTTAAAAAAACTACAAGGCAGAGCTTTGTAAAATTACATATAGTACAAAGCCTTGCCTTGCAATTTTACAAGTGAAATCGTTGGCAACAGGGTTTCCAAGGACTACACTCGTAAAAGTAAAAAAAAAATTCTAGAGGGTTAATTTCCTACCAACATAAGTCTTAAATTACTTCTCATTGCGCAGTCAGCAATTCTACGCATGCTTATGTATTCTATGCTAGGAAAGTGATCAGTGTTCTTGTAAAATGGTAATGATTTCTCACGTAATGATTCTTACACAGGTATTAACGTACAGGTTAATCATACTTAAGTCGATTATTAACTAATGTTTATTTCCACAATTCTTTTTATTGGAAATATTTTTTATGCATACATTAACTAGAAGGTATCGGTGAGCGAAACAAACCTAGCTGTGGTCCTCCAGCCCAGCAAACCCTCAGGGCTGCTTGCTCGCTGTGGTAGATGCGGCTGGAGTAGACGCTGGCGAAAACCCAGCAGATGGCGCCGCGAATCGCCGACTCCCATCCCCATTGAGGAAAAGGCGAGTAAAAAGGTCTGTTCGCGGACCACATGGGAAGCACTCCTTCCCGAGCCTTGAAGGGGGCGATAACCCCCCCCCCCCCCCCTCCTGCTGGTCTCTGAGACCGCGCCCCCCTTCAATCCCCGCCCCCCGACAGGGGAACACAACGCTCCTTTTACCCACACTGCTGTTCTCTTGTTGCAGCTCCTGGTCATATGTGTGACGCGCGGGATAAGAAACATGGCCCCGGGTGGGTGAAGGTCCCCTCTGCACTTTGTCACTTTTATGACGTCACTCACCCGCCAAAAATAAAAATAAAAATAAAGACCCTTCCTCCGTGGCACGCCAAGAGAAATAAAAGTGCTCGCCGCCGCCTCCTGTGATCAAAAACCCTCCCCCCCCCCCCCTGCTCCTTCCCACACCGCGGAGGCTGTATCTGATCTTGTGACAGACCGGGATTGCGCGGCCATCTTGGAAGAGAGCGGTAGCATGAGGGGGTGGGGGGGGGGGGACATTCAGACGTGCCACGTGCCCCATTTCCATATGTAAGCAACGGGAGACCCCTTCTTTCGGGCATTGTTCGACCAGCGACCAGGGTGCTTGGGGGGGTTCCAGGGGGGTGGGTTCATGCATCATCGCACGCTCAGCCGTCGGACTCATCTCACCCTCTCCCCGAGTGTTTCAAAGAGAATGTCCCCCCCCCCCCCTCTTCAACCGCGACCAGGGCAGGACAGAGAGCTTCTAAGAACGGTCGGCGTGACGTCACCGCTCGCACGCCGTGATTCACTCCCCCCCCCCCCCCCCACGCGCGGTTGTGTTGCTTCTCCCCGAGAGACACCCCCCTCCCTCCTTCAACGAACACCACCCCTGCTCCTTCCCCTTGCAATCGTGTTTGCCGGCAAGTGGGCCAGTGATACGATTAAGGAGGTTGATACTGCTGCCCTAGAAAATTACATTAGCCCGCCGGGGGAAGGGAGGCGCGCAAGAAGAAATCGATGATCGTTGAACGACGTCGATTCCTCTCGCGAACGTGTCGAAGAAACGTCAACAGAGCTGTGTCGACACATGCCAGGGACGTCGCACGTATGCAAGCGTCGTGGGCGTGGCTGGAGTTCTTCTGGTAGTGAGTGGTCCTGTTCCCAAGTTATTAAATGAAAATGAAAATAATATGTAACAATAACCCGTTTTCCAATCTACAACAGGGAGTGATCCCCAACAGTTCTGTATGTTAAAAGCTCTGGAATGTTTAAAAGGGAACTGGAATATACTCCCACACTACCCTTCAAGGGCGCATATTGGGAGGGGAACGTTGGTAAATGCCGGCCGCAAGGTCGGAATATATCTGTCAACGGTTGTGTGGCGTTAATAATGTTCGCAGGCTTTCACGGCCATTATCTGAAGTAGCTTGGCTTCTGGGTTGTAGCCGCGTCCTTGGCGAATAATTCAACCGACGTTTCGGTCGACATTGCGGTCGCCATCATCAGGGAGAAGTTACCTAGGCGACTGCAATGTCGACCGAAGCGTCGGTTGAATTATTCGCCAAGGACGCGGCTACAACTCAGAAGCCAAGCTACTTCGGTTGTTTGGCGTTTTTTGTAGGCGCGGTAGCTCTTCGCCACGAAAATACGTCATTAATTTTTATACTCACTGTGCAGGATTTGTAAACCACAGGAGACGAAATTAGTGTTCACCTGTCAAACTAACGTGCGGTCATGTGCACACGTGGACCACTCCGCGGTAACTCCTTTGACGGGAATCCCCAAAAAGTACATGAATTACAAAAAATTTCGTAGCATACAAATAGGAAAATTTATTTAATCCAATTCTGCAGAATATTTCGTATGAGAGAGAGAGAGAGAGAGTAACGCTGATTGAAAGTAAGTTATTTGAATGTCTTTAAGATTTATCTTTCTAACAAAATAAGTCGCAAAATACGTCTTAAGGGTGACTAATGTGATATCAACAGAGATTATTTTAGGTTCTGTATATTTTTTTATATTATGTCATAAGACCATTAGATGGTGAATGAGTCGCGCATTTCAGCCGAACTCCCGAATTTTGAAATTGTGGTTTCTTAAGTTGGTGTTTTTTGTGCACGATTTAAATTGTTCAAGTAATATATACAGTTTAACGTATATTCGAAGAAAGACTACCTTTTGTAGTCGTTACCACGTTGTGAATTTTTCCGACGAAATGCTAATAAAATACGTGCAACACCTATATAAATCTCCGAGAGAAAGACGTGAATTCGTGGCAGCACTTCTTTGGGCAAATATTCCGACGGATGGATGAAGTGAAGGTGTAAATCGCTTGGCTGGATGAGTGGCGTTGACGGACGGTCGGATGACAGACGGAGGCGACGGGATATTGTAATTCCGCCCTTAACGAGTTCGCATCCTGCAATAAGACGCACGATTCGCTAAGAAGACCTTTAGCGCCACGATCAGCGCAGAGCTTCCGAATCATCGATCGACTCTCGTTGCATGTCCTTTCCTCCGATCTCTTCTTCCTTCTTCCCTTTTTTCCTCTTCCTTTTTCGCCCTTCCTTTTTCCCTCTCTCCTTCCTATTGCAGCACCCCTGTGGTGATGTTTGCCCGCGTATATATGGCCCTCGCATTGCCTCCGAATACCTTGCGCCACTCACTCACTCACTCACTCACTCACTCACACTCACCAACACACACACACCAATACACACACATACTGCCTATTCCGCACGATCAAATTTCGCTTCGCGCCATATCCAAATTTTCTTGAAAACAATCCCTTAAATGGCACGTGACGTCAACTCAACGTCATGACCGCAGCCATCTTGTCTTTTTGAGGAATTGATAGCTCCAGCCCACATAAAGTATTTCGTTTGTGACATGACCTAAATATCCTTGAATGTGATTTGTCAGTCTTTCTTTTTATGATATTTAGTGTTTTTTAAAGTAAAATCGCATCAGTTTCGAAAACACAATAATAGTTTTGAGATTTGGTGAAATATCAGAACATAGTAACCCAAAATGTATAATTATGCTAACATTATTACTTTATTGATTGTTCTTAATCATGTTTCAGTTCTACTTCACCCTATAAAAATGAAAATAAAACTTAACAATACAAACTTCTGTGAAAAAAAAATTTATACTTAATAAAACATATTAACGTCAATGGTTCAAGTACTTGAGTAAAGTGAAATGTCTTTCAATAAACTCTTTCCAATTGCCACGACATCATGCCCCTGAAGATCATTCACACGTATCAATAAATAGAATTAAAGGAATATGTGAACCTGTTAAGACATTTCTATGAGTGAGGGTCTCTAATTGGCCCTCAGTCCTCCAGATTAACAGAGAACCAATGACAGAAGCAGCACTAAGGTATAATTATTTGAATTTTAGCATAACACGAAATGAATCCGCGAAATTCACGGGTCTCTAATCATTATATAACTCCCTCCCCTCCCCCCCCCCCCCCCCCACAAGCCGTTTGGTTCTTGTTGCTAGGAGGTTTGTCGACATTAGCTTGTTCCACGCAGGCATTTTAAAATAACAAAATCGAAATTCAATTTATTGAAACATTATGTTCTTACTTTTTCTACACTTCTCCCTTTTCTACTTTGTATTGGTTGGTTTTCAAACCTTTTGTTTGAACGGAACGTGAAATATTAATTTTAAGCCACGTAACGTGGATAGCTGCAATATGCAATGCTTTATATACACACATATATATGCGGGAAAGCAAAATGTAAGTTTGTTTATAGTCATAACCCAAAATGTCTATGGGTATTTCTATAAGTTTAACGTTTATATTTAAGAGCTAACAGCTATATTTAAGAGCTACTGAATCATAAAAATCAAAATTTTAAAGAAATAACTTTGCTTGAAGATTAAAATGCATATCACAAGAAACTTCCGGTTTTCAATACGCATTTGACATTTAATGCATGATTTATTATTTGGAGAAATTCGTTTGTTTTGCCTCCACATTCTCATCGCTTCATTTTAAACTAACAAATGCGGTGACATTACAAGTCATTGCTATGTACATATTAAACGCCTGCAAAGCTCTGAGATGAAAGGTAAATCATAAGCTGTAAAAGAGATTTTACAAACGTGACGGAATTACTAATAGTATTCAATTATATACTAAACTCCCAATTAACCCAATGTTAAGACAGGGCTAAGCGCCGTTAGTCCGCTAGCAGCCGCGAGATCCACTAAGCAGACGGGTCAAGCCAAGGAGAAGGATAGGAAGTTGCCAGACCTATCTATGAGACCATTGGTTGGAGTGTTAACGCCTCCACCTTAATTCCACTGGCATAAATGGTTGAACTTTTTAAACAATCGATACAGGACGAAGAAGAACCGGGAAGATAACAAATTTTATTTGAATAATTGCGCCGCGAAATATAAATAACATAATTACGCTCATCACCGTCTCACTGACTGACTCTGTAACGCTGTAAGGTGCCACAGCAAAGAGGTTCTTTTAATATTGACTGTGTGTGTGTGTGTGTATACGTGATCACTTGCATGCTTTTGCATAACTTTAAAATAAATTTAATTTGTAATAAATATTTCTTGTATATTAAATTTAATTGTTTGTTGTATTCGTATTTTTTCAACGGGCGCCTTAGGTATCTTACAACTAACTAGTTATTGTATAGTCCATGGAAATATTTCTACCTACGTTAAGGTTACGCTAGCCTCGGGGAAGAAGCCGTGCGTATTTCTGCTGCCTATAGACGCGGCCTGAAAGTCAGTCAGCACGAGCGAAGGGGCACGAACAGGGAAGGAGAAAAAAAAGTAGGGGAGGGGTGGTAAGGGTAGCGAGGGAAAGACGAATGTCTCCACCCTCTTCTTCCCCACTCCCCCTTCTTTCTCCATTCGTTCCGGTGCACCTACCTTCCTTCCCCTCAGATCTCATTAACAACTCGTCACTAATTACTCGCAAAGAGATTGCGCGATCCGCCCCTTCCCTACCTTTCAGAACACCCACTCCCCCCCCCCCCCCCTTTCCACAAGCAACTCGTCGAGGAGGGGGGGAAAGAATGAAAGAAAGAAAGAAAGAACTGGAGGAACGCATCAAGTGGAGCAACATCGGCGGAGCGAAAAAGGGGGAGAAACAAATATCCAGGAAGGCGACGGGCGGTGCCGAGAAGTTGGCAGCACTTCCGCTAAGCTCGCAGGGCCGCAAGTTTCCGCAGCTTGCGATCAGGTGAATCACGTGGAGGTAAGAAGTTTGAAAAGGGAGCGGCTGTACTCAGTGTTCTTGTCACGTTAATGACTGTGAAGTCGAAAACCGAGAATGTCCACAGCCCTGTGGGTGGCAAAACATGCGTGGTCATAATGGGGTACAGTGCTTATTCCTGGCTGATTCGATTCGAGGTTACGTTCCTAGCGAGATCCTATCAAGATGTTTAGCCAACTTCGAACATTAGCCGTTATGCGGCTGCGGCTTGTTTTCCTAAACGATTGCAAATGCTGTGCATAGCTTTAATAGTATTTGCTGTATGGACTTCATTATTCATCTCCACAGACTAATAAATCCATGATGACTGGACTGTTTCATTAGTTTTAACGTCGTACGGTTATGCTCAGGGGCATTAAAAGTATTAGGCAACGAAATTTTTTTTTTTTTTTTGCTAAGACACGGCTTTCAGTACAACCCGTGTATTATATAGAATGTTCGAGAATCATTGTTGATATTTGAAAGTTTTATTTGTGGTTGGTTTTTAAGTAAGTAGCGTTTTGAAATTCGGCCGCTGCAGCGCTGCTGTCGTCATTCCGCGCGTGCGGGCTGCGTGCCCGCAACTGTTGGCAAGCCACAGACGCCATTACGGGAACATTCGGCCGCGTTTACGTTTGTTGTGAGTTTTTAAAATGCCTCCGCCGATTGAGAATCCCGCCGACTGAGAAATACGTGCTGTGATTCGTTTTCTTAGTGCTAGAGGCGTGAAACGGCTGAAATTCATCGTCAGATCAGCGAAGAAAGCTCCATTTAGAAAACACTGTGACCGATGGAATGGTACGGAAATGGGATAGATATTTTAAAGATGGCCGCACGAATGTTCGTAATGAGGAACGATGCGGGCGACCTTCTGTCATTACAGAAGATTTGGTGTAGAAAGTTGAAAAAAGTGAAAGAGAACTGACGTTTTACGATTTCGTCGTTATCTGATGAGTTTCTTCAAGTCTCGATGGTTGTTAAATCAGACGGGAAACTTCTATGATGAATTGATTCGAAAGCTGTTTGAACGTTACTATAAGTGCCTTAATAATGGTGTAAATTGTGTCGAAAAGTAGATCAAGGTACGGGCTTTCATATAAAAAAGTTGTTAAGAAAACTCTTGTTTTTTATTTATAAACTGCACTTTATTTTAAAAAAACACGCCTCATACATGTGTGGTATCTTAAAATGTTCAGTAAAGAATGAAGTTTTATTATTTGCTAGGTAAACTTCGATATGCGCGTCATTTCAGCTATGATGATGTCAAGACGGTATTCAATCTCTTGTCACGTATTCTGAATATTTTGTGTCGTCCCTTCGAAGTTAAAAAGAGAAACAACTATGGAGTTGTTTGGCTTCTGGGTTGTAGCCGCAATCCTCACTTTAAGGTACTGGATATTTGCTATCTCCTCAGCGAACACAGTATTTTTGACTGAGCCCCATAGTAAAGAGTAAAGTTTTAATGTGACTTTCAGTGATAGTGAGGCGAAATAACACACGGAGCGAGAGAGACCGTGACTGGTATACACCTGTTACAAGGTAGTAGCACAGTAAATCACGTACGGTGCATTACAGCTAATATTAAACATTTTGGATTCGAGTTCTAGCAGTCTTTTATGTCAACAACTTGACTTAAAAAAAAACTTCAACTTAGCTTGTCTTACACCCGGTACAACTTACATCGTACTAGGACACGTGGTAACACAATTTAATGCATTTCAGACTTGAAGAAAACATTTTTAAGTGGCTTTAAATGCTCATTTAATCACGAGCCAACTATTTATTTATTTTCTTAACCGGCGACTCACAACTATATGATAGTTAAGAATGTCAGTAACCATTCTTGCTGTGTGACCTACATAATTTACCAAACCAACCACTGCGCTGTTGAAATTTCCCATGATGCAGTTTAATAGTTCAGAGTGTGTGTGTTGTTGAAATGGTGACTTCCCGGAATAGAAAATCACGCTATCATCCACGTTTCTCAAATCCAAAACGAACGCAGTGCCAAGTTCGCTCAGGGGCCCCCTCATGACCCGCTTTCTATTTCTTTCGTTTTCACGCAGCACCTCAGATCCTCCCCCCTTGCTCGAGAAAGAGGGAGGACTACATAAAACAAAACTTGAAAGACGTATTTCCATGAAGAGCATTTCCTTCAGCAAACCTCTCAGAAAACCTTCATTCCACTCCCCTACCTCTTGTGCGTTGTGATGCCTACCGCCACCTCGCTCACGCCTTCCTTACCTATAGATCCTTAATCCCCTCCCTCGTTTCAACCCCTCATCAACCCCCCCCCCCCCCTTCGTTCCAACAACTCCCCCGACCCACAAAGTCACCACCCTCGGTGTCTTTTCAGGGAAACTTGTGAAGCAGGGTTGGTGGGGAGGGGGAATTTTTGTCGTCACAGAAACCAAGCATGTTCCACGTGGCGGGATGTGTTTTTTCCCCCTCTTTCGTTGCATGTCTGCCAAGAAAGGAAGTCTTAGTCCTGGCGGAGGTTAAGAAAATTAATTGGACGGGTTCCCCCTTTTCGGTGGGTTCCGCGGGATTCGGATGAAAAATAAATTCATTAAAAAGCACGGCAGCTCATCCGTGGGGAATGCAAATAACTGAAGACGCAAGCCAGAAGCGGGGAATCTAGGGCAAAGATCGTTAGAAATGAAACCAGAAGAAAATAAAACTGCTTGCGAATGGTGTCTTTCTGAATACTCGTTGAAATAATACCTCGTTAATAAACAGCTATGCACGAGGCTCTTAAGAATAATTTATGGTTTACGAATTTAACTATGGTCCACAAAGTTCCTTTCACTCAAACTATCCCACTACGAAGTAACTCTAGTGTGAATAAAACAGTTTGCATCAAATTTTATTTAGAGAAAGCTAAAAAATATATATATGCTCAAAGTATTTAGATTTTTTTTACATGAATTCTCAGTACAAGTTTAAAATTGTGTGAATATAAAATTGTGTTTAATATTAAGATTAAACGTTTAAATTTTGTCTCAAAGATAATTTTTATATGCTGGGATTTGCAGTATTAATAAATGACAACATATTCGAAAATAATTCACCCAAAAAAAGAAGAGCTCTCTATTTTTCTTAAGCCAACAACTCTTAGATACTAGTTCGAATCTTGTTATGATTTTATACCCACATATTAAAATATTTTTCATGAGGCTTAATTAAATTGGGTGTCCTATTCAATTTCCGTTGCGTGATGCACGCGCATTTCGTAGCACATCAAAATTTTACCCTAAATCGCCTAAAGAAGTTTAAACTTAATGAATAAAAAATAGTTGTTTCTTAAAGATCGCAGGCTTTCGCACCCATCGCCAGTGGTTGCTTGGCTTCTGGGTCGTAGCCGCGTCCAAGTCAAACATCTCACCGACGTTTCGGTCGAATTTGCATTCACCATCTTCAGGGCGTATGTAACTGTAGGTAACTGCTAGCCTTACGACTGTACGGTCGACCGAAACGACGGTGAAATCTTCGTCTTAGACTCGGCTACAACTCAGAAGACCAATAACTCCATATTTGTTCCTCTTTTAAAAAAAAAAACTTGGAAGGGATAAAGACGCCGACAGAAGGTGTAAAGGCATCTAGCAGTAAGACCAACCCCTGGCTGGTCTCCCGCCTCCCCTTCTGCAATCCACCCATGCTACGAGAGTTGTATTTACCCCTTTAACCTTCTCCCCCCTCCCTTTTTCACCCTACCCGCCTCTCGTAGTCCGCGATAACTCATAAAGCCTGTGGAAAAGTTGCCCTTTCAAAGAATCGACCCCCGGTCAGCGAGGGAATAAGGGGGGGGGGGGGTATAAGCTGGTACATACATGAAGCACTCTCTGTACAGCGGGTGGAAGGGGGTTAGCGGGTTGGAGAGTTGCTGGTTGATGAGGGGAAGAAGGAGGGGGGGGGGAGAGGTTATGTGGCGAAAGCCCCGGCTGCAGCGCAATTAAACTCATCTGAGCAACTTGCGGGAGGGGGGAGCCCGCCCCCCCCTCCCCTTTCGGTCAGCCATCTCTGGTTGCGACCGTGGTTCGAGTCCTAGTCGGACCACATGCGGGGCTGATAGTGAAGCCTTTTGCCACTCGCCGCGGGCACGATTTGCCACACTGGTTCGCACTTGAGTGAACATGCGCCTGTGTAAAAAATCTTAGCTCTCTGTATACGGCATATCGTGGGAGTGGTATAACATTTTATTTAAGACTATTTACTACAAATCATACATCAGATTGAGGGTAAACTAACCCAGCTTTTCTTACAAACGTACGTTGAACTGAATTTACGGATTAGCTCTTGGCAAAATTGCAGAACGCAAAACGCTTTACGCTCAGGAATCGCCATTTTTTTTTGCGTAGGTAGGTGGCGCTGCGAGCGATAAAACAACGAAGCAGTACCTTGCGCATGCGCTCAGATTGTGACCTCGAACCAACACTCTAAAACGCTTACAGTTGATACCCACTATTGAAATATAATATATCGTGGGACATTCTCGTATAGACAAACTGTATATCTTCCTCAATTATTAGAGTTATGGAACTGGAAGGGCTATCGCCCTTAAGAGCGGACACAGAGAAAAAGGTTTGTTTGAATCAAACAAATATTTATTTATATATGGCGAAACAAATATTTACTTGGTGGAACAAAATATTTTGTTAGTTTAACCAAACTCGGTAAGTAACAAAAATAATTTGTCACACCTAACCAAATATACATTTTAAGTGGACAAAATCATTTTGTTGGGTCAACAGAATCTTTCCTGCTACAAAATATTTGTTCGAATTAACAAAATATATATATTTATTTCGCCATTATATAAACAAATATTTTGTTGAGGCAAACAAACCTTTCTCTCAGTGGACGCTATCGCGTATCGAGGGAAATGAGGGGCGGTCGTCGTGGCTGCACTGTGTATGAGATAACAAGGGGGGAGGGAGGGGGGAGGTTGCGGACATATGCCAGTGTCGTCACCAGCTCGTGCTATCGCGCGCGGAGGAGGGCGTTGCGTGGAGCAAGACTCTGGCACACATGAGCCATGCGCCGATAAGATAGACGCCTGCTGCCCCCCTCCCTCCCTCCACCCCCCCGGCTCCTCCTACTCGAGGACGATAATGAGTTGGGCTCCCATCCCCCGAGAGCGAGGTGGGCGCGATTGCAAAGGGTTGCAGCTCCGGGGAGTCTGCGCGGAGATACTCGACCCTCCCCAGATAAACAAGCGGCGTGTGTGTGTGTGACTGATAAACCGAGAGGCGGCTAGGGAGGCGGTTCCTCCAGAGTCGACGAGCGTCATTTCTGTTCCGGTTATCACGCGCCGCTTCGGGTTTTTCCGTTAACCGTCCGTTTGAATTTCGAACCGACGACGCCGCCGAACACGTGTCGAGTGTCTCTCTTGTTTCCCCGATGTCTCCATATGACTGCTTGCTTTCCTGTTTGGTCTCAATCTCTTCCTTCTGCTTCATTTCATCCCGCTGGTTTTGATTTGTATGTTTATCAGACTCGACAACTGTTAACATATTCCATCGCATACATATAGATGATTTGTTTTTTCTGGTTTGGCGTTTTTTTTTTTGGTAGCGTTTTTGGAAATCAATATTCTGAGAACTGTTATTTATTTATTTCAATCTAGATGACAATGGCATGTTACGAAACACCATGCACCAGTTCCGTGTGGCAAATTCAGCTACGATTTGAAGGTTTTTAATTGAGATCACTTTTTTTTTTTAATCAACAGGTGGTTTCCAAAACCGAAGAGAGAGAGAGAGGGGGGGGGGGGGAAAGAGAATTGGGGGAAAGGAGGAGGATATGAAAACTCAAATGACAAGACAGGTGTGACTAGACTATTCATGGCAGACTTCGCAGATAGTATCTCGGAGGAGATGTTTGCCAGACGGCAAGTCGAGGAGCTGGTAGGAGGAGTGCTCCCGAGATGTGGGTGCGGACGGCCTCAGCGGCTCACAGCACGCGGCGAGCACCCCTCCCCCTCTACACCCCTCCTCCCGCCCCTCAGCGGACAAACGCCGGGCAGGCATTGTGAGTCGGATCCCGCGAACAAGAAGAATGGACGGCACCCTCCCTTCGCCGCCAGTAAATTGCCAATAACACGCAAGATCACGTCCCCGGAAGGCGGCGGTCGCGCGCGGAACGAGATTACCTGACGATGACTAGGCGGGAGAGAGCTCCTAATAAATAGATTTCCAGTCCGCGCTTTTTTTTTTTTAATGCCACGCGCGCCAATATAGCGGGAAACTATCAAAACCGGCCCCCCAACTTCCCCCTTAGAACGTGTGTGTGAAGGAGGGGGTCGTAAGAGGGAGAATTAGCCGTTTCGGGCGAACGGGAAAAAAACTAAGGAAGCGTGACGTCAAGGTTGAGAAACCTCCCCCTCGCGGCAGATGGCAGAGGCAAGTCGCATAGCGCACGCGCCAGCTTGCCTGTCCGTTAGCTCCGCTGGGGTAAGACAAGGTCTTAACATTGGAGGGGGGGGGGAGGGGGGGGAAGCATAATTAAAAAGGTGGGCTGGGAAACCTTACCGGTCGCCCCGCGAGACATATGGCACACCCCCTCCAACACACGCGAGGGCACATGTCCGTCGGGAAGGAAGTTCTTTCGGGAAATGGTTTCTGCGCTTCGTTGACGGCGGCGTCGCACGCGAAGGTGTCGGACTTGCGGGAGGGGGGGGGGAGGTATGTTAGAGGGGGGAAGGGAGTTTATCTGCGAGCTAATTGTAGGGGGAAGGGTGTAGGAGGGTGATCTACCGGACAGATGTGGGAAACTAGAGGGGTTCGTTACTAGTTACTCTTCCAGTTGTGTCGGGCGTAGCCGGACCTGGGTGGGGGGGAGGGGGTCGGTGAAGGAGGCGGAACACTACAAATACATTCACGCACGAAGCATCTGTCTCGTGAGAAACAATTCCAGGTAACGTTCCCTGACGCTTACTTTTCTTTATTATTGTTATTTTAACGGTTTTTCTTCCGAGCGAAGGGGGGAGGAAGTGATGTTTTTCGTAACGACAATTTTTTTTTCTCGAGACAAATAGGCGTCACGAAACTTGACGTTCGTTGTTTAGTTTCGCTACGACGCCACCCTCCTGACGAGTTGGCTTCATCCCTTAACATTGGCTTCATCCCTTAACAGCAAACGGTCTCGACTCTTGCGCCTTCTCTTCCGAGATTCCTGATGGCAGTTGCTTATGATTGGCCAGAGAGAATTTCACAAATACGAAATAAAACTAATATACTACTATATACTACTAGTCCCTGAATTAATTAAAATTTTGTATTAAAATATATTTACTTAATTTCCTGAAATAGGTTGTTTCTGCCTCAAGAATTTAATTTGCTTTTCTGAAATAAAATAAAACATCTTTTCAGAATTTTAAGTTTGTTAGAAAAAGAAACATTTATTTGGAAATATTCGGGCAACATTTAGTCGCATGTCATATAGATAATCATAAGCCAGCAATTATTTTACCATTCGTTACAAAGGAGGCCGAACTATCTTAGCTTTTGGATGTATAAAATAATACTGGATGTATAAAATAATATTTAGTGCAGAAAATAAAATTAACAAATATCTATATTGCACCTCTACTTTGATAGAGCTTGCTACATTTCAATGAATTAATGCATGAATTAGGCCGTAATGTCGACATTGGCATTACCAGAAACTATGAGAGGCGATGAATTGAAAAGAGGCAGCCATCCCCTTCTATCGGCTCATTTTGGACGATTTAACTGACTTTTCTTTGACTAGTGACATGTTTTTGACTTATTTATGCAATAAAAATTTATACACATGCCTTATCCGGGACTCCAACCCAGAATCCCTCGCAACGGTAGCCGACGTGCATCCAACGGATGACAACAATTATTGAAACCAAGATGCCGTCTTTCTGATAAATTTTCTTAGAAGAGAGAATTGAACACTGTCATATGATGCTCTTTATTAAAAACAGCAAACTGTATTTCTAATCTAATTCCAAATTATACTCATAAACATTTTGTTTTCTTTAATACATTATTAAAAAAATATATAAATATAAATTCGTGTCTAAAACGTTTGTGCTCTTTGCATATATCTTGCAACACAGCATAACGAAACAAGGACAGCACTGAGAGCAGATATTGTGCACTGGAAAAAGAGAGAGCAAAGGTACATTAGAATGCACACTTGCAATCTAAGGATGAGACGCGCTATAGTTTCTCGCTATTTTTTCCGCGGTCCGTTGTCCAGTAAACTATCTACAACGATGATAGCCTAGATTGTTCGAGACGAGATGTCGCATTCAGACACTGACAGTTGAATAGAGTGACAGACATAATGAACAAAACACAGATTCAAGTAGTTGATTAGTTAATTTTATAATAAGATCCAGCTGTCGGTAAGCCTCTGTCAAAAAAGTGGCACCTCAACTTGAACAGAGTGAATAATACAAATACCAGTGGACCCTAATGGGTGGCATCACGTCATGTGAAACTGTTTGCTCCACCAAGAATACGGGGTAATTGTTCCTCTTTGCGTATCCAACTGTATTTAAACATACGTTTTAATATAAACAAAGAAATCGGATTTTTGTAATGCAAAGCTGTTAACTTACCAAAATATGTTTTATTTTGAAAATATGTGTAGAACTTTGAGGAATATTATTCCCGATAGCAATTGTACAGTGAAACGTAACCAATTTCATTTTAACGTGATTTGAAACTGTACAGTTAACATTTTTTTTTATTTTACAGAAAATGCATTATGGAGCTTTGATAAAAAAAGTGGATACAAGTTCCAAGCAGAATTCGTTAAAATTAAAATAAATATATATTAATATATATAAATATATATTAAAATAAAGAAAGCAGCCGAATGTGTTTGTGATGCTAAGCTGTACTATAACCAAAATAAAATTTTAATTTTAAAAACTTTGAAATAAAAAAACTCTGATATGAACTGGATACGCAGTAAAAACAATATATACCAGAATAGAGATTCCAGAGGTCCGTCATCGCCTTGATGCAGTTGCGGTGTTTTCTGGAAGAAGGAAAAAAAAGCGACTGGTGTAGGAAAATGGGCACGACGCACCAGCCAGCCAAGACTGGGAAAGAGGGAGGGGGGAAAGGTGTATCTCCGTGGTGGGTGCACGATGTATGTACTCCGCGGCCCGGGATGGTACAACGCCGTCACCTGCTCGCCTCTCCCGCACTCATGGGTACACGAGTTGCACGCAGGTTCTGTCGCGCCAGACACGGACCATCGTAATCCCCAGCCCCTCTGTTGGCGCGCTCTCTCTCTCTCTCTCTCTCTCTCTCTCTCTCTCTCTCTCTCTCTCTCTGTCCTTCATTATCAAACCATATTATTCCCCCCTTTCCTCCCTTTGTAACCCACCACAGCTAGCTATAAACCCCTTGTGGCGCATGACGTTGCGACAGCAGGTTCGATTCTCCCGGGCAGCAAATTGCGGCGTTGTACCGTGCAAGTACACGCTTAAAAAAAAAAAAAAAAATTGGTTGTCTGTAAAGTCGGTTTACGGACGATAGTTTAACGTGATGAAAACATTGATGAAATGATTGCATACTTTTATGAATAAAATTGAATTAATTTTTATTGAATTATCATTTTTTTGTATGGATACAAAGGAGTAAAATGAAATCTACAATTTAATTGATAAATTTACTTTTATTTGCACTCATTAATTCAAATATGTTTATTACTTTAACGAAAAGATTATTTTAACTGTAACTTTTATACATGTTTGCTATTTGACTTCTTCCAATCTGTGTTATTCTGTTAAGGATAGGACGATGATAGGAAAAGTAGGAAACGAATGGGAGTGTTTCAAGTTTAATGTGCCTCGAAAAAGTCAAATCGATGGTTGTTCCAATCGAGTGGAAGAGAGATAGATGCGGCGCAAGCGTACAATGAGCGTAACGGGACACTGTGCGTTACGGGACAATGTGCGTTACGGGACACTTTTTTGTGCGTGCAGCCGGAGTTCATCGATTTATTAGACGTTGTCACGTCAAAATTAAAGCGAACGAGTCCTTCAGCACTCGCGAGTGATGGGTGAACATCTAACCTCGCTGACGGGCAAGTACGCGTGTTCTCATGTTGCAAATACACTCATAATACGGAACTCGGACTCGAAATTTAACGTACAATTCTTTAAAATAACGCCGAGCGTGATAAATACATATATGCACGCAAGTTGTGTTTTCAAGTATGTACATTTCTTGACGCGCACCACACGTAGTTTCTGCACCCTCCGCTAGAATTCGCTGCCGTAGCAGATACGTCGACTATTGAATCTTTTGTTTAGAAGAAATAATTTTTAAACTGTATAATGAAACGGCTACTATAAAACCGAAAAAGAGACTTGAAAAAAATACTAAACCCCGGATTTGGACCTGATCTTCAAGGAATGTAATTAAACAGTTAATACTATAAAAATTTCCCCTTTGTCTTTAAGAACTTTAATCCGCCACAAATGGCAGCACCGTGGTAAAATATTTTCGTTTTATGATACTTTCGTTCCATTCACGAAACTACTCCTACCAAATGCCGTATACCCATGTTACACAACAAAAAAAGACTCAATTAATACAATATGTTTACGTTGTCTTCAATTTCTTTCTATTACTCTTTTAAATCTGATTGGCGAAAGGGTTCAAAATTACATTGATTCGTTTGAAAGTATCCTCTGAACTTGCTCAATGTGTGGACGAGAGGAAGTCGTGAATTGCAGCGTCATGTTTTTTTTTTTTTTTTTTTTTTTTTTTTAATCTACGTGAGCGAATTGTGAACTTACCTTAACGCTTGACTAAACCCACAATTGATGAGTTTCTGCATTTACATGCCATTCTTCATCTAGAACAATTTAGAAGTAGTATGTTACAGTATATGTGTTCTGCAGCAATTTTGCAGATGCACTGCGCTTGGTATCCTATCAGAGAGGGGGAAGACTGGCGAAGATTCGAAGAGGCTGGGCAAGGAACGAAGAGGGGTGCAGGGCCGGGAAGAAGAAGGGTCAGGGAGGGAAAGGGCGTACACGGTTGTAGAATCATCTCCTTCCACACGGCCATCTTCTGCAACAACCACCCCCACCCCCCCCCCCCTCCCCCTTCTGCTGCAAAGAAAAGAAGAAAAAAAAAACCGCACGCACGCTCACGCATCCCCTTCAACCGTACCGGGCTACCGGTCTCTGTCTTACGAGTCTTGTTTCCTCCGCCTCTCTCTCTCTCTCTCTCTCTCTCTCTCTCTCTGTACTCTAGTAGCCCCTTGCTTTCTTTCAACCACCTTCCTCCCTCCTGCCTCCCCCGCAGCACTCATCCACACACACATACACACACGCGCGTTAGTACGCGCGCTCTTGCAACCCTTTTTCTTTCACCCCACCACCCCTCCTTTCTTTCGAGTCCTTCTTGGCGCGCAGCGGGGGAGACGCAGATGAAGACCACGGGCAAGAAAATGGGGTGAGACTCGCTTGCCGCGTGGGTGAAGGGGGTAGGAAAAGGGAGGGGCGGGAGGGGGGAGGCATTGATTCTTGAGCCCGGAGAAAAACAGAAAAAGCAAAAAATCAATACGGAAGCAAGCGGAGAGCTCAACGGGCAACGGGGAAGGGGGGGGGGGGCGGTTTATGACTACCCCCCTCCCCTCCACAGTCTTGCAGCCCCGGACCACAGGCACGCCCGCCTCGCTCGTCGCGGTGCAGTGAGGACCCACATCGTGCACGGTTGAGGCTCGGATAGTTTCTCGAACCGACAGACTGCCTACTGCCTACTGGCGACGGGTCACCTTGCAGCTGTAACCCCGACACACAAATTGCGGTTATGTGCATTTATAAAATTAATCAACTCTTAGCTCTTGAAGCGCAGATGCTGGAGCTAAGCGTTTCGCTATGAAAGATTTGATAATTTCGCTAACTGCCGACGACAGATTTTTTTACTGGCTGACGTGCTCTCTCCCTTCTGGAATGAGACCCGATGCGCCAGTTCGCGATTATTCAACGTAATTTAACTTCCAACACCGTCTTCCTTTCCGTAGTTTTAAGCACACGTGCTGACTGGCAAGACTGTGGGGCGACGAATGAAGTCGCCCGCCGCCAGGGGCGCCACTGGTACCAACAGCATTATTGGAACTCTTCTCCGGACCATCCTTCTCGTCGTGTATTGAACCCGCTTGCTTAATGCTTGAAACAATTTTAACCCCGCATGAATGAGCACCGTGTCTGTGCAGGTTTAACCCGTGCCCAACTGGACTACGTATAGTTAAGATCTATAATGACTTAGTCTTAGTCATGGCATCAATCGCTGCCGTGGCTGGCCAATCCCCCAAACAAAGCACCCGATGCATGCTAACGTCCCTGCATGATTAGGCGTGCAGGCTTCGTCCTGAGGCGTACAGTTATGTCAGAAGGACTGGTGGACGCTAAAGACATAGTGCGAGTGGGCCAGGTGGAGAAACCGTTGCAGAACACCCGAATCATGCTAACCTCCCTGCATGATTAGGCGTGTAGGCTTCGTCCTGAGGCGCACAGTTATGTCAGAAGGACTGGTGGACGCTAAAGACATACTGCGATTGGGCGCAGGTGGAGATAACCGTGGCAGAAATACACAACAGTTTTTTATTTATCTTTTTCGAGATCACATTTAATGAAACAAAGGTGGTGGGTGGGATTGTAGTCTGAAGCGGTAAAACTGCATGGCAAAGTGCATCTTGCGAGGGACGCTACTCCCGTGCGCCCGCAACAAAGCCTCGTTTCCCGTCGCAGGGAATCCAATCGAGGGGATTTAGGCCAACCTACCACCCCCCTTTCCTCCCCGGCAGTCTTCCCTCCAGCGTCTGCCCGGTGGTGGGGGGGGGGGGGGGGGGGTCGAAGCTCTAAAGAGCGGGGGACCGCGCGGTCAAAGTAATGCACAGCGCGACCGCCGCACGCCGACGCGGAATAACGCGATTAAGGGCCAATTAAACAGATCAAGAGTATATCTCTGAGTGCTAGGAAGAAGGGGAGAGGGGGGGGGGGGCGTGTTGGTAGGATAGGATATGTCTCGTCAGTGAGCCCCGGGAAAAAACAGGTGCACTGCTGGCGCAAAATATATATATTTTTTTATTTTTATTTCCCTGGAGGTCTGATGCTTCCTACCCGTCGATGAATGCAACACACTCGAGGGGGGAAGGGGATGTGAGCGAGGCCTTCAGTACTCGCTAGTGATGTGTATCATCTGACTTACATAACGAGCAAATTCACGTGTCCTCATTTTGCACATTTCTCTTATAATACGAAACTCGGACACGAAATTAAACGTGGAATCCTTAAAAATAATGCCGAGAGAGAAAAATTTTTAGCTTGATTTGAAAAAAAAAATACTAAATCCCGGGTTTGGACCTGATTTTTGACAAGGAATTTTTTTTTAATACTGCCCATCTTGTTAAAAATTCATCAAACAGTTAATACTCTAAAGTTTCCCTTTGGCTTTGTGAACCCTGTCTCTCCCATCCGCCACAGATGGCAGCGCCGTGGTCAGACATTTCCGGTTTTTTGACTACCGTCGCATTCGCGAAACTACTCCAACCAAACGCCGCATACACAGAGCTACATCACTAAACATCGTTAACCATGTTCGATTAAGAGTTTGAGCAATTTCAAAGGTGGAACATGATTCCCTGTGCATGATTCGTGAATATTAATTACCTCACGAGATCTTCCTGGTAAGTAAGTCCTTGGGAAATGGCAATGATTTTTTTTTTTGGTAATAGTCGAGGGGAACTGTGTACGGTGGGAAACAACCAAGGTACCAATAAATTAAAAAAAAAAAAAGACACCTGCTCGCTCTTGAACACGTGGTCCATTGTGAGTGACGTCACGGGAAATAAAGGCCAGTAACCTCTATCACGTCCTGCGGCGCAGGATGCCAATCGAAACAACTCTCTCTCTCTCTCTCTCTCTCTCTCTATATGTGGTGCCGGTGGGATGTGGAGGGAGAGAAGTGTTTGTAGATAGCCACACAGTGGCCATTGCCCCACGTCGCTCGTGCAGACAGGGGGGGAAGTACTTCCTGAAATACCTACACCGTCCCGGTAATGACCACGGGGGGCGAAGGGAAAGGGATGTCGTGGGTGGCCAGCGGTCCTTGAATCCGTCTCCAGCGCTCGCCCCCGTTTTCGGACTCTGTGTAGTATATATTTTTTTTATTCCCCTCCCCCCCCCCCACTACTCCCTCTCCATAGAGGCCGCGGCCTTCCGGTTGGTGTCTTTTCAGCGGGGCGCTCATTACACCCGAGCCGGAAGCACGAGGAGGGGAAACAATGGCGGGGGGGGGGGGGGGAGAGAGAGATCGCGTGTGAATGTCGCAGGAAGCGGCCGATGAGGCGGTATTGTGGTCCACTCTCGCGCCTCTCTCTCTCTCTCTCTCTCTCTCTCTCTACTCAGCACCTGTCTGTCCGTGTGTGTTCCCCCCCATCCTCCTCCTCCTCCCACGGTGGCAGTTCGTCACATCCTGCTGGGGTCGCCGCCCATACGACACACCCTCAGTCCTCACGCCTTCGACTTCCCTTCTGGGGTAAGCCTTCCTCATAGAACAAAGCGGCACATGCCCAAGTGTGCATTTCCCTAGTACAAGCGCACAGCAAAACCTAGACGATTACTAATTATAAAATTAGCGAAAATGCTGCTGTTACCACCACTGTTGCGTGCGCTTCGGAATAGAAGGCGCGAAGCCTAGGACAATGCAACGTGAATTTAATTTGGGCTTAACGCGAGGCCACGAGACACGGACACACAAACGCCGCAGAACAGGGAACACGTATCGGGGGAAGACATCGGCTAAGGCATTCGTTACGTAACCATTCCCAGCATTTTCCTGGTGTGAATTCTGGAAACCCGAGAAGGAAAAGAGATTTAAAAAAACGAAATCTGAACGACCGGAACGGAATGGATTCGATATCGGGGACTCCTTGGCGCGTCTGCGCCACCTCGAACCGTCCACAAATGAGTCCGGGGCTCGATCCGCAATGAAGCGGAATGACGTAAATAACGGAAAAAAATAACCGTATATCCGCAAGATATTTTTTACATTCCGCTATCCGTCTGCCGCTTCCACGATGCACGGGAACGTGACAAATTACAACCAAGGGAAACTGATTTACGGTTGCGAATATTTAATTTAATTGAAAAAAAATTACAAATAATCCACAAAGTAATAATTCAACACTAGATATTCTTATACGTAAAACAAATTTTTAACTTGTTTAAAACGTACCACCGAGACTTGTACTCGGCTTCAATTGGTCGCACGGACTAGCGTGTGCGTAAGAGCTGGGCATTGCCGAGCTAATCCGTACGGTGCCATCGTAAGCACTCCGTTAATATAAGCTAGACTCGATGATCCGTAGCGTCCTTCAGTCACCCGTCCATCCAGCATCCATCCGTCAGTTAACAAGCCAAGCGATTCACAATCATCGGCACGTCCATCATTTTATTTTTGTACTTAGATGCTCCCAACTAATTATGTAGTAAGGCTTAAAATTTTGAGAAACTTTCTCTTCTAAAGGTTCACCAGTCGAACGATCATGTACGCTAAGCACTTATAAATGATTAGACGAGCTCTAATTTATTTATATGTATTTTAAATTATATTTATTATAACAATTAAATTTATATTTTTGAGTTACCGTGCATTATTATTTACGTTTGTATCTCAGACAATTTTGCTTTCAAATATCGAACTTAATACGTTTTCACGGGTAAGTTAAAAACCACAATACGTAAGTATATTAACAAAAACAAACAAAAAAACTTTTCGAAATAAAGACGATGCCTTGCAGACATTTTTGAGGTTATAATTTCATCCGTCGGTCCGTCGAAAAGTTGAAGCTTGGCAAGGTATTGGGGGACGGACGGATGGAATTTTTTGGGGCCATGTGATTGACGTACGGACGGGTGACGGACGGATGAGATGATCATTGAGAGTCCAGCTTTACCGCGAGATCTGTCTCACGCGATCCGTGTCATTGTAGAACGAACCTTTAAGGGAGATCAGGCCTCGCCATTTTGAATTTTCCCCTCTTTTTGCTATAATTTAAATTTTTAACTATTTTCCCCTTTTATTTTGACATATCAAGGCACAAATCACATCCCCCAGACCCTATATACCATGTTGCGATCACATATTTACTAACAGGCTCCAGTCTGTAAGCGCCGCGAATATAGAACCTATTATTTCACGCGGGTTAACTTCAACCAGTTCACAAATGTTGGGTTCAACAAGTAGCCAAAGCAAAGTCCTGTGCCATGTCAAACCAAAAAAAAAACAACTTAGAACTGAATCTTTATTTATAAAAAATATTTGAAATTGCAAGATGGCGAGGCCTGATCCCCTTAAAAGGCTTGGCAAAGTCAGCCCAATGTTTCCAAAAAATGCTATAAAACAAAAAACTCTGATAATGTTCGCAGGGCTTTCACGGACATTGTCCGAAGCAGCTCGGCTTCTGGGTTGTAGCCGCGTCCTTGGCGGATAATTCACCGACGTTTCGGTCGACATAGCAGTTCGCCATCATCAGGGAGCAGTTACCTACTGTCGGTGAATTATTCGTAGAGACATGCAAATTTCGCGGATTCATTTCGCGATAGGCTAGCTTCAAAACAACTACACCTTCGCACCGCTTCTGCAATTGGCCCACATTTTATCCGTGGAACTGTGAGCCAATGGGAAACACTAAACCAAGAAAAAGCCGAATTACGGACAGCCTAGTTGAGACGTCTCACGCGTCAGTATAGCCAATGGACAGGTGTCATTTCCGCGAGTATTTAAAGGACTGTGGAGTCCATCCTAGAGGTCAATGAATCCGCGAATTTTGCAGGTCTCTGATTATTCGCCAAGGACGCCGCTACAACCCAGGGATCGAACCCAGAACCAACCACCGTGGCTCGCCACTCTGAGCTGTCACGCCAGTCCCCCCGAGGAGATAAGAGGTATAGCAACATCGCTCTCCTGCCCCTCACCCCGGCCCGACACCACGACCCGGTGACGCGGGCTCGGGGAACACACAGCCCTCTGCTAATTGACAGCGCCCCTCGAGTAGACGGCAAACACTCCCTGGCGGCCATTTTCTCCGCCCGTCCGGCGGGGTTCCTTTTCGGGCCGCCGCGGGCGCTGTCGGCGCGGCGATGTTATCGGGGACCCGTGACTGACACCCTGCAGATTCCTCTTCATCACCGTCCAGGTTAAAAAAAAAAAGATCCTGCTGTTCACAGACCCCGAGTCTGGCGTCTGAATAATCCAACTCTCGGTATAGGGTAGCCTAAGATGCACATAAAGTTCTGCCATTCCCGATTACACCCGAACAATTCACCTTCGGCCAACCTCGGGTTTATATATATACATATATATATACATATATATATACATATATATATATATATATATTTCTCTGTTTATTTTAATGTAGCTGTACTAACCTAACTAACCGTTCATAGTGTTTTAAAGTGTTTTAATGTAGCTAACCTAACCGACCACTTTTATATTTGAATTCATTTTTCCTGCGCAAAATTAAACAAATCCCGAAGTTGGCCGAAGGTGAATTGTTCGGGTGTAATCGGGAATGGCAGAACTTTATGTGCATCTTAGTTCTTCCCTCGGTTATACGCCATTTGGTGGGAGTAATTTTGTGAATGCGAAGGAAGTAAAAAAAATATATATATATATCTAACAATTACGATGCTGCCATCTGTGGCGGATGGCGAGAACCAAAGTTCACAAAGACAAAGGGATACTTAATAGTATTAACGGTTGAATTAATTCTTACAAGATGGGCGCTATTTTAATAAAATTACTTGTCGAAAATCAGGTCCAAAGCTGGAGGATTGCTATTTTTTTATTTGAAAATTTATTTTTTAGCTTTTATCAGAGCCGTTGTATTATATAAACTATAATTTTGGTCTACTAATCAAATGATTCAACAGGTGACGTAGCTGCTCCGGCAACGAAGTCTAGCGGCGGGTGCGGAAACTACGTGTGATTCGCGTCTTGAAATTTAGTTGAAAACATAATTTGCCGTTTTTTTTATCGCGCTCGGCATCATTTCAAATAATTCAAGGTTAAATCTGTGTCCAAGTTTCGTATTATAAGTGTATTTTCGACCTGAGAATACACGAATTTGATCGTTTCCGAGGTTAGATTACACATATCTGGCGAGCACTGAGGGACTCGCTCACATTAATTTATTTGCTATTAAAAAAGTATAAGGAAGGTAAGTTGAATGTGTTACAAAAATGAACCTACCACAAAAATACGTTAGTTTTTTTTTTCTCTATAGAGTAGTTTCTCGCTCGTCTAGGTTAGCTTAACTAAAATAAAAAGTTTATGTTAGGTCAGTTACTACAGTAATACTCAAAATCGTTAAGGTATTATAATTTTCGTCAAATGTTGCTCTTAAATTTCTTGGAATGGAGAAGGGGGGCTAGGTTCATTAAACTTTAATTTCCTGTGGCATTTTGCTAAATAGCAATTTGGTTTTACGCTTCAGTTTTTGTAATCGGTTAAGTTAGCGTTACATTTGCTCAAGTCTCGTTTTACTTAAAAGTGTGTACGCGATAAACCATCACGCGATTAAAAATATATATATATGTTTTAATAATATTTAATCAGAAGGTACTGAAAAAGTAGAGTAATTGCGTCACCAGGTATTTTGAAAGACGCCCTGGCATACTTTCGACGGCCTCGCTGCATAATACATACAGAGTTGTTACCTCGACTAACCCTTTCTGGGCACAAACAACGCCTCTTCGACCAATCAACGACGCTGTGGCGTCTCACGGAATAAATTAGTCGTGACGTCATTGTCCGTCCTCGTGTCACCCCGAAACAGTTTTTTTTTTTTTCTTGTTTTTTTTTTTTTTTTATCCGCCAACCGGATGTCGGTCTGCGCGGGCTTCATTTGGAATCGCTCCAACTCCGCCGACTGAAGCAACGCGGGGCGATAGCGAGCCGCGTTTTCTGACACCCGCTGCTTTCAAAACCGCGATGGATCTTCATTAACGTCGTGTGGAAACGCGTGTTAAATAAGACGTTAATTTTCTGTGCGTTAAGGGGTTAAAATATAATCCCGTAAGTCCCGCTGAGCTCTTCTGTCAATATTATTTCAACTGTCACGAGTCTCATCACTATAATTACATATATTATGTTACTAATAATCTCATATTTAAATATTAAAATTTGAAAAAAAAAATACCTAAGGAGTTTTTACATTTTTTTATAAATACGGAACTGTTTGGTTTGCTAAGGAGAAAATTAAATCATTGCAATGATTATGTAATGTAACTTCATTAACGCTACCATAAAAATAACCACCCAATCAACTTCAAGTAGCCCGACCTTACGTCATAGTTATCTGATCATGACTGCCCAGTTATACCATCCAATGTTTTATTTTTGAAGCTAACAGAAGAAAATGGCTAGAGAAAAATGTTTACAGGTGATCACATCTTGCTAAAATCAAGTTCGTGGCGAGTTTCTTCCCCATCACACCCCTGGATCAGTGGTTCCCAACTTTTTCAGCTGGCGACCCACCTTTCGATGAACGCCGGCTGCACGTATGAAAACGTGTCCCGTTACGCACATTGTCCCGTTGCGCGGTTTCCCGTTACGCTCATTGTACGCTTGCGCCGCATCTATCTCTTTTCCACTCGATTGGAACAACCATCGATTTGATTTTTCGAGGCACATTTAACTTGAAACACTCCCATTCGTTTCCTATTTTTCCTATCATCGTCCTATCCTTAACAGAATAACACAGATTGGAAGAAGTTAGATAGCAAACATGTATAAAAGTTATAGTTAAAATAATAAAACATATTTGAATTAATGAGTGCAAATAAAAGTAAATTTATCAATTAAATCGTAGATTTAATTTCACTCCTTCTTTCTATCCATACAAAATAGTGATAATTAAATAAAAATGATTCAATTTTATTCATAAAAGTATGCAATTATTTCATCAATGTTTTGTTATGACGTTGTCACGTTAATCTATCGTCCGTAAACCGACTTAATTGACAACCAAATTTATATTTATAATGTAATATCAGAATATGTAGTTGATTGTAAGAAAAGTAGTATCGAATTAACTTCGCCGCCAGTGAGGACAATATTAAACACGAACCCGAGCAAGATGTGGCGTCAGTGACCTCGTTATGAAGGAAGCCGTGTCGAAACAAGGTCACGTGGAGTGCAGGGGTGGTAGTGGTGGTGATGGGAGCTAGCCTGCTCCCCCCCTCCACCATTGTACTGTCCTTGTCACCCTCATCCTGCATGCGTCAAGACGGAAGTTGCCATTCGGCCAAGTGAACGAATAAACAACCGCTCATGGCGACTTCCTTCTTCGTTTCTGCACCCGCGGCGGAGGGGGGCAAAAAACCAGGATAAAAAAAAATGTAGATAAATAAACAGCATCTACTGAGCGTAGTCTCTCCCCCCTCCCCCCTCCACCCACTCCTCGTTCCCGCGGCGCCAAAACAAGAGTTAAAACCGCCGCGACACCCGACACTCATACTCGTCGTAGGCCAGTAACGCAATTAAGAGGCCAGTTTAGCGAACGGCGGGTTAATGGGTGTGAGAAGCGTTGCAACTTCGCCGCTGGTACTCCCCCGCCCCCTCCCCCCCCCCCCCCCGCAAACCCTTTCCTCATCTTTCGCAGAGCTGGTTCCAGTCCACGAATATTCTAGAACAGCGGATCACAAACATTCTTCAGCTGGCGACCCACTAGTGGGTCGCGGAAGGGTTACATGTGGGTCGCGACTCGATCCTAAAACTATCAGAAACCATCGAATAAACCATCAGAAAAGATAAGTAAAATCGAAAAAAATCGTATTGTGTGCAAACACATATCTATTGTTAAATAAATAACTGTTTTGCTACAAAATGCTTATATTTTGTCAACCATTTTCAAATCAGAACACAAATTTTTTATCAATAATCAATCGGTATCTTAAAAAAAAAGCATATATTTGATGGTAAATGATATATAAGTACATAAGGAAGGCAATCGATACAAATAAGGTTTTTTACTCCACCATGGACCGATATACCGTGGAGTTATTCCTATAAGGAAGGGTGGATCGCAAGCTACATTAAGCCTGCATGAGTATAAACTTTAATTAAATAAGAAACCTGATAAACAAATAATATGAAACAAAATATTAAGACACCTAATAAGAAACCCCCAATAACAAACAGGAAAGATAAATATTCAAAAATACAGAAAAAAAGCCAACATTAGGCGATGTCATAATGAATGATATTAAAAACATATACAGCACAGAAAATTCTGTGGAAGGAATCAAAAATGTATTACAGCATAGACGGACAAGGTGGGCTAACAACTACGAGACAGTAGAAACAAGAACAGTAAATAAAGACTAAAAGCGACAAACAGTTAGCTCACTGTGTCAGTCTGTAATGTAATTTTTTTTTTTTTAGTAATTTTCTTCCACGTAATTTTCTCTGCTGTCCATGGTTTTAAATTTATTTATTTTGACATCTCCTGATTTTGGCTGGCGTTCTGTGTGTTTTGTATACATCTTTCTTGTTCGTTATTGTGGCATTGCATCCAGTGGTGGATCCAGGATTTTGGTTTGGGAGGGGTTTGACCCAGCTGAGGCTAGGCTTTATCAAAGCAAACACTAAAACAATAGTGGACCCAGATGCTTTTGGAGGGGGCTTGAGCCCCTTAGCCCCCCCTCTGGATACGCTACTGATTGCATCAGCAATGGCGTATGTCGAAAACTACATCTCGGATGAATCTTCCGAACTACCAAGAACCATTCAAATAACGTGCTGAAAAGTTTGGCAGAGCCGTAGGGCGGTTATTTGTGCGTCTCACGCCCGAAGCAGAAGAGCTGGTGAACGTCTGGCCGCGTGGAAGTCTTCGGCGGGGTTCCCGAGCCGTGATTCCTCCTCGGTGCTTGCGTCTAGGAGGAAGGAAGGGAAGAGGCCGGTGGAGGGGTGGGGAGGTGTCCACGGACCCCCTCCTCCAAGGGAGGGAGAGTGGGGGGAACCCCCTTCGCCAGAGTGTCGCAGTCCTCTCTCCTGATGGACCACATCCTCCGCGCAGCGTCGCCGCGGTTCCCACGGGCTGAAGCCGCGAGCGTCTTCACGACCTCCGGCACCCCCCGACGACACCCCCCGACACCCGACACCCGACACCCGCCGGAACAACGCAATTGACTCCCCCTCCCTCCTCCTCCTCAGCCACTCCTCGCGGTCCTGCACTTCCGCCCGTCGACGTCCTCCCGTCCCCGGAGGCCGAGATTCTTCGGCCCGATCCCAACCTCCGGGATGACTCGATACACAACACGCTTTATGCTTCACTTGGGTCCAAGGGTGTACGCCCCGCTCCGGGTCATTTATGTCATGCTTAATATGTTCCACGCGGTTAAGTTTGCCGACTTTTTGATTGGCTGAATTTCCACGAAATTAAAAAAATATATATATGTACATACATCGCATATTTTTTTGCGTGATCAGCTGTCAAAGTTCCATTTTATAACGTATATGTGCAGTATGGATAAGGATAATGAAATCACATGTAAAATTGGAATATTTTTTAGGGTTAAATTCAATTTTACTGGCTACTATGTATGTGATATGGTTTAATTTCATTCAGAAAAAAAAAAGATTTATTTTAGCCAGCCTTTTAAAATCATCTGAATATTTATGACTGTAATTTTTTTAATGAAATTAAATAAACAGAATTGCCTTTAAACAAAAAATTCAATTTTGTTACGTTATCCGTCTCCGTTTACGTGCCATTGTAATCGGCGCCGCTGGCTAAAAAAAACTCAGAAAATTTTGCGAAAACGCTAACATCGGTTGTTTCCGAATTTTAGCTTAGCGGATCCCTTAGCTACGGGATACACTAAAAGTTCATCGTAACGGAAGCGGTTATCTTTGCGTTGCATTTCTACATGCTTCCAATGCACTCGAAATCTCTAGTGATGCGACGTTCGCATCCACTGAAGCTTTCCTACATCCATTAGCTTCGGAATGGTGTTTTATTTGGTTTTGGCATAATATTACTTCAGAATTTTGTCATCAGATTTGTCGAAAACAGAAATAGTGTAAGTTACAACTCAAATAGAGACAACGAATAAACTTGAATAAAGTATTACCGATAAATAAAAATTAAACCTATAATTATATTTTAATTTTCTTTATCAGTATTTTTAATACTCAGGCATATAACAAATTTAAATCAATGTGACATTATTAAGTAGCTAAATCCTTTCACCTCAAGCCTTTGTTGTTTTTATTTCGCTGAATCTCCAAACTATCAAGACCCCATATTTTCCCGGTGAAAATTAGCACGGCCATCTGTCAACAGGCAGTGATGGCAATAAAAATTATTTGGAAATCATCCATCACTTACAAATGCGACGTTTACAACGTGGCTGCATTCGTCGAGGGACTCAGGGAAGTGTGAGCTTTGTATTCGGAAACAGCCCTGTGATCTCAGCCCCCCGGGCGAAACATTCTCAGATTTTCTTTTCCTTCGCCGATTACGGTTTTTGAAATGTTTTGTCGATTGAAACTGACCTAGCGATGATCCCAACGATTGACGCAGAGAAAAGCCATGTTTTCTGTTTCCTTCGCCGATTTTCAAAAGCGGAGGTGCTGACTAAGCAATTTTTTAAACATGTTTTGTTGGTAAATTATGTAATTTGATAAAACGGAACGATCAGATCTGATCTAAAGCATATTCAACGAATGAGATGAATAAAACTTTGGTTTTCAAAGGTGGGGGTGCTAAACTCGGCGGTCGGGACTCCGCCGAGGGCGAAAAGGGCCAAGCTTCCCCTTGGGGGGGGGGGGGGGGGAGAGACTCAGCGAGTTAAATGTGGTCCGGCCCGGTTTACTATAACTCGGCGATACGCCCCTATATATTAAACCATTTAGCGTACACCCGCTGGGTTTTCGGGCGTCGGAAAGGAAGAGGGGAGGAGAGGTAGGGAGGGAGAGAGAGAGAGAGATATGTCGGCAGGAGAGAGTGACCGCGGTGCTGATGAGTTGGAAATGAAGAGGAAATGAGAGGATTTTCTCGCCCCTCTCCCCCCTCCCACCAAGCGCGCTAGGTCCGGCGGGCGCCGCTTCCTCAGGTCAAGATTACATCCGCCGGCGCCCTCCGTGCGGACTGACCACGCGGCCTGTGCGCCGCGCGGGTTGGCAGCCCTGCGCCGCGCTGCGGGGGAGGTTACGCGCGCCAGGGTTGGCGGCCCTGCGCCGCCCCGACACCGCGGCCGACCGCGTAGCCCGCGGCTGTTGGCCGCCGCCGGGAAACGACAACCTTTTTTTTTTTCATTTGCGGTTTTCACACATCTTCCCACTGGATGCCGCTGCCGAAAAAAAAAAAAAATCAAACGCGTTAGAATCGAAACTTCACGCATCAATAATCCCACTCGATCGATAAAATTAATTTGTACGATAAAACTTATCATTCAATGTAACAACAGTAAGAAACGTGGTGACGTAAAAAAAAACATGCAAATAGAGTTACCTACAGTTGCCTGACTATTTACTTTGCTCGTTACCCCCCCCCCCCCCCAACACAACCTTCCTGTAAACGAGTGCCCCACTCCTTGGCGTTGCACTTTTAGTTACGTTCTGATGAGTCATCGCCTCGACTCATCCTAAGTTTTACTTAAATAAGACACACTTTTTTTTACGTTTTCTTCAGTGTACGTTATCTAATTACAATGAAAGCGACCATATGTTCTTTTTCAAACAAACAGAAAATTATTTTATATTTTAAACTGGTACAAAGGTTTTTTTTTCTAATTTGGGAAATTATTATCTATTTTTAAAATGAGTTTCTTCAATTTGTTTATTGTGCCTTTAACTATTTATTGGATAAAAATACGAAAATACTGTTTTCATTAGGACATGCACGAAATATTTGTTATGAAAGCCATATGTTTCTTCCTACCGATATTCAATCTTTTTTTTTTTTCGGTGCGTTCTAAAATTAACACGCCCGTTGACAAACGACTTGTATAAGGGGCCTATCACGTAAAACTGCGAGTTTCTTTACTTTCCGACGAATGCATGTCAGGAAAAGATATGCAAAAAAAATGTATTCAGCGTCGTCTGTAGATCTAACTTAATTTGTCTAAGTTAGAACTTGATGGTTATCATGAGCAACCGATGGTCCACGGGCTATTTTTGGCCCGCTAAGTTTTGGGTATTGGCCCGAAAAACCAGCAAATTCAAATCTATTAAACAATCAACATAGCACATTATGTGTAAATGTGCCCTTTTTTTCAATTACTATAGCTGAAAGCTTTGATTTTACTGAAAAAATGTACCTTAGCTTGTGCTAATGTTCTGCCTTAAACAAAAGTAACATAAAACCAGAGAAATTTGTTTTTCTAGTTTTGTGATTAACCCTTACTATCTAAACTTTAGTCACCTCTGACCTAGGTTTTTTTTTAATTTCTTTAAGTAAGTACCCTGAGTTTTCACTCGGGATATTTTTTTTAATTCGCCCTTTTAAATAAGGAGAATCAGCACAAAAATTTGGACAATCGCACCACGCATAGAATTTTTTTTCCACTCAGTTCGTCTCTCTACGTGCGTCACTCGTGTATATCATTCGTATTCTAAGAACACATCTGCAGCAGTCCGCTCGCAAGATTAAATTTCCCACCGCGTCCATTCCGAGAAATGTTCGGCAGTGTTACCAATTATTGACGGCGTTAACGTCTTCGAGAGCGTTCAGCGAAACAAGACTGTACCTGGACTAGCTTGATGGTTTTTAAACATCGCCTATTATTTGATGATTATAACACTGTGCGTGGATTGTCGCCGCCATCTGGGATTACATTGACCTTCAAAATTGACGCAATCTTAATATTATCATAATTTAATGATTTTTGCTAAGCAAAGTTCTTGCAAAAAATAACAAACACGGAATATGTTTCTTATCTCCATGATATATTGTTGTGCGATTGTGCAAATTATATAAGAAATGTGTAGATAAATAGTGTTTCACCGTGTCTAATGAATACGATACTTTTCTTCAGAAACTACTTGTGAATACAGTATCGATATCTTGGTCCAACTTAGTCACTATCGTACCCGTTCACATCAATTCACGTATATAGGCATGCTTATTTTTTCTTTGTTTTGCAAAGGACGTTATCAGCTTAACAATCAGTCTTAATAATCTCGTGTGACGACGTTTTAATCTTTATCGGTATACAGTGATTATGAAGTCCTGTTTTGGTGAAGTCGGTTCAAATTGTATCTTCGGTGAAACACACTATTTATCTATACCTTTCTTTACATAATTTGCACAAAAACACTACATTTTACCATGGAGATAAGAAAAATTAAATTAAGATTATCGCTAAATCCTGGTTTTTGTTGTAAGAACTTTGGAACTTTTTTTTTACTAAAATTATATTTAAAAAAGATGAATTATCGTAATTAGTATTATTCGAAACGATACCTGCCAAAATGGACTCAGGTGAAAGTATCGGAATGGAATATTTTCGGAATCGAATAATGTCGGTATCGATAAGTATCGGTAGCCGAAAGATGATCGACTGTTTGTCGTTGCCCCTATGCCCGAGACTCGCGTGGCGAACAGGAACGAAGTGCGCTGGGAGCTTGTGGAGGGATTTCTAGACGGGGAGGGGGTCGGGACGGAGGAGTAGGGAGGGGGGAAGGGAGCCCAAGTCTCTTATAATTGAAATTCATTAAACGAAATGTAACAAATTGGTGCTGTCCGGATTTCTTCACCTCTCCTGCCTTCCTCTCTCTTGTCCTGGGTGTGAGAGAACTGCCGCACCCCCTCTCCTCGCCGCCGCCTGCCGTCGCTTCCTCATTACTACAGCATCCTCCGGGTCCTAGTCCCCCCCCCCTTTCCCGGGCCCCCTGCGGCATAGGCAGCCCGCCAAGCCGCGCGCCTGAAGGCGGTCCACGCGCTCAGCCACAACTTTTGCATTCCGAGCAATATGATCAATACCACCACGTGAAGCATAAATAAAAACAAATATTTCAGTATTTATTGCCAAGTTAGTGGTTTTTAACTATTAATACTTTCTGTAGAAACTTTTTTAAGCGACACTTCTTTAGACGCATTATAAAAAAAAATATGAAAATGAATTTTTACGTTATCTTTAAAAGATTTGTGCAATGGGAGTGCATGACTTGATGTAAGTTTTTGGACATACGCCATTGCTAAGAACTTTTTCTGTTGAAGAAAAACTAATAAATAAAATAAATAAATAAAAATAAAAATACTCAAAAAAAAGATACAAAAAACACACAAAATTAAGCAAACAATTGCTGTTGTCAACAAGGATATGAACACCACAAAATATTCCGAAACAGGAATATGGTCAGCAAACAAAGAAAAAACAAAGAAAAATGTACTAAGAGAACGAAAAAATCCCCACAAATGATGACAACACAAAAATATTGAAACCCAAAATAATTCAGCACAACAGTTGAAGCGAGACAAAAAACATGACAAAACGAAAAAACAAACAAATACAATAGTTTTACCTAAACAGAAACAAGCGACGTTTCGGGAACTGCTATCTGCTCCCGTCCTCAGGCAGAGACGCACATGGTACGGAAACACAGGTGCGACTGAGAAGGGGCTGGAAAATGAGGGTATTTATCAGAGAAAGGGCAAGATGTAGCCCTTTCTCTGATAAATACCCTCATTTTCCAGCCCCTTCTCAGTCGCACCTGTGTTTCCGTACCATGTGCGTCTCTGCCTGAGGACGGGAGCAGATAGCAGTTCCCGAAACGTCGCTTGTTTCTGTTTAGGTAAAACTATTGTATTTGTTTGTTTTTTCGTTTTGTCATGTTTTTTGTCTCGCTTCAACTGTTGTGCTGAATTATTTTGGGTTTCAATATTTTTGTGTTGTCATCATTTGTGGGGATTTTTTCGTTCTCTTAGTACATTTTTCTTTGTTTTTTCTTTGTTTGCTGACCATATTCCTGTTTCGGAATATTTTGTGGTGTTCATATCCTTGTTGACAACAGCAATTGTTTGCTTAATTTTGTGTGTTTTTTGTATCTTTTTTTTGAGTATTTTTATTTTTATTTATTTATTTTATTTATTAGTTTTTCTTCAACAGAAAAAGTTCTTAGCAATGGCGTATGTCCAAAAACTTACATCAAGTCATGAATTTTTACGACGCGCGCGCAGAATACACAGAAATTTTCTCAAGATGTAAAAAAAAAGGCTACACACAAAAAAAATTATGTGCTTTTAAATCTTACACTTTAGTGAATTATTGAATACTGGTCCATATCATTAAAAACATTTATTCATCATGAATATTAGTGTTATAAATTTTTCAAGTGTCTTTATATAAGTGGGGTTATGTTCTCGTACGTATAATTCATTTGCATTATCAATTATAATTAAATATTCTATATATTTATATCTTTTCATTATTAATTAAAATTTATCGAGATTATTTAAATTTTGTATTTTTTTTTAATTTATACTTCTCAACCGTATTCTTAAAATCACTCCTGCCATTTTATTGTTTTATTTCTATTAATTATTTTCATGCAAGTATAACTTCTAAGGCACGTACATAATTACACGCACCCATTTTTTCCAGTCTATACTTAAAAATAATTATTTTGTTTTGTGCTATTTCTTCTAGTATTCTTTTAATTTAAATGATGTTTTCATGCCAAGTCACTTATTTCATTGTGCTTATCAGTCATGTTTAATAAGACATTTTCCTGTACGTTTGGTCCGAAAAATCTCTTGAATTTTGATGTTCCGTCCCACATTTTCTCACCAGATACTTACTAAAAGTATTAAACATTGCTTGAACTTTTTGCCGCTATTAGATAATATTTAATTATCTGTTGAGAAAATTTGAAACGAAACACAAAATGCAAGAGAGCTAACGTGAATAATTTTGCAGGAAAAGCCACTAAATAATTTTAATGACAAGTAACTGAATAACTAACTCGGCGTGTGTATGTGCTTGTATGCGTGCTACTGGGGCGGGATGATAAGTGCGACGCTGGCTGGTGCTTCTAGCGCGGTATCACCTCTAAGCGCAAGGCTATGAACTGATGCGTAGTCTTTTCGTCGTGCATAGGGAAACTATGACATTTTAGTGGTAACCATAACATTAAATGACGGAGGAACGAAGATAAAGTTGTAATGTAAAGTCCTTTGAGTGCTTTCAAGAACCTGTACCGGATTTTTCATGCCTAAATAATGTTCTGGAAACACGCGTTTTAGCTATTTTCACTCTTACAAACGTACAGTTTAAAAAACGTAATCCGTGAACAGAACTACTCATTCGCTCTCAACGTACATATTCCTAAATGCTTTTCTTGAAAAGACACAACCTTGACATCTTGAACAGTATTTAAATCGCACGGTGTTTTCTGAAGCTCTGCACACCGTATGTGTGCCCAGGTAGGCGGGGTACTTGAATATTATAGCCCATGGATTAGTTCTTTTTCTAAACAGGTAACCTGATCAACGTTGCCCATTCAGCCAGCTGAATATCACCCCCCCCCCCTTTTTTTTCTCTCAATTATTTCTGAACGAATAATGCTGTTAAGTTATTTGACTATCCAAGTTCTTAGGGAAACAAAAGTACTTTTTTGTTTAAATTATCTGAGCGGAAAGACAAATTAATGCCCTGTTCATGCGAGAGACTATACTTGACCGAGTATGGGGCCATAAATACTAAACCAATTACGAAAAAAATTTGACTCGTCTATATAAAGTATAGTCTACGGGTAGGTATTTTTGCTTTCTAACCTTTTTACGTTTGCATGTAAAGTTAAAATTGACAGTTACATAAATAATAAACAAACTAAGCAATTTATATATATTTTTTTTAAATTATAGCTGACTACGGCTAAGTACGAGGTCGCGGGGTCGTAGATTCATGCCCCACTTCGGATATGAGTGTATATATATTTGTTAATTAGTTGGTTTTTGAGCTATCCTCCACTTATTCATTCCGCAAAATTAGAACAACATCAACAATGTCAAACAAACCACCTGTGATTGTTTCATTTTTACCAGTTTCCATTCCTGTAATCTCTCCTCTCCGCCAAAAAGTGGAACAGTTGGACGGCATTCACCCATTTTGTGAATATAGCCTACGTATACACACACATATGTGTGTGTCTGTGTATGTGGCTTTTTCTACGTCTCCAAGTGTCTAGATTTCTGCCTTATCAAAAAACTTTCCACTCGAACAGAAAATAAAATTTACATGTTGGTAAACTTTTTTAATACTTTAAATGTCGTAATGTGTGGTCGAACCGCTAAAAAAATTTCTTATAATTTTCTATGCACTTTGGAAAACACTTTACGATGTGCCGTAATATGAACCTAATTGCGATCATAATGGCACGTGACTGCAGGGAAACTATCGCGGCGATCTACAGTCAGCGTGTGTTTGTGACGGTCCTTACACAGCTAAGAGCTGTACTGCTGGGTCCGAGCCGATGACTAAAGAGGGGGGGGGGGGGGGGGCAGCCCGCCACGTGGTTTGGCGAAGACGCGGGCCTGCGCTCAGACCTGAGAAGCCTACAACTCACGTAGTTTCGGTTCCCTACCAACGTTCGTGCAACTTCGGATTTCTCTCAAAAATTGAAATTTAAAAAAAAAAATCTAAGGGTTAGGTTAGGTTAGGTCAGTCACAACATGCTTGTTTTCATTGGAAACTTCTGATTTAGCGGCTGAAGTGGCGTTAGTACCAAAACGCAAAACTTCGGAAATGTTCGGAAATTCTTGCAGGGAACCGAAACTACGTGAGTTGTAGGCTTCCCCTCAGACCTGTTGAACCCTGCAGATTAACACCAGTCTCGGAGCTGCGCAAACCGCGGGGAACCCGTTCTCAACGGAGCCCCTGAAAGACTTCTCCAAGATGCTTGCTTCTCTTTACAAATAACACATACCAAAAAAAATTATATATATATATACGTTCTCCCTTCTTAAAGAAGTGGCAACACAGGAACAAGGAGGGTCGACCTTGCTCTCCTTGTCACCGCCTTTATTCCGTCTCTCTCTCTCTCTTTCTTACTCCTGGTCCCCTTCCTCACCTACCCTCTTCGCGCCCTTTGTGACAGATTCTCGTAGTGTAGTCGATCCCAACAGCCAAGATGCTGGTCGTGTTCGTGGGAAAAGTGGGCTACGGCGCAAGTCAGTAACATCGGTTGATAAGTGGTGCGAATGCTGAGCCTGGGAATATGCTGATTAATTTGTTTTGTAATTCATTTTAATGATCCTTTTTAATATCACTTCCTCACAACTCACTTTATTTAATATGAAATATAACATCCACAAAAACTAGTTTATGTGTGAGTGCTACTACTCTACGTGTTGTACTTGTTTTACACACACACACACACACAAATATATATGCTGCTATGATATGAAAAAAAAAATCAAAAATAAAATTATACTGTTTCTTCAGTGTTTGTAGTTGAAATAACTATTCAGTCCATAGTTTATATTCTCGTGTTTATTGTATTTATGTTATTGCATTCGCTGTGATCATTAATCGCGGAATGTTTTTTTTTCAATAGTACTGCGTTATATTTAATTATAATAATTAGATATTAAAAATTAATATTAACTAATGACGAGGACTTAAGTATCTGTTCCCGTGGCAAACGAAGTAATTATGATTCAAGTTATTAAATGTAATTTTTAAAAATTCTTCAGCGAGAGAAATGTTTGTCTGCCTCAAAGAAAATAATTATTCTAGTTAGATTAAATTATTCGTTCAAGATGTTGGCCTATAGAACCTATTTTGTTTCATATCAAATTTAGATCAGGCACTAAAATAATTTATTTTTATGATTTGTTGGACTAGAAAATTATTAATAATTTTTCCTTATTGCCACAAACTCTCCATTATAAAACAGATTATTTATTGATAATTTCCACCGACCATCAGTGACGAAGATTGCACCAGAGATGACCAGGTATCACCAGAGCACGTCAAATTACAGGGGCTATTTAAGATTCTAACACAGGGTCACATGTCCCCTTTCCCATTCCTCTGAAATAATGCTTACTATTAAAAAAACTAAGCATCTTAAAAAAAAAATTAGTATAATACTAGAACAATCATTTTTTTTCCTTAAGGGTTCGAAATTGTCCGTGTTAAGTAATTAAATCGGTTGTTAGCTTTATTTATGCCTTAAGATGGAAAAACAAGTCATAAAGCACTGCAGCGTAAGTTAAAATGTGGTTTCCAACGACACCAGAAACATGTACATATTTTTTGAACCGGCTGTATTAAGATCTAGTACCAAAACAGGAACACTGTTAACTCGAACGTTTTCTTCAAATGATAGCACGGTTTTGCACGCAAAGGGAGAAGTGTTAGGAGGGGGGTGGGGGGAAAGACCGTTACGCCCAGAGAAAGAGAGAGAGAGAGAAAGAGGGAGAGAGAGAAAGAGGGAGCACTTCCTTCCGTTCCCTGGTCGGGCCCACCTTGAAAAGGCGAGGAGGGCATAAAGAACCCTCATGTCTTGCAAGACGTTCGCAGACCCCCCTCCCCCTCCCCCAGCCCTGCTCCCTCGGGGCGTGGCCAGGGGGAGGGGCAGTCAGAAAGCCGTTGATTCCCGGGAGCCCGCCTCATCCGCGCGTGCGAGGGGTTGCAACCTCTCCAGCCGCTGCCGTGTTCCCGTGTCGCTGGTGCGTAGCGCCTTCCGTGTTCCGTATTGCACATTTTATAACATACACGTACACGTTCGTCCGTTCGAAATATTAAATCTCAGAAAGTTCCCCAAACCGATTGCCTCGAAATTTTGACACGACTTTGCATTCGAATACGCGCGTGTTTACTTATACACCTATATCACACCTGTGACAGGTAAAAAGATAGATAAAAACAAAGATACGTAAACACATAGATTTTTAATATTTTCATTGCTATAGTGTGACCTATATGTATGTGTATATATGTATATATATATATATATATATATACTTATAGGTCACACTATAGCAATGAAAATATTAAAAATCTATGTGTATATATATATATATACACACATACATATAGGTCACACTATAGCAATGAAAATATTAAAAATCTATGTGTGTATATATATACATACATATAGGTCACACTATAGCAATGAAAATATTAAAAATCTATGTGTGTGTGTATATATATATATACATACATACATATAGGTCACACTATAGCAATGAAAATATTAAAAATCTATGTGTGTGTGTATATATATATATATATATACATACATATAGGTCACACTATAGCAATGAAAATATTAAAAATCTATGTGTTTACGTATCTTTGTTTTTATCTATCTTTTTACCTGTCACAGGTGTGATATAGGTGTATAAGTAAACACGCGCGTATTCGAATGCAAAGTCGTGTCAAAATTTACATATATACATATATAGACGAGAGAGATTGAGCGATATAGATAGATATATAGAGAGGACGATATATAGATATATAGAGATAAAGAAATATATTGATAGATAAAGAATTGGAGAGCGATATATGTACAGCTACTTCAAACACATTGCAAAAAAATTATTAAAGCATTGCAACGCTTTCCGGGCATTAACTAGTAAGTATATACATAAACTAGTCCCTTAAACTAATGTCAGATTATGGAGAGAGCTAATTTAAACGACTTCGAAGTACAGGTGCGGACTGGAGTAGATTATCTTTAGTAATTTCGAAGAAATTTTTTTATGTTATTTAATTTTTGTTCTAGGGGGATTTTAGTGAATGAAAAATTAAGTGGTGAGGAGGTCGACTGCATTTATATTAAAAATATATAATTAACATAAATAACTATATAAAATACACCAATTTTTATTTACTATAAAAATTCCGTCTAACAAGTTCCATAAAAAAATCTGGGGAAGTGCGCAATTACCTATTTCATGTTTAAATTAAAAGTTTCTTCCGAAGTTTATGTTCGCCCACTCAGGTAAACGCAAATAGGTAACGGAGATTCTGGCCCACCATAAATTCACTTTATCCAAACCAACACCAACTAAAATCAGATCAGCTGTACTCACCATTTCTCTCGTTGCTGCAGCCAGAAACAATCGTAGCTAATCTCAAAACAAGGCATTTAAAATGTCTTCGTGCCTTTAATTAAATATGACCTGTCCTGTCCCCGAAAGCCGAACAAACGTGCTCGAGGCTCAAGTGTGAAATTCAAAGTCTCGTGAAAAGTTCTGCACCGCGCCCGGGCGAGGCCTGTACACTCCAACAGTCGCCGGCCCATTTGACTCCCCGCGCGCGAGGCGCTATGAGGTCTCGCCTCAGCTAGCAGCGGACTCCGAACTTCACACACAGACCGGCCAACGTCTTTATATAGTTGGGCAGCCAGCTGACACTTCCTATTGCCAACTGTCACGTAATCTCTCTACACGAAGAAACTGATTCCGCACTCCCGCGCAACTCCCCAGCGATACAATAGAATTAAAAAACCACAAGAAATGATTAAAAAGCTAGGATAAATAACTTCGAATTAAAAAAACTAAACCAACAATTAAATATAAGAACATTTAAATATTTAAAAAATATATTAAACAAGTAAACAAAGATAAACTATTTTATTTTTATTTACATATGAAAAAGTTTTAAAGGCGAAACAGTATTTTGGCTCTCATTGAACCGCCACTCACTGGTACAGCATTTTTCCAAGTCGTTATTTTATATTTACGTCAAACACTGTTCAACTTGTGAACCATTGAGTTCTTTAGCTTTTCAAAGTAATAGAAAACCTTATGTAGGCATATAAATATATTTATTTATACACCAATAAAATTCAATATTAGGCAGGTTTATTGTGTTTATTATTTACTTACACGGTACAAAAATAAAACTATATTTTAACACTAATTTTTTTATGAACACCATCAGTAAAATTTTAATATATATATATACATAATGTTTTAATATATTAAAAGCCAGTTCAGATACTTAAAAAAAATTACTTAAAAAAATTATATCCACACAGTACCTATACCGCATCGTACTTATCATCGTTGGTGATATTCTGCTGTGTAGGGTCACACACAGTGCGATGCTACAAGTGAATTTGCCAACCAGTGAATGGCATATTTGAGGTTAATTTTCTTTAGGTTTTCCACGTCAGATAGATCCATTTTGCAGCTCCTCAAGCAAATGTTCCAGCAGTCTTTGCTTCTAATGGCGCTAGCGGATGATACGGAGCCTCGATTAACTGAGAATCTACTGTATTTATTAAGGCCCCTTCACACACGCGATCAGTCCGAACTACCGTGTGTGGGAACACTCAGTCCAACCAATCAGTCCATCAGCAGAGTGCCGTTGGCAGACATCTCTGTTTGTACTGTTTAGTTGCGTGCTGTTTTTTTTTTTGTTTTCCTTTTTTTTTCTAACTAAAAGTTCAACTGCAATTGCAACATCCAAAGTTTCTTCCATTTCTTAAAATGAAACGACACGTCCAACAGGAAACAGGCGACCACGAGACTGATCGAATGTGTGGGGGCTTTTGCACTGGAAGCTAGTGAAGTGCACCCAGTCGGAATCGAACTCTCGAACCAGGCGCCTACAACCCAGGTGTTGAGGTCGAGTCTAGGTATACGCACAGGTAGCGGGGGTTAAGGTAAATAAAGAAAGGAAGGGGGGGAGGGGGGTAGGTAGGTATTCGGGTTCGCCGCGCCCCTCAGCGACTGTTACCGGAGAATTAATAACAGTTACCTTCCTGCGGCGAGCACTCGAAGGTCGCTAGCAACACGGGCAATTTGACCTGAAAAACCTCCCCTACCGGCGGCTAGCAGAACAATTGTTGGAATCGGTGGGGCGGTAAAAAAAAAAGGGGGGGGGGGGTTACTGCCCTTCGAAGAACCGTCGGTACGGCAGATGGATCAGGTACCACCTCTTCTTCATCTCTTCTTCCGCAATCTTTCTCCGTCCATCACTGCCTCCTTTTCCTTGTCTCTGCACCTGGTTGTTAAAATTAGTTTTAAAAAAATAGTTATCGCGATGCTTCACGTGAAATCTTATAAATTTTTTCCCAATATTTTGCTGTGAGATATACGTAAAGCTACTCAAACTAATTAAAAAAATATATTTTTTTTAGAAAGAAACATGACTCCAGTTTACACGTTTCTTGAAGTCAAGAAAAAATTCACAGTTAAATTTTCTTACCATGCTTTACTTGAAACTAAAGTTTGGGCCTCAGGCTATATTAATAATTATAACTTCATAGAAAATTTGAGTGAGTTATGACAATTTCATGGACATACGCCATCACTGTTTGTGATGGGAAAAATTACTAAATGCAAAATAGGAAATAATAATGAAAAAAATAAACCCAAAGAAAACAAGCCTAAATCAGCTGATGGACCCTAAGATAAACGTAATAGGGTATCATGAACAACACAACGGCGACAGTATAGACAAGCACATTTACATTTAAATATCAGGCAGTACAAGAATTCCGTGAAAGGAATTTAGTCATAAAAAAAATAATAACAGCGCAGACGAACCAAGTGGGCTAACAACGACGTGACAGTTTCAACAATAACAGTAATTGCAGACAAACCACCAAACATGGACAAACCAGCAAATACACGAACACAGCAGGTTTCCTTTTGGCAAAACGGTTGCGACGTTTCGGGATCTGGCATCTGCTCCCATCATCAGGCACAAAACAGACTGATGGCGTGTGTCCAAGAACTTTTATTAAATCAAAATAAAACCATTGCATGAATCATTTAAATAACGTAAAAAAAAGGGGGTTGTCTGTAAAGTCAGTTTAAGGACGATAATTTTACGTGATAACGCCATAAGAAAACATTGATGAAAAATTGCATACTTTTTAATTTTCAAATATTAATTAGAGTTTTTTGCAAATTTAATTTAAATAATTTGTTTAATTATAATCACGAACAATTAGTTAAAAAGCCCGCCTTTAACCTGTTTGATATCATAGAAGATTTTCTCGCACGGTTCCTTGCACGCTCGGCTGAGGCGGAACGTGACAATTTTTCGCGTGTGCAGCCGGCGGCGTTCATCGATTTATAAGACGTTATCGCGTCAAAAAAAAAAAAGAACGAGGAATTTCTGAATTTTTCAAAGTATTTATTTTTATTTGACGAGTCGAAGGAAGCACTTGATTGTAATGTCGCGTGACGGGGATTCGGACAAGGCGGGGGGGGGGGGGGGGGGGGGGGGGGGAGTGACCGTGGAGAAGTGTTCTGGAACAGTCTGGCCTTTTAATATATATACTGTATAGAAGTCGCGAGTGGATAGGATTTACTCTACGTTTTTCAGAAGCGTATAATGAGCAGCTTGGGAACTTCACCGCTGCAGTGCGCTGCCGTAACGCCCTGTATCGTCTTAGTTGTTATTTACACGTTAGAGCGCAGCACTGTCGCCCGCTGTCATTCCCCGCACCCTCCACCCATCATTCACTGCAGCTCAAGGTCGTTCAACGGGAGGGGGAAGGGGTGTTTGAAGGGTTCGACACTCGTCCGCTAGGGACCACCACAAGTCGATGCCCTAGAGATGGTGGCGATTGCGGCGGTGAATTAACCAACTACCTCAAAACCGTATTAGAAATTTTAACCTGGGCTGGCGACTTCTATACAGTGTATATATTCGAAGGTCTGGCCGAACAGGGTGTGGCGGGCGCTACAGGGTGTCGCCGAGGTCTGCGAGGTGAACAACACCCTGTGTCTGTTCGGGTCGCCGCTTCGCCCCCTCCCCTCCCGCCCACGAAGGTGTGGTCATGCGGGCGCGGGGAGCCGGGGCCACATACGGGTCCCCGACGACATCGCGCGCGACGCCCCAGATACCACCCCTCCTCCCCTCCCCGCGCCGTCGCGTGAGACGCCGCGACACGCGTTCACTCCTCCTCCTCTCCTCCGCCGGCCGCGACGCGCCTCGGTAGCGGACACGACCGTGTCAAAACACGGGAGAATCAAAGACAAAACGTTGTTTGCTTCTGCTCTTGTTGAATGGAACGGAAATGTGTGACCGCGGTGTGCTGCCATCAGTGGCGGAGGGCGCGAACCAAAGTTCATAAAGCCAATGGAAAACTTTTACAGTATTAACTGTTGTGAATTTTTAACAACATGGGTAATATTTTAATGAAACTCCCTGTCGAAACCCAGGTATTAGTGTTTCTCCAAGTTTTTTTTATTAGTTTTTATTGGAGCCGTTTCCATTATATCGTTTTAAAATTTCTGTCTTCAAAAGGAAGCTGCTCCGGCAACGAATTCGGCATTGCTTCTAAATCCTTAAAATATTTTTTTTTGTGTTGTCTTTTTTTTAATTTTTAATTTTTCGACATGGACTGAGTTAGGCTGGTTTTCTGTGTGTTTAAATATTCATATTTTATTTTTTTTATTTTGACCGTTATTGAGGCTCCTTGTGACACCCATTGTAACCAGCAATGGCGTATGTAAAAATAAAACACATAGTTAATCGATCTCCCCCATTGGAAGAACAATTAAAAAAAAAACCAACAGGTTCTCGTCCGCGCCAAATCAGTCCCGAGCGATCTCCGCCAATGGTGGCCCGAGCGGTAAGATCACTCGCCTCTCCCGCCGAGGCGACGAATGGGAAACGGGACAGGCCGTCTTGCGGCGAGTCCGCGGGTTTTCTCGGGGTACTTCCGGCTCTTACCCCTTGCCTTCTCGCCCGGTCATTCTTCGCGGTCTCTTGGCTGACCCCCGACCCGGGCCCCGCCTGGTCAGGGGCGTATCTGCGTCAGCGAGGCGATAAGGGTGATAAGTGGCTAGGCTCGCTGGTGCTTCTGGTGCGGTACCGCTCTATGAACAGGCGCGCGGTCTTCTCGTCGTGCATACGACAACCGTGAGATTCGAGCGGTGATTATAACACTATATGCCGAAGAAACGTGTGCTACAAGTCCACTGGGTGCATTCAAGAATCTCTACCGGATGTTAAATGCCTGAAAATTTATTCTAAAAACAAGCGTTTCAGCCATTTTACACTCTTCTAAAAACGCAGTTTAAAAACGAAATACGGAAAAAGGAAGTAATCTCTATTTCGTTTGTACACCGGGTGAGGTGACTCAGTTGTTAAAAGTTCCCGGGTGGCATTTATTAAGGATTTTTAAGGATTCTGGTAGTACCGATTCATAATTCTGAGAGTTCCTGCCGAAGTACCCCGCGGGAAAACGCGAAACTAGTTCCTTATTGCATAGCCTGAACTCGAATAAAACCATTAAGATACTAAATTTAATATCAGTCGATGTTCCTCCGATAATATGGCGGGAAAACCCAAGATTCTGAGATTCCTTGAACGAACTGAGGAAGAAGAGGAACAAATTGACTCATAACGGAAAACCTTACCATTATTAGTTCGGGGTGTGGTGTACATACTCCTGTGCTGGTTTGAGTATCCAGTTTGGGTTAACATAATAAAGCTACGCCATCCATCAACAAGCATCAATTTAATTTTTATTTAAGTATGTGCATGCCAAACCAGTTTCGGTCGTTTTTTTTGTCCATCTCTGAATCTGAATTATTTCCGAAAGTGTCTAATTTCGCGTGTGCACTTTTTGATGACAGCTTGCACACATTATTAAAAATAAGAGGAAAATTACGGTGCACATATGATTTAGAAAAAAAAGTGTAAGGTCAACATCTACATCTACATTTCCACCCCCTAAAGCAGAATTTTGGTCTTTCTTGGTGAAATTTCGCACACTTGACGTTCTAAATAAATGCACTTTTTTTTTTTTACTAAAGCTATTGAGAAGATATTTTCAGGGTTGAGTATCGAGTCCGTAAGTACGGACCGGGGTGGCGTAGTGGTAAGGCACTACACTCGCGTTCTGGAGGGGCTGCAGGTTCGTGCATCCTCATTTCGTTCCTCCATTGTTTCTCGAAATAACTGTAGGAAAATAGTGGTATGTATCCTACCACAGGCCTTTGTCGGTTCCTTCCTAAATAACCCTGGTTTGAGTGTACCTGTGATCCCGTCTCCGAATGACCTCGCTTGTCGGTGAGACGATAGGTCCAATGAAAATTTAAAAAAAAAATAATTAATTAAATATCAAAACAGTTAACTTTGAATAGCCATCACTCGTTCAACCGTCAGTTTTGGTTGTCCGTCATCGTCTTAAAAAAAGTGACAGTATCAAATAACAAATGGACATATTTAAAATTGTCCATCAATAAATTTAACCCCTACTGTATGAAACTGGAAGTGACTGTATTGTGTAACTCTATGTAGCCTATTGCTAATTTTATATATATTGAAAATAACGTCGATCATTTTGTAAAATTTAATACAATATGTAACGTATTATTGAATTTTAAAGTTTTTCAGTTTTAATTTTCGACCAAAATTCCACAGTTTAATCTCGTTACCGTTCTTTAGCATTTTGAGAGTTATGTTATCCGTCGTTTTTGTTTTATGTTACAAACCTTGGTGATACATATGTAGTTTATCCAAGTTTTAAATAAGTACTTCAAGGAAACGTTTTCTGTTTTGCTACTTATTTTTATTTATTCACATTGTTCAAGGAAAAAAAACTTACGTTTAAGGTCCTTATGAAATTCATTTTTAACAGACGATAATTATGCTCGCGGAGGTTATCCTCTTAGCCCGCATTTCCTGATGTTACTAATTTATGACTACTTAGTATTTTTAAAAAATCTTGTCTTCAGTTAGAGATGGCATTGTGCATCATCGTGATAGTTTCACTGATAGCGGAAGTTCGAGTCACACTAAGTCCGCCCCCTTAAAGGCGTCGATGAAAAATGTAGCGTCCCAGGTCTTCCAGAAACCTGTTATTATGTCTTCTAAATATTTCGACACAAGAGACGAGGACAAGATATAATTGCTTCTGAAACGTGCAATTACAAGGTCGTTCTGTCGCCGTTAAGATTTAACAGCGGCTAATTAAGAGTCATTCCTGTCTCGTTGAGGAAAGTCTGAAGTTCTTGGGTGAATTTTACCAATAAGAGCAAACGCAGTTGTGTTTTTAGTTTAAAATTAATCTCACGAAGGGGGGAAAAAATCATTAAATTGTTTTATATATTAAGATGTGTGCCAAAATTCTGTCATTCTGAACATCCAGATCATACAAGTATCGGAATATACTTATAAATCATATTTTATTTCATAGCTTTAGCTAAACTGGTTGCATACTAGCGTAGTTCTTCTAATGACTACTTGTAAAACTACGCGCCAACGTGTAAAACTGCGATTTACAAAGTACGTGAAGGAGTTTACCGACAGTTCACGATGCAGTTTGGTTTTATCACACCCACATGTGTTTTCTGAACTTTATAGTGCCTTCTTACTTAGTCTCTTTGCTGATTATATATATATATATATATATATATATATATATATATATATATATATATATTTGTGTGTGTGTTTGTTTGTGTGTTGTTCATGCTTTACTGTAATCTTACGACATCGGGAAAAATAGCATGTAGAATAACCTTAAAATTATGAGTTCTAAATCACTAGAGTGGAATCTGTATCTTTTTATGTGTTTTTTCTGGATTTCGAAATTCACAAATAGTTAAGTTAAAAACGTATGTAGGCCTGCAAACATAAGCTATTATCTTTCTTGCAATTGCAAACAGTTTTTCTATGGGAAATGTTGCAAATGCGTTGAGAAGGTGGTGTATTGCAGGTGGCACACAGGGAGTGTCAGGGTAGCGGAGGAGACGTGTGGCTGTGCCGCGCGCCCGGGGGCGACTGGGGACTGGTGCGCGAGGGGAGGGCAGGCAGCTGGACAGGTGCTGACTGCAGCCAGGAGCCTCCCCTCCCCTCCCCGGCACGAGCCCCCCACTCCCCCCTCCAGTGGCTCGTGATCCGCGACGGCAACTAACAGCTGGCCCCCTTCTCTGTTTGCACCTTGCAGGCCCGGCTATGGGGAACTGAGTGCCCTCCGCTCACACAGCGCGCCGCAGGAGGAGAGGACGAGAGCCAGCCAGCAGAGGGGGAGGGTGTTCCTCGGCAGGGCCCCCCCTCCCTGCCAGCCGCGCGCGCCCCCCCGAGCCAATAAGCGCACCGCTTTCTTATGATGTCATCAGAGGAGGACGCAGAATGCTTCGGGTTGTACGGGGATAAACTACTGAAGAAAGCGAAGCGCACGAGGCAGCGCGTGGACGCGGGCGAGCCGAGGAACAGCTACTCGTCGATCCCGAACTTCAGTTCGCGGCCGAGCTTCCTCGGCGGCGGCCTGTACGGCGCCATCTTCAGCAGCGCGCAGGGCCAGCAGGCGCACTTCGGCGGCCTGTTCGGGCCCGCCAAGATGCTCAACGAGCTGCTGGGTCGGCAGGCCAAGGACGGCGACGGCGACGCCAAGATCTCCGCCGCCGACAACAACAACGGCTACGACTGCCTGAACGCGACGTCGGTGATCCGGCGCGGCCTGGACGAGGAGGACGGAGCGGACAGCCCCCCGCCGGGCGAGCTGGCGCACCACATGCTGCGCGACATCCTGCAGGGCCGCAAGAAGGAGCTGCTGCAGCTGGAGCAGGAGCTGCGCAGCGTGGGCGCCGCGTCGCCCGACAACAACAACAGCATCACCAACAACAACAACAACAACAACAACAACGAGCTGAAGAACGGCGGCGCGGCGGGCACGGACTGCAGCGACACGGAGCACGCCCAGCAGGAGCAGGCGGGGCTGAACGGGGACCCGGACGCCGAGGCCAGCGGCGGGGAGGACGACGCGGCGGGCGGCGCGGACGAGGCGCTCGACGACGCCGGCAAGGGCGACCTCACGGACGACGCGCTGAACCACGTGAACGGCGGCGCGGGCTCCGACTCGGAGCAGTCCCTCCCGTCGCCCGGCTCCGACTGCCTGCCCAACGACAAGGAGACGGGCGAGGACTCGAACCCGGCGCCCGGGGACGCCAAGGACGGCCAGCCGTCGCCGTGCGCGCCCTCCGCGCTGGCGGCGCCCAAGCCCGAGCAGATGGAGCTGAAGCGGGCGCGCGTCGAGAACATCGTGTCGTCGATGCGCGCGAGCCCGTCGCTGCCGCAGCAGGTGAACGGCTGCAAGAAGCGCAAGCTGTACCACCCGCAGCAGCACGACAACAGCGCGGCGGAGCGCTACGCCTCGCAGTTCGGCCTGGGGCTCGGCCTGCTGCTCGACGACGACGACGAGCTGGCGGAGCCGCCCGAGGTGCGGCAGAAGCGCGTCGAGAAGAACGCGCTCAAGAACCAGCTGCGCACCATGCAGGAGCAGCTGGCCGAGATGCAGCAGAAGTACGTGCAGCTGTGCACGCGCATGGAGCAGGAGTCGGACTGCCAGGACACGGAGGACGTGGCCAGCGACCTGGAGCCCGACGACGACGACGGCGGCGGCAACAGCCCCCCGCCGCCCGAGAAGCCGCGGCCGGTCGTCTCCACGCCCGTCAAGGAGACGTCGGTGCCGTGCTCGCCGGCGCCCGTGCCGGCGCCGCCCCCGGCCAAGCTCGCTCCCGCCAAGCTGCACCCGCACGCGTCGCACCTCGGCGCGCACCAGCACCCCATGATGCCCACGCTGAACGGTGGTCTGGCCATGCTGCACCAGCAGCAGCACCAGCTGCAGCACCAGCAGCACGAGCCGCAGCAGCAGCAGCAGCAGCCGCACCCCCAGGCGCCGTACCAGCACCCTCACCACCAGCACCCTCACGCGCACGCGCACCCGCACGCCATCAGCAGCGCGGCGGCCATGTACCTCGGCCACAAGCTGTTCCTGGAGCAGGAGGCGCGGCTGGCCAAGGACGCCGCAGTGGCTGCCGCCGTGGCGGAGCAGCAGCAGCAGCAGCAACAACAACAACAACAGCAACAACAACAGCAGCAGCAGCAACATCACCACCAGCAGCAGATGCAGCAGCTCCAGCATCAGCAGCAGCAGCAGGTGCCGCCACCCCCACCGCCTCAGGCGCCTCCGCCCCCGCCGCCCCCACAGCAGCAGCAGCCGCCGCCGCCGCCACCGCAGATGCAGATGCAGAAGGCGTCGAGCGTGTCGAGCGACTTCGCGGAGCGCTTCTCCGTGTTCCGCAGCAGCGTGGCGGCCATGGCGCCCGTGTCGGGGCCCGACCTGGAGGGCCTGGCGGACGTGCTCAAGACGGAGATCACCGCCTCGCTCGCGGGCCTCATCGACTCGGTGGTGGCGCGCTTCGTGCAGCAGCGCCGCTTCCTCGGCAAGCAGTCGGAGGCGGCGGCGGCGGCGGCGGCGGCGGCCGAGCAGCTCAACAAGGACCTGCTGGTGGCGTCGCAGCTGCTGGACCGCAAGTCGCCGCGCACCAAGGTGATCGACCGGCCCGGCGGCGGCAGCCAGGTGGTGCCGCGGCTCAACGGCAGCGCCTTCCCGCACGGCGGCGCCACGCCAGAGAACAACATCAACACCATGAACCTGCAACACGTGCGGCCATCGCCCAACGCGTCCATGTTCCAGACGCCCAAGGCCCCCGGCGGGGGCGGCTCGGCGGCGGCGCTGTACTCCTCCATGAGCGGCGGCGGGCCGCACATGAACCCGTACTGCGTGCCGGAGAACAGCCGCGAGGGCATGCCGGAGCAGAACGAGGCGCTGAGCCTCGTCGTGACGCCCAAGAAGAAGCGGCACAAGGTGACGGACACGCGCATCACGCCGCGCACCGTCAGCCGCATCCTGGCGCAGGACGGCATGGCGCCGCCCCCCGGGTCCATGGAGGCCGCGCCGCCCGGGCCCGGCGCCTCAAAGTTCGGCGGCATGATGGCGTCGACGAGCGGCGGCGCCGACTCGCCCCCGCCGCCGCCGCCGCCGCCTCCCCCGCAGAGGCCCTACCACCCGCCGCCACCGCCGATTCTGCCCGTGTCGCTGCCCACCTCGGTGGCCATCCCCAACCCCGGCCTGCACGAGTCGCAGGTGTTCTCGCCCTACAGCCCGTTCTACCACCACCAGCAGCAGCAGCAGGCGCCGCCGCCGCCGCCGCCGCCGCCGCACCAGCACCAGCACATGGCGTCGGCCAGCCCGCCCGACCCGCGCGGCGAGACGCCGCCCCTGCAGCACCCGCCCACGCTGCTGCACCCGGCGCTCATGGCCGCCGCGCAGCACGGCGGCTCGCCCGACTACGGCCACATGCGAGGCGGCGGCGCCGACAGCGTGGACCGCACCTCGGACTGCAACTCGGCGGACGGGCCCTACGACGGCATTCAGCCCACTATATCCTTTACCAGCCAACCACCCTCCTCTCGCAGTAAGTGTGGCTTCTGGTGCTCCCGTCAGCCCGCGATGTTGGACTGTTTCTGGGCCTGTTTCATTTGGAACGGGAACGTTGCATTTCATCTCTGTCGTACCTTAAGTCAACACAAGGTTCAGACCATTTTACAGTAATAAATGGAGAGTTCCAAACTAACCATAAAATTAGAGTTAAAAATTACACGTGAATTTAAATATATACGGTATTCTTGGCCAAATCTAAATCCTCTTGTCATATATAGTAAATTCTGTGTTCTCTCTTTCTGCCCATTTTTATTAAGTTTTTTTTTCAAATACGCAAGTAGTTCCAAACCAAAAAAATAGCAATAAAAAAAGTCCAACATTGTGAGGGTAAAGGGTGCATGATACTGTTACAGATTTATTTTTAAGACATGTAGTTTTGCATTATTTTGTTTTTATGTTTTATCTTAAAATTGTCCTCATTCACATCACATTCATTTTCACTAATTTATTAAACTCATGTGGTCAAATTGAAATCATTTTGCAAGGATAACTATATATTTAACATTTAGGTTTTCTTTCAACATTTTTGACTTTTTTTAAAAGATTTATTTCTTTTTATTTTAAATTGCAACACGGTAAAATGATCATAACATTGCATGCTAATATAAATAAAACGTATATTTTTTTTAGGAATGTGTTTTTGCCTCACTAAACTCCAGCTTTCACAGAAGAAAAATTCGGCAGTATAAGTTAGTTGTGCTTGACTAGTTGGCGGTAGAATCCAAGTACTCTGAGAAACGTAAAAATAAAATTATTAAAAAAAAAGTAAGTCATATGGAATGCACAATAGATTACAGGAATGGTGTTTGACCTTCTGCAAGCCGAGAATGAACTATTCATACTGCGAAGTCAACAACTAGTCATTTCCTTTCGTCCCTTTTCTTCCTTCGTCCTCCCGTGAGCCATATCTCCGCGCTAGGGGCGGGACCACAGATCAAGAAAAGACAAGTTATACACGTGCCCATGTGATCTTTCTTCTGCATGATTCATCGTTTCCCTTCTATCGTCGTGGTCATTGATTTTTTTTTTTTTTTTACCTTTCGGTGATAGCAACTCGGTATTCACAGGTATAATTTGATGCAAAAAAAAAAGCTTCCATGGGCGAAAAAAAAAGTGATTCACAACAGGCATTTCTGAAATAAGAATAAAAATATTTAGATATCAGTGTAATTTACTGTCTTTTTTTGCCTGCATAAAATACTTTGATTAGATATCCCACTTATGGAGAAAAAAATTTATTTTCCTGTAGACGCGTCAATCTCAAAAGTAATTTAATTTTTTTTCTACGCAGAAAATTTTATGTAAAGTAAAAACTTTTAAAGGTTTTCAAGTCGCGTTATCATTTAAATTTACTTCAAACAGACTAATAAAAAAAATTCGTGCATTTTGTATATCCTCGAAGTATAAATTAAAATTTTACCGAAAGGAGAATTTGAAATCGTGTACGGACTGCTTGCTTAATGTATTCTTTTTCTTTTTTTCTGACGAAATCGAGTACTTCTCGAATAACGAAGTCTTTTTCATGGGGACATAGGCCGAGTCCGTCTTCATGTGTGTCCGGTCTTCTTTATTCAAACTGCCTGCACGTGTCCGTTTTTCTTTTCTTTGTACTAGCTATCCAGATACGTGTACCTCACATGTGCCTTTGCCATTGGACAGTGTCATGAAATGAAAACGACAGGCGATTTTGAGAAATAAACACGTACGGCTTTCTCAGAACAAAACGTGAATAAAAAGTGTGCTGTATCAAACTAAGTTTTTATTTTTAAAAATAGTTGAAATCACGTCGGTTTCGAATATTTTAAATTTGAACGTAGACGTTTCAGCAAGACAAAAGATAAAACTGACACACAGATATTCAGAGCTGAACTGAAGCCTTTAAAAATAAAATAAAAGTTCTAAAACATTTGACGTATTTTTCTGCAACTCAGTTTTATTGTAATCTATTCAGTTCATTTATCACGAAGTAAAACTGATTCGTAGATGTGTACCGACAAAAATTCACAGTGCGCGAATAATTTCTCATGCGTATGTTTAGTTTGGGGACTTTAAGCGAGGTGTATCCAGACGAAACTTACGAACAGGGAAAAAAACTGCGAACATAGTAAGCATGATTAGGTTCAGAGTCGTGGAGAATAAAAGCTGTAACCTTGTTTTTAGTTACAAGGTATAACCACAAAGAGATGATGGGCTCTTAATTTTGTCGCTCGATAGAAATCTTTGTCTGGGTTTTGCGATATCACGGCGAAACAAACCTATAAAGGATCTTAATATTTTTAAGTTGGATTGCAATAAATAATTCCAGTCTTTTGTTCTTGTGTTAGTGTTAAGAATTATTCTCCGGGATGTTTTCGTCGTACGTTTTGTTTGTTTCACGGTGGTTAATCGCACGTCGCCACGCAGACGGAAGCGCTGTTGCACTTGCGAGTCTTCGTGATTCCCATTTACCTGGGACGGATTCACCCTTCTAAGTTCTCCCGGACAGACATTCGTTGGTCGGGAGGGTCCGAAGAGGGGCGAGGGGAAGTAGGAAATCCTGTATTATTCGACTTGGCGGGCGCGCGCGCGTCTTGCATTACCTTTTGTTGTGACAGCGGCGAAGCCCCACCGAACACCACTGCCCACTTTTCCCAAGCGCCCCCGATGCCTTTCCAAACAACACGTCTGCCTACTTCCTGCGTAGCTCCCTGCTGAAGTCTCAGTCACGTAATTTTTTTTCTCAAATTTTGACCCTTCTCACGAGTAGAACCAGCGGCAGGGGGCAGATAATTTTGTCCCTATTAATTAATACATACCTTCTCAAACCCTATAGTACAATCAAGAAAAAAAAAGTGAGAGTCTTTCATGTGTTCTCATGCTGCAAATACGCATATATTACGTAATTAGGGCACGAAATTTTATGTAGAATTCTCTAAAATATTTCCGAGCGTGATAAATATATACGCATATTGTGTTTTCAACTATATTTATTGACGCGAATCACACGTAGTTTCCGCACCCTCTCCGCTATAATTCGCTGCTGGGACAGCTACATTTACAATCAAATAATTCCATTTGAGAACCGAAGTTTTAAACTATTTAATGAAATGGCTCCGATAAAAACGAAAAATATTTAACCCCAGCTTTGGACTTGATTTTCGACCAGGAATTTTATTACAACACTGCCCATCTTTGTATCATTCATTAAAAAGTCAATACTCTAACTTTTCCCTTTGGCTTTGTGAACTTTGGCTCGTGCCATCCACCACGGATTGGAGCACCCTGGTTACACATTTCCGTTCCATTCACGAAATTACTCTTACTAAATGTCGTATGCCGAGAGCTAAGAGATTACACATCAAAAACTAAAAGACTTTAAATGTTACCGTGGTCAGAACTCTTTAGTCGTCTGTGCGTAACGCAGTAGTTGTAAAGTTTTCTATGAATTCTATTAACAATATACTTGTAATTTTCATCCTATCAGGGTAAACAAAGCACTAAATTTAATCTTGAAACCCTACCGGCCTCCCCCTTCTCTTCCTGTATCTGTTGACGGCTCTGCTTACAACCACATGAAGCTATATTTACGCAGTTGTCAGAACACCAGCATCAGAAGGATTACGCAGACTATTGCTATACTACTTTTGAGAACTGTAACATGTGAGACAAGTCACGTGATATGGACTATAATCACTTATTACGCCTCCGCACGTTCGTGTCCTCAAACATATATATAGCATCGGGCATCGCTGCTGGGATTTATGCTTCCAATTACAAAGCTCGAGAAATACGACTGGCTTCCGTGAAACGGCCATTTGTTCGGGCGCGACGTAATGCGTGCAGTATCGGAGTCGGAGCTTTGTCGAAAGTGAACGGATAAATTCTTTCGAAGAATGACGACAAGCTGGACAATCGCATTGTTCACTTTGAAGAATCCGAAAACAAAAGCTGAAACTAACCGCTTCAGGCTACACTGATACGCCAAAGTAAAGATAGGATTTTGTGTGCATTCGCATAGGACTTTAGTGATGTTTTAACATAAGGCCCCCTTTTATTTTTACTGTCTGTAAATTTTAAATTCTTAAATTGAAGGGTAGTAAACATATGTAATTTTTAAAAATCAACACCTAAATTTGACTTCATCTGATCCAGCCTTACGTTTACTGTCACTAAAAGAGAATAAATTAATAAATAGAAACTCCCACGATTCACTTGAGTAAACGTGGTAGTAACACATCTTATTGTTTTAAATTAATGTCGGCTGATGAGTAACAACCTTGCAGGATCAATAGTTAGCTGGATAAACTCAATCTCTATGTTCTCTATTCGATCCTCATTCGTGTGAGATTTGAGAATTATTCTAGGGGGAGATATTCGACGCGAAATAGTGAGGCTGACTCTCCATTATTCCATCACAACACCCGTCTTCATCTCAACCATTATGATTAAAATTTTCCTTGTTATTAAAGTCAATGCGTCTTGCTACTTCTTGACTAAATATAAATTTCTCCACGATAAAATTCTTGAACTATTTTGGTGTAAAAATGATTAAGTTATACTAAAATTTAAGCAAATTTAGGCGCATGTACCTCAGCACTAATTTTGCTCTTGGAAATTTTCAGTTCTTTATTCTAGTAACTTGCTTTAAACATCATATGTCAAAATTAACATTTCAAGGCAGTTATGACGTGTATCGCATGCACTGTTCACACACGACAAAACAGTTAACATCTAGGTTTACAACCGAAAAGAACAGATTTCAGTGAACAATTTATTTGATCATGTCAGACGTCACTAAGGACGAGAAAAATTGTTTTTATAATTTTTTTTCAAACGTGTTCTGATTTTGCCTGAGTGTTAGTGTTAAAAAGTGTTAGTGCGTAATGAGTTGGCTTGTGTAAACATGTGTGTGTGCGTTTGTGTGTAGCAAGTTAGGTGGGTAAGTCCTTTACGTCTTGGATTTTAATATTTTTCTCCGAATGGTTAAAACCGGGACTAACAAAACACAGACAACGTTTTGACAATCAATTTAGAATTCCACCCTGTTTAGCTGCTGTGAATTAAGTGTCATCTACAACCGTAAAAAAAAATGAAATTTATATTTTCTCCTTTTCTTTTATCTCTCAAGAGAAATTGGAAATGGTACTGAACCTGTATTACCAACGCGATATTACACTCTATCTGTAATAGTGTCATGAAACATTTAAGAAGGTTACTTATGTTATAGGCAACACTTTAAATGTTTTTGGTAACACTTCTAAACATTTTGTGAAAGTTAATAATCTATAGGTATTGTATTGAAAATTTAACATAAGAGACGTGCACGACAGATACAAAGGATTCATGATAAAAATATGTTAACCCAATGTACACGTTAATTAGTTCCATAGCATATTTAGGAATTTTATCGATGTGTTATTTTAACATTGAAAACTTTTATTTTTATTTTTTAAATTTTATAAAATCCGAGACCAGCTCTCCTGATTCCGGGTGTAGGCACGCCTAATCGCTATTTAAGATGGCTACCTACAAATTCGCACGTGATTTTCAGTTAAATGGAAAATAACTTTTTTTGAAAATAGTCACCACTGTGGGTCAGGCCCTATTTATCTAAAACAGAACCACGTCAGAAATAGTAGCATAGTCCAGTTTGTTAAGTTTTCCATAAAACTAGAGGGTAACGAGACCCTGTTCCGCAGAAGGTTCTTCCTGGAGACATCCAAGACGTAAGGGACGCGCCGACAGTAGATTGGTTCCCCTCTCGCACGCCGCTTCTTCACCCCGACGAAACGGAACAGGTTCCTTAACTGAAGCGCACTCGTCCACGCTGACGCCGATGCACCTGCGCAAGGCGAAGCTGATGTTCTTCTGGGTGCGCTACCCCAGCTCGGCCGTCCTCAAGATGTACTTCCCCGACATCAAGTTCAACAAGAACAACACCGCGCAGCTGGTCAAGTGGTTCTCCAACTTCAGGTGAGTGCCCGCTGCCCGAGGACCCGCCATCTTGGATCCTTACAACCACAGGGGAAGCCTACAACTCACGTGGTTTCGGTTCCCTACCACGTTCGTGCAACTTCGGATTTCTCTCAAAAATTGAAAATTTAAAAAAAAAAATAAAAAATCGAAGGGTTAGGTTAGGTTAGGTCAGTCACAACATGCTTGTTTTCATTGGAAACTTCTGATTTAGCGGCTGAAGTGGCGTTAGTACCAAAACGCAAAACTTCGGAAATATTCGGAAATTCTTGCAGGGAACCGAAACTACGTGAGTTGTAGGCTTCCCCAACCACAGAGCTTGTCCATAGAACAATGTCCCAGTTCCAGTGGTACATTATAGCAGTTCATACATCAACTTGAAGTTAAACTAACCTAGTTTTTTTTTCTTCTTACAAATGTGCAACATGTGCACCTTCAGTTATACGGCACGCATCCAACCTGAAGTTAGATTTTTTTCCCGCGCTTTGGTTAACAAGTCCGGAGTCAATTATGTGCCTCAACTCTGGCCGGTCATTGGGTAGCGGCGGAACGTTGACACGATCTTTTATAAAGCCCCGAAGGAAAAAAATAATAATAATCTCATGGCGTTATGTCAGGTGAACGTGGAGGCCAGGTGAAAAGAGCTCTGTCGCCTCGGCCATTGCGACCAATCCAACGGTCAGGGACTTCGACGTTCAACCATTCTCGTATACAAAGAAATTCCTATGGGGAGGGTTTTCATCCTGAAATCACATATTCACTCTTAGCAAATTGCAGAACAAAGGAGTCGCCATTTTGCGAAGGTGGCGCTGCAAGCGAGAAAAAAAAGCAGTACTTGCGCATGCGCTTATCTAAAACTGCCTTGAGTTACCCTTTAATCGTGTCTTTGAACCAAAACTATACAACGTTTACAGTTGATACTATTAAAATTTATAACTGGGACATTTCCTTTATGGACATACTGTATTTATCACAATTTTTGGCATGTCAAGGCATAAATCATATTTCCCAGACCTTATATAGACTTTTTCAACCAAGTATTTACTGGCAGACTCCAGTCTGTAAGTGCCACGAGGAAATAAGTTATTATTTCAAGCGAAGCGGGCGACTACAACTATCATGACAATCACACCAGTTTACTTCTTAAAATTAAAATTAAATTTTTTAAGTATTTACGATTTAATTTCCCTGAGAGGAATATTCTATCTAATTTTATTCCGTAGCTTACAGGATTAAACACGAATACTTACGAGTAAAATCGCGCGTACAACAAATTGCGAGTTAGCGTTGATTAAAAATAAATAATTAATAAACGACTGCACCTGACTACGTGAATCTTTTTGGCTGCACAACCCGTACGCCACAGCGGTGAAAAGGGGCCTAAACTGATCACTGTCTCCGTTAACACCTGTTCTCAGTGAAGAAGCCATCCGAACATGGTAGCCGAAATGATCCACCGTGCAGGTCATAGAGAGAGCGAGGTACATACACCCCTTGCAAGCAAATACACGCGTCTCTCCCTTTACCAACCATTTTTTTTTCCCCCCGTGTGTGCAGTGAACATGTTCTACACCCCCCCCTCCCTCCTTCATCGTTACCGGATCGCTCACCACCCCCGGGTGAAGAGAGACGGCGCTCAAAGCATGCTGGAGGGTGGGGGGGATTCGCTGGCGCACGCAGTTCGAATCCCCAGCAGGCTTTTGCGAGGTTTTATCCCCAACACTGCAGCGACCCGGGTCGCCCTGGCGAGAACAAATAGAATGTGTGCATGTCGGGGGTCGGCTCACAATGGCAGTTTTGACTGTGTAGTTGTGCCCTCTGCACCGCGTGGTTTATTGATGGACTGTGATTCGCTGAGCCCCCCCACACACACACTGGGCATCGTCCTTCGCAATTACCCGCATGTACCTACTAATGTTTAAGTTCCAGCGCCAGAAAATATCTTATCGTTTGACGTAGCCGTGCAGTTCTTACCTGCAGTGGAAAACACTCAGTGGCGGATGCAGGAATTCCTTCTTCTTTTTTTTCCAGCTGGAGATTTGGAAAAAAAATGTGAGCGATTTTTTCATTAACTCGCAAGTGATGTGTAACATCCAACATTGGTAACGAGCAAGTTCATGTGTTCTAATGTTGCAAATACACTAATACGACACTCAGACACGAAATTTAACGTAGAATTCTTTAAAATAAATTCACGCTAATTGCGTTTAAAACTAAATTTCTGTACGCGAATCGCACGTAGTTTCCGCGCACGCCAATAGAATTTTCTGCCGGGGCAGCTACGTAATCATTCGATTTGCAGACCGAAGTTTTAAACTATATAATAAAACTGCTCCGATAAAAGCGAAAAAGACTTTTAAAAAAATACTAAATCCCGGCTTTAGACCTGATGTTTGACGACTAATTTTATTAAAATACTGCCAATATTTTATAATTCACTAAACAGTTGATACTAGAATGTTTCATTTTGTAGTTGTGAACTTTGGTTCCCACCATCCGCCACAGATGGCAGCACCGTGGTTGTTACACATTTCCGTTCCTTGTCTTCTGTCGCATTCACGAAATTACTCCCTTCAAATGCCGCATACCGAGAGCTAAAATGTTACACATCAAAAAATTAGAATTTGTATGTTCAGAAAACTTGTGCCAACAAGTGGTTTGAAAGTTAGATTATCATTCTCAACATACATCACGCCCTGTGTTGTGGTTAAGTTCCAGGTGTTGTAACAGCTCACCTTGAATCACCAAAACAAAACATACTGCCTCATTTTTTTTTTCAATAACTCCCCTTGCGTTCCCCATTAAAACAATATCGAGGGGCAAGCTTATCGTAACAGGGCTTATTTGGAAATCTACAGTGTCACACCAGTGCCTTCTTTTATGGCTACACGAGTCTATTTTGTTCTTGTTCGTCTTTTATCAACTTAGACTTTCTCCTCAAAGTTGTCAAGAAAACGGATTACCCAACTGAGAGTCACATGAAACCTAGAATTATTAACTTGTTTCGAGAGTAATTATTAAAAGACATTTGAAATTAGGCCTGTTTAAATCAACAGTGATAGGGTGTATATAAAACGCAAATAATTATTCATATGGTCAAATATGCAGGTAATATAAGTAGATAAGTACAACACATTTAATTAAACTTATATTTCACGGCTTTTATTCCACTTTTACGATACACAGCTGTCTTTTTTTATTACAGAAAACCAAAAGAATCTCACATAGCGTATGCTACTGAAAAATATTAAACATTCTGTTGCGGAGTACAGGCAAATATTCATAGTTAAAATTCTTGCGTGAAATATCATATCGTGATCACCACTAGAACATTTTTTTTACGCGAAAAGTCTATTAGCTTGTTACAGGGATAGTCGGTTGAACTTTCTTATGTGACAAAATATTTGAATCGCTAATACAATATAAAATCGTTAATACAAAATATTTGAATAGCTAATAACTACAAGACCAAAAATGCGTCAACAATGGTTGAGCCCACAACGGATAGATCATGTCTGTACGTGTTTGTTGCACATAATTGGTTTGATTTTATCCCGACGTTTTCACGAAAAATCTACGGCACTGGCCCAAACTGTGCCTAATAACAGCTCGATAACACGTACAAAATTGTTTCTATAATCTCATTTACGAAATATTTAGTGATATACATCTGCAATTAGTAATAAAAACATAATGGGCAAAGCCGAGCCTGAAAGTGTATTCAAAGCTGAAATAGGTGTTTTTAGAATAAAATTTTTAAAAATAAGAAAACAAAGTGTCTGGAACACGAACAAACTATAAGGTACACTTGCGGCCGTATCAAGGATCAGTTATCCTCTGCCAGCATGTGCGCGAGAGACGTCCGTGCAGCGTCCAGGCTCGGACTGCAGATGTCCGTGAGCGATACGGGAAGCGTGGCGAGGGGAGGAAGGGTCGACGCGGGACACGAAGCCCAAACACGCCCAGTCTCTCTCTGCCCGCCATTAACGAGGCTCGTCGTTGCTGGCGGCTTATAGGTGGTGGATGGAAGGCGTCGCATGTCGGAAGGACGCCATTTCCGCCGGGGCGCCTCGGCGTCAGGCGTCGCGCACGCGAGACCAATATCAGCCACGTGGCTTGCCTACGCCGACCCCTCCGGGGCAGGCCTGCCGACCTGTGGCTCTCTCCCCCTCTCTTTCTCCTTCTATATTCCTCTCCCACTCTCTCTCCCTATTACACCCTCTCTCTATCTCTCTCCTCCTCTAGCTCTCTCCCTCTCCATCTCTCACCCTCTCTCCCTATCTCTAATCCCTCTCTATCTCTCTCCTCATTTCTCCCTCTCCCCTTTCTATCTCTCCCCCTATATCTCTCCCTCTCCCCACTCTCTCTCCATCCCACCCTCTCTTTCTTTTTCCCCCTCTCTCCCTCTCTATAGCTCTCCCTCTCCCACTCTCCCTCTCCCACTCTCCCTCACCCGCCCTCTCTCCCTCTCCATCTATCTCTCAATCTCCCTCTCTGCCTCGCTCTATCTCTCTCCCCTCTCTTCCTCTCCCGCCTTATCTCCTTCTATCTCTCTCTCTTTCTCATACTCACTCTCTTCCCGAAAACCCTTCGTATCTTCGTGGCGTTCTCCGACCGCCCGAACATCATCTTCTATTTCTCTAATGCGACTTAACGCCCTTACAATCTGTTCCTTATTCTTCCAGGGCGTGTCCCACAATAATTCATTAATTAGGGCTTAACTTCTCGTCGACATGGAGGTCATGAGCGGTACGTAAGCGCCTTGCGTTACTACCGGGATGGGGTTCTCCGAGTCAAGCAAAGGTTAGCGAGGTTCGGATGGTAGTGGGACGCCTCTCGCTGTAGCTCCTCAGACACCTTCGAGTCGCGATGAAAGTGGTTGTTGGAAGCTCGTGTCGGGGTGTTAGTCCGACACCGACTATTCCTTGCGGCATTTTACTTCTGAATACCTAGATGCAATCCCATTAAGGGTATGCTAGGAGTTTACTTTCTTATACATAGTGTTCACATGTTAATATAATTATTCTATTTTATTTCCTAACTAGTTTCCTCATGTATTCTATCTTCCCTTTAAACCAAAGATTTATTTACCGTTATATATCGATGTTGCCGAAGATAAAGCTCTTCATGTTGTTCGTTTAGTCATCCACTTCCTCTTCTGTCACTAATATTCCGGATCCCCTCATTTCATAGTCTTCTTTAATATTCTATTGACATTGCCAATAGTTCAGATCATGTTCCGATTTGTGTGTAGTTATTCTGGATCACCTCTGAGCCATTTATAACAAAAACTCTTCTATTCTCTTGCCTATGCTCTTAACGATTTCCTGCCAAACACCGTGAGCTGTATTATTACTTATTATGGTTAGTGTATTGTAAATACGCAACACCACATTCAAGAATATTCTCGAGCAGGTATTTTCTGGTGTCTTCTGTCCTGTGCCACTGATGTAGTTGGTGTCCAGGTGGACTCCTTGCAGTAGGTGGCTGGACAAACTGTGGAGACGTGAGCACCGGGAGCCCGAATGGCTCGTGGAAACGTCCGCCACGTATTCTGACCTCTCCGGCGCTCGAGCAGCGGTAAGAGGGGGATGGGAGATCCGCCTGGTCCAGGGATGCTGCGAAGGAAGCGTGATGGCGCGCGGGCTAGAGAGATCTCTGACATCCCCTGTTGATGAGGGGGGGGGGGGGGAGGGGAATTGAAGCGCAAGAACGCCAGGGGAGCGACGAGTAAGCCAAGGGGAGAAATAAAGAAACTTTAAACAGAAACATACAAGAGATAAAAATAAGTCAAGGAACAGGGTGAAATGGGGGGGGGGGTGGTGAAATTTTGCGTACATGTATACGTAGCTACATGTATATACGTACATCCTACGACGCACACATACACACACACAAAAAAAAAGGAAGGCATGTTCACTAATTAGAGCCCAAGACCGTAATTAAGTAATTTTTAATTAAGTGACTCCTGACTGCCGCGAACGTCGAGGGAAAGTAATGGCAAAAGGGGAATTGGGAGTGAGGGGGGGAAGGACGCCTAAAGTAAGAGCAAGTAAATGTGGAAATGGCAGAGGGGAGAAAGAGAAGGAGCCATCGGGGAAGAAAGACATGGATCAATCCTTCCATGTCCTCCCCTGTTTTCCCCTCTTTTTCCACCCCCCCCCCCTCCCTCTCTTACCGACATACCTTGGGGACGAGAGACTTGTAACCGGGACTGGAGGGAGGGGGAAAAAAAGAGACCAAGTGAAGGGAGGAAGAAGGGGGGAAAAGATAAAATTTTTAAATGCCTTCGATCTTGTTTCTTCTCGCGCACGGGAGGGTGATACCGCGGGATATTGTACCTTGTTTGGACTAGGCCAACAGAGCTGCGCTCATTGATTTCTATTGGCGCTGGCTGTAGCCCCGTTTGAACCCTTGGCCTTCATTTGCGTGTCTCTGTTCCAAGGAGAACATGCGCAACCAAGGAGAAGGAAGATTTTTAATTACGAGTTCAGAACATGTCCATAAAATATTCGCTGAACTTAAACAAATGGATGGATTTTCCACAAAAGGTCTCGTGGATTACAAATAAAAAAGAATCTGTACTGCTTGAAGGTATAACGGATGAAAAAAAAATTAAAACTTTATGAAAAGAATCCAATTTCTGTAAAGTCATATAAAGACGATATCGTATGAAATTTAAATAATGCAACTGATTTTAAGAAACCAAATTTGAAAACGTTACATGTTAAAAATATGTATGGATTACTTTCAAAAAATAAAGATATAAAGATAGGTATAAAAAATTATGTTTTGAAATAATCCGTACTTCAACTTGAATGTAAATTTATTTTAAAACGAATTTTGTTTGAATTATGAAATTTTCTTGCTACCATCGCAAACTGTAGGCTTACCTTTTTAACATTCTGTTAAAATACAAAAATGTTGTCCGAAGATATAAGCTATTCTCCTTATGTAATCACAACAGTAATCGAACAGTAAACAACCAAATTAATGATAAATGATAAAACCAAAACGTCACAAATTCTGCTGCTCCTAGCGTACGACACACAGGCTAGGCATATTTTATAAAGATATCCTCCTTCGATACAAAGTGATTAAAATCACTCGATATCGGGGGCCTTACCGATCTGGTTTCGATTCCCGGCGAGGCGGAAAAAAAACGATTTTTCGCTAGTGGGAATCCAGGCGGACATTGCCATGACCGGTAGGTTTTCTCAGGGTATTCCCTTTTCCCCTGCCCATTCATTCCGTCTGTGGTCCATTAGCGCCTCACCACCTTTCATCGTACCTTTTTACTTCGATGAAACGTTAAGTCTAATCATCCATTCTTTCTCGCATACCTATCGCACATAACAGGAGCAGCATTTCAACTGATTACAGAGAGAAATGGGTTCGTTAGGTGAATACTCTGTTGTCCCAGTTTTTATTCTTACAGAGTCAACACACTCTTCACCCCTCTCCCTCTGCCTTTCCACATATATTTTTCTTGGGAGTCTGGAAGAATAAAAAAAAAACATTAGCTTCAACCAACCCCGACGCACCAGCTGACCAAAACACGTGCCTGCAATGCGCATCAAATCCAAACTTCTCTGACGTCACGTAATTAAACAGGGACCCGGGGTGAGAATAAAGGAGGAGTGAGTAGGGAAGAAGCCATTTAGCGCACGAGGTTTTTGGCGCGGGAGAGCGAGAGAAAAGAGTTCGAATGGGCGGTGGGGCAGAGGGGATAGGAGAGAGAGAGAGAGAGAGAGAGAGAACTGTTGGTGGAGGGAGAAGAAGAAATAAAAGGACCATCAGATTTCGCGTGGTGATTCAAAAGCACGCCATACTTTGAAGGAGGGATGTGCTTTGGGGGTGAAGGAAGGAAAAAAAAAATGTGGGGGCGTTTGAAGACAACTCACGCGACTGAGCACATCTTCGGCAAGGACGTGCGAACACATGTCACATGGCAAATAAGACTTGTTACCTCCAATATAAACCAGTTTTTTCCAGCTTCAACTTGAAATTACCAAAGGAAGGTCTCTCTAGACCGTACGTTTTGAACATTACATTTTTTTTTCGCGTGATACACCTGAAGCCCAAGTGTGTGGGTCGACGCTGAGCGTCCAAAGCCGTCTTGTTTTCGCGATGGAAGCGGCGGGGATCGGCCGTCTCCATTAGCCGTCGGCGGGCGGCCTCCAGGAGCACTAATGGGGCGTGTGTAGGCTACACTGCAGCGCCGGTGCGCTGTCGCGGCTGCCACAAGCTCTCTTCTTTCTCCCCCGTCGGCCGCCCCCTTTCTTCCGCGCCTTCTGTCTCGGCCGACAGCCGCACAAATGCCGCGGACAGAGTTCAAGGGAGGCGCGCGCGCGCTCGTGCTCAGGCAAGGTTCCTGGAAAGGTGGGCGTTTCCCTCTCGGCACGAGGTAATTAGGCTAATGAAAGTGATTAGTCGGCGCGATATGTGCGAAACAGCCTCCTCTCCATCCCCCTCCCCCCCCCAATCCCTCCTCCTACCCGCGAGTCTCTTGGATACGAAAAGGAGCTTCTAGCTGTACTTTGGTCGGCTGAAGCCTGTGAGTAATGGCTGCAACTCTTTTGCTTCGCCCTAAACGAGGGAGTCATCGTTTCTGCACCAACTAAGCAAACTCGTTCTGAGTGGCCACCTCCAAACATGGTCACCCACAGATACCACCAATCCGAACTCGGTCTTCAGATGGCTGTAACAAGGCGTGCCGGACGTGGTCGGTGAGTTTGACTATACGGAAGCCTGCTGCTGTTTTAGATTGAAGCTGGTATGTTTGTAGGGCCTAGCGTCGTACGGTCGTGTGCATAGGCTTCAGACAACAGGACCCATCCCTCAAGACTACACACTGAAAAAAAATGTTCTGTACTTTTACAAAATATTCATTTGGAAACCAGTTGCCAAGAAATGGTGCACACTTTATAATTGTTTATACAATGGAAGAGATAATCGAATATTCAACAAATTGACTTTATTTTGTTGTATCATACTTATTATGGGCACAGTTAACACTGGAAAGCTATTCAGTAAACTATTGTAGGTACTGGCACAACACAAAGCATAAATACCCGGGTGAGAACCCGAACCCATTATTATTGCGAACACTATTTTGCAGCAATACACTTGTTTTCATATAAGGTACAAAATGTCAAATATCTGTAATTTTACATGAATATTTCTGTTCCATTTACAAAAAAAAAAAATATTACCGTGTAGGTATAGTTGACTCAAATTCACCTTGAGACATGAGATATTCTAGTCCATGGTGTCATCTCGGGGTAAATATCAATGACGAAACCTTAACAATGCTCGGATTTCCCCCCCCCCCCCGCCCCCCCTAACCTAACTAAATCAAAGTGTATTTGTTTGCGAGGGGTTCTGGGTTAGGGAAGACTCTAGGTGCGTCCCGGCCACGCAGAAAGGGTAGCATCTTGTGCTGTGTTCGGGGATTGGCCGGCCACGGCCAACTCTGGACTGTAACTAGTTCAGTTGGGCCCTGGTGAAACCTGCATGGGCACATTCACGCGGGGTCGCAGGCAGGTTCGGCGCAGGACGGAGGAAGAGACTCGTGCCCGGTGGTCGTGGAGATGGGGAGGACTTTATCCGCGGCGTCGTCCCCCCCAGGGACTGGGCGGGGGTTCCAAAGAGGGGGCTGAAGCAGGGCCCAGGGTGGCAGTCTCTGGATGACAACCCAATCCCTCCGCCCCCCCCCCCCCTTTTAAATGTCCATCCACCGCACGGGGCAGATGGCGCTGGGGAGTCGTCGTCGGTTGAGCAGTGCACGCCGGGCTTATGTTACGCCTACCCGGACACACATACGGTGCGCCGACCTACAAGGGAGGAGGGGGGAAAACACCATGTGATCTGAAAACTGCTCATGATGTCCGAGTGGGATCTGTTTACGGGGAAAAAAAATAAAACATTCAAGAATACACTGAGGGCGAATATGAGTAGTTTTGTTTCCGAATTTAATTTTTTAGTATGGCTTTTGAGAAGAGAGGAAACTGTTAAAACGCGTGTTTTCAGAGTAATGTTTTAGGCACGTAACACCCGGTAGAACGTATTCCCCCCTCCTCGTCGTGCCTTCTTCACCGCAGGAGAGAGGAAAAGGAGTGGGGTAATATTATCTAATTGGGGCTCTTAGCGCTCTGTGCGCGGCCGTATGCCCGTGAGTGGAGGATCGCCTCCGCGGCGGGAGCAGCAGCCAATCACGGATGAACGACAGGCGCGGCGTCTGAAGCGCGTCCTCCGCTTCCCGCTTTAGGCGCCGTGTCTCTCGCGCACCCTCTAGACGGCTCGATGAACGAGGTTAATCCGCTACTGTGACACCACTGGAAGAAATTAAAAACACACACATATATACACACACACACACACACACACACACATATACTTAAATTCAACATCGAGCATAAACCGAGCTGTCAGTAGACGCCTGTGAATACGCTCTACTCCCCTTTAATTATTGCCTCTCTTCTCGAAACTTCGCGTAATTCATTAATTAGCCACGTACTGGGACGAGGAGAGGTTTTTGTGCTCCTAACACTTTTTTTTTTTTTTTTTAAAAAAAAAGATCCGTAATGAATTGGGGAAGGGAGTTAGATAGAGGCGCCTCGCAATCGCTGCGGCTCCACGGCTATGCAACAGCGAGCTCGAAAGAAGAAAAAAATCGATTCGCTCGGGCTCTCGATTGTAGGTGCTTCGAAACAGGTCGACCCGCGCGAAGACTCGAAAATGATTGGGAAACGCGTTCGCGAACTCCGCAGTCGGGAGTGACGTCAAGTCATCCGAAACTCTCCAGGAAGACGAGAGAGAGAGAGAGAGAGAGAGAGAGAGAGAGAGAGAGAGAAAACGTGTTTTTCTCCACAGGCAATGCAAAATGGGATTCTCTCGGGATCGACGCCGTAGATATCTGCGCAGACCAATTACGAAAAACGTATTAATTAAAAACACACGCAAGACAAAGAGCACTTCTAAGGAAGCTCCTTTTGACAAGTGGGACTTGAAGAATTGGATGTTTCTAACTCAGTCAAGTTTCTGTTTTAAGTGTTAAATCTTATTGGGACGTTACGCTTTTCCTCAAAAAGGTAGCGCCCCCCCCCCCCCCCTTGCGGACTCCCGTGTTTGATCAGATTGCTCGAGTCGCGACAAAGGCAGCCTGTGAAATCTCTTCTTTTGGCGCGGGAGTTATTCCCAAGGAAGTATTTTCCGTATCTCTTGCCCGGGGACAGGGTAGGAGAGGCGCTAATCCTTTACGAGCGACTTGTCGTTCCGGCATATCTTGCAGCGTCTCTCATCATACACCGCAGTCTCGCTCTTTCCGCCAATGCCCTACTGTCGGAGCGGCGTCGCCCCGCCATTAATTCAATCCTGTTCTCTAATTAGTTGCAACTAATTAAGGGCGCAGGGAGCATCTAATTATTACTTTCAAAAATCGTCCCGTAGAGAGAGAGAGAGGGAGGGGAAGTCGTTCTGGAGTGTAGGGGACGGGTAATTCAATTCGAAGGAGGCCGCTGACTCGGCAGGAACTACGCCGAGGCCTTACCCCGAGAAGTCCCCTGATCACCCGGTGCGCCGGAGACCAGCGGAGAACATCCGGCCGGCTGCGAGCAATCTTACAAATTGTTTACTTCTCTCTTTTTTATATATGCCATTCAGGGTGTTCCTTGGTCCGATGACAGTTCGCCTGCTTTGCAGGTTTTTTTTTTTTTTTTTTTAGATGAGTGAGCACTACTCGGCTCGGTTTCAATGGCTAAGAGTCTTCTCTGCCGGTGTTCTATCTACACAACTGCAGGGGAAGAAAAGTACATCCAGCCTTCTCTCTCTCTCTCTGTCTCTCTCTCCCCCGTTTTCTTTTTCATCACCCCCCCCCCCCCACCCGGTTCCATGTAACCCCTCCGATATGTCTCAATTTTGGTCCAACGAAAGCTTCAGCTCTCCGGAACGGTTACGTGTATGTAAGAATGAGTCCATTGTCAACATTTTGTTTTTCCACATTAATTTGAAGCAAGCTTTTTAAGGTTTTTTTTTTTTAACGGATGAGGCAAGCCACAGAAACATTGAACACTTGGAGCAGAATGTAAATATTGGCTGGTTCGCATCAGTTACGATCAGTGAGGCAAACCTACCTACCGGAGCTATAATTTTTCCTGGCTGGCATACTGTGTCTACTTTCATCTGAATCTTCGACACAATAGGCACTTTAGATGATTACAACTTCATATTAAATTTGTACTTCCTCTCAATATCTAACTCTCTAAACTTATGCAGGTAGTGCAATGAAATTTTATTTAATTAACTGAATTTCCGTAATGACCATTTGTTCAGCTACAGAATATGCAATACTTACAGCCAGAATTATTTGGTAATTACAGAGCTGTAAATACTATGTTTTTAAAACTTGAAATTTTCTTGTTTTCAATTCTTGGTAAATCGGGCTACAATCCCGAAAGCATTTACCAAAGAAATTATTTCCAGTCTTAAATGTGTAATAATAATTTTAAGAAAAAAGTTATTTTAGTTAAGTTGTGTTTGACAATTTCACCATTTCATATGATTAATACATATGACAACATATGATAACATAATATGATGGTATATGATAACATAATGTCAACTCTCAAATGTTGTGCAAGGGTTCACAAGAACTGATAGTAAACTTTTAAACGATATTTCAAAAAATTTAAAGTTAAGTGGCAGAAATGGCAGACATCTAGCATTTATCAGGTTTTTTTTAGTGACCAAATTTTGTATCTTCAAACAAGTGTTTAAAGGCTAACTCTATTAAGGCATAGTACATAACTCAAACAGTTCCTGTAGTTACTAATATTTCTATTATTTTCATAAGTTGTATCACTTGAGTTTAATATGTGGTTATTTTCTTACAATGACTATCAAAGATGACAATATTTACAGGCATACACAGTCTCAAGTAAACTATTGACATGTGAGTTCCTATGCATTAATAGATAAACACCTTAAAAAAAATAATCTTCTAACAGTCAACTTCACCCTTTATGTTTGTCATTTTCAGGTTATTTGGTTTCATTCCAATCTTTATGAATGTATCACTGTATGTGTAAGCAGTTAAATCTTTTTGTCGATAATTTTCATGCCAGATATATTCTATACTTATCTGCTATTTGTAGAAAGTCATAAAAATATTCACAGGATACTTGCCCGACTAATACTGCCATTGTCACTTATTAGAAGTTTATTTTATGGTTTTTCCATATCTGCATAACACACATGAAATAGCTTGTGTCTCATTTTAAAATTATTTCTTCATTAAAATCTGAAATGACCAAAAACAAAAAATCCAACATGGTGGGTAAGGTTCAGCATTTAACAGGGTAGTATCTTAAAATAATTTGTTTCTCATATGTTGTGTTTTTGCACATGGTTTTAAATAAATTCATAATATAACGAAATTTAATTGTTTATTAAATATTTTTTCATCCAAACAAGTTCTTATTTAATGTTTTCTTATTACGTTACAGGTTTTTTTTTCATTCCTAGCATGTGATTACTGAAAGCATTAAATCGTGTGGTATACAGTTTTGAGTTAACCGTTCATATGTAGCCTTTGTCTTCGAATGCTTACTTTATTTTTAGTAATCATTCATTAAATCAATAATAATTAGTTTTTTTCATAATCATTAAAAAACTGAGTTACTCAGAGTGCTAGAAAAACATAATTTTTTATTGATTTATGAAAGCAATAAAAAAAAAAATTTAAAGGCCAAAGCTACATATAAATGGTAAACCAAAAATTTACACCACATGAGTGAATGATTTCAGTACATGCTAGGACAGGACTAATGTAAAAAAAAATTGGCTTTTAAGTTCATAAAAAACACATTAATTAAGGAATGGCTTGGTAGAAAAAATCTGTTAAAAAGAATTGAATACGGTAATATTATGAAGTTACTTAAATTCATGTGCAAAAACACAAACATTTTATAAGCAAAATAATTTAGGTTACCACACCATTAAATTAAAGTCACTGAACATCCCTGAACCCCAAAACAAACTTAATGTTTTGTTGGCATGAAATCAACAAATTGTTAATATGACTGCCTAAAAGAATGTTTCTTGTTTGCCTTCACATCTACAGTGGTAGATCAACAGGGACTTAAGGGATGGTGATGTTTTCCGCAGGGAGTTCTACTACATCCAAATGGAGAAGTACGCGCGGCAAGCCGTCAGCGAAGGCGTGAAGAACGCAGATGACTTGCACGTGGGCGCCGACTCGGAAATTTACAGAGTCCTTAACCTCCACTACAACAGGAACAACCACATAGAGGTATGGGGTCCACAGGTGCGCCAAAAAAAATTTACAAATTACTCAGCTTAGAGTGGCTGCACTGCTTGGGCATGTTTGTTCTGTCTCATTTGTGACGTTCACAAATTCTTGGTTTTGTTTTATTACAACACTTTCGCAAGGGCCCATTATAAAGCTAATTGAAAAGGAAAATAAAAAAATACTGCAGGTACCTTAAACTGTTCATTATTTGCTAGTCTCAAGAGAATTCAAACTCTTTTAGATAAATGTAAAGCTAGTATTTAAAAACACTGTCATGGTCTATATAATACATCCAGTAATATTTTTTTAATTTTGAAACAAAAACAATTTATTTGCAACTCAGATAAAAAAAGTTTCTTTGACATCCCTGAAACCTTGAAGAAACAATTTCTTGGTTTTTTTTTAATAACAAAACTTTCATGTAATTCTCGTGCATGACACAAGGCTCATTATAAAGTTAATTAAGAAAAAAAGTTAGGTACATTAAACAGTGCATAATTTGCTAATCTTGAAAGAGTTCAAACTTAAACTAGTATTTGAAAACCACTGTCATGATCTACATAATACAAACAATAATTTTTGAAACAATTCTATATGTAACACAGCAAAAAAAAAAAGTTTTTTGACATCTCTGAAAACCTGTAGAAACAATACTGTGTTTAAACAGTATGTGTTTACACGAAAACTCAGCAGTAAACTACAAAGTTTGAATGACAGCATCTGGACATGTTATTTTACTACATTCACAAACTGAGCATGTACATTAATGTCATTATTAAGTCTCAGTAAATAAATGGAAACAAACAGTACACAAGAGTACGAGTAACACTTGTAATAATATAAAGTTCTAAGTATTTTCGGTGTATGCAAGCATGTATACACTAACAAACTAACTTAAGTTTTAAATTAAGTTTCACTTCATCGTGAACAAACAAATAATTCAATAAATGGTCTTTAGCAATGAAGACAGAGAAAGCAATGGTTATCTGTTAGAACTTGCAGGTATAGTCAGTCATCTGAAATTACAGTTACGTTTGGTAGAATATTGTGGTTGCTACATACAATGTAACACTACTATACAACACTACATCAAATAGAGATGCATGTTAAACAGCTAACCGTTAATACAAAACGTATATAAAAAAAATTATGTCAGCTTTGCATGTTCATGATTAAATAATAATAAAAAAAAAATTTTTTTGTTCTGATATGTGTTGCATGCAGAAAAATGTTTTTAAGTGTTCATTGTTACTGTTCAGAGAATATCACCACTATCATACAATACATAAGTTATTTTCTCTTTAGTGTTGTTATTAGCCGTTCACACTTACGTGATCAGCATAACTCTTCACTTGAAGATCAAAGCCAAGCAGTTTTGAATATTATGTAACTCTCATTGATACATGGATAGACTCAAGTGTACACAGATAATATTCACATACTTACATGAGGAAATGCATGAAACAGCACGTGCATGACATGCACATGTTCATTCAAGTAAAATGAGAGATTACTGGTTCAGTATAAGTAAAAACATTAACGACAGTCAATATTATTTCCATTTTTCCTAATTGTTTGGATAAGGTGACTTGAAGTGTTTTATTTGTCAGTGTTTATCAGAAAGGGGAAGAAAAAAAAGACTATAGGATAATGCCAAGTTTACAAAATTTTCCACATTTTACATGGAATGAAATTACATATTTCTTTAACATAAGTTAGTGTAAATGCGAATAACTCTTCCATGTCTTTGAAAAAACACTTATCATTTGGAAAACTGAAGTAATAGCAAACTTCCGAAAATATTTATATCATTCATAAACTTATTCAACCAGCTAGTTGCAGATTCATCTTGATTACAGTTTTCAACAAAAAGTTTTCAAATCAAATGTTATTTTTACAAATAATTTACAAATAAATTCTATTAGATGATTGTATTATTTTTAAGATTATAATATGGATAAAGAAATGGTATGATTGCCATTATTTTGTTTCGGTAATTTAATATATTCACTCAAGTGTAAGTCAGAGGTCTCTAACAAAATGTAATTTTTGACAAGGGGCTGAAAAAAATAATTTAAAAGAGTTATTCAAACGTGAATATAGTACAGTCGCTTTTATCACCCATGATACTTGAGAAGAATTGTTGTCAGAATTTCAATAACAATTATTTCCTGTACATACTGAATTATTACTGTCATCAGTACTATCAGTTAAGTTACTCAAGTGGAATTAAATAAACAGTTATTTTAATCTGGTTAAAATTAAAATCCATAGATTTCTTCATGGTAATGAAAAGCAAAAAATAGTTGCTTATGCAGTTCATATTTAATTTTTCCTATTAAGTGCAAAGGGGAGATAATCTAGTTGTCATTTCGCAGACTAAAGCTCTAAACAAATTATTTCAAAACAAATAACGAACTGTGAGAAATTAAAACTACTAAATTGCTAACTGTAGATCTGGTGTACTTTACACATGCCAGTACAGAATCTATAACTTAAGAAAATGCTTGTCTTTGAAATTATATAAAATATGTGCCTCTACAACAGTTTCTGATTGTACAACTGTAGTACCACTTGATCAAGTCTGGGCAAATATTAAAGTAATGAACTGTGAATATTGTATGTTAGGCTTTATATACCACAAAAAGGTTACTCCTGATCCAAATTATGTTTAAGTGTCTCAATTATATTACTTAAGGTTCACCAGTTATTGTTCTTAAAATATAAAATATGCAATTATTCACCTCTTGTAAAATTATTTTAGAAAAAAATGGAAGTAGGGAATGATGGTGAATGGAGGGTAATAAAGGAGCGTGTAAACATATTCATTTCCGTTTCATTGTTTCTTTAAGTTTTAATTGGAATGAAGAAAATCATCAGTGGACTGATCCTTGATACTTGCCCTATAGATGTCGTGGATGTTAATAGGCAAAGCAACCTTTGCCTCCTAAAAAATTGGTTTAGGTTCTGATCGTTGATGTATGTTGCAGGTTCCTTCAAACTTCCGGTATGTTGTGGAGCAGACTCTACGGGAGTTCTTCAAAGCAATACAGGGAGGGAAGGACACGGAACAATCCTGGAAGAAATCAATTTACAAGATCATTTCACGACTTGACGACCCGGTTCCCGAATACTTCAAGTCGCCAAACTTCCTAGAACAATTGGAATAAGTGATGCGGACATTCTAGTGATTTGGGGATGGTGACTGGGAGTGATTGCTTGCAGTTTGTTTCGGTTTTTCCATTCCTTGAATTTTTACATTCGTCGATTCCGTTCGTCTGCTGTCGTCACCAAGGCTGCGACCTAGTCGTGATCGTCGAAGACTCACCGACATTCCTTCAAGGACATGCATCTGTAAACTGTTTCGTTTGCCGGACGGTGTAATCGAAACCGACGGGAGGACGCTAAATGAACGCTGCTCGTTTTTTGTATGATAATTACTGTTATGTAAATGCTATTTATGATGTACGCTCAAAATGTCAGCTTGCCTAAAAGGAAATATTGGCACGTACTGCGAGGGGGTACGAGTTACAAGCAGCAAGTGTGTGCAGGCGCGAGTTGCATAGTGGTGGTAGCTGTAAGCGGAGCGGCGTGCGAACTTGCGCGTCACGCAGTTTTAAGTTCACGAGCAGGAGAGCTGGTCTGTTGCTGCTGTGAATTAAGTGACCCAAAACATTTTTTTCCTGGCTGCACACTCGCATTGTAACGCTGGGAAGTGCCTTCTCGGACCTTTGACGCTGACATTGTGAGCAAAACGCTGTAAATATAAAACAATGTAATATTTGATTTGATCAAGGCTTATGTTTATGTTGTACAAAAAAAATGGAGAATGATGCGTGAAGAGAAAATTATGCGGCTTAAGGTAGACGTATAAAAAAAATAAATGACCAAAGATTATTTCCAAACTTTCATCGTGTGATAAAAGTTTGTTTAAATACTGTGCTAGTCGTTTTCTAAAGTGTCGTATATAGTTTCATTCCATTCTTTCGCGCTAAGTTCGAATTTATGGAACTGTTTTTACAAACGTGTATAAAAAGAGAAAAGAAAGATATTGTTAAAATTATATTATATCTTGAAGAGTATCCCAGAGTGCACCAATGAGCACAAATCATTTAGTTGTAGTTGAAAAGACCGCATGATCTCACGCCGTCGTAATGAGAGAGGATGCTGGATGTGCTGATGTTAGAATTAAATTTGCGAGGGATGGACCGTTTGTAGGGTGAGTTTCCTAGTCAGAACATCCCTGTGTCTCTGAGTTCATCTTGTACATTTATATTCATGTGGTGGATAAAAACATTTTTAGAAAAATAATGATGAAAAAAATGTTTTGCCTTCTAATGCTGATCGACAAAGTAACTGATTTTGTGATATATACATATATATATACTTGATTGAAATTTTACACTAAAAAAAATTTTGATAATTGCTTTTGAGTATTAAAAAGTTATGAACAAAAACAAATTTAATATATGATGTAAAAATGCTGTTTATTTAATTTTATTTCCCAGACAAATAATGTGTGTTTAAGTGCATATCCTCACAGTACAGCAGCAAGAGTGCACAGTTGTTTCGAGTGCGTGTGACCAAAGGGACATAAGAAGCCACAGGAAACTCAAAATAATTGTGATCTGCAGGGATAAAACAGTGAAACTCAAGTGAAGACAGGACTTCCTTTGTTCTACAAAATAAAACTCCTTTTTAATTTCTAACGTACCGTGTTTTTTGTATCGTGTGGATGGCTGGGTCTTGGTAGTGGAAGCCGGCTGGCCAAACCAATCATCTTCTCTCCACCGGCCACCACATCGACGGCAGTATGCGACAACGCAGCGAACACAGTTTACAGATCACAGCCTGCTTACAGTGCAATAAACTAACCTTGAGTTGTTAAGCTTGTTTTGTTTTTTAAGTTTTCGGTCCTCCGCTGGCCCGTCCGGACAAGTGCGTAAAGTAACTCAAACCAGTCCGATGTCGTACCACTTCCGCCACATAACCACGGTACCGATCATCAGATCGCCACCCGAAACAGATACGAGAAGAGGGGAGGAAAAGTTCACAAAATACACACATTCTGTCGTGGCACAAACGAGCTCGATGTGGAGAAGGTGATAAAAAAAGAGGGAAGGAGATGAATATGAAAAATAAGAGGGAAGAAACCAAAGTGTCCTTTCATTCCGGATTGTTGAGTTCACCTCTTGTTTACCGTGTAAGAAAGGTGTCTTAACAGTTTTGGTATCTAGTCATCATTTAAAAAAAAAAACCAAGCAAATAAAAGATATAAGATGAGGCCAAATCAACTCGCGTTGACTTCCCCGAGTAAGAGTCAAAGTCAGTTGATAAGACTGCTGCAGCATTGCCAACGTTCTTTGTTTCTTTGAAGCTCCGCTCCCATCCGGGAAAAGCGATCAGGTTCCGTGACCACTTCCCTCAGTACTCAGGCGCGTGACAGAGTATGTACTCACACATACCTCACGTTTCAAACACACAGTCGCACACGTACACATGAATCGTAGGCCGATGGCTCGTCGTCACTCGCCCGCATTGATAACCGAACGCTTTTCAGACAAAATATTGCCAGTACATGCAACTGGTTATGTTCAGTTTTTGTTTATTCTTTCAATAGAAACTGACATTGTTGAATCCTATGTGATTGTTACCCTGTAGTTTTTATTGTTCTCCAATGGTTGTTGTAGCTTATGACAGGGAGCTAACCCTTACTAAGTGGTGGTCGTGGTGAGGAATGTTTTTCTGTTGGTTTTGTACTGAAACTGTCAGACGATTTACTTTTTGCAGACCTTAAGTTGGTGTTTTGAAATCTTTTTAATATAAATAATACTGCAATCTTTATTTTGCCATTTGAAGTGCATGTGGTCCATTTGGATATCCTTTCTTTTTATTTATAAAGGGTGCTGTTAATTTGGAATACCTCCCTCCCCATAATGTTGATGTAGCGTAGTGAGAAAAAAAGTTTGCATTTTGGCATATTTTTATACCTACCAAATCTTATTTTACATTTTGCTAAAAATGATGTCTTGGCAATGTGTAGAATCCCTGTCCAAACTTATCATAAAAAAAGTACAAGCTTGTTTGAAGCACCTTTGCGCCTTATCTTTACGATTAAGAGGAAATTGAGCAAAAGTAAAATTAAGTGTGTAATTTTTACCAAAATCTGCCTTAAATTCTATTTTCTTAAAAGAATACCTAGTGTGCTGATTTGCTGTAGAAAAACACTTCTCATTTCTCACTAAGTCTGGAATGTTTTGGTCAACATCACCACAGTATTGTTTGTTAATCACTCACTATATCACTGGCAAATGTCCCGAGGGTTGCTTCCCAACTTTAACCGTTTGTTCGTTCGTTGGTTATACATAACAGGCTGTTTCAGAATCTTCTAGTCCAATATGCAATCATAGTCATTCTTTTGAGTGTGAGATGTAGTATATGTCAAACTGTTGGTAACCTTTCATGCGTTTTTGGGGTGAAATCCTTCATGTTAATCCATGTACTTTATTTTTAAGAGCTGTGACCGATATGTTGAGATACTGCTTTGTATTCGATTTGTTACATGTTGCTTGTTTCTAATTTTTCTAGTAACTCTTGAGAAATAGCCAGAACAGTTGTGTTACGTTGAGTACTGGCCCCCTGCCCTGTTTCCGATGAGTTACTTATGAACGCCTCCTGCATTTTGGTCTTGAGGAGAACGAGTTAATGGTCAAGTTTGTTATTAGGGATTCTGCAGTGGAAACTAGGCAAAGTGTTCTCAAATGAAAAATAGCTCTTTTTGATAATGGAAACCACATACATTACAGCACTCGCAATAGACTGAAGGCAACTACGCAATATTCTCCAAAGATTACAGGCAGCGTCTAAAAATGATATATATCTAGGCATACCATTCATTGAAGCAAAACTCTCAAAGGGCCAAATGTCCGATCTAAAGTGCCTTCAAAAATGTTAATTTTTTAGATAAATGAAAATAAAAAAAATTTTGGGCCCTAAATAGACAAATCTCGCCCCACCAAAACACTTTGCATTTTTTCCATTGTGAGTTCCTTGTTAGTTGATTATTTTTGGAGGACCCAAAACGCAAATTCAATTTATTAAGATTGTTAAGCTGAGCTATGATAATTCCGTTTACTGGTATATTACACAAGAGCCACATATAATATTATATTTAATTTCATTGGTTCTTATTTACTATTGTATTTACCGAGGTTTCATGTGTCATCATGCATGTAAGAAACCGTATATCCATGGTATAGCATTACTCTAGTTTGTAGGAATACATGATTATAATACTAAGAAACAAAAAAAAAATTGGCTTTTATTTTTAACTCCCTTATTTTTATTCACTTCTTCATAATAAGCAGACTGAACATATCCTTTCACTTTGGATTAAACATCACATGTGGACTTGCTGGAATAAAAATATACATAAATGTCAATGTTCCAAAAAGGTTGATCTGTTAATTTAAAAAAAATAAATAAAGCTTGAAATACTCATATTCTGCAATATTAAAATATTACCCAACAGATGTATTCTGTGCTAAGATATAAAACGTAAACTGTACTACTAATTAAATACAACAAAAAAATTGCACTAGAAAATTATGTACTACATTTCATTTCCATTACTTCAATTTAAATTTTTGAGAAATGCAGCCATCTTCACAAAAAAGACCTCTATGATAACATGCGTTGCACTCATTTCAATCAAAATTATGTAAGAACTTTTTCAAGTATTTCTTTAAAACTGTTAAGACTCATTGAAAATTACTTCACCAAACATTCTGGGTTTTTTCTAATGGCAAGAAAAAATTTTTCCTCTTTCATTAATGATCAAAAAAACATAAAACACATGAACTATTCTCATGATCTTTCAATAAAATCATTTTTATAACACAGGGTCATTTATAAACAAAATTAAAATTTAAAAACAAATTATATCTACTATTTGCTAGACTATATCAAGTTTTATGTTAAAACCCAACACAATTTCAGAGAGAAGGTCCACATTATTTAAGTGAACAGTCTCCAGCTATTTATATTAATATGTGACTATCAACAGAATTGAAGTATGAAAAAGAAAAAATTCAAGTTTGCAAAAAGCTGGTGGAATTTAAAGTTTTGTGATCTTCAGCACTCTTACTGTTTACTTCAGTATGTTTTTGTTAATTTTGTAATCTGTGGACATACTGAATAAACAAGCAATTATTTTTTGACTGTCTTAAGCATTATAAACAGTTCACTGCCAGGGATGGCTCCAAATCATCAAGACAATTAATAAAAAAAGTCCTCCTTCCAAGTTTTGAATTTATGATTTACATTTTATTTATAGATTCTTAGACACTAGCTTTATTCTGCACTCTAGGTTCCTTGCTTAAAGTATGAATGTATTATCCTACCTGTTTGATCCCAATCAGCACTGGATTCAACCCAATTTTAAACATGCCTCTAGCGACACTGCTCCGAGGCAATGCCACCTATTAAGCACAGAGTTGATTTCATATGGAGCGGATGATAAAAGGCTGACAGCCTCCTCTGACAGACAGCTCTCTCTCTTTTTTTTTTTTTTAATTTTTTTTTTTAATAAAAATAATTTTTAAAAAAAGTGAGTCTTTCAGCACTCGCAAGTGATGTGTAAACATCTAACCTCGGCAACGAGCAAATTCATGTGTTCTCATGTTATTCATGTTGCAAATAAACTTACAATACGCATAACTTGCGTCTCTTGCATAGTTTATAAACCCGGGCCTTAGAAAAACCACACTGCAATACATTGCACTGTTCCATTGTAAATATTTGCTTTTCAAGTATGTACTTCCTCCATCCGCCCCTAGAATTTGCTGCCTGAATCGTAAACGTTGATTGCCATGGTCACGCGTAGATGGCACCATGAAACAGAAGGAAATTTTAAACCATACAATGAAACGGATCCAATTAAAGCGAAAATGCCTTAAAACACTAAACTCCAACTTTGTACCTCATTTTCCACAAGGAATTGCATTAAAATACTGCTTATATTGTTAAAATTTATAACACAGCTAATACTATAAATTTTCTACAAATGTTATATGATAATAAAATAATATTTTTTTTAACTTTGACGAATTGATGGATATTCATTTACTTATAAATAAACATAATTTATTTTATTTTAATTAAATTAAAAATAAAGGATATAGGCCTGCCTAGTATGAAATAATCAATCCAACGGACTGAGCTATCTAATAATATAACAGCAATAAGATAAACAAATAAAATGTATTCATATAGGTATATATTTTCTTAAAGTACAATTAGTATAGTCCAGTAATCTGTTATTAAAAATAAAATAAAAAAAGAGCTCATGTAACTCAGTAGACATGATAGAAGTGAAACTTATTTGGCAATAAAACCTCAACTCGTAAGTACAGTCGAGTCTCGCTAATTCGGACTTGTCCGGACCGGACCCTGTCCGGATCACCGAAAGTCCAGATTAACCGTAATAAACTTTCAAATGTATCAAAAAACAAGTTTTATAGGCTAAAGAAAAATCTTTATGCTTAAAAATCAACTGTGTATTATTATAAATTCCTTAAGAAACTATGTAAATATGTAGGTATGTAACTTATAAATAAAACAATAGATTTAATTTACAATTAATTTACATTTAATTTTTCGTTGAGTTTGAGCGCGAACGCTTGTAATGTTACGCCCGACAGCGGAACACCTTGTTCATGTTGTTGGCGAAACCAAATGTACCAAGCCTCGTCTAAAGCTTCTGTTACCCAGACTGTCCTTACTTGCCATTTTGGCACAAAAATCTTCAATTTCTTTCCGATTTTTTTTCTAATCAGAAACAGTTTGTTTTTCCACTCCTAAATCTTGCGAGATTCTAGTTGATGATTTACCCGCATCAATACGAAATAAGGCTTGGTGTTTTTGCTCCATTGTTACAGTCACTTTCTTACGTTTAGTAGCCATTACGCTGCTCTTAATAAGTGCACACAATACAACACTCGCACTGAATAAAAATAACTGTTACGAGCACCTATCGCTAACACGAGTAACCATCGACTTAAGGGAACAAAATGAAACAACTCGCAGATATAGAGTGAGTCACTTCTTGGAAAACAGACAATGTGCGGAAAACTAGCGGTAAGACTCCCGGTAACTGAGGGCAAGAGGACCCTCCCTCTCTTAGAAATGTATTTTCTTATTTTCCTTTGTCACAACATGATTTTTAATAATTTTTTTTAGATCCGTCCGGATTAACTGGATGTCCGGACTAGCGGGGTCCAGATTAGCGAGACTCTATTGTATAGTGTAAGGGGTAAAATGCAGAGAGAGAGAAAAAGTGAGAAAGAAAGAAGACAATTATGTAAAAAACTTATACTATTAATAGGATTTAAGGAAAGTATTCAAGTCCTTGATATTTACACTATTGTCGATATTATAACTTTATAGTAACTATAATATGAAATGTACGTAAGCAACCATTAACACAAATCTATAGTATTTTAAATGTCAATTACCGAACTGTTAATTACTGGTAAACTAGGTACTTAAAATACTGAAATGCCATTTTACACAATTATTAGAAACAAGTACCTCTTCTCTGTCCTTTTCGCATCAGAAATGTTTCACAACAATGTTTCACGAAAACGCTAAATTAAAATTTGGCCCTGAAATTTGACTCTCATCGTGCCCAAAGAAGTTTCACGTCAAAAGTTTTATCAGTTACGAGGTTTGAACCACTTCAGAAATAACCCCTTGAGCTTATTGAACATGCGTTCTACCTCTGCGCTATCAGGACAATTAGGATTAATAAAGGAGACTATGTACTACCAACATTGTAATGCCAGTTTTCTTAGATATTTCAAAACTTGGGATTATTTTTTTACTATGGCTATTTTAGTTTACCAAATATATTCCATGGTAGTTACACTATCATAAATTTTAATTTGGCACACTTATACATTTGGTATGTACCCTAATGTTTGCAAAAGAGTTATACGGGTTTATGTTGCTACATGTGGGTCTGCACCTTTGTTATATATTTCCATTCCATTTACACAAAATTATTCCTACCAAATTCTGTATACTGAGAGCCAAAATGTTAACACACCAAAAAAATATATATATACTCTCTCAAAGTTCTAACAATAGTAATCCAAAAGGAATGAAACCTAGCCACTGACACAAAATGTTTCATTGCAACTTATAACCCACACACAAAATAAGAGACAAGACAGTAGGTACTGCTTCTAGTGTGCTTAGAATATTTCAGAAAATTGCTTTCCTTCGGTAGAAAAAGGCATAATCGCAGAATATTGTTTATCGAAAGGTTCACCACCCACTGAATTTTACCTGCTAGCAGTAATTGATGCAATTTTCCCCCTCTCTAATTTTTCTCTTTCTTATAATGGTTAGTTTACCACCAACCCTCTTTTTCCCATCCCTACATAAAGCTGGATGCTTAAATCTGACACCTGGTTTGTGTCAAAAAGAACAACCATTTACACAAACACAAATTTAAAACCAGGGATGGACATCTCACCGCAGAAATTTCCTGGTGCAAATAAACCATTTTTTCCCCTTCCATTGAAAATGACAGTAATGACTGTAAGTCTTTAATTTTGATGTGTATAAACATCAGAAACTTCTTCTTACATACTTAACTTCAAATGACCAAGAGAACTAAAATAATCATGGTGATGATGGATGATGATGATGATGGATGATGGATGATGATGATGATGATGATGATGATGATGCTGATGCTGATGCTGATGCCCATTTCTACAGCCAGAGTCAGCTCAGTGGTTAGAGCAGTGGGGTGTTCTCAAAGTGTGCAGCCTAGAAGATTTCTAGGTACGTCCTGTAGTATTACAGAGAAATATAAAAATACATATAGTTACTTTACTGAAGATTTCATTTAGGATATTCTATTCATTTTGCTAACACATCACTGTTGTGTGTTATTTGAATACACAAGAATAAATAAACTTAAGGAATGTTTTATTTTATTATTTTTATAGCAGTATTTATTTCTGTAATATTTGGCTTAGTTATTATAAGATACTTCTCAGAAATTTTAAAGAGTGCATACTAATATTTGTGGGTTTTTTAATAAGTCCTACTTCAAAAAGTTTGAGAACCACTGGGTCCGAGATCCTGGCCGGTGGGCCAAAGGAATGAATTTTTTTTTCACCTTCGAAAAAAATTTTTTCTTGGGACCAGGCATTGCATTGTCCCAAAACGTCCACACTGCGGAAGGCAACTGTGGACACTCGCAGACTCATCTTGTCTCATTTGCCTCCGTGACACCATGGCCATCTCATCGCGGCAATGGCTGGCAGTACAGTCCAGCTACAGGCAGATCAACCCATCATCATTGGCTAAAAAACCTGTGGTAAGAAATTCCCTGACATTTCCCAGCCTTGAAAAAAAAAATTCCCTGACCAGTCACCAGTAACTATCAAAAAATAACATTAACAATCACACCACACTTCACTATTGCAACAGGCCACTAACAATTACTTCATCGCACTACTGTCAATAGCACTTAAGTTGATGCGCAAAATCGAAGTGCTGATATGCCTACGAGCAAAAAGGAAGGGAAGAAAACTTTTTGAAACGATGCAGGTTGGAATGGGGGAAGAAAGGATGTTTAGTGTAACCGGCACAAATCAAAATAAATTTTCCACTTTAATTTTTGATTTTTCAGTAACTTCATCTTTAAAAAATATTCCCCAAATACCAAAGAAGTTTCCAGTCCTTTCCCTGTTGCTCAAAATCCATTGAATTTTCTGGGTTTTTTTTCCCCCCTGTTGCTTGCCACACACTCATATAGACATTTCCATGAAAGAGCACATTCCTTTCACTGTCTGTGTGGTGTCCACATCCTGGAAAGTCAGGAAAATTAGAATTGGTCTGAAAAAGTCAAGGAATACTTAAAATTTCATGGAAATTCCTCAGGGATAAGTGATTCGAGGGGAAAATATCATGCTTCAGTCTGCCATCACCCACACTGCAAAAGCATTTATTCAAGTTGGTGTTTTATGGCCCTGTCATACACACATTAAAATAGCTTATGCAAGGTTCTTTCCAAATAAAGAAAGTGGAGAGAGAACAAGATCAGCTATCGGGATGTCGGAGGCTGTATTTTCTTTATTTATCTCAAAAAATTGCAATATAAGTAAATTAATATTAAAAAATAGTCAGGTAAATTTGAAATATTGATTAGTGAAACTCAGGAAAAAATTTTAATTACGGATTTGTGTGGACATCCTGAATACCATTTCACGAACTATATCAAATAAACTTGGTTTCAGAAAATCTGAATGTTTCAGGATAGACTTCTAACAGGCATTTCTGTTAGCAGCTGCACAAAATTCAACTGAAACATTGACTGTCCCACAGCTGTTAACAAATGAAAACATAACCAAGTACTAAAGAGTTTCAAGTTTTAATGCTTTCTTGCCTAAAAGACAGCACACGCCAAATTTTAAGATTTTCTGACGACCAGAATGAACTACCCTGTAATATATTTGGTAAACTAAAATAATCGTAGAAAGAATTAATCACAAGTTTTAAAATATGTAATGAAAATGCATTACACTGTTAATAACTAGTAGTCTCCGCTTCAAAGTATGCAAGTCTTGGTAGCGAAGTCGTATAGTGCATGATTGGGGTGTTTGAAATGTTATTTTTGATGTGGTTCAAAACCTTGTCACTGTAAAAACAATTTTTTAAACTTTTTTTTTAATAATAAATTATGGGTTAAACATATTGTGCTTTAAGAAAATATGTATTAATACATTTTGTTTATCTTATTGTTATAATATTATTAAATACATAGCTCAGACATTTGATTTGATTTTTGTACACTAGGTATATTTATTATTAAATAATATTAAATTATATTCACACATATTTTTAACAAAAAATAAATAATTCTCTAATAAAACACCCAACATTTATATGGAAAAGGATGTCCATAAATTGTTAATGAATAAACTAACACTTCATAGAAACATACACCTGTTGAATTAAATGAAAATGTAAGATGGTTTTCCTTCACTTTATATTAAAATTTACTATGCGAACCATTCAGGTTTCATTTATCTAGCTGGGTTACAAAAATACATTGTTTAAATTTCTCAAAGTAAGAAGTAAAATAAGTTAGTAATCAAGTAACATATGTAAAATATGTGAATCAGTAGCATTTATTGACGTGACATCTAATAAATCGATGAACGCCGGCTGCACGCACGAAAAAGTGTCCCGTAACACACATTGCCCTGTTATGCTGTGTCCCATTACGCTCATTGTACGCTTGCGCCGTATCTATCTCTCTTCCACTCGATTCTAACCATCGATTTGACTTTTTCGAGGCACATTTAACTTGAAACACTCCCATTTGTTTCCTACTTTTCCTATCATTGTCCTATCCTTAACAGAATAACACAGATTGGAAGAAGTTAAATAGCAAACATGTATAAAAGTTATAGTTAAAATAATCTCTTCATTAAAGTAATAAACATATTTGAATTAATGAGTGCAAATAAAAGTAAATTTATCAATTAAATTGTAGATTTCATTTCACTCCTTCATTGCATCCATACAAAATAGTGATAATTCAATAAAAATTATTCAATTTTATTCATAAAAGTATGCAATAATTTCATCATTGTTTTGTTATGACCTTACGTTAAGCTATCGTCCGTAAACCGACTTTACAGACAACCAATTTTTTTATAAGTGTTACAGTGCTGTATTTGGAATGAAACAGGTAGTGTCACTTATGTGATAGAGCCACTGTTTGTGTCCCAGCACTTTAGCAAGCCTTGCTTGGCAGCTGGCATGCATAAAGTTTTGCAGTGTCATCTGGATTACATGTTCCTATAATAACATATAATATGGAGGTTTTTATTTTATTTTATGAAAATTAGTGTTTTTTTTATTAGTGAACAAAAGTATTTTTTTGTTCAGGTGTATGTTACATTAACCGAGTCATTACAAACCAATTAATAAATGTATTCCTTACAATAATGAAGAAATGAAACATGAAAAAAAAAAAAATATTAATTTCTAAATAAAATAAAATCTTATTAAATTTAACAATATATTAATGTTCCAATAGGTGGGGTTAATCAAATAATTTTATTCCAGTTAGCAGTCATAACTGTGAATTACGCGTAAGGAATTACAAATATTGTCCCCTGAAAGAAGAACCCCGTGCCACTGAACCATATTCATTACATATGTTTAAAACGTTTAACACATGAACTCCTTTACCTAATCACTTCCTTTACCCTGTAACTGATATTACTCTATCCATTGTAAAAACTAAAATTAAATTTCATTAATATGTTTAACTGGTGCGAAAAAAAATTGTTTAAAATATTGGGACACAGCCACAAGTTTTTAACGAGAATATGTTGTGTAAATGAGAAATAAAAAATAAAACATGACTTACATTCGACTTTTTCTATAAGAGCTTTTCATTGGAACCAATATTACTTTCAGTAACGCATGGACTCTAACTGGACCACGGCTGGATACTATCAGTGATGCCTGCGCTCCTATTATGCCAGACGATGTCTTCCCTTTTAGATTTTTTCCTCTCCAAAGTAGATGAGTCACCCAGAATCTAATGTTTGAGAAATTTGCCCTTAAAAGTGACCTGTAAATACAGGGTAATTATAAAGTCCGTGAAACATTTCAAAAAAATCGGTACAGTGAAATGGCTAAGAATTATCTAAAAACTTATATACCATTATTATATTGTATATTATATATTATATATTATCATATATTATAATTAACCTGTATATATATATATATATCCATATAAATATAAATCCATCACATTATTAAAGTTTTCCTGGTAAAAAGTCAATATTACTGGGTACTTTATAAAATAAAAAAATTACTTTGAAAAAATTTCCAAAACTTTATTTAGGTAGTTGTTATGTATTATTATTAAAACATTCAAAAATTTTGAAATCTCAATACAATTAGATAACATCATCTGAGATGAAAAAACTATGCAACAATGTAGTCTGTAACACGTGACGGACGGATGCCCCTAAAGCACCCCATTACTAATTTAGTTCATTGTTAGGTTCATTTTCGTAATGACTATATCCTACAATTTTCATATTAACAATGTTCTCAAATTAGTGATAGAAAATCTATTACAAATCCTATTGTTATTACTGATAGAAAATTTAAGACAAATGATATCAAGCACCCCACATTTTTAGTAATAGAGTTGTGGTGCATTATTTGGCTGCTGGACAAACAAATTAAATTAAAATTTTATTTTTTAATTCTTAGTTCATTCAACGATAAAAGCACAGATTTGTTTCTTTTTTAACTATAAGTTTATTTATTGAACCAGTGTCTGGTAAATTCCACATTCATAACTTACCCCATGATTCATTAAAACTGCTGTATCAATAAGTTTAAAATATAATTTTTTTTATTTTGTTTTGCCTAAGAAACATCTGGGAAAAAAAATTATTCAATAATTCCAATTACATTAATTTGTAGTTCAAAGTATCATAATAAACCTATTTCACAAGTTGAGTTTGTGGATACATGCGATTCGAAAATTTAAAATTATATCATGCATAATTAATAAAATTTAATTTGCTATAAGATTCTGTTTCCTTGAAAAATAAACACTGTTTTAGCTGCTCAGTTCATGTAAGACATCAGCTTACTACGGCTTCTGAAAGACAAAATAAAGTTTAAAAAGTAGAAAGTTAAAATTTTAGCCCAAATTGGTTACTTGTGTATAAAGAAAAGTAGCCATATTCAGCTAGCAGTAGGTTTAATAAGTAGGGACAGAGCAAGCACAATAGTTTTATGAGTGAGGAAAGTACACACTAATGTACTTAAAATTGGTGTTAAAGCTTGAAAGTCATATTATTAGCTTAGGAGGCCTCCTGCTGACAACTGGAATGAGTTTTTGCTGTGTGGTAAACATTGGCAACTTTTGCGTGCAGACTGATGCCTATAAGGAATGTGTCTACGCTTATGACCTATAGCCATCCTGCATAAATGTAGTGTTGACAGTTCACCACCTCAAGTAACCTGCAAACACATCAACTTCACTTATAATGTATTTAATTTTTGTTTTGGGAAACACTCTGCAACATGTATGCAACTACAGTGTCTCACAATCAGCAGAGTAAATGGCATTCACTGTTGCCACATTGATACTACTCAGCTAGTTAATATTAAAAATCTTATTTTGTATAATTCATACTTAATTTTTTATTTTTTTTTAATTTTTACCATTTGTTATTTTTTCTAAGACCATAAAATATTATCTATTGGTACTGACAGTATTATTAAAATTTTTTAGTTTACAGAAAGGAAAAAAAAAATCCATTTATTACTTCAAAGGAGAAACTATTTTTAGCTGTCCGTCACTATAAGCAAAAAGGCATTTTATCAAAACATGTGCTATACTGAGAAGAGCCAACATTTTTTATATTAAAATATCTAAAAAAAAATTTTCACATAAATAGTTGCAACCAAGATCTCGTTAGACATAAAAATTTAATTTTAACAGATGATGCTTATAATTAAATACAACAAGAATTAGTCCAGTCATTTGGTGTTCAAAAAGGAGTTAACCGTACCTGGAAGTTTTGAAAATTGGTATGCTTATAGATTTCACCATGCTCTTTTAGAATTTTCACTTTGCCACCTCATATCTTTGCTGCTCACACCGCCATTGTGGAAAAATGGCGCCAAAAACAGTTTTTTTTTCTTTGAGAATACCCCATTTCCACCAACTCATTTTGCGATAAAAATAGTAATGTAAAAAATTAAACTTGAGGAAATTTGCTAAAATTCATGTAGTTATTTTGTGTGTGTGTGTGTGTGTGTGTGTGTGTGTGTGTGTCTATATATATAAAACCAATGGTTTCAGCATACGATTGCGGCAAAGTCTACTCCAACATGAGCATTGGTGAAAAAAACTCATTTCCACAACACCATGAGTAAGAGGCACTTCTTTTTTTTGTGGTATCCCCAGAAGGTATAATCCACATAATGCCAATGCAATTTCGGATACATAGATCTTATTCTTTCGACGGCTCTATCTATGCGTTCAAACATATACATTCTCAAACCAGGAAAAAGAAAAAAAAATTTGCAACAAATACATTCAACAAAAAATATAATACATACAACAGTCTCTGATAACATTTTATTCTTGCACACCTTCAGTGGCTGTAATAGAACATCAGCCCTACTTAATCATGGAAAAATGAAATGTGCCAATGTAGGTACTATGAAAGAAAAAAAAACAGATTTAAACAAGCTTGTCTAGGTATTCAAAAACCAAAATTCTGACCAAGAGATGATTGCTAAAGCTGGAGAACGCTTTCTCATTGGATTATACGGGTACAGCGGTTTGAAAAGTATGTCATTGAACTACTACAGAGATACATGCTTCACAAAATCAGCATATAAAAATAAATTAGAAATTGAAATACTGCCGCCGACAGAAACAGCAGCACTACAACATTCGTTCCAAACCTATCACCCATCCAGCAGTGGTGTGGAGTTGAACAAAATTCAGAGTGATGGGGTTGGAAAAAAAGCAGGGATGGGCTAAATCTGTCATTACACTTGAACCCCCAGCTCCAGAAACCTTGTTGAAACTTTTTCTTGCGAACACAAAAAGGGATGTCGCGGAGCCTGTGGATGCAGAAAGGCTGGGTTAAAGTGCTTCGCTATTTGCACGAATTGCAATGGTACCAGTGATAATTTGCAAGTTCAACTACAAGAGAGCAACGAAGAGGACTGTTATCGAGCAAACCTACGACGAAATCTAGGAAGAAAATGATTACACATAAGCTGATGAACTCTTCTCGTGGATGTAGAAGAAATTTCTATCTGTGATGTTTTTCTCTGTTTTGAAGATGATGAACCCATGAAACCTGGTCCATCAAGAATAACGAAGCAAAGGAGATTGCACTAAAAATTGTAATTAGTGCATTATGTGGATTAGGCCTACAGGGGACATAAAAAAAAGTGACACTTTACCTCCTGGTGGTGTGGAAATAATTTTTTCGACAATACACGTGTTGGAGTAGACTTTGTGGCAATTGTGCGCTAACACTAATGGTAAGTTTAGCAAAAGAAGTTGAGGTTATGTGCATACAAGGTTCAGTTAGTGCAAAAATTTAAGCCTGGTGACTACATTGCTCATCAACAATTTGCAATAAAAATGCTGGACCATTGTAACCCCTGAGCAGCGCGCACTTCTCCGGAACGCTTAACCAGATTTTAAAAAAACTTTAAACGAAACAAATTTAACACTGTAAGAGAAAAAGGACCTTTTATTAATTCTAGTACAATTTTTGGATTAGTTAAGTTATTTGGGTTGATTTGAATTTGCAGCACCTTAGTATGCAAATGGTTTTGTGTTTTGTAAAGTTGGCATTTAGTTTTAAAACTAGTATATTTGAGCACTTTTGTAATTTATATTTTAAAGGATGTGTAACTATAATATATCACTGTATAAAAATCTACGTGATTGTGTAATAAGACATGAATGGGAGTGTTTAAAAGACGTTAAGAGTGAGCGTTAGTTAAATTTTTTGCTGCAGATTGAAATTAAATTTTGTCAAAAGTTTTATTTAGCTACTGTTGTTGTCTGTACGTAGTTTCGAAATTTTTCATAACATTTTAATTGAGATATAAAACCTCAAGTTTTAATAATTTAAAGCTGTTTTATACAGAATTTTAAAAAGTCTCGTGTCTAACGCGTTAACTATATATGCATGTAACCTTCTTGTTTACTAAAATAAAATTTTGTGTTAATAGGTGCAATAATTCTATCATAAAATAATTAAATTATAAATCTCTCCATAATGCAGAAGTGCAGTCTTTTATGAAATCGTCTGTTACACGTTACTAACATATTGTAGAGAGATGGGATGAAGCCCTTATAGAGACAAAGCACCATGGATATTTGTTAAAGCTAAAATATGTCAGAGCTATATCTGGGAAAGCCAAACGATGATCAGCTAATATTACCAATTTTTCACACGTAGCGAGTGCAGACGTCTGTGAAACTATTTCCACCGAAGTTCGTATTCGACGAATCAAAATGAAAGTTAAACTATTATACAGTAGAAAGAATTCTGCATCGTTTGATACCTAACATATGTCCGTGCACTGCCTGGAAACTCTAATCGAAGGTTAGTTGAAAGTCCAATTTCGCGTTGTTTTTGGAATTTTACACAGAGCCGTTTAAAAATAATACGCGCTGAAGAGCGTTGAACAGTGCTGCTAAGGATTGAGCAGCGGGAACTTCCCTGAACCAGGTACTACCTGCTCGTAGTGGGGACTGGCGAGACCGCGCTAAGCCGCTTATCTCTCTTCAAGATCCGGAAAGGGGGCAGTGCATTGTTACCTGCCTTTTTCTGACCACTGAACCATGGAAGTGCAGAGTATATCAGTGCTGTCGTTCAATTTCCTTGTGCCAGCTGAAAGAAACTTGCATCAACAGCTTCTATGTTCAAAGAGCTAATTCTTTAACATAAATTTTTATTAACGTTACCGTATTTTTCCCTGTTCACTTACAATTTGGTTTATCTCACACATCTGCCTCCCTACTCTCAGTACGCCTTCATGGCCAGTGACACCTTGTTATCATTAGGCCCATTATGTAATGATACGGAAACGTAATCAAACGGTAACGCATCTCGTAAACGCAATACGACCATTTACGGTACTCCGTCAGCTCGTTCTACAGTGTACGGATTTCACTTGCGCCAATAAGCGTAAAAAATACTGACGTCACACAACATCATTGTAAACAAGCTCAAACGTGACATTTTAAACATGCATCGGTTTTTATTTTTAGTTTACGTTGAATTGTGCATGATGACTTCTGTTTGATGCATTTAACTAGTCAAACGGCTTATAATTAGAGACGCCTGAATTTCGCGAATAGATTTCGTGACTGGTTGTATTGCATATCACTGCATCTCTTATTCATGTAACTGATTGGATGCTTGTTACTCTCGCGCGTCTGGGCACTTAAAAAAATATGTGTCAAATATCGTACCACACGTACGCTAATGTATGAATAATCACTTACTGTAATTTGTACATCTCGAAATGCATTTATACACAACACATTCGGCTTCGTTTTAATAAAACTTAAACAATTAGCTTGTCGGTATTTCCCGGTAAATTTATCAATGTACTGAAATGTCACTTTTGGTTTTAAAGAAATAAGTTTTTATATCACTCTGTATAAAAACATAAAATTGTGTGAATTAGCACATAACAAACAAGGTAAACAACCTAGATTTCATAAAATTATTGCTACATCCACCGGTTTTAAAGTCACGATGTATGTAGATTAACCGACATGCCGAAGGCATTACCTACTTGTTGGAATTTCGCGCTTAATCTAGCTCTAAAACTAAATGTTTCCATTCGTTAAAAGTGTGCCGCAAATATACTTCTATTTGTTTATTGACATTTTTTTTCTTTCACTTGAGCCATTGTCGTTACCCAGCCTTTTTAGGCCGTTCAAAACTGGTATTCCCGAAAGAGAGGTGTACACCAAACTAGACTTTTTTGATATTCCAGACAGAAGAAATGACGTCTTAAATAATAAAGCGGAAACAACTAGCAAATATATGGGGAAGGTACCTAAGGGTAGGGTATCGTACTCCGAGTGCACACTTGTTATTGGGCGCCTGGGATGCCCTAAGGGATGAAAGCAATGAAGCCCTGCAATGGCGAAGCGCTTGAATGAGCGGGGTGGTGGAAACGGGAGATCCCCGAGAAACCCCGCCAACCACGAAATCGGAACGATTCCTACATGCGAAATTCCGGGCTTTTGCCCCGCTGGGATCGAACCCAGATCGCTTTGGTGGGAGGCGAGGGGTCTGACCCCTCAACCACCGCAGACCCTAACATGATATTCAAAAACAAGAATAAAATGGACATGTAGGTACATGGTATACGTAGTGATAAAATAGTGCATTGCTATTAGCTGCATGGAAGAACGCATGCACAAGAGTTCGGCATTGCCCATTTCTCAATCTCTCTTACGCTTGCGGATGCGAATATGTGTACACTTACGTGTGAATGTAGAACGAACTTAGAGGGTCTTACGTTTCCCTTTTTGTGATACGTATACGTTTGTGTGTCACGGTCAAATGGGCCTAATCATTACTTGCATAGCTGTTTCATAAATAAGTAGGTACATACTTAAAATTAAATGTATAACTCCTGTGCCCAGAAAACTGCCTTAAACTTACCTTAAACCTTTGTCCAAAGTATATTTTTGTAAGACCACGTATTAGTGGCAAGGATGAAAAGTTGTGTTTGAAGGATGAAAACAAATACATAATTACTTAGTAGGTACAATATTAAATTCGTTTAGACATTAAATGCTGAATGCATTGAGTTGAGTTGAGAAAAAACATTAAAAATAGTTTCGCTGTCTGGAATGCAAGAAAATGTTTAGTCGGACATTTTTTAATATTGGGTAAAATATCTATAATAGGATGTTATGTACATTAAGTTTTTAAAATGTTCCAGGAGTTTGTAAAAATCTTCAAATCACTTCCACTTTGAAATCTACGCACACCTGTAGGCTTTGTTGAAATAGATTTTTTATATCTATTTACAGATGCACACGAGATAGTAACATAAATGAATCATCCAGTGTCAACAAGTTACCAATTCCAAATTAATATGTTTCAAAAGGTAATATCAATACAAACTTATAATATATTATCTTCGAAATATATCTTTTGACTTTTTTTAAAATAGATGTTTCCTAATGCATAATGATAAACACAATAAAAACAAATTTAATTGGAAAATTAGTAAATTCACTTTGAAAAAGTTAATCTAATGCATAAAGTGGCTTACTTACATTCTGCACTTAACGATTCAAATGTTGTTAGGTGTTTTACATTACCTGGGAGACATATATTAATATTATACAAATTGAAACCAAATTACAAAATTTGCATCTTCGTTTTGCAGATGGCGTGCCATATAACATGTATATTTTCTTTGAAATTCTATCCAAATCAGCTGCAACAAAAGACCTAACTATAAAATGTGTTCAACAATATTTTTGTTTTAAATTACAGCATTTTGGAACAGATGTTGAAACTTATACAATTTTTATTTCTATAAATTTAGCAATATTATGCATGCAGAAAAAAATTCTCTTTTCTTTATTTAAAATACTTCGCAATGAAAAATCAGATATATCAAGTCACGGTTAGGTTTTTTAAGGCCTCCTAGGTTTATTATATATATTTAAAAGAAATTATTTACATTAAGAAGATTAATGGATATTATTGTTGGCAAAACAGTTGACAAATTTGGACGTCGTTTGACTAAATGGTTTTTGATTTATGGCGAGTTGAGTTTGACAGATTTTTTGATGCGCGTGAGCATGTACTGCACGCGCTAGCAACTGACGATCAAAAATAGTGAACGCGCATACACACTCCTTGCGCCTTACGCATCCCAGCTACGTCACAGGACGAGATCGCTCCCCCCTCCCCCTCCTGCCTTTCCTGTTTTGCTCTTCATAATGGCGCAACCTAACCCCAACCGCTCTAGCCAGACACAGTGGCGGCAGCTAATCCTGCTTGATTGACAGCAGCTACCCAGCTACGACAGTGCCCTCTATAAGGGTATTCTGGAACTGTTTGCAAGGCTATTCCGTGACCTCCGCGGCTCCTCCTCGATTTTGTCATTTCCTCCTTCCGTCTCCGGCCTGTCGCTCACTCTTAATGGAGTTGCTCAGTGAAGTTTATTTTCCTTCACGTTCGTGAGAGCGCGAGGGAGTGAAGGGGTGGTATGAGACAGACTGGTAAGTGAGCGCGGCCGTGCACGGAATAGTGTGCACTTTGAGCTCTGAGCCTGCGGGTCAATTCGTCTGAAAAATGAATTGGCGTTAGATAATATGTACAACGTTTAATAATGAGAATTTTCTATGGGCCACCGTGGAATGGTGGTTGAAGATGGTCTGCCTTTTGGCCTGTGTGTCAGAGGGTGCACGTTTTTGCACATAGTGTTTTCAAGAGCATGTCCTGGAATGCAAAATACCATGTTTGACAATGTTATTATTTGCCTTGGTTCTACAATTGTCTGGAAAGCAAGTAAATGACAGTGCCTAAATCATAAAACCCTGCTTCAAGACAGTTCATGTGCTAGCAGTGAGCACTAACCATTTGACCATCTATGATGCTACTGTGTTATGAGCGAATTGTAAGGCTTATGACTGCGTGGTTACTACAGTTAGCTAAAAGTTAAACTGTGCTGAAAAGCGTAAATAGGTCAACTCAATCACCAGCACAAGAGACCAAAAAATTGAGACCCGGATCTATTTAGAAATTTTTGAGAACATTTACATACTGTTTTAATAAACCATTATGAGTGGTTGTACAGGATTTAAGTAAAGTATGTTTGTTTCATGATTAAATGTATTTGAGTGTTAAGGCTCTTATTGGTACATTGATGTGACCAGTATAAGAAGTTTAGTAGGCTTGTAAGCTAAAACGAATGAAATAATGGTTTCCTTTTAAATCTTATTATTTTTAAGTTATTTTACTATTTACCTTTTGTAACCTCATCGCTGTCATGTTTAATTTTTGTTGCAGTGGCTGGTGTGAAAACTATTGATGGCATTAAAACTTACCGTTGGGCACAACCCAAAGTAGGAAAAGTCAGGAAAACTTACAGAGATGGAGAAAGTGTTAGGAAAACCTGTGCACGGGTCAAGAGTGGAGAAAACTCTTATCATTATTGCAGCATGGTTTGGAAACAGTAGGGTGTTAGTGTGGCAAGAGAAATGACAGCTTTGTCAGGATTATGCAGTATGGCATAAAATGAGTCTGGGTGCTGCTCGTTTGTAACCAGGGTCGCAGCACAGCCTGCAGCCCTGATGGTGGGTGACAGAACTAAGCCACCCACCTGACAGATGCCAGCTCACCTCTCTCAAAAGCAGAAAATGAGGCAATTAAAAGAAAAATTTGAAGACATAGGAAAAAAAATTAATAATTTTATAACTCTGGGAGCATTGTGTGCTCTTGTGAGTGGGTGTTTGTGGTATGTGTGTGTTTGCATGCATGCACTGAAGAAACAGGCCTCTTCCAGCTGGAACAGAAATGCTGTTTTACCTGTCGCCTGTAAGTGGCTGTCAGTAGGTTATAGAAACTGCCCAGTCCTGCAGCACAGTCTGGGTGTTTTTCGCATTATGTTTAGGATGTGGTAGAGGAACCACTGTGCTGTGTGGGGTTTTTATTTGTGTGTTTATTTATATTGACGCCAACCGTCAGAGCTCCTCTAGTCCGCACAGGCCGCTATGGCACATCACCGCTTCGCCAGTGTGTGTGTGTGTGTGTGTGTGTGTGACCCGAACACACCCCAGCGTAATGTAGGACAAACGAGTGTAATGCTATGAGCGCCAGCTGCCATAAGTGTATTGATTGTCACCAGAGAGTCAATCGACCAGTTTGTTACAGTTACTTTGCTCCTTATTAATACTGTTCGAATACTAAAGTAGGCAATTATTAGACAATATTACCATTCCAATAATTACGTAATAAATAATGACCACTGGCTGACTTAGCACGATTAGGCTGACAGCATGGCCTGAACTACTTTTTTGCGAACAGCATGTTTTTGTGGGAATGGAGCTGGGAGCCGCACGGAATCCAGTTGACTACCACCCTTGAAGCAGACCAGGTGCGTATCGCCCCGTAGGGCCCATCTACATTTATTCTCTTAATTCGCCACTGCAATAGCTTAAATTTCTAATACTTCCACATCTGGCCCCGCGGGCAGGCTGCACGGCCAGCCAGATATCGGCAACATAACTTAAATGTGTGTGCCTCTTGTGGGGCGTTTTATATTTTACGTAATTTTTTACATTTTTGTCTGGGTGAACGTCGAGACCCAGACTTCAACGACTAGAACTCGGTCATCGAGACGTTCTCATTTTTGTCCACGCAGAGCCACCGGTTGGACGAAATGCAGCATCGATTCTTTTCAATTAATACGGTCTGAGGACTTTTGGGGCCCACATTTAGTTTCACCCACGTGACATAGTTCTTAGCTTACAGAGTTATGCCACGACGATCTTCCTGCTTAATACATAATACTAGTAGCCCATGTGTCAAGTGGTAGTTTTGTATATCATTATTCAGGGATTTTGTATTTATTGTAGCATGACCACTGAGGGATGGCCACTATGTGTAACTTATAGTGTCTTTAGTTATGTGTAGTGTTGCAGACACACACCACGTGCATGGGCATTTACATTTCAAGTCAAAGCAGGACGCCGAGCGCACCTGTCCTATCAATTTGCAGATGAAGGCTAGAGAGCCCGTAAATAAACATTCACAGATTAGCATCTAACTCTGTGTTGTCACGTTAACGTGACTGTAACAGTCGTGTTGAGCTTCAGCTCTCGAAGTAACCAGGCCAAACTGAGCAGTGCATGTAAGAGTGCCTCTGTTCAATAAAGACAAACTTATTAGTATGCCCAGCATCTGCTTTCGTAACGGACTAGACCACTATTTAGCATAGCGTTCCTGGTGGCTACACAACCCAGGGATATTTTCAACGACCATATATTGGGCCAAAACCAGCTGCCCGCCGGCCACATGGCGACGTCACACCCTGAAACTAGTAGGAATATATTAAAGCTGTTTTCAAGGTAAATACAGAAACGTCTCTAGTGTTAAAAAATGTTATTTTATTTTTAATTTACGGAAAAGTCGCGATATAAGATATTTACCCCCGCATTTGACCCGTAAGAATGTGGGAGTGATAATGACGTAAGCGACGCCGTCTTGGTGACATCAATATCGTTATGGAATCGTGATTTATTCCACTCCCAGAAAAATAGACCTAAACACCCTACTAAATTTATAACAAACATTTCAATACGAAACCATTGCTTACAAAGCACCAACACACAAAGTCAACGTGTAAACGGACTGAGGAAGATAAACACTACCGTAATTCGGGGTTACTTAGACCACTTTTCGATTTAGGACATCTGTTAATTCAAGACCAATTACATTAGAGATCAACTTATTGTTGTAGAATATGGGTCTACATTTAAACTTTATGTTAACATGTTCAAAAGTTACCTAAAACACATAAATTAAATAGAAACAAAATAAAATATGGTGGCTTAAGTTACCCCCCTAATAAGGGGTTACTAAAGCCAGTTATAATAATGTAATGTTCGGCTAAGTTAGATGGTGGTGGGGTAACAAAATTTGCATAAAAGGTTAAAATAAATGTAACACTATTGTTAAAAACTTTTTATACAAAATAAATGTGTGAAAAGTAAACATTTTTACATTTTTAGTACTGTTGATGTTAAATTTACACTAAGATGGTTCAAGATGTTTAATTTAACATTTACTAATTGCATTTTAGTTAACAAGCACAAATGGGAAAGTATGTTGTCCTCTGTTGATTTTTACAGGCTCCACAGTAGTGACAATGTCTGCAACATCCACATCCATCTCATCATTCACAATCGGAAACACATAATTATTTCCCCTCGATTTAGTGCTCTTCCGAAAAAATTTACCTTTACTTTATTTGCCTCCAGTTAAGTTCAAGTACAATGGCATAGAACTGTTTCTTTACTTCTTTTTTTGTATTTTCATTGAAAATAAGTTCAACAATAACATAAACATCTGGTTTGAGATCCTCTATTTGATTATATAATTTGTTTGAATTATCAGGTGTTTTTTCAACAGATTCTAAGTCAAAATCAATATCAGTAAGGTCTAAATACGCTAGGTCTAAAGTCGCTTAATACAAAATCTGAATCTGAATCTTGCACGGAAAAGTCACTGTCATCTTCTTCACTTGAATGTGAATATTTTTTCCTTTGCTTTTTTGAAGTGGGCTTTTTTTAAAACTGTTGTCTTCAGTGCTTTTGAAAGTGCTCATCTGGGGCTCAACGTCACAGGCTTTTGCATCCAAAACTTCAAGTCCTTCAATTCCTTTTCCTGCTGGAACATTTAATTTTCTTTTTCTGTTTTTCATGGGGTTTGTCTCTTTCTTTCTACTTTCCTGCAGATAGGTTTCAAATGATTGAACCCAGTTGTTGCTAGAGTCACAGTCTTCAGATCTCTTCTCTTTATGGCCATCAGGGAGCCTCTTTAGTACTTGCTGTCGATCCAAAGGAACAATCCCTGCTGCTCTGAAGCCACTCTTCAAATTTTTTTCTGATGTTTTCTTCCCCTAGATCATCAATACACTTTTTTAAAAGTCGAGGAAATCTGTCTTTTAGGGACACCACCACGATTCTTCTTTTTCCAGTCATTTAGTGTTGCACGCCACTTTATCTTTAAGGATCGGAAAAAAGCCACATCTAAAGGTTTGGGTATAGTGTGTACTATTTAGTGGAAGTAGCACAAACGTTATGTTGTTACTCTTACATTTGTCAATGATATGTGGCGAAATGTGGCTTGAAAGATTGTCCCCAACTAACACCTTCTTAGCATCTTTGTCAAACTTATTGAAGAATGGCAATGCTATCTTCTCGAACCAGTCCTCAAAAATTTTGAGGGTAAACCACCCACTCTTAGACCTATTGTAGACATCACCCTTAGGGCCATTTTCAGTCCACGAATCAAAAAGATTACATGCCTTATAGGTAATGTGAGGAGGAAGTAGAGTTCCATCAGTACTTCCTGAAAACATAACAGATGTGCTCGACTTTGAAAAATCGATTATGCGTTCAGGATGACGTGTGCATCTTCTTACCACAACTTTCTTTCTGCCAGAATCGTCAGTAATGTTTGTCTCATCATAGTTTACTATCATAGATGAGTCTATGTCCTTAAATGTCAATTCAAGCTCATCAAAATAGCTGTTTAGAGTTTCCTCATTAATAGCAGCTCTACTCCTTTTAACATTCTGGCACAGCCTATTAGAAAGAATCCCTCGGTGTCTCTTTATAAATGATTCAACGAAATCTACTCCAGGCATATTTCCTCTGAATCTTGGTTCAATTTGTCCAAGACTGTTAGCGGGAATCCCCAATCTCCAGCCAATCGCACACATTCCGCTAATTTTTTTTCCTCTTCACCATCTAAAACAAAAGGCCTTCCAACCTTATTTATTTTTCCTTTTACTGCTGCAGTAAGTGCACACCTTGATATCCCAAACTTTTTGGCAGCCTTCCGTAATGATACCTTAACCCATTCCTCACTTCTTCTACTGCTTCTTTTACCAGATCTTCCATATAATCTTTATATGTTCGAGCGGTAAATATGTAGTTTAGCGGTATTTGCGAAAAAAAATGTTAAAAATCCGAAAATACTTTTATTATGTGCTCTTTAACTTCCTCTTTTCATTAAACCTGGCGGAGATAAGAAATTCCAAATACTTTAGGAGATATCGAATTTTTTAATTTTCATAGTTGGGCGATATTTGTTAAAAAAAAATTAATTTTCCGAAAATAATTTTATTCTATGCTCTTTGACGTCCTCTTATCATTAAACTCGGCGGAGATAAGAAATTCCAAATACTTTAGGAGATAAGTATGTAATTTTTTTAATTTTCAACACAATACCTGTGCATTCATGCGGCACATAAAATTGTTTCTTGTTTACAAGTATGATTTTTTTTTTTCGCGACGTAGGTGAACGACTACATAATTTTCTACTAATGGCAAAGGAATTGTACCCACCTCTAACTTAGTTGAGTTTTTAACGTTTCAAATTTTAATATTTTATTTGTTATTTGGATATTGTTGCGAAAGTAATAAGTAAAAAAAAATTACGTGAGTTCCTACTGTATATCCTTTGTCCCGGTTTGTTTGGTCAGGTCAGTTACATTATAAATACTTTAAATCTAAACAACCATTAAAATTATTTCACATTATTTTTAATGTCCACTTAGTTTGAAAGTATTTATAATGTAACTGACCTGACCTAATCTACCATTTAATTAATAAGGCATTCACGAACACACGGCAAAATAGAAAAAAAATGTCGTTGGTCGAATGATAACACAGGTCTTGTATTGCAAAAAAAACGGCGATATCTCCTCAAGTATTTGGAATTTCTTATCTCCGCCGGGTTTAATGAAAAGAGGAAGTGAAAGAGCATATATTAAAAGTATTTTCGGATTTTTAACATTTTTTTTTCGCAAATACCGTAAAACTACATATTTACTGTTCGAGCTCCAACAGGCCTTTGGTAGTTACGAGGCATTTTTCATCTAAAAAAATATATATAAAAAATAAAGTTTATTAAATATAATGCTGTTAGCAAGGGGTAACAAAAGCCACTAATGTGCGGTGGTATTTGCTATCCCATGCAGGACACAAACATTTATTATAAAATGTAAGAAAAAAGCAAAATGGTAAAATAACCTATAAAGTGAAGCAACAGCAAGAGTAATGTTTGAGGTTATGTTTCAAAATGCTTTAGTGAATTCAAGATAAAAATACGATTTCGGTGACTAAATTTAAGTTGTGTATAAATTTATAATGAGTTTTTCCTAAATATAAATAACTCAAAACTTCACCAAAATGTGGAACAGATGGTATTAAAAATAAACCACTCAGCTTAAAACAGGGCTGCCAAAATCAGTATCCAAAACTACCTTACAAAATGGCTTAAGTTACCCCAGCGGCTTAAGTAACGTCGAATGACAGTACTTAGATTGTTATGGTAATTATACTATACTATTTCAATGTTTTTTTTATACGCGCGATTACACTTAATTTTTATTCAATTACGTGTTTTCCTCTAAAACGTTTACAAATACAGTTACGTGTGATGCTCCAAAATATTTTTTATACAGCTACCGACACATTACTTACTTAACTTTTCCAATAAATTACGTACGCCATGTTCGTTTCAGGTTCAGCACACAAAAAAAATTAAATAAACTAAAGATGCATAAAAGCCGATCATTCGGGCGTATGGCTCTAAAACCTGTAAATTTATACTAATGCCAATGTTTGAATTTAACTTAAAAAAATATCTGAAAATTCATCTCATATAATGAATAATATTGTGATTTAAATTTATTCATGTTCAAAATTTTTTAAAAAAGCACAAATATAATAAGTTAAAAAAATTCAGTCCAGCATTGTGATGCATTATTTAATTTCAAAATTAATAAATTCTGAAAAGCTTTAAATTGCTTAGACCAAAGACAAACTTTGATAGAGTGACATGTTTAAAATATTTTTAAGGTTTGCTGTCACCCGGCCTCTGTAGAAGGCCCAGGAAGTACCTGACGGGCGCTACTGGCGTCGCAGTGCTGCTGTTGTCCGGGGGGCGCCAGGCTAGTGGAACACTAGGCTGTTGGTGATGGGTCGTAGGTACTCCGCCCCCGCGTGCCCCGCCAGGTACGCGGCTTGAAATCTAACCTGAATTACCCTACTTGGTTTTGAGGCCGCTCGGCCGTGTAGAGGACGGGGCGATAAGAAATAATCGTTAGCGAGACTGGCTATGTTTGCCGTCGTCCGGGGTCTCGGGCTCGAGTCCAGGTGTGGCTCCTAGTGGGAAAAGGCGGTTCTTGATCTGTGTTGTCCGGGTGGGCGCCAGACTAGCTCGTTTCTAGTCGTGAATTTGGGGTCGTGGATGTATGTGACCCTGCGTGGCCCACTAGGGCCGGCGGCGGTGTTGCGTGAGATGATTTTAAATAAGAGACGTGGAGTTGAGGTGGCGGTGTCGTACCTTTTATTCAGAGGAGCGAGTCGTACACAATACAACACTCTACAGAGGTCCCCGGGGGGGGGGGTTTTACTTGTTATTCCGTGGCGCCGTATTGTTTGTGTTCCGCGTTACGTGGCCTCGGATGCTGTTATGTCTCAGACGTCTCACTGGGTACGCAGGTAACGTAATTTCGTAACACAAAGGCGGGACACAAAATACACTGAATTAAGGGGGCGCGTACAGGTTACGTGGCACTCGTTACTCGGGTAACGTAAGTTAGCAATACAAAATACGGGATACAAAAATACACTGAATTAAGGGGGTGCGCACAAGTTACGTGGCACTCGTTACTCGGGTAACGTAAGTTAGCAGTACAAAATACGGGATACAAAATACACTGAATTAAGGGGGCGGGCGATTGGGGACGGCCAATCCCGTATGCAAATGTCTCGGCGCGGGTGTTGTGCCCACTGTGGTGAAACACGCACCGCAATTAAGTTTGTCCAAGTTCCCTTGCGGGTTGTGGTCAGCGCCGTGCGCGTGACCTTAAATAAAGTTCTGTACGTTGCGGGAGACGGCCCGTGCCGTATGCTGAAGAGCAGCCCCGCTGACCAAGTGTGGTGCGGGGTGTCCTTAAGTTGATGCGGCCGGATTAGGTCCTGGACCGAAAAAAGGGACCGGGTACTCACGGAGAGGTTAAGTAATAAAAGGGGTTTTGTTAATTAGTGACTATATTTACCGGACGTTACTTTCAATGTAGACAAAGGATGTTGCCTCTCCGTGGGACGTAGGTCCGCCCCGGTCCGTGAGCTGCGCTGAACTGCCGAACTGGCATGGCGTCCGAGGGAGGCTCGGCTTCTCTCGCGCCAGGCGTGACCTCATTACGCTAGACTCCAAACGGATGTGTCTGGAAGAGATTTTATTGTCGCTAAAATCCTAATTTAATGTTTCAGGAGGAATGGGTACGGTTCTTCTCTTGTCTACTCAGGTTTCCGCGGTTTTGCCTTTAATTGCTGTTCGGCTCGTCTGACTCGGGTGGGCCATGGCCAGGGGTGTGTTCCGTTAGCGGGAGCATATACTGGCGGGTGCAGGTCGGGCTCTGGGGTGGTCGTCGGCCAGACGACGTCAAACGCCCCCCCCCCCCCTGTGAAGCCCGACCTTGCGCCGCTTATGGTCCCGCTAACATGGGGCCACCCCTAGCTCCGGCCGCTCCATCCCGGCGTGGTTCGCGGCTCAGCAGCTGGTTGGCTCCGCGTACTGGACCTGGTGATCGTAGCCGACTGGGCTAGCGTGCGCGCCGCCCCGGTTGCCGTCGTGGCAGGCGTGCCGGGGGCGGCGTCGAGGCGCCTGTGCGGGGTCCGCGGCTGATAGGGTCAGCGCACTGGACCTGGTGAACGTGGCCGACTGGGCTAGCGTGCGCGCCGCCCCGGTTGCCGTCGTGGCAGGCGTGCCGGGGGCGGCGTCGCGGCGCCTGTGCGGGGTCAGCGGCTGATAGGGTCAGCGCACTGGACCTGGTGAACGTGGCCGACTAAGCCAACGTGCGCGCCGCCCCGGTTGCCGTCGTGGCAGGCGTGCCGGGGGCGGCGTCGTGGCGCCTGGGCGGGGTCAGCGGCTGATAGGGTCAGCGCACTGGACCTGGTGATCGTGGCCGACTGGGCCAACGTGTGTGCCGCCCCGGTTGCCGTCGTGGCAGGCGTGCCGGGGGCGGTGTCGTGGCGCCTGGGCGGGGTCAGCGGCTGATAGGGTCAGCGCACTGGACCTGGTGATCGTGGCCGACTGGGCCAGCGTGCGCGCCGCCCTGGTTGCCGTCGTGGCAGGCGTGCCGGGGGCGGCGTCGCGGCGCCTGTGTGGGGTCAGCTGCTGGTAGGGTCAGCGCACTGGACCTGGTGATCGTGGCCGACTGTGTCCCTCAGCGTCTGGTACGGCGTGGATGGGTACAGCCTCCTCTCCCGTTCCGGTGTGCCGGGCGGGTTTGGAGTAGAGGCCTCCTCGTCCCCGTCGCCCAGTTCCATCATCATGAGGGTGGTGTCGGCATGGTCGTTGTGCGGTTGCGCCCTAAGCCCCTCCCCGGACTCGTTCGAGGGGGGTGACGGTGGTTCCGAGTGTGGCTGCGGTGTCTCGCAGCGTGCGGCGGTGCGGTGGTGGCCAGGGTGCCGGCCGGCAGGGACGGCGGCGACCAAGGTCAAGCGGCTCTCAGCTGGCGGGCAGCAAGCGCGGGCGGCGCTCGGCACGGCCCGGCTCAGCCATGTCGACATGCGGGCGTTTCGCGGCCCGTCGTGCCATACGGATGACAGGCGTCATCGTCTGAGTGACGGTCACGTGCGGTGGTGGGGCGGTCGGGGGTCCAGGTGCCGTGGCGTCGACCTGCATTGCGTCAGGCAGATGCAGGGAGCTCGGGCGACCCGGTAGCCGCGGTGTCGTCACGGTGTGGCGTCGTGGCGCCTCTTGAGGGCGGAGTGCGCGTCGCCTCGGCAGCTGCTGTGGCAGGCGGTCCGAGGGGCGGCGTCGTGGCGCCTCTTGAGGGCAGAGTGCGCGTCGCCTCGGTAGCTGCTGTGGCAGGCTGGCCGAGGGGCGGCGTCGTGGCGCCTCTTGAGGGCAGATTGCGTGTCGCCTCGGTGGCTGCTGTGGCAGGCTGGCCGAGGGGCGGCATCGTGGCGCCTCTTGAGGGCAGATTGCGCGTCGCCTCGGTGGCTGCTGTGGCAGGCTGGCCGAGGGGCGGCGTCGTGGCGCCTCTTGAGGGCCGAGTGCGCGTCGCCTCGGCAGCTGCTGTGGCAGGCTGTCCGAGGGGCGGCGTCGTGGTGCCTCTTGAGGGCAGATTGCGCGTCGCCTCGGTGGCTGCTGTGGCAGGCTGGCCGAGGGGCGGCATCGTGGCACCTCTTGAGGGCAGATTGCGCGTCGCCTCGGTGGCTGCTGTGGCAGGCTGGCCGAGGGGCGGCGTCGTGGCGCCTCTTGAGGGCAGTGTGCGCGTCGCCTCGGCAGCTGCTGTGGCAGGCTGTCCGAGGGGCGGTGTCGTGGCGCCTCTTGAGGGCAGTGTGTGCGTCGCCTCGGCAGCTGCTGTGGCAGGCTGTCCGAGGGGCGGCGTCGTGGCGCCTCTAGCTTTTTTGATGTTTCAGGCGGTGACGTCGTGCGCGTCTGTCTCGTTTTGGTGGGCTCCATCCCCTGTGCCTCGAAGCCAGGCGGGCACCGCAGGGCGAGTCCCGGTGGCGGGGCCTCGCACAGGCATCTTGGCGTCGTGGCCCTGGGCGTTTCGTTTTCCAGCGTCCCTTTTGAGACCGCGTACTCGTGTGGTAGTGACGACGGCTGCATGTCGTTGAAGCCAGGCGGTGGCGACGGTGTGGTGCGACGTGTCGGTGCCGAGTCTGGTGGCGTCCCGGTTGAGGCGTGTGTCGTAGACGACGCGGGTTGCGTCGGAACGGTCCTTCGCGGCACTGTGACAGTGGTCAGGTGCGGTGGCGAGGCCATCCCGGCGTCGTGGGGTGTCTCCGACACGATGCGGGTTCGGGTCGTCGTGGCAGACTGCGGTGGGACGGTCGGCGTCGTGCGTCGTTCGGTCGGCTGTGGCGGGTCAAGCGTCGTCACAGTCATGTTGAGTGGCGTCAGGTCTGCGAGGGGTGTTGAGGCTGGTGGCGTTGGGCCCGGAGGCGGAGGGAGCAGGATTGGCGGCGAGAGGGTGACGAGCGTCGGCGTCGGGACGGAAGGCGTCCTTGGTGAGGCGTAGTGCGTCGGCGTGAGTGGCGTCAGGTCGATGAAGCGTGGACCTGCTGATGACGGTGTTTCCAGACTTGGTTCGGGAGGCGTCAGGTCTACAAGGGACGTCGAGGTTGGTGGCTCCGGGACAGGAGGCGGTGGGAGCGGGATTGCTGGCGTCAGGAAGCCGAGCGTCGGCATCGGGACGGAAGGTGGTGGGAACATGGTACGTGATGGTGCGGATGTCGTCGGGACGTGCGTTCGTGGTACGTCGTGCGTCGGCGTGGGTGGTGTCCGAATGTCGTGGATCGTCACGGCGTATCGTCGGGGAGGAATTATTAGCGTCGCTGCCCTGTACTGCACCTGGGTGGCTCGTTCTGCGGTACATCGCGTGCACGTGAACGTGAAGAACTCGTGCTTCAAAGTCCCGTCACGCTCGTTGGTGCAGTCACGATGCCACAGGCTGTCACATTCGTCGCAGTGGTAGCCCCCGCTACTTCCTCCGGGACACGACCGGCTTCCACACATCGTCATCCCGTATGTGCGGTACTCTTCATAATAGCCGCACTCGTACCCAGCGGCGGTCCTGCCGTATAAGTACCCACTCGGGCAGGGGTGGTAACACCCGATGCATCTGTCCGCATCCATCTCTGCGCACTTGGTGCTCCTGTTATCGTGCGTGTTCAGCTGTGTCGATGCGTGTTTTTCACTCGCGGCTCTGTGCGCGCTGTGCAAGTCTGTGCGCGGGGTCGCGTTCTCCGGCTGGGCAGGTGCCCGGACAGCCGCACAAAACGGAGGCGAAAACGGTCCGCGCGGAGTGGGGGTATCAGGATGGTTGCCCGAAGCGGAGAGCGTGAAGCGGGGTGACGAGGTGGGGGTAGGTGCCCGGACAGCCGCACAAAGAGGAGGCGAAAACGGTCCGCGCGGAGTGGGGGTGGTGACGTCGCTCCGTTGCTCGCCTCGCCGTGATGACGTGCGGGGGTGGGGGTGGTTGGAGTGTCCTTTGTCCGCTCGCCTCGTCGCGCCGGTCTGTCTGGCCTTCGACCCTTCCTGTGTCCAAAATGGCCGTTTCGTGTCTCCGCTGTCGCCTGTTGGTGAATTTGTTTCGAAAATGTCCAGAAGGGGGAAAAAAAAATTTTTTTCACGTTATATTCTGCCCCACGCAGCGGGCGCCAAATGCCGTCGTCCGGGGTCTCGGGCTCGAGTCCCGGTGTGGCTCCTAGTGGGAAAAGGCGGTTCTTGATCTGTGTTGTCCGGGTGGGCGCCAGACTAGCTCGTTTCTAGTCGTGAATTTGGGGTCGTGGATGTATGTGCCCCTGCGTGGCCCACTAGGGCCGGCGGCGGTGTTGCGTGAGATGATTATAAATAAGAGACGTGGAGTTGAGGTGGCGGTGTCGTACCTTTTATTCAGAGGAGCGAGTCGTACACAATACAACACTCTACAGAGGTCCCCGGGGGGGGTTTTTACTTGTTATTCCGTGGCGCCGTATTGTTTGTGTTCCGCATTACGTGGCCTCGGATGCTGTTATGTCTCAGACGTCTCACTGGGCACGCAGGTAACGTAATTTCGTAACACAAAGGCGGGACACAAAATACACTGAATTAAGGGGGCGCGTACAGGTTACGTGGCACTCGTTACTTGGGTAACGTAAGTTAGCAATACAAAATACGGGATACAAAAATACACTGAATTAAGGGGGTGCGCACAAGTTACATGGCACTCGTTACTCGGGTAACGTAAGTTAGCAGTACAAAATACGGGATACAAAATACACTGAATTAAGGGGGCGGGCGATTGGGGACGGCCAATCCCGTATGCAAATGTCTCGGCGCGGGTGTTGTGCCCACTGTGGTGAAACACGCACCGCAATTAAGTTTGTCCAAGTTCCCTTGCGGGTTGTGGTCAGCGCCGTGCACGTGACCTTAAATAAAGTTCTGTACGTTGCGGGAGACGGCCCGTGCCGTATGCTGAAGAGCAGCCCCGCTGACCAAGTGTGGTGCGGGGTGTCCTTAAGTTGATGCGGCCGGATTAGGTCCTGGACCGAAAAAAGGGACCGGGTACTCACGGAGAGGTTAAGTAATAAAAGGGGTTTGGTTAATTAGTGACTATATTTACCGGACGTTACTTTCAATGTAGACAAAGGATGTTGCCTCTCCGTGGGACGTAGGTCCGCCCCGGTCCGTGAGCTGCGCTGAACTGCCGAACTGGCATGGCGTCCGAGGGAGGCTCGGCTTCTCTCGCGCCAGGCGTGACCTCATTACGCTAGACTCCAAACGGATGTGTCTGGAAGAGATTTTATTGTCGCTAAAATCCTAATTTAATGTTTCAGGAGGAATGGGTACGGTTCTTCTCTTGTCTACTCAGGTTTCCGCGGTTTTGCCTTTAATTGCTGTTCGGCTCGTCTGACTCGGGTGGGCCATGGCCAGGGGTGTGTTCCGTTAGCGGGAGCGTATACTGGCGGGTGCAGGTCGGGCTCTGGGGTGGTCGTCGGCCAGACGACGTCAGTTAATTTGTGTTTAATTAACGGACTTCTCCAGTGGTACGCATGGGTACTCGATACTCCCTATGTGTACTCTATGCGGTGGCAGAACCGCTACAAACACTATGCCAATGCGCTATGTGGTGTCTGAGCCGCTGTACAGTTACATTAACACACGCTGATTACAGAACAAAACACAACACTAATATAACACAATGAACTTGCCGCGGCAGTCTCGCGGGGGGCGGTTACGAGTGCTCTGGAGACGGCCAGTACCGAAAGTTAACTGTCTTAGGGTGGCTCAGTGTGCGTGATCTTAAATTACACCTTACACTTACTTGTGGTTGCAGCCGGCAGGTGTATGCGCGGCGGTCTAGCGAAAGTGTGTTAGCTGGAGTCGGCCAGTGCCGTAAATGGTGTGGTCCGCGATGCGGTGCGGAACCACGAAGGAAAACGGTCGAGATAATTCTGGGTCTGCAAAATACACGCCGAGTCGACGTGAGTAGCAATGAAGTACAAGAAAAGGTTTAAATATTAAAGTGACTACAGAATGAACGACCGGTGGAACAAAGTGGAGGGCTGCTCACGGACACACGTCTTGACCCGGCGCGGAGTGGTTGGAGACTGCCGAAAATGGCCACCTCGCAAGGGAGGGAAACTTTCACTTCCTTTGTGAGTCGGCGCCAAAAACTTAAATTAACTTAATTTGCTCTATTATAAGCTAAAAACACATTCCAGGTGCCCAATTAAAAGGTTGACGCCAACCGCTGGTGCTCCCTCTGGTTCGCACAGGCCGTTATGTCACAACAACACTTACTCTTAAGTGCATCGAACACGCCCGAGCGTGATGTCCGCCGAGTGGGTGAAGGTGCACCGCGACGAACACCAAGGCGACGACAGCGCCCGGCCGGGTGTGGCAATGCGCTAAACTAAATCAGTAATTATGATTTTAAATCAAAAACAACCAAATTAATAACAATTAAAAGATAATTAATTCAAGGGAAATTATGTCCAATTTTTCTATAATCATATATGGTGAAATATGTCATTTAAGTCCAAAACTGGTCGTAGCTGTTTTACCGCGCTTCACGTGTCTCGGCGCGAGGTCGCACGGTGCTCTCGCGCCAGTTACCGTCGGGAGCTCGCAGGGGTCGGTCGCTCCGCGAACGCAGAGCCTTCAGATTTCGCGCTACATCCAAGTCTCAGCAATAGTGTAAGTTCTTCAAATCCTTTTACCAGCTCTGCGCCGACCCCACTCAGTCGCACATCATTTCGTGCGACTCGTTACTGAATCATTTTTATCCCAACAGGGAGTTTTCTATTTATTACGTAATTTTCATGTCCAGAGTTTAAGGACAGCATGAATGAGTCTTACACAGTTTTCAGGCTTCGAAGCCAAGTAATCATTATCGTCAAAGTCTCCTAGCCAGCCTCGTGTGTCATCGAGTTCTAACTTGTTAATCTACGTATCTAACTTTCATCTTATTTAAATGTGTAACCTCTAACGTGCAATCTAACCACGTAATAATTATTTAATAAGTGACAGTGACTTTTATGTTTTCATCTAACCGGGCCTACGTACTTTTCGGGACTTTAATGTTTTCAACAGGTTAGATTGCAAGTAACTTCTGAATATTCATTTGTATGTGCTGTTTTACATGTTAACGTCAATGTCTGCATAATCTGTTGCAGCATAGTAGCTCCGCGACTATCCGCCGCATCTTTCACGTTGATAACGGCCACAGTATAAGTCCGCACATACCATTTTGCCACCTATCCTGGTCGCGCGCATCGTCTTGGCATAGAGACTCGCGTGCCGCGACGGTCAGACAACAGACACGGCCAGTACTTGGACCAGTGTGTGTAACGGTTCTTAATAAAGTGCAGTGTCGTGTCAATCAGTTTACCATTTATTTATAAGGCGTCCTGGGTGGCCTGAACAGCCCGGGTAGATTTCGAACCGCGAAGCGCTCCTGCCTGCAGCCACGAGGCCGTTATTGCCCCTGAGATCACTTTTCATATTAATAATTACTTAAAAAACTTAGGCAGCGGGAGTGGCGTCAAGGTAGCACCTGGTAATTGGGTGCTTAAGGCTTAAGAGCGTGCATCAGATGGAGTTAAACTTTCTAATACAGTCATCCAGGATTCGGAAGATTACTACTATACTTTTACACGTTTAGCATTTCTGTTGACGCATTAAAAGAATTTAAATGTTGGTGAACATTTTAAATGCATAACATTTTGAAAATATCAATTGAAAGTTGCTTTAAAAGCATACTGTAATTGCCATTTTTAGCCATTTTCAAACGACGTTGTAGCCAAGAAATATAGGCACATCTCCATTCTGTTTTAATAGGCAAAAACTGTATTTCTTCGCCAGAAACTTTGTCGCTTTGTCCCCCATTGTCACCGCGAAAAATCTCGAGTAATCTTCCTAAACCGAAGGCACTGCACGCGTTTATAGCATACTGCTGGGCGCGCCGGACTGCCGTGTATGTGTGAGAATGGAACAAGAGATACTCGCGGTTCCTATCTTGGAATGCGAAGAAGCGTCAAAGAGGAGACGAAGATAGATTTCTACCTGACCCGGCGCGCCGCGGCATTGCTGCGTAAGCTCAGATTACCAGGAAGTATTACCACCCTCGTAAATAACCAAAAGAAAAATTTTTTTGTTGTAAATTTGTAAATGTACTATTTTCCTAACTCTGATCATTTAATGTGTTTTAAAGGATAACTATATAAGAAAATAAGCTTAATTAAGTTGTAAGTAAGTTTATTCAAAGTTAATTGCAATTTTGAATGCATTAATAAGCCGCACGATGACTGGTTGTTAGACTGTAAGGTATAACTAAGTGTCTAAATTTTGGCTGTTAGGGTGTACAGAGAGTTTCAATCCTCCAATGAATACATAAAAATGTGTTTAGATGTAGCACCAAGACTTGGTGACCAAGTACTAAACAGCTATATCGTATTTGTTAGCACTTCGAAAATTCTAATTCATAGATAGTGTTGATGATTTTGGTGGTTGCTACCAGTGTAAAAAAAAAATTAAGTACTTAATTATTTATATCAATTACATCATATTTCTGCACGAATTAATTATTTTGAACTGATTTTTGCTACAAGTTGACGCTTCATTTTCAACGAATATCCAAAAACTTATTCCACAAAGTATTTTTTTGTAAAACCATTTCTAGAGTTCAACAGTTTAATGGTAAACGATAGTTTTACCATTATAACTAAATTTATGTTATTTATTTTAAAGGTCCTCTGATTCATAATGGTTCGTGTCAAAATAATTATATAACTATCTAAATTAATTATAGGTTAAACCCGACATTCAATTTTATGAATTTTATTGTCAATGTAATTAAATTGATTATAACTAAATTTGCTACTTGATTATAGATATAGAGTTGATTTATTCAACCTGTGAAGTTAACTCGCCAATACATTTTTTTTTGATTGCTTGAATTGATACATTTTGCTTAAAACTTCACACCATTAAAGTATTTTATAGTCTGAAGTTAATTTGAAACCAACAATTGAGAAGGTCATTTGCAATAAAACCTGTGTTCAGAAATTAGTTCAATTGCAATTATGTAACTTTTAAGTTACAGAAAATATTTAAATTTTAACTGGACAAATATGTGAACAATAACTTTTACATTCAAATTCTGGAACACATTATTCCTTATTATTTTTTTTGTACTTTGTAGGACTGTATCAACTTTAAATGTACACTACTGTATCTTATTTATGTTCACGTCGTTTGTTATATTGTGTATATGTTGTATATGTGATTGTGTTACTGTATCTTGACCAGTGTTCTTTGCCGTGTGTTCTTGTTAGCCTACATTGATAAAAATAAAACCACTGTAACTTATGTACTGGTACTTAATCATGCAATTATGTAAATTAAAATTGTTTTCATAGGATAAAATGTCTGTGCTATACAACAGAAAACCAAGAACAATCTCTGTGTTGCTGTAGTTTATGTAATTTTTGTTTTTCATTGTCCTTCTGTTGGTGATCGTTGTGGAAGTAACTGAGAAATCGAGGTCGAGGTAACTCACAGGAATGACTATCGCTCGTTACTAACGCACTAATTACATAATGTATAAAAATTGTGTGCGTGGGTGCCACGCGTATTACAAGTGACATTTAGTTCCGTACTAAATGCCATTTTGTTTACGAAATGCGAACTGTGTTGCTATCAACACTACGTATTTTTTATTTGTACTTGTGGCTGAAATTGGGTATTACTAATTTATATATGAGAAACAAAATTGTTTGTTTGAAACGCAAAAAATTTTGTTCTTTTTTGAAAGAAGTAAATACATCAATGTTATTTTATACACTAAGACTGTATTATGTACGGTGATTATAATTTATTAAAATTGTGATCCATATATACTTAATCGTATAAAATGTGAACTAAGCTACTACGGAGATTGAAAAAAGAACTGTTGGCGACTTCAGCGTGTATCTTAGAGTGAAAACTACGAACTTATAATTGTCCTGCGAAATATCTTGCTTCGACTATTATGCTGGACCACGAACTTCAGGACGAGGGATAACTAAATCAAGAACCCCATAATTCAAATTTCATAATACCTTGAAGAACCTGGGTATACATGATGATAGTCAAACTCCGAATATAGAGTTGATGTCTAAGGATCTACTGGTTATTTCTACTGCTACCTACCAACAAACGCCGTGACAATGAAGACATTTATGGAGTGTCATGACTATATGTTATGGTTGGACGAATAACACCACGATATCCTTTGACTTATGTTTGGAACTACAGAAGGATTAAAGTGGTATGGAGTTACTGTTAATTGACAGTGTAAATATGTATGTGAAGTGCTTTGAAATATTAGTAGGTAATCCAAACGACGTGCTGATCTGTAGATTTATTCCTGATTAATTAATGTAACATCAATATTATAATATTCAATTTGCTGCACCAATTATTGTGAAGTAATTTTCCATAACTATCATCAATTTAGAAAAGTTTATCGTAAAGTGCTTTACCATAACTGACAAGCCTGTACCAGCTATATTTTGTTTTATTTAACTTTGAGTTCTCTATAATTGATTATGCTAGTCTAGAGTTGGTTTGTATTATCCCAGATAAAGCAAATTAAATGAATTTAAACTAATTTGGAATGTTAATATCTCCGACTTTGATTTTACATTGTTTCTCATAGAGGAAACTGAACCTTGTAATTTGGCGACATGTACTTCATGTTAAATTCAGTGTCACATCCAGAGATTAGAGAAATATACAGATGGAGAATGTCTGACTTTTGACGAGGGGGTTTAGATTATCGTATTTTGTCCGTAGTATTTAAAGATCATCAAAAAAAATTGGTTGTCTGTAAATTCGGGTTACGTACGATAGTTTAACGTGACGTCATAACAAAACATTGATGAAATGATTGCATACTTTATGAATAAAATTGAATCATTTTTATTGAATTATCACTATTTTGCATGGATACAAAATGAAATCTACAATTTAATTGATAAATTTACTTTTATTTGCACTCATTAATTCAAATATTTTTATTACTTTAACGAACAGATTATTTTAACTATAACTTTTTGAATGAAAGTGATTGTTTAATTGGAATGTTCAATTGGCTCCATAAAATAGTATATTCCCTTGCACGTCGGTTAGGCGGTTCAACTTGATATTAAAATTTCTAAATATTTTTAAAATTCTCTTTTATGTTTCTTTTTGTTTATTGCTCTTTATTTTGGAAAAATGAAAAAAAACCAAAAAAAATTAATTAATAAAAAATAGTTTAGTTAAAGTACTAAATTTAAAAGCTACTTTCGAAAAGCCCGCCTTAACCTATTTAATATAATAGTAGATTCATAGGCCAAACGAGTGGAAGATAGATGCGGCACAAGCGTAGAATGAACGTAACGGGACAATGAGTCATGCTTTTTCGTGCGTGCAGCCGGCGTTCATCGATTTATTAGACGTTGTTACGTCAAAAAATTAATTAATAAAAAAATTTGGTTGTCTGTAAAGTCGGTTTTCGGACGATAGTTTAACGTGACATCATAACAAAACATTGATGAAATGATTGCATACTTTATGAATAAAATTTAATCATTTTTATTTTAATATTAAAAGAATAAATACTTGAAATTATACTAGTAATCAGATTTTTAAAATGCAAGAATAATTAACCTTTATTGCCGAAATTGTTGTTATAAGCATTGAAAACCACATTAACTTTTTTCACTTTATAAACAGTCGACGAAACAGTTCACCTGTAGATGACTTGTAATTAATTTTAAAAACTGGCGTTTAGCTATAAAGTTTAAATATAATTATGAACAATTTTTCATATTAATAAACTGTAATCAAATATCTACCAATTATATGAATCACTATAATTTTTTAGTCAATTGTAACATAGCCTATTATTACTGCACTGGCCGACAGCGTAACGGAACACAGTGTAACGGAACAAAGAGCGTAACGGGACACAGCGTAACGGAACAATGAGCGCAACGGGACACTTTTTTTGTGCGTGCAGCCGGAGTTCTTCGATGTATTAGACGTCACGTCAAAAATAGTTTAGTTAAAGTACTAAATTTAAAAGCTAATGATTAATTAATTAATAAAAAAATAGTTTAGTTAAAGTACTAAATTTAAAAGCTACTTTTGAAAAGCCCGCCTTAACCTATTTAATATAATAGTAGATTCATAGGCCAATCTAGTGGAAGAGAGATAGATGCGGCGCAAAGGTACAATGAGCGTAACGGGATAATGAGTCATCCTTTTTCGTGCGTGCAGCCGGCGTTCATAGATTTATTAGACGTTGTTACGTCAAAAATTAATATTTGCACTTATAGAAATTATTAACTAATTTGGAAAATTTTCTATCATAGTTCCTAGTTTCCCATTACAACTATTCGAAATGTATTCAAGTTAAAGTGCGGTATGTATTATAACACTATTTTTACTTTTGTGATTATAATATATTAATATGAAACAAGACTAAATAGGATGAGTGAATCGTTGGAGTGTACATATATACGTATGCGTAGCACTGTGGCTGTGGCTCGCATCGGTTGTTGTGCGTCCGTGGCCTTGGGAAGGGTTTATCTTGACAAGGGGCCCGCAAGGTGGGGGGAAGAAAGGTAACACCTCCCGAATGGTGTGGAGAAGACAGTACGAGAGCGATAACCGACACTTTTTTTGTCTCCTCCTTTTGCTCTCTTCGCGGTCACACACACACACACCCAAATGCAGATGCCAGGCGCGAGCTGAGAACTTGCTGCTCTGATGAACGCTCTTAACAATGACTTTAGAGTATTTCATTATTTGAATTGTGGCACAAGTTGGCGACTGTAAATTTATTAACATATTGTCTCCCTGTGAACTGTATTATTGGGATTTCTCCTAATCCGACTTGATCATTGTCACGGGCACTTTAATTAAGGACTGTGGCCGCGGTGAATGTTAATGAGGTTCGTTGTCTGCTCTGTGCGTGCGGTGCTCGCACGGAGTGGCTATGATGTACTCAGGGCCGGTGCAAGGTAAATTGGTGCCCTAGGCGAAAAACCTTAATCCCCCCCCCCCCCCCGACAACCAAAAAAAAATTTCCTTGCCTCAAAATACATTACGTAAGCCTAATATTTTGTCAACAATTAAATGTAAGCAGGCTTGTGATTTTTTTTACTTATTACAAATCATAAACAGGTCACCATGGACTTTAAATAATTACTTATATCAATATAAGCATTCCAAACTGTTACAAAAATCCATTTTCATCTAGTTTCAATAATCGTTAAACATATTATATCAGCTGTTATGTGTCGTGCTGCACCGCCCCCAGCTACTTGGCATCCTAGGCGGTTGCCTAGTTCTCCTATATGGACACGCTGGCCCTGGACGTACTTGTTTAATGTCTGGGAATTAATAATTGTGTCCTAGCATCTTTTCCCTTAATTGTTTTATGGGTTCGAGCCCCCGGGGTTCCGTGACCTTAACTTTTTTGAGTCTATTGAGGCCACGCCCGAGGCACTCTGACTTGTTCCCGCTGGGCTGGGGGTGCACTCTGAAAATGGGATCTGGTACTAGCGGTGCGGAGCACGAGCTTAGAGGTCATGGTTGGAACGACGTCAGATTATCTGTCCCAAATATATCTGATGGAGAACATTGAAAGCCATTTTTCGTCAAATACTTCCCTTACAACTGTATTGTCAAATATTTGGAAACAAATATTTTACAGTGTGACAGGGCCCCATATGTTCTATGGATGAGGGAGCTCGCTAGGGAAAAAAAAAGTGATTAGGTTAATATTAGTTTGGTCTCGCATTCTAAGAAGTTTTATAAGTCGGTGATGTTAAACAGTAAAATGAAATTTATTCAAGTAATGAAGAATTGCAATTCACATATCCACTAACACATCTACGGTAAGTATAGAAACACAATAAAGCAGCTATCAGATTATTTGAAAAGCTTTTATGCTGAAAATCTTACTTGTAACATTTTCCCTGGAAATGTTTTATAAGAAAAATTAAAAACTTGTAAAAAAAAAACATTTTTAATTTTTAGGACAAGATGTGGGCTGATGCAAAGAATCCTAAATTTGAAGTACATAACATGGCATTTTCGTATCTTTTGTGGGAAGCACTTTGCTAGAAATCAGTTTAGAGATAATAGCAGGAAACCTCTTATTTTTGGAGTAGTTCCTGTAACAAATGGCGATTATGGTTAAGAAATCTAAGTAGCTAGCCCATGAGTCACTTATATATATATATATATAATTAATTCCTTTACTGTGTGACTAAACTGAGTAATGCCTGTAAAATCTTGTGAAGTTCCTCAAAACTTTAGTTTTAAGTAATTATGGTAGATTTCCCTGGTAAATTTTCCTTATGGTAGTTTTCTATTATGGCACTTTTCCCCCTGCATTATAGAATGCCGCGGGTTCGCTGGGTGGTTTGAGGAGTCCCAGTGTGAGGTGGGAGATCGGGGCAGGCGCCAGAAGTGATGACAACTCCGGAGGGCTAAGGGAGCATCAAATTTCTGGTTAGCCGAGTGGGGTAGGGACCGAGGTGGTACATATACTGGGATGGGTTCCTCAGCCCCTGTGTAGGTATAGCCAAAGCTCTAGCGCCCTTCCTGGCTGTGTATGCGGCGTGATCCACATCCACGCCCATGGGGGTCCCGGGGCGGTAGGGCCGTTAGGCTAAGAGTGCCGGGTTAACAAAGAAAAGGGGGGGAAACCCCTGTGACATGCATATAGCTATTTAAGTTAATGTAAAATAATTATCTAATCCAAATTAAGCTATGTCTAGCAAAAGTGAATACAAATAGTTTTTATTTTATTTTTGGTCAATTTTAGAAGCCATACAGTCACCACATTGAATATAAAATCACTCTGTCACATGACAACACTAAAAAGACTGAATACGAATATAAAATAAGTTACTAGACACTACTTTCTCGTCACCGGCCAAAGCTCTTGCCGAACCGTCGACCTGTCACTGTAGTGCAATGCTTCAATTTACCAATCTTTGAAATTCTCTACTGTGAACTCGAGAAGCCTTATTTTCACAGACGAGAGAGCCAAACGCCCGATCATGCATCTTAGGATTTTTTTTTTCATTGTAAATAAATATGGCGGTGTTGATAAAAGGATACTAATGGTCAATTAGGTTACGTTAGCTACATTATAAATACTTTAAAACTTTGTGGACGGTTATTTGGTTAGGATAGCTACATTAGAGATACAGAAAAAAAAAAAGCATGAACTTCGGGGAACTTCGGGTTTTGGCTCTCTCGTCTGTGAAAAGAAGGCTTCCCTGTGAACACTGGTATTTTCCCTACTTTTAAATAATATTTTACTATTCAAGATGTCTTACGAGAGGAAAATAGATGTAATTAATTCTATTAAATTGTTGGGACTAACAGAGCTGACTATTCCATAAACATTCCGATGACGTCACTACATGGCGTCGTTGACAACATTTCTACACATATAGTAGGGGCCGTTAGGGTATTTCGTATGCTCCTTCGTGAAGAAAGCAAGAGACAAATTTTATTGTGTTCCTATATGTCCCAGGATACCGAAATGCCTTGGTGCCACTTTCACAGTGACGTCATTATAAATTGGCAGCCATTTCAAAATGGCCGCCAATCGTATTCATAAAACAAGCTGTATCTCTGCTTTCCTTCATCCGATTTTCATTTTTTTTTTTTATTAGACAGATATTTTAACGGTGGTTACATTATTTGCCTACTACATTTTTCATAAGTCTAACCATTTTCAAAACAATTAGGAAAAACTAAATATTTAAGAATTTTTATTTTAAATATTTTTTTTTACTGTGAAACAAAAAAGCAGTAAACGATAATTAGTGTTTTATGAAAGTTAAAGATAATTTGTTAAGCTTTAATTTGATATATTACACAAGATTCTGTTCTTCAGTATAGCAACATAGTAAGCGAATTAATCTGGGAAAGTGTATTTTTGTAATTGACAAATACTCCTTATTAAACTTTATTTATTTTATATGATGATTTGTTTAATACTCATGTAGTTTGTTTTCAATGTATGCATAATATTTACACTACAAGTTAATATATCTGTATTATTTTATTATTGTGTTAAGGAGAACATGTTGTTAACAAAAAAAGAAAACACAAATATGAATAGTCTTAACAAACCAATGAAATTTTTTTATTCTTATATTTCTTGGTGCAAAATTAAACTTTTAAACAAACCATGTACTCATTTTTGGCGTTCTTATGCATAACATAAAAAAAATATTAAAAAAAACTGAAATTATTGCTCAAATAGCATGTCATGTCGCATTGTCTCATAAATAGAGTTATAATTAGGTACATAATAATTGCATTATGTAGACATAATAATACAGCTGTCATGAATAGTTTTAATCATTTTGATTTCACATGAAATGAACACCATTTTCATCTTCATCGTCACTTTCGAATGTGAATGTTTCACTGTTCAAATTGTTTCCACACAAGTCAGCATCTCCACCACAATTACACATTTCTGTGCAGGGGAGGTTACTTTTTGAACACTTACAGCGAACAGTTTGACATTTTGTTTTGACACAGTTGCACTTAACAAGCTCAAGTATTGCTTGAGGGGCTGGAATATTGTTGCAAGTAACAGGGACTAAGTGTCCATCTTCATATTTCCAGCCAAACTCTGTGGGATTTGCTGAACTTGGATGTCGTTTGTCGCACTGATGCCATTCCATTGCCTGCAAATGTGCCCTCAATATAGCCAATCTAAGTGAAGACCTCGTTGGAGGGAGATTTTCACCCACCACTTGCTTTTGTGTAAAAAGCCACCATCTCAATTCTCCAATTGTAGTAATAGTTGTATTGGGCACATACACTTTGCATAGGAACCTCTCAATTTCCAGCATTACATCATCAGACACTACTTCAGTTTTACCAAGGTTTGCCAGTGCATGCAGAACATTATTGTCTGCAGTCATGAAGGGCTTCCAGAAACTTAATTTCCCTTTTTTTGTGAAACGAGCCAGTGATATCAGCTCCTGATATTGAGTGTAAACCCACAAGTGCTTCAGCTTTTAGATTTCCCAATTTACTGTGCAGTGGCTGAAGTGGTATAGTTCTGTTCCTGTCTCTACTTCCAGTGATGAAATTTGTGTTTTGTGGGAGTGATGGATACTTGCTCAAAGCAAGAACAAGAACATCAGTGTCAGGAGAGATGATGTCTAAATGTGTTGCTCCAGCCTTTTTTGATTCTATGGCATGCAAAATGATCTTTGCATCTGCCTCTTCATGAGAACTGCTCAGAAAAGATGCACATTCATTTGTGCCTTTAGCAATCTGACGCCAAGCAACTACCACATCCCGACCTGTGCGTGCTGCATATTTTAGAAACTGCTCAGCTAAAAGGTTGGACAATTCGTCCTTTGTCTTTTCATGGGAAAGGAGCTTCTGTTTTGAAATTGTATAAATAGTAGTTTCAGATTGAATTCGGTAATGAGTTGGCTCAACATTAACACGGCGCCTTTCCCTAGTGAACTGCTTTAAGGAATCTTCTATGTATGAGTCAAATATCAAGTGGATGCATTTGTATGAACGATATTTATTAGTAATGCGGTTTATAAAGTGGTCTGCCAAGTCTGAGCAAGTCTTAATGTGAGGTGGTTTGTCTAGCGCCTGTACCTCGGCCATGGCATCAATAATAGCAACACTGCCACTTAAAATGGGTTGCATTGCTTCGACCATGTCTGAGTGGCTATCTTCATGCTGGAAGTTGTCTAGTAATGACTCGAGTAGTTCCATTAGCTTACTCTTCTGAGAGCAGTGCAACATTGTTCCATCAGGAGCAAACATTGAACGTGGTACAACAGAAAGTTCATAATTACTGATGGTATCGCACACATCCACCCGAGGACGGGATCTGGCCACTATGAGCAATCTCGCAAAGAGGTCCCTGTCTTGTTTCAGTTCCAAAACAGTGTCTTTCATTTTTATTTGTACTGTCTTCACTGAATGTTTGCAGGTGCTAAGATTTAATTTTTTTATGGGATCCCATAGGTTTACTTGACCAGTAATTATGCGCTCTGTTGTGAATTTAATAAACTGTTTTTGGCCTATGGTTGACATGTTACACATATCTTCCTTCGTCTTCTGAGGCATAACACACATTGTTCTAATGTTTATCAATTCATCTCTGCAGTATTTGAATGGGTTCCCGACTCTTTCAAGGGTTTTCAAAAGTGCTGAAACATTTTTGCTTTGCCTTCCTGAAGCAACTTTTGACAGTTCATGATGTTTGGTTTTATCGGATCCCTGAAATCCAGCCATATCCTTAGCTTCTTTTACAAGCCGCGTGAGCTCAGGAGAGGTGAGAAAGAAACGGGTTCTTGCATTTTCATTAAGAGTAATTCCTACAATTCCTCCCATAACTTTCATAGCCCTGTTTTCATGCTCTAAGGCTTCATCTGCACCCAAACTACAAAATGGTACTTGTGTTTTGTTAACTACCCAGTTTCCCTTTTCAAACTCTTCCCAAATTTCTGGATCTGTAGTTTTAAGTGTTTCCATTTCAGCCAGGTACCAAGCAATCATGCCAGAGTAGTTGAAGAGGTCCATTGCAAAGAAATATTTTGTGAAGTCATGTAAGGAAGAAAGATGCAAATGCCAATCCCCTATGCGTACTGAGCTTACAAATGCTAGCATGGACTGTACCATCTTCATGTACTGCCTCATTACTTTGAAGGTAGGGTTCATAACTTCATTTGAAGAGTCGAAACATTCAAACTTATTGATGATATCCTCACAGGTTAAAGTATACATAAGATCTTTGTGAGCCATTTTAACATCTCCATCAGTAAAGTCTTTAATAAGGACTTTCAACTTAAAACTTAAAATCTGCTTCACTTCTGGATACTGCTCAAAAAATGCTTCTTGGTAAATTGAAAAAAGAGATATGAGAACGACTTTATGAGCCTCTAGTGCTCTCCGTACATGCCTACCTTCCAAGATTTGTTTCACAGTTGCAGGGCAATATATGTTGGACTCGACCCACAATTCTGGGATACCTGTGCCATCGATATATTTGCCTATAGTTCTTAGTTGAGCCATAATAATATGCAACTCTCCAGGTCGAAGGATCCATTTGTTTTGGTTGTCGGTGTGGTTGAATTCAAGGCGCTTAACTGGTCTATAAAGTCCCATATCCAAAGTGACTACCACCTTCTTTTGGCTACATTGCACCATAGTATTGATTTTCTCTAAGGTCTTCATAAACGTAATTTGAGTTTGACTGTCCGTAGGTGACTCAGCAATGAGTGGCAGTACACACACCCGAGTTCTCTGACGGACTGAACCTATGAGGGAGTTGTATGCAGACCAAGTATATGTGTGGTTAGCTTCAGGTAAGCTGATGTTCACTGAGTTGTCTTAAAAAAAAAAATCATTTGATTCTTTATCAGGGTGCTCAGTCAAGGAAGATACAGATGTTGCCTGTAGTATCAACCAAGCAGTGTTATCTAATTCTGCTCCTTCAAATACATTACTGTACATGTTGGTGTTCAATTCTGCATTTAAAACTGGCATAGATGGTTTCAATTGTTTTGACCTCAGATGTACTGCTTCTTCTTTGCTATAGCTAATTTTTCTCCCAGATTCACTATGTGATTTTCCAGTTAACACCAGGGGTACACTTGTGTCATCTTCTTGCATCTCTTGGTAGACTACCATAACAGTTCCATGCAGGGTTTGCTTCCCATCACGTGTATCTTCTTGAAAGTCAATATTATCCGCAGCACAAAATATGAACCTACCTATTGTCAGGTCAGGAGGAATGTAAACACCATCATTTTTTTCCATCCTATGTAAAACTTCACCCACTATCTGATCTTCTAGTTGTAAAATCCTATGGTAATCAACACAGCAGCCAAACCCATTTAGAATCTTAATAAGTTTCTTACTTCTGCTTTCTTTGTGAACAGCTATTCCAACAGCTAATGGAGCTGGTACATCATGAATGTGGCGAGATAACTGGGAATCCTTCTTTGCTACTTGGCGTGATGACATGCATTCATACATCAAACTTTGCGAAAGTCGTACAGCTCTGTTATTTACTTCTGACGATTTGCTAGCATTCACATGGGACATATCTACTTGGCCAACAAGGCACCACTTGAAGAAATAGTACATTTCCATTGGCACAATATCATCCACATTGTCTTGTAATAGAGACCCTTCAAAGTTCCAATTTTTTGCTCCCAATGCGAGTTTTCTGATACACTTTGCTGCAGAGTACAAATTCCTCAGGTTTTCTCCAACATTTTCGTCTTCTGCTTGTGCCATTGCGACATCTTTAACTGCTTTCAATGACACCCTTTCCGATTCATTTTTACGCTTTGGAGAACTGAATAGCACGTCAAACTCCAAAAGTTGTTCTTCAATCAACTTCTTTATCTGCCGTCTACTCTTAACTTCACTTTCAGGGACACCATTTGTTAGACAAATATTTTTGTACACATTTTCCAATTCTGCCATACTAACAACATGTCCTTGTTCCAAAAAATCTCTTAGCGAATTAATAAATTCAATGTCTGATGCCTCAACAAATTTATCTTGCTTTTGATATGGAACATTTACTTGCCGCAACTTGTTGTTCACATTTGTATTCCAACAATTTTTATGATACATTACATCAATGGCGTGAGCATCTGCAGGATTTAAACTTTCATTTACTCGCACACGTAACCTATCGTCATTACTGAGTTCTACAGCTTTCAACAGTTTTTCCCCGGCAATATCAGTTTGCACCAAATGTAGTTTATTGTGGTTGGTTGGACCATTGTCACAAAAAATGCAAACAGATTTCACATAAACACTAGTTTTTGCTCTGGTGTATGGTAAATGTAGAGAAGAGCTACATTCTTGTTGACACTCTATTGAACTTCGGGACTGTTCAATGAACATTCTGTAGGCACGTTCCATATGCCCTTTATGTGTGGCATTTTGATAGCAAGAACGATGCCACTTTGCTTTGTTTACTTCAAAGTCTGTTGCTGTCAACTCACCTAGGCACAATTTCAACTCCACAAAGTTCAAGTCATTCCATGTTGCTCGCTCTGTGATACAGTTGTATAACTTCTCATAACTTTCTTTACGTTTTGGTTCCGAAACACTTTCTGCAGTCTCTAACTGGCACAATAAACACAGTGTCCATGTTGTTTCCGAAGTTCGCCTTCTCTTAGCAGAAGGTGGCAGGTCGAACTTAGCAACTGATTTTATGTTCTCCATCATAGCTTACTCAACAGTTCACCTGCAACATAAAATTAAATTATATTACATTAAAATCACAGGTTAGAGAGAAGATAGAACAAGCAGAAATATTTGTGACATTTTTTATCAATTACAAAAATTCACTTTCCCAGATGAATTCACTAACTATGTTGCTGTACTGAAGATCAGTATCATTGTGTAATATATCAAATTAAAGCTTAATAAATTATCTTTAAGTTTCATGAAACACTTATTATCGTGTACAGCTTTGTTTTTTCACAGTAATAAGATATTTAAAATAAAAATTCTTAAATATTCAATTTTTCCAAAATTTTAGGAAAATTGTTAGACCTATGAAAAATATAGTAGACAACAAATGTAATCACCGTTAAAATATCTGTCTAATAAAAAAAACAAAATGAAAATCGAATGAAGGAAAGCAGAGATACAGTTTGTTTTCTGAATGCAATTGGCGGCCATTTTGAAATGGCTGCCAATTTATAATGACGTCACTGTGAAAGTGGCACCAAGGCATTTCGGTATCCTGGGACATATAAGAACACAATAAAATTTGTCTCTTGCTTTCTTCACGAAGGAGCATACGGACTTCAATTTTCTATCCTAAGGGACTGGACTAATATATTTTTAAGGGAAAATTGTGGAAATATTGGAGTTATGGCATGAAACATTCACGTGCTTACTTAAAAAAAAAGGAAGTATTTTTATGGCTTCAAAATTTAAAAAAAAAGTGTGTAACTTAGTACATGTAAAACTTATTTGGCAATTCAAACCTCGACTCTTTTAAGTATATCGTAAGGGGTTATATATATATATAAATAAATAAATAAATACATACATATTTATAAATATAAATATAAATATAAATATATATATATATATATATATATATATATATATATATATATATAGAGAGAGAGAGAGAGAGAGAGAGAGAAATAAAGAAGAAAATTTTCTACACATGAATTAACAAAATGAGTACCGTACTAACTTAAAAATAACTGCTCAGAATATCAATAATTATTATTGATCAATCAATAATGATTATTTAAAAATAACTACCTTTTAAATATTAAAACCATAAAATTTTAGGTAGGTATATTAAGACTTTCAAGACAAGTTTTAAAAAGTAAATCAACTTCGATAAATATTATTATCAATCACATTTATAATTTTACTTAGTATTATTCAGCAAAAGGATTTATACAATTTAATAACTAGATAGCGCAGCGTGGTGATTATATATATATATATTTTTTTTTTTAATAATTTAAGAAATCTGACTTTTATTTATTTATTAGAAATTTTATTAAAATAAAAACAAAAAAAAATAGTACCTAGTTATTTAATGTACAAATAATTTTTTAAAATTTTTTTTGAATTATTAATTTAATACTTTATAATAGTGCAAAATCATAATTAAATTAAATAATTTAGGTTACATACCTGTTATATATATATGGGTAAAATTTTAAAACATCCTCGTAAAAACGGAGCTTATAATGAACTAACTGTAATACTTTCAATTCAACCACAGTGCCTGGATAGCTCAGTCGGTAGGGCATTAGGCTTTTAACCTAAGGGTCCAGGGTTCGAGTCCCTATTCGGGCGACATATGTTTTTATACTGGTGTCATAATGTATAATGGTGTTCGTGGATACTATTTTAACTATTACGTTTACCCACCAAAAGTTGCAACATAACTTTCCACGTAAACTAGGGATGGAATATTGTTTTTCTCTCCATGTACAACAATGTAGCTTGGTAGCACATCAACGACAGTAATGTTCTAGGTTTATATTTTCATGCACATTGGAACAATTTAGTGAGACAACATTGTTTAATTTCCAGCAATGAAACACTTTCAGTATTACTCTACAAAGAAAAAAAAAGGGGGGGGGGGGGGGCAAAATCCCAAGTGCCCGGTTATCGGGGGAAAATTATGACCCGGGAGGGAAGGGGGTTGAGTTTTCAGAATATTTTTAACGCTTAGGTTTATCTGGATAGTATGATAAAAATTATAGGTAGATTGTTAATATTATATATATATATATATATATATGAAACTTTAAAAGTAATGCTATATGAACATATTTTACAGTTAGGGTCATGGTAATATTTACAGCAGTTAGTGTTTTTTTTTTTTTTTTAACTATGGGGTTTGCAGAGTTGTACATTAAATAATAGGGAGGGGACCCAACAAAATTATTTGCTCCTGGACTCCGTGGTTTATTTCGATGGCTCTGCTCACCACCATGACCTCTATCAGTGGCGTCTCGTCAGGGCAAGCAAGGCAAGCAGTGCTTGCCCAGGCAGTTTCCAGACATTGTATTTTTTAAATAAATATTTTATTCGGAATAGTATTTTACTTAGGCTCGTGCAGTTAGATGTATGTATTTTTTACTCTATCTTCTAGGGACCCAATACTGTGCGCTGTGCGCTATAATAAAAGAACTCGTTAACACACAAAACATGCTGTTTTAGAAGCGTTGCTAGGTTTAGAAGCGCTGGTAGGACCGCTTTCAGCAGGAAGGCTGCCGCAGTAGTTTCCTTTCGGAAGGGGGTGGCATGGTACAAAGGTTCGAGGAGGGGATTGGCTGTAAAAATACGTGGTAGAAGCTAAGATTTTTTTTTCCTAACCTAACTAAAACTAAGTGTATTTTGGAGGGGTCCGGGTTAGGGAGGGACCTATGTGCGTCTCAGGCCGAAGCCTATACGCCTAGTCATGCTGGGATTAGCCATGCAGGAAGAGAGTCGCATGCATCATGTGCTAGGAGGGGATTGGCCAGCCATGGCAACGATTGGCGCCATGACTAACTCCCCTCACTCTTAAATCTAGACTATAACTAGAGATAGGTTGGGCCCAGGTAAAACCTGCATAGACACAGGGAAAACCCTGGGCACATTCATGCGGCATGCAATTGGGCATGCATTACGTGTAAGAATTTACAGGAGACAGAGGATGGTCTGGATGAAGTGTTGGTCAAAAAGGTAACGCTTTCTTGCCGAACTGAAGCGAACATGGCCGAAGCAGACGGTGGAATTCTTCCGTCGACTGCTTCGGCTATGTCCGCTACAGTTCGGCACTGCAGGTAGCGAGGTGGCGTAATAAAAAAAATAAAAAAATAATATTTATAGATATTATTTTAGTTTTATCTTAAGCACTGCACGTCCATCCCTGAGTTGGGTGTTTGCATATTTCGTAACGAAATGCCTAGTTTGTAAGTCAATTATCTTTTTTCTGTCTTAGTTTCTTAGTTTTTTAGGTGCTGACTGGCGGCGGAGTGAATTGTCAGTGTAACCACTCACCACCAGGGGCGCTTGCGTCCCTGGTCAATTATTCCAGATACAAATAAAATTCAAAGCGGACCACGATTCCAAGTGCCCAACCCCCGCATGGTAGACTCTTTTCTACTCTGTCCAACACCTCATCCAGACCATCCTCTGTCTCATGTAAATTCCTACATGTAATGCATGCCAATTTCCATCCCGCATGAATGTGCCCAGGGTTTTCTATGCAGGTTTTACCTGGGCCCAACCTATCTCTAGTTATAGTCTAGATTTGTGAGTGAGGGGAGTTAGTCATGGCATCAATCGTTGCCATGGCTGGCCAATCCCCTCCTAGCACACGATGCATACGACCCTCTTCCTGCATGGCTAATCCCAGCATGACTAGGCGTATAGGCTTCGGCCTGAGACGCACCTAGGTCCCTCCCTAACCCGGACCCCTCCAAAATACACTTAGTTTTAGTTAGGATAAAAAAAAATTCGTGGCGTTTCAGGAATGGAATGATTGACGTGCCAGTTTCTTGGTACACGTACCAGTTAACAGAGTTTCTGATCACGTATGAAGATAAATTTCTTTGTTTTGGTACGAAAAATACCAAATATAATTTTTACTATTCTAATACATTTTTATGAAATTCTTCTCTTTATTTTAAGTTCTTACTTAGCCATTTGTTGTCTGTTTATATATTTTGATATCGATCCCACTTAGTATATAAATAATGTAGAGTAGGTATTTTATTATCAGAATAATGTAAGTCAAACATTATTATTTTTCAAAAATAATTTATAATTTAAAAATAGTCAATTTTTCTACATGTGGAATAGTCAATGTTCAGTTAAGAAAACTACTTAAATAGCAACCTTTTGTACCTTGAAATCCATATTTTCCCGGGGGAGTGTAAGGATACTGAATTTAGACAGCAAGCAGTTAATTTTATTTAATTAAAGTTTGTGAGAAACTGTATGTCGTCGTTTTAAATAAATAGCTTTAGATACGTTTTTATCACGCCTTGTCATTGGTACATGGTTGTTGAACACTTGAAAAAGTCATTGACAATAAAAATTAAAAAAAAAAAAAAATAGTGCGCGTCAGAAGTTATACTTTTTTTATTTTATACTCAAACCTATTTTGAAATTAATAGGTAGAAATACTTAACTTAAAATATATTTTTAAAATACGCAACAAAAATTATGTTACCAAAAATGTTTCACAGAACAATGGATACAAAGTTATGTCTGTGTGTGTGTGTATGTGTGTATGTGTATGTATGTATGTATATATATATATATATATATATATATATATATATATACAGTCAGATGTGCTGACTCATTTATCTATACATACAAGTTCTAACCCACTTCCAGACGAGCTAGAAACTCAATATTTTGACAACAGGTAGATCTCAGCCCGTAATCAACGGAAAAATTTTAAAATGTTGAAATTTTTAATTTTTTAACCCCGAAATAAAAAAAAAACTTTCAAAATAAACCATCAAGCTAGGCCGCAGAAACTTGTGACTATAATTTTAACTTTTAAGCAATATTGTGCTAGTTTAAAAATATTTACCTATATTTGTAAACTGGTAATAATCAATACATTCTACAGATATATTGCTTAAATTCGTGACAGCAAAAGGAAATTAGAATAAAATAATTCCTAGTTTCTGGATAAAAAATAAAGTATTGAAAACATAAACACTAGGTACACTTAAAACTATCAACTTGTGACAGGAAATATTTCGAATTAATTACTAAACTTAAAAACTTATTTAAAAATAATCTTCAATAATGCATTGCCTTGATAATATTCCAGAAATTCAATGTGAAGAAAACACTAACATACCAGAAGCTACAGTGAGGCGAGACGTGTGTTAACTTAAAACATAATTCACTATCGTCCGAATGGTTTACATATCGAGTCGAAGTCATTCGATGCCAAACGAGTTAGATCGGGTGGCGAAAAATTCAGCTGAATGCTGGACACATCCATGACGTTAGTGCGACAAAAAATGGCGGACGCAACAGTTTTCCCGATTAGGCGTTACTGAAATGAATGTCAGAATTTTGTTTTCGAAAGATGGTTACACTGGTACATTTATAATTATATTATTTTTTCTTGTAATATTAAGGTTTTGTTTACAGAATTTACCTGTGAAATCTACGAACTGTTGTACGTACAGTGATTTTTACAATTCAATGTTAAATTTGAATTAAAATATTTTTTTCTCAAACACATATATTAAAAAAAAACCTGCAAGCATTGATGGCTTGTTGTATGTTTGTGTGTAGGTGTGTAACAGCAACACATTCTATATACAACACATACTTTTTTTTTTGTTGCGCGTGGTTAAGAACAGTACGTTAACAATATCACTATATTTTGCTGTCGCGTTGTTGTTCCAGCATAACTCGTGCTCGAGCAGTTGAAGCGCAAACGAATCCTGCGCGGACCTACAAATGACGGGCAGTTGAGGAATGCACGGGGGGAGGGGGGAGTGCCCGGAAAAAAAACCCGGAAAGGTCCATCTTGTATAGGTCGTCAAAGGTCAAAGTAAAATAAAATATGGCGGAACGTGGCGTCACAATCCAATATGGCGGAATCCAAGATGGCCACCGTACGCTCAATCCTCCGCCTGTCCCAGAACATTCTATTTCCGTCTACTCAAATTGACTTGTCTTGATACATAATAAAAATAGTCTTCCATAATTCAATTTTACGAACACTCAAGAAAATTATAGGGTGACGGCCGCACATGTAGGGAGAGTAAAACATTACTGACAAAGCATTAGGTAAACTAACCATGATATTCACACCAGTTTTCAAGTGTCGACTTCAACAAGTAGCCAGAGCTATGTCGAGCCGAAACAATCTAGCACGGACGCTTTATTGAAAGCGATACCAACATATTCGGAATTTCAATACGGCGAGGCCTAATCCCCCTTAAGTTATGAGCATACGTCCTCCAGTGGATCAGAACTGTGGTTCGAACCAATGAGGAGGAGAGGCAAATATATATATAAAAAAAATTGGTTGTCTGTAAAGTCGGTTTACGGACGATAGTTTAACGTGACAACGTCATAACAAAACATTGATAAAATGATTGCATAGTTTTATGAATAAAATTGAATCATTTTTATGGAATTATCACTATTTTGTATGAATACAAAGGAGTGAAATGAAATCTGCAATTTAATTGATAAATTTACTTTTATTTGCACTCATTTATTCGAAAATGTTTATTACTTTAACGAAGAGATTATTTTAACTATAAATTTTATACATGTTTGCTATTTAACTACTTTCCAAACTGTGTTATTCTGTTAAGGATAGGACGATGATAGGAAAAGTATAGGAAACGAATGGGAGAGTTTCAAGTTTAATATGCCTCGAAAAAGTCAAATCGGTGGTTGTTCCAATCGAGTGGAAGAGAGATGGATGCGGCGCAAGCGTACAATGAGCGTAACGGGACAATGAGTCATCCTTTTTCGTGCGTGCAGCCGGCGTTCATCGATTTATTAGACGTTGTCACGTCAAAAGGCTCATTGAGAGACGGGAAGTCGCACGTACCTCGCGCAAAAAGAAAGGGGGGATAAAAAAGTGCGAGAAAGACAATTGGACGCGGGTGTTGGCGCAACGACCAGCCGACGGGGAGATAAGGCGGCGGACGGTCCGTCACGCCCGCGGCGGGGGTCTCCGGGCGAAGAGCCGGCGCCGGTCACATCTCGTCCGACCACGGACCTGCGCGGACTGCCTGCTCGCCGGTGCCCCGGCAGCCATGTTGTCTTCGCCCGCCAGCCTCGAGGTGAGTCCGGTCCTCAACGGGACCCAGGGTCTGGCCTTTGAATATATATACACTGTATAGAAGTCTCCAGCCCAGGTTAAAATTTCTAATACGGTTTTGAGGTAGTTGGTTAATTCACCGCCGCGATCGCCACCATCTCTAGGGCATCGCGACTTGTGGTGGTCCCTGGCGGACAAGTGTAGAACTCTTCAAACACCCCTTTCCCCCTCCAGTTGAACGATTAAGCTGCAGTGAATGATGGGTGGGGGGTGCGGGGAAATGACAGCGGGCGACAGTGCTGCGCTCTAACGTGCAAATAACAACCTAAGACGATACAGGGCGTTACGGCAGCGCACTGCAGCGGTGAAGTTCCCAAGCTGCGCATCATACGCTCCTGAAAAAACGTAGAGTAAATCCTATCCACTCGCGACTTCTATACAGTATATATATTCAAAGGTCTGGCGCTGGCCAGTTCTGTTTCACTGACGGTGCAGCAGACAGTGTCTGAAGTAGTAATAACTGGTCTTGAACGAGTTTTTAGTGACACAAAGTTAAATATATAAACATTTGCGTTACAATTTTTTTTGACGTGATAACGTCTTATAATACGATGAACGCCGGCTGCACGCACGAAAAAGCATGACTCATTTTCACGTTCCGCCTGAGCCGAGCGTGCAAGAACCGGCCAACCACCGTGCGAGAAAATCCAATCTCACTCTTTATCTTTAACTTAAGGGGGTGGGAAGAGGGAGATATTTAAACAAATAAATGTTTTAACCCTTGCAAAATAACATTTCTGCATTTTCATAGCAAACTTAAAAGAAAAAAATGTCGTTATTTAAAGAATATTGGCGCAACAACCGGAGGCACTAGACAACCCAGACCACGACAGACTCTCTCTCGCCTCTCCGAAGGAGAGTATCAAATTAAAGTAGCCTCAGCGCGTAATAAAGAAACGACATTTTATGATGTCCATGTCGAGTTCCGAAAAGAACCGAAATAACTGGGAATCGATTTTAAATCCCCGGTTATTTTGCTGTATCAAAAGTACGAGAATTCCCGGCACTTTCGGGACCGGGGTTTTCCCGGTTCTGAAGCCTATTGCCGTCTCAGGGACGGGGGGAGTGGGAGGGGGGAGGTCCTGGTATTTTTTTTACTCTCCATTCCTGAATTCAAAAGAAGAAATAAAGCTAAAACAAAATTATAAAATAACAGAAATTGTACTAAATAAAGTTACAGAGATATAATTTCGTGAATATTATTGCAATCCCTAGTGGGCAACAATAGTGTGTTTCTTCTTCATATTACAGACCTCCTACACAGAAGTGTTTCCAAGTACAGTCTATATTCATTCCATTACGTGTTGTGTTGGGGTAAATATTATTTATTTCTTATGTGGAATGCGGGATACTTACTCACGACTGCAAGAGAAGGGCTTTTCTAGACATCAAGAAGAAGGAAGTTCGTCTTGCATGTCAGTGTTTCTCAGCTGTCTCAAGGCATAGTAATAGACTGAGTAATAAATATTTTTTTACTTAAAATTAAAGTTTTTGCGTGAATGAAGTATTGAACCAAGGATTTTTACATGTATTTACGTGGTTTTTTTTTCAGTTTATCAGGTCGACTCATTAGTACACAACATTTTACACACAGAGAAGAATTATTGATTTCATTAAAAGGACAGTGTTATATTTCACATTTTGCACTTTGAATATTTCCTAATGTTTTGCCGTAGAATATACATTTTTATCCTGATAAATGTTTAACCAGTTCTTTGCAAAACATCAAGTACCTTTTCAGTTTTCCATAGTGTATAAACTGGTTACAACACCTATTGCACTGATATTTAATGCATTCAGAGTTATGTTGTGGTATTTTTAATTAAATTACCTTTTTTTTTGCATTGACCAAGGATTGAAGAAAGGACAGGAATCGATCAAACGAATCAGCATATTAATTACAGATTTTTTAAAATCAATTTTGACATTTTTCCCGAATTTATAGCTAAATAAATACGAATTTCCAATATGGTACCCAAATTTCAAGATGGTGGGCGCCACACTTATAAATTATTACTCAAATCTAGCAGGTAATAATTAATCAACATAGTGGCAGTGCACTCTAGCAGATTAAAACAAGATGGCGGCCTCCAGCAGACAAAAAAAAGATGGTGGACATGATGTCATACTAGAGGACCCCAAACTCCATGATGTAGTAATTTAATAAAAAAATTTATTAACATGGTGTACATCGGCACCAGAAACTTGCTCCAGCCCCAGTCCTTGGACACATTTGGAAGTACACTCTATAAAACGGAAGCACACTTGGAAGTTTATTCGACAAAAAATAAGCACATTTGGAAGCAGACTCCATAAATAGGAAGCAAATTTGGAAGCACATACCAAAGAAGGATGCACATACGGAAGAACATTCGACTAAAGGATGTACATTTGTAAGCACAATCGAAAAAGGGAACACATTTGGAAGCACAATAAAAAAGGAGCAAATTTGGAAGCACATTCAAAAAAAGAAAGCTGTATTCGAGAATTCAATGTTAGTTATAAAATCAGATTTCGAGAAATGAAACAATCATTTATGAAATACAAGTAAATATTGTATGTAGCCAGCATTTCTTGGTTCACGGAGTATGGTTTTTACTTCGTTAAGGTGCAAATAGTTTCCTCCACTAATCAATGCCAGTAGCAGTCTTAGACGATCGAGCAATATGTTAGGATCTTCCAATGGTGCGTAATCAATATCTTCTGCTGCCGTAATCTTCCTGGAATGTTTATTATTGGTATTTTTAAGATCTCTGAAGTCTTCTGTCTTATCATCATCCTCAAAGCCACTGTCGCAATCACCTTAGAAGTGAGCGCCTTCACTTGGATTACTGTAAGAATTTTAAATCGTTGACGTCGAAGCTTCTTCGTCGTCTAAGAGTTTTCTTTTTAAGTGTATATCATTTTTTCCAAAGTACGGAGAATCCATTTGAATTCGGCTTGAACTTTTCATGGTAATAATACTTTCATTGTTTTCTGTCTTTCTTAAACTGTAAGAATTCTTCAATTTAAGTTCTTTATCGAGATATGGTGAGCTATAAACATAATCACGTTCAAGAAAAGGAAATTTATTGCCATGCAGCACTCTCTTCTATAGAATAGTAGCTCGATCGTTTTCATTTATCTTGTTAGTGGGCTTGGCTTTACAAGTTCAGCTGTGTCTTTTTAAACCCTCTCTTCGCTTAAACGAATTGCTACATCAAACACAACTTATAGTGGATTTTTAGTACAGTCATTCTTCTCGTGTTGTCTTGTATTCTTTCTCAGGATAAATTCATTGCTGCAGAACGTACACCTGTTTCCTTTCGACAATGCCACATGCATCGAACCTGGATCCATGTTAGCTTCTGAGACTAATGCCTGATGAACACAGATTTTTAATTATAAACAGATACTTAAATGCATTTTTGACCTCGACTGCTTAGGGCGGGTGCCGATAAAGAATTTAAGTCACTTTTAATACATTTCGTTCTTTTAAAAGCAAAAATTTATTGAAGCTTTTTGAACTTCGATTTTTTTTCTTTTGGGAATAAAAACGGGAAATTTTCCATCAAACAGGATTTTTTTTCCCTCGAAACAGGGAAGTTTCAAGGAATTTTGAGGAAATTTGACGCCAAGTTGGCCGCCATGGCCTAGAGGTCGGTCGGTCATTAATCCGCTTCCTGTTCCGGACTTATACGGTAAAAAAAATTTAATCTAGCAAATTCGACTAGTCATACTGTAAAAAATACTTTAATATCTTAGCAAGTTATTTGAAAAGATGGCTGATTAAATCAAGTAACTTGCTAAGATATCAAAGTATTTTTTTACAGTATGACAAGTCAAATTTGATTACTTTGAAAGTTATTTTGAAAATATGGCTTATTAAAGCATATCACTCTCTTATCAATTTTTTACAGTGCAAATAGTCAAAGTTACTTGATTAAAAATTTTTGCCGCATAAATCCTGCAAACAATTATTTTTGCCCCCAAACGTTTAGTACGTTTGATTTTATTTTGAATTGTTATCAATAGTAGGGTTATTTATGATTGCGTTGGAAAAAAATGTTTATAGTCATAGTATCTCATAATTTCGTGGAAGGCGGAGATTTAAAAACTTCTGAAAAAAATCCCGATAACTCAAAAACCAAGAGACATTTTCATTTTGGCATTTTGATTCAGAACCGTGTTTAATTTGCCGATCAGCTGCTCTCGGATTAACGTAGAGTTATGCGACAACTTGTATGTAGAATGAAAATTTTGCCACTATCCTCACAGAAAAGCTGAAAAATATTTTTTATATATATATTTGTCTATTTTTTTTGTTTCATGGTAGATATTTTTTTAGATTTGTTTTGTACATATTTCTTAAAGACTTGTCATTCGTTATTCATCGCATACCACATATTTTATATATTGGTCACTGTACAAAACTTCATAAGATAAAAATAAATGTAAAAAAAATATTATTCGGTGTGTGTCTGACCTTCGGATAAGTTAAAAAAAAATTAAACCTGGCCTTCAAAAACAGTTAAGATGGTCACACTAATGCACTATAGAGATTTAACCTAACCACGGTCTCCTAGATAGGTCTGGTAACTTTCTATCCTTCTCCTTGGCTTGACCTGTCGGCTTAGTGAAGCTCGCGGCGGCTAGCGAACTGATGGCGCTTAGCCCTGTCTTAACATTGGGTTTAATGGGAGTTCAGTATATAATTGAATACTATTCGTAATTCTTTCACGTTTTTAAAAACTTGTTTTATAGATTATGACCTTAGCTTAATTTGGAGCTTCGTAGGTGTTTAATGCATAAAAAGACTTGTAATTTTCAATCATTCGTCATTTTACAGGATATCCATTAAAGAATGTTCCATTTCCAATTGTTTATTAAAACAACAATAAACCATACATAAAATTGAAGGTAAACTAACCTAGTTTTTCTTTAAAAATGCTCTATATGTGCACTTTTAGCTATACGGCACAAATCCAACCTAAAGTCCCACACTTTGGTTAACAAGTCCGGAGTAATGGAAGAAATAGCTTCTTCAATTCTGTGTCTCAAATCTGGCAGATCATTAGGTAGCGGCGGAACGTAGACAAGATCTTTCATAAAGCCCCAAAGGGGAAAAAAAAATATGGCGTTATATTGGTGAACGTGGAGGCCAGCGAAAAAGAGCTCGTGTCGTCTCGAATTGCCCATACCATCGGCGGATGTTTTTGCCACACGGAAAGGGAAAAGGGGGGGGGGGGGGGGGGGGGGGTGGCGATCACAATTAAACTACAAATTACAGATTCACTCTTAAAAAATTGCAGAACACAAAACGCTTTACGCCCAGGAGTCGCCATTTGGCATAAATGGCGTTGCAAGCGAGGTCATGATAATGCTGTTGTTCGGCGCGACTTGGGGTGGTTGGCCCATGTGGTATGTGGGTATCCTTTATCTCCTTCATGCCGGTGGTCCCATCCCGACACGTACTTGGGCCTTCTGTCCCATCACCCAGCTCTTGTACTCTCTCCTCTGGTGGCGTCAGACCTCAGCAGTAACTCACGCATGCGAGTATCTAAAACTGAGTTATCTATACCTAATTGTGACTTTGAACCAACACACCACAAGGCTTACAGTCGATACTATTAGAATGCAGGGGCGGAGCAAGAGGGGGGGGGGGGTGTTTAGGTATTCTAACCCCCCCCCCCCCCTTAGCACCAAATCTTTAATTAATTTCTTATTCATCACTCAAACAAATTTCACATTAAAATTAATAAAAATTTTACCATTACAATATTTAAATTTTAGTACCGAAAACTGCTAAAATAGCACTATTTTACACCTTAAAATCCAAATTTTCCCGGGGGAGGACCCCCGGACCCCCCGCTTTAATCCGGGGTGGGGGGGTGGGGGGCGGCATGCTTCTCAACACCCCCCCCCCCCCACCCCCCATACACAAATCCTGGCTACGCCACTGTTAGAATGTATAACTGGGATACTTATTATCTCAAGGACATAACCTTGAAGTTGAAGCGGTGCAAGAGTGTACTGATTGAAGTGTTCCCGCATCCTTGCAGACACGCACGCTGTGCATGTTCCTGACGCTGCTCGCCGGAGTGTCGGGCGCCAGCCTGGGGATGATCGACCGGTCCGGACCCAGGGCGCACGATCGCGCCGTGGTCCACGCCTCTCCCTCGGCCGCCGCTGGTCCCGAGTACGTCAGACTGCCGGCGGGACCCTCGCGCGGGCACAGGACGTGGCTGGTGCCCGGCGGGGGGTCGAGGGTCTGGCAGCACGACTTCGGCCCGGGGTCCCCGGCCGGCGAGGTCCTCCAGCAGCTACAGCCCGCCCGCGCCGTCGACACCCGCCCCTCCTCCTCCTCCCCGCCGGCGCAGGCCGAGGACTCCCCGCTGGTGGTGTCCTCCGGCAGCTGGACCAACACGGCCAGCCTCGGCGACTCTGCCCCGGCGGCGCCTTCCGGAGTTCCCGACGCGTCCGCGGACCCCGGAGGAGCGCGAGGTGCGGGGAAGGCGTCGTTCTACGTCGACCCGGGCGACTCGAGTTCGGGAAACGCGGGAAACTCCTCCGGTTCCACCACCACCACCACCACCACCACCACCACCGCCAGCTCCAGCGACGGCTCCAGCGACGACGACGACGACGACGACGGCGAATAAACGGTGTCCTCGGCACGTCTGCCTCCGTCGCTGCGCCGCCGAGGGCGTGAGAAGAGTACACAGACACACAAAGTGTATTGTTTCTTCTTGTATTTAATCTATTAACAGCGAATCTGCTCCGATGCCAACCAAGTAAAAATGTCTACAGTATGTTTTTTTTTTTTTTTTAGAACACAGTGTATCTTAATTTTCAAGTATTCTTATTTATTCATGTGTTTTACTAATTAAAATTGGAGTGGAATCATTAGTGTGTCAAACTATTGTATGTGCAGTGTTTTACTAAGTAAATGCTCGTTCTGAAAGTTATCAATTGTTTTTTAAAAAAAAAATACCCAATAAGTACTGATGTGGTATCATGAATTTATTATTGTGTAAGGTACTATGAACAGTGGAAATGTATGTGCTTGCTTTCATAAGGAGAATAGTAAATTCGATTTAAACATCCTGAAACAAAAAATGAATTTATTTTAGGTCTACGAAACATACAGGTAGTTTAACTTAAAAAAAATAAGAAAGAAATTATCCAAACTCACCAGGAGAGGTTACTTGAAAAATTATTGAAAATATAATGAAAGATTGTATCTGTCATGAAAAATATAATTTTTTAACTGTAATGCGTATGCAAATACTGAGGCAGTGATCCGGTTTCTTAAGTCAACGCAAATTATTAAACGTTACGGAGTAACCTGAAACTATATTATTTTATCGAATATACATTTATTTATTCACTATAGTATAACCTAACATGCTTCAACGGTTTCATCTTGTTGAAAAATTTCAGGAAATAATGCAGAATTTATATTCATATAAATATCAATATTTTATAGGATTTCAAGTTTTTCACAGCAAAAATGGGTAACGATCAATAATTATACCAATATATGTGTGTCATTTTTAAGCTTCTTACATTTGTAGATCTGAGAATATGCTTTTATTTTCCTCTCAGATTTCATGCTTCAAAAACAATTATGTTGCTAAAAGAACACTTTGAAAGTGGGATAATTAATTTTTGTTTTTACTTGATCCACAAATTAGCACTGGTGCTCTTCGGAATCTAGATCACTCAGTCGTGGCGCTAAGAGACGCACAGAACTTTAGAAATACGTCCATTACTATAACAAACCATGTCTTTATGTTTTCCAGTTGCACAATTGATCACTTTTGTGTAATCAAGAATCTGCTAAATTGTTGAAATTGAGGAGTTCTAAGGAATTTGGATATACTGTTCATGGGAACTTTCCCCTAATTACGTTTACAATGCATTGCACTAGAGTCTTCTATTGCGTATCAAAAATTAATTTTATATTTTAACCCCGTAGATGATGTGTACATCACTGTGATCTCTCTTCGACGAAACACTGATAACATTCTGTAAGGGAAATGCCCACAGCACTCTTCGATTGTTCAGATTGATGGATATTTTGTGGGCGAAAAATGTAACACGTACAAACAACAAACTATTAAATGTTACGTAGTACAAAATACTGTTCATCGCGTGCAAACGAAATCATAAGGCCTGGTTGATATGGTGCAAATGTACTGGGACCACAGCATGGACCAAGCACACATGCATAGGTTCACTTGTTCCAAGTTGGTTGCCACGAACAGTGAATTGAACGTCAGTTAATTGGTGAATTTGGGGGTGGGAGTGGTCACGGAAACGGGAAACGTGAAATTGTCATAAAACAGAAGAAGAGAAAAATTCCCCGTGGCCACGGAATTGGAACCTTTTAGGCGAGAGAGCTTAGAAAAAAAGTTATAATTTCCTTCGTAAAGAAGTGACTGAGGATTGACATACCCGCAAATGATGCCATGTTTGTTGAGTGCGAAGTCCCGCTTGGATCCAAGTAAGTTGTCCCATCCTACCCGACTCGAATGGCTCTACTTGGTTGAGTTTACTTAAGATGCCGCGGTTAGAGTGACGTTCAAGTGTTTCGCGTGCAGCGTCCAAGTGCACTTGGACCGTTTCAACCAAGCTCAGGGCGAGTAGGCCTACACGAACTTCGTAAGAAACGCAAGAGCGCAATGACGCGCCACGCAACAAACGCGAAAAAACTACAGTCGTTTATAAAAACACGCAATTCTCAAGACATCAACAACTCTACAAATTGAAACTATAAAACATTAGAAGACAATTTTTCATTGGGCTTTTTGTTCATAAATAATGTTATTTCACGAAAATGTATAAATTTCTTAATAAAATTATTTATTTGATTTCACTGTGTGATAGGTTAATATGTCAAAAGTGATGATAAAAATAAATTTGTACTACGCATAATTCACAGTTTTCGGAATGTTTCACTTCAAATACGGGAGCCGGAAATGCAAGCCGAAAAAGAGGGGGGGGGGGGGGAGTTTAAAGTTGGCAGGTAGACGGCTGTTTGAAAATTTCGTTATTCATTTTTTTTTTTTTGTTCGCTTTGTTTTGCGTTTCTTGCGTTGTTGCGTGACTCTGTTGGTTTGCGAGCCCGCCCTGCAGGCTCGAAGCGGCGCTACCACGTGGTCGCCCGCGGCACGACGGGAGTCGCCGCGCTAATCGACGACAGCGCTGGCAGAAGAGCAGTGGCACATGTCGCAACCCGGCCTCTGCACACGGCCGTCTGGACTCGCACACGAAGGAACTCCCGAGCCCAGAGTCTCCTGGAGCTAAAGCTGCGACCGGACATCTCGATCTGATATATGGTCGTTGATCTCGATATTCGGTATCGGACTCCTTCGTGGTTTCACAATTTAATTATTTAGGACGCACAACAAAAATAAAAAAGGAAGCACATTCATAAAAACCGACGAATATTTTGGACGCACATATTGGAAGCATAATCAACGAAAAAGGACGCACATTTTAACGCTTATCTGATACAAATTTCACAACTTTCTCGTACATGTTTAGTTAGGACATTTAATATGTTCGTAAGCGGAGACTTTAATGCTGCACGGACTCTGAAGCTGGCAGCATGGAGCTACGAATTGCCATGGTATGGCGTGCTGTGACGTAGTTGAAGTCACATCTTACGACATCATCGCCATTTTGCAACACCCATGGTGTGTGATCACGCCTGGTTGTGGTGATCGTTAAACACAGCCACTTACACAATGCAAGCACTTCACTTCAGGCAAAGGCTCAGACAATCAAATTGGGGGGGGGGGGGGGAAGTCTTCCCGCATTCTCCAAGCAGCATGCATTCCCCGTCCCCCCCTTCCACCCCCCTTTTTTTTCATGATTGGTGGCCTGTGAAAAATACTGCGCTGCCAACAATTTTCTTGCGGTAACTCTTAAAAATCGTGGCGAAGGTGTGGGGAGTTTCTTCCACGTGAATTTGGAAGAAAGTGTTCACGACCATTGGCAGTTTCCATCTTCTTCAGGGGTAACAGCTGGACCTCACAACACGAGCCGATTCAGTCCTTGAAAGTCATTCGCGAGCTTAACGTGACAAAAATATTTGACTGATCTGGACTGCGCTCAGCATCTCCGCGAACTGAGGAGGCCGTGTCCCAACTCGTCGAGAGGGTACACTCTCTTCCCTCTTGACAACTCTTGAGACTTGATGTATGCTTTTGGACATACGCCATTGCTAAGCACATGTATGTCTGTAGAAGAAAACTACAAAAAAAAACACAAAAAGACAAAAACACAAATTAAGCAAAAAAATTGCTGTTGTCAACAGTACATAAACACATAATATTCCATAACAGGAATATGGTCAACAAACAAAGAAAAACAAAGAAAACTTGGGTTCAATATTTTTGTTCTGTCATCATTTGTGGGTTTTTTTTTCGTTCTGTTAGTCCATTTTTCTTTGTTTTTTCTTTGTTTGATGACCATATTCCTGTTATGGAATATTATGTGGTGTTTATATCCTGTTGACAACAGCAATTTTTTTGCTTAATTTGTGTTTGTTGTCTTTTTTGTGTTTTTTTGTAGTTTTCTTCTACAGACATACATGTGCTTAGCAACGATGTCCAAAAGCATACATCAAGTCATGCACTCCCATTGCACAAATCTTTCAAAGATAACTCTTGAGACCTGTGGACAGGGGACACTGCACCAAGCAGCTATGTTTCCAGCTGAAGTACCCGCCAATGTTTCCGGGAAACCCAAAACCTTATAGGTGGAGTGTCGCGGTGGGAATGTAGAGACAATTTCAAACAACTGCATGACCGCTGTCCCAACTCGAAGGAGGGAAGGTGAAAAAGGAGAGTGGATTAAACTGTTCTGCTCGCTGCCCGCTTTGCTTACTTTATGACAGCCATCTTTGTTTATGAATCGTAACATCATGACGAAGTATAGCTAGTTAGTTGAAAGTATCTACGTAACAAATAAAAAAATTAATTAAAAAAACATTTGCATTAATTAGCCATAGACTATTTTCAAACAGCCTGACTAGTCAACTTTTCCATATTATAAATATTTTGACGCTTAAAATGTCCAAATATTTTTTCCTTAAAAGTTTATCATGTTTGAGTTTATTTTTAACTGGTATCAATAGTTGAGTTATATATGATTGCGTAGAAAAACACTTTAGACACAGTATCTAATAATTTGGCACAGGCTAGGGATTAATTTTTTTTTGGTTGGAAAAAATGCCTATAACTCAAAAAACTACACATTTTGAATATATATTTTTAAATTCAGAACCATAATTTACTGGCCTTTCAACTGTTCTTGAACTGACGTTCGAGACAGCTCAACTTCTTGCATTTTGGCTTACGTTCCACATTATGTACCTATATTTGAAGCATAGAATTCCGAGAAACATTGAAAGAGCAGAAATAATGTGTATACAAGACGACGGTTTTATTTTCATCACACGTTATCACGTTCAAACTTCATTAAAATATCACAAAATTAAAGCCAATTACGTTTTTAACTCAAATTATTTAGAATTGCTCACGCGTTCGTAAAAATAATTAATTATGAAAATAAGCCCGATGATGGAATTTTTTCCAGTTCCAGTTGTAGGAGTTGGTAACGTTCTGAGAATTGCGTGTTTTATAAACTAGCGTAGTTTCATTGCGTTGTTGCGTGTTACGTGTTGCGTTGTTGCGTTGTTGCGTTCTTGCGTGTTGCGTTCATTGCGAAGTTTATATAGCCAGTCTAAGAAACCACATACTTAATGTAAAAAAAACTACCATTTTCTTTTCGTCTCGAGTACATTGAAGTCGTTAGGGATGGCCTTGCACATCGTAAGTCAAGCAATTCGGGGGTATGACTCTGTGAAGGCCTGCGGAAAGAAACCACCCCAGCAACGCGAGCCCAGGGTATCGTGAACGCGAGCGCAACCTCGCGCTTTTAAAAATATTTACTAACAATTAAAAAAAACTACAAGTTGCAAGGCAAATGAAGGTGAAACTACACATTCGTAGATATTTTTTTAAGAATATGTACTAAAAGTTAATTGCAGATATTTAGTATAAAATTATCCAAACAAAACTACATTGTTGGCTTTCGGAAATTCTTACTAATAACATTTGTTAATAGCAATGTTCTGTGCTGTTACATGACTATCCCATGCACAGTAAGTGTATTATTTTTATTTTAAATAACATTTGAATATAATTATTATTATTTGTTTATGTTTTCATGTTTACTGGTTATTGGTTATTGGACGTATCTACGAGTGCTACACTCTATGGCGTAGCCCGAGTGACATTCAAGCAACAATTGGCAAGATCCCTCTAGGGAACTATTGACTTTAACGGCAAATTCAACTTTTAAAAATGAGCTAAAACAAAGTAAAGTAAATTATAGTCAAAACACAATATTATTCAAATTGCCATAAATATTTTATAAATTATATAATCAATACATTATGAGCGCGATTTTAAAAAAAAAAAACATTGTGTAGAATTAAAAGCAAGTTTATCTGTGTGTCGGCATTTAATTTTTTTTTTTTTTAATACAGAAGCGGGGTAGACTTATCACACGAGTGTTTGATGAAACAGTGCTTGATGCGGAGCGCCGAATAAATATATATTTTTTTTCCTCGGTCGTTCACGACGCTGCGTTGCTCTCGGGGACTTCGCGGACCAGTCCAGCCAATCAGGGCGCGCGCTACGCGCTGTACTTGAACCTGTCCGCGGAGAGCGCCAGTTTGCGGATGTTGCTGAGACAGCCCGCGGACGCCTCTTGGAGCTTCTCGTCCGGAGAGCCTATAGTTTCCAGCAGGTACTGGAAGCACAGCAAGGCACACCGAGGTTACAGACTACACACATCCACGTCCGTCTTTTACGTCCAGCAAAGGTAGTATTTTTTTGACGTGACAACGTCTAATAAATCGATGAACGCCGGCTGCACGCACGAAAAAAGTGTCCCGTAACGCACATTGTCCCGTTGCGCTCATTGTACGCTTGCGCAGCATCTATCTCTCTTCCACTCGATTGGAACAACCATCGATTTGACTTTTCCGAGGCACATTAAACTTGAAACACTCCCATTCGTTTCCTACTTTTACTATCATCGTCCTATCCTTAACAGAATAACACAGATTGGAAGAAGTTAAATAGCAAACATGTATAAAAGTTATAGTTAAACTAATCTCTTCGTTAAAGTAATAAACATTTTTGAATTAATGAGTGCAAATTAAAGTAAATTTATCAATTAAATTGTAGATTTCATTTCACTCCTTCTTTGTACCCATACAAAATAGTGATAATTCCATAAAAATGATTCAATTTTATTCATAAAAGTATGCAATCATTTCATCAATGTTTTGTTAGGACGTTGTCACGTTAAACAATCGTCCGTAAACCGACTTTACAGACAACCAATTTTTTTTGTAAAGGGGAAATTAGGCCTCGCCATCTTGCAATTTCAAATATTTTGATACCTGTTTGCAATATATCTTCCGAGCTAAATTCTTTGGCTCTGGGTACTTGAAGTCAACACTTGCTAACTGGTGTGACTATCACGACAGTCGTGGTCGCCCGCGTGAAATAATAAGTTATTTCATCCAGACTAGAGCCTGTTAGTAAATATGTGGTTACAAGAATATAGAGAATGCCCGGGAGAAATGATTTATACATTGACATTCCAAAAATTAGAATTATAGCAAAAAGATTGAAAAACCAAGATGTCAGGACTTATCCCCTTTAATATAGTAACGGAAAAATATCCTGTTAATATTTTAACTAACGGAATACAGTTTTAATCACAGTAAAAAAAAACCTTAATCGGGAGTTTTGATCGTTTTCTCTAAATTTAATCAATTTGTTTGAAATTTGCAAAAAAAAAAAAAAGTAATTTATTTTAAATATAACTTTCATCAAGCCAAAATTGTATACTTTATTATTATAGTGATTATGATTCTTATCAAACTTTTAGAGTTCAAATAAGACCCACGATACAACAGTGTGGGGATAAAAAAGCACAAATATTATTTATTTATTTTTGGCCCCAGCTGGCAACAGCCACGTATCCACCAACCCTGACACCAAGCGCAGGAGGCTCTTTGAGAAAAAAATGGTATTGAAAATTGAAACAAATATGGCGACACTACAAACTGTCAGGATCTATATTTATTTCTTTAATCTACTTAGTTCCTTACAATAGCATTCACTCTCGCTCTCTCTCTCTTTCTATTCCCCCTCCCCAGGAGCGTTAAACGTTTAACGCAACCTTGTTGGAAGTCGCATTAGAAGTATAACTTCAAAAATTTGGACTCGTGTTGAGAGGGTCCAGGGGTTAGAACCCCAGTCGATTCTCTCATCTCGGGTTTCCCAGTGGTTTTCCCGCGCGAACCGCTCCGAGAGCTGGGAGGGCGGATTTCCCAGAGTTCCTTGACGTGTGTCGGGTGCAACCACGGAGGAAGGAACTGTCAGGAGACGGCATGCAGTGACGTTGTTCAAGTCACTTCTTAACCTCACCGTCGCCGTATTCTTTCGCCCAAAAATTTGCGGAAATGTTGCTTGGTACCGCCTGATGATGGTTAGAGGTTATGAATAATTGTAATATCTCCGTCGTTCAAAAAAGTCACTTTCATTTTTAAAAAAAAGTCATTCAAAACTGTGTCCACAGTACAAACACCACACTTCAGCCAATGTTTTGGGCGTCTGACAAATATGGCGCAACATTGTGCAGTAAAGAAGGGGGGTCATATAAAGGCACACTTTCCGGTCCGCGCCATAGATTTTTCTTGAAAACGTAAGTATAAAATCTGTCAGGTTTTACGTATTAATGCGTAATTTAATCATCAAATCTATTTAATATATTGTCTCACTTTGAACCCTACAAGAGCTCTGCAAGCTCATTACAAAGTCAATGTCCTAGCTAAACACGACGCCAATTTATAATTATACATAAAGCTAATTCCCGCTCATGCGCCTACACTGGTACGATGACGTCACAGGGCAAAACACATACAGCGCCACAAACACGTGCAGACATGATCCATCCGTCGTGGGCGCAACCATTGTTGACGCGTTATTAAGTCTCGTAAGTCATTAGCTCTATCAGATTCACGTCGGGAGATCGCGCAGGCCAGTCCAGAAACTGTAATTCCCACGTGCCCCAAGTATTCGTGACGATTCTTGCGGTATGCAGACTTTCATTGCTCATGCACCAAGATCAACTGTTGACCAATCAAATGAAGCAAATGGGACCGCATCTTCTAGACGCACTTCCTCAATGTCAGAGCCCCATTACCAACGAAAATCAGTTCAGTACGAGCGTGAAAATTTATTCCTCACCAAACCATAACTGATTGCCTTCGAAAAGGTTGTGAATCGAGAAGAGTACATTGAGTGAATCGCACCTCTGGTCGTCTCTAAACACTGTCTCGACCGTCTGATTGGTACAGGCCGAATCGACACTCGTATGTGAACTCGCTTGTGCCTTTTGCAATACAACTGCAATGGTACAAAGCTCTGCCTTGAAATTTTACAGATGATATCGTGGGCAACTGAGTTTCCAAAGGACTATAATTGAATCGCCACATGCTAAAAGGGCCTCTGTCACAAAAACAAAATGGCAAAGTGAGTTAAGCATGAAAATCACATGTTATAGGATAGCTTCAAACTATCTATGCTAAAAGGGATTGAGTCACACGCGCAGGTTAGATAATATTAGCTTGGGAAATTCTTAATGTATGCTAAAAGGGTTGCTTATAGAGACAGATTTATTCTTTTTTTTTTTTCTCAAAACTGGGTTGCTCGGACTGAGGCTCTTGTAGCATGTGCCCAATTATAAAAGTACCAAAAAAAATGTACAGTGTAAGTTTTTACGATAATTCATAAGCATTAAACATCGGTAAATAATCTTGAAAGCACTCCAGATACTTTCCCAGCCACATAATGTTATGGTTATCGCTCAGATCTCATAGCTGCAACCACCAGCGAGCTTCGCACCTATCACCCTGCCTCGCCAACCTGACCAGGCCAACCAGCTAACCCGTGGCTCGACGCCAGAAGTGTCCAACAGGCAGCCATTGAACAAGGAGGGAGATAATACAAGTGCGACTCTTACAGTGAATACTCAAAACTACGTTCTAGCGGGACATCTGACGCTATCTGTTGGAAGGACCCGTAACCACCAACAAAACAGTTCGACCCGTGAAAAAAAAAAGGGGGGAGGGGGTTAAAAATTCAAAGTGTTGGTTTTATAATGTTAATCCAACTACTTGGCTTAATGCTTAGTGACATAAATTTAAACAGTGTTTTGTAAGAAAAAAAAAGGGGGGGGGGGGTTTGTCTGTAAAGTCGATTTACGGACGATAATTTTACGTGATAACGTCATAAGAAAACATTGATGAAAAATTGGATACCTTTTAATTTTCAAATATTATTTACAGTTTTTGCAAATTTAATTTAAATAATTTGTTTAAATATACTCACGAACAATTAGTTTAAAAAAAGAACGATTTAACCTGTTTGATATTATTAGATTTTTTCGCACGGTGGTTGGCCGGTTCTTGCACGCTCGGCTCAGGCGGAACGTGACAATGAGTCACGCTTTTTTCGTGCGAGCAGCCGGCGTTCATCGATTTATAAGACGTTATCACGTAAAAAAAAATCGTGACGCTTATAAATTAGTAAAAAAAAATGCAAAATTTCTGGTATGCCGCATCACAAATTACGTAGCCACCAGTATGAAGTGAAATAGTTTCCACTGGTTTGTTTGCCTGTTTTACTTCTCACAGTCAATGTAGGGAAGCTTACGATGTAAATTCTGTATTGCACAGACCCGAACAAGCCCGAATATCTACCTTCGGCCAACTTCGTCAGTGTTTTTATTACTTTAAAAAATTGTGGATGGTTGGTTATGTTAGGTTAGTATAGCTACATTAAAAATACTGCCAAATCATTTCAATGGTTGTTTAGGAATTTCTAATTTAATATGTAGCTATCGTGACCTAACAAACCATTCACACAATCTCCCAATTTTTTTTTAAATGTAGCTATACTAACCTAATTAACCTCTTATCTCCACAAAATGTGTTAAATAGAGGAAATTTTGTAGCACGAAATAAAAGTATTGCCGATTTTTTTTTTCCATTTTTTTTTAAGGAAGAGAAACTGGTCAAGATAATTACCCCTTCAACATCAATAATCAGTTAGTTTACGTATCCATAAATTCAAACTATGCCTTCAACCCATGGGCCTCTCTGGCGGGGAGGGGGGATGGAGGGAAAATGTCCCCTCCAAAAATTCCTTGTGGAGGGAACACAATAGCACTCAAGGGTAATTTTTTTCCCCCTTCATTTCATTCTAAACAATTCTTCAATCAACATTACATTATTATCATTACATTGTTTCTATTATTATTACATTACATACAATGCATTCTATTTGTATATTTTTTTACTTCTCTTCGCCAAATATATTTACATCCCATGTCCCCCCCCCCCCCCCCCCTAAATATACTTACCAGAGAGGCCCATGCTTCAACCTAAAATCCTCCTCGTGTTAATATTTTGAGTCTACAGAATATTAATATTTTTTTTTCCTAAACTAAAACTAAGTGTATTTTGGAGGGGTCCGGGATAGGGAGGGACCTAGGTGCGTCTCAGGCCGAAGCCTATACGCCTAGTCATGCTGGGATTAGCCATGCAGGGAGAGGGTCGCATGCATCATGTGCTAGGAGGGGATTGGCCAGCCATGGCAGCGATTGGTGCCATGACTAACTCCCCTCACTCTTAAATCTAGACTATAACTAGAGATAGGTTGGGCCCAGGTAAAACCTGCACGGACACAGGGGAAAACCCTGGGCACATTCATGCGGGATGCAAATTGGCATGCATTACGTGTAGGAATTTACAGGAGACAGAGGATGGTCTGGATGAAGTGTTGGACAGAGTAGAAAAGAGTCTACCATGCGGGGGTTGGGTACTTGGACACGTGATCCGCTTTGCTAATTGTCCAGTACTGGAATTAGTGACCAGGGACGCAAGCGCCCCTGGTGGTGAGTGGTTGCACTGACCACTCACCCCGCCGCCAGTCAGCACGAGTCCACAGAATAAGAAGAAAAAAATGATTATCCCGATGCTGGCCGAAGGTTGTTCGGGTTCGCGCGACACAGAGTGTAACATCGCGGGCCTCCCACCTAAATCCAGTACTGGACAACTGGAAAAGCGGACCACGAGTCCAAGTGCCCAACCCCCGCATGGTAGACTCTTTTCTACTCTGTCCAACACTTCATCCAGACCATCCTCTGTCTCCTGTAAATTCCTACACGTAATGCATGCCAATTTGCATCCCGCATGAATGTGCCCAGGGTTTTCTATGCAGGTTTTACCTGGGCCCAACCTATCTCTAGTTATAGTCTAGATTTAAGAGTGAGGGGAGTTAGTCATGGAGCCAATCGCTGCCATGGCTGGCCAATCCCCTTCTAGCACATGATGCATGCGACCCTCTCCTTGCATGGCTAATCCCAGCATGACTAGGCGTATAGGGTTCAGCCTGAGACGCACCTAGGTCCCTCCCTAACCCGGACCCCTCCAAAATACACTTAGTTTTAGTTAGGTTAAAAAAAATAAAAAATAAAAAAAAATCGCGGGCTCCCACGTCGGTTGCGGCCACGCGAGCGGACCTTGACGACGCCGCTGCGGTGCATGGCCGTGCAGTTGAAGGGGTCGGCCGACAGCTGGAAGAGCGCGCGCGCAGTGGCGCGGTGCACACCTCCGTCGCGCGACGTCATGTAGCTGACGAGCGGCGGGATGGCTCCCAGGCGACCCAGCTCGCGGCAGTTGTCCTTCCAGCCGCAGCAGTTGGCGATGGCCTCGGCCAGGTGCTGCCTCAGTCGGTCCTCGTCCTGCGAGGGAGAGGGGGGGAGCGCGCCGATGTGTGGGGGCCACTGCCTCCACCTACCTCCACACCCCCGCCGCCGCGTCGCCGCACCCAGAACCTTGCCCTGGTCTCGACCACCCGGATAACCGTGTGGACCTTACGGCCGGCAGCCCTAATAGGGTAGGCTGGGAGTAGCGTTCCAGCAGGGCCGGTGCAAGGTAAATTGGCGCCCTAGGCGAAAAACCTTAATTACCCCCTCCCCCCCCCCCACCCACCGGGCGGACACACAAAAAACAAATTCCTTGCCTCAAAATACATCACGTCAGCCTTAAGATTTTGTCAACAATCAAATGTGCAAGTAGGCTTGTGTTTTTTTTTTTTACTTTTTTTTACTTATTAACAAATCATAAACATAGGTCACCGTGGACTCTTTTAAATAATTATTACTTATATCAATATAAACATTTCCAAACTGTTACAAAAATCAATTTTTTATCCAGTTTCAATGATCGTTAAACATATTATGTATATCAGCTGTTGTGTGTCGTGCTGCGCCGCCCCCAGCTACTTGGCGCCCTAGGCGGTTGCCTAGTTCGCCTGTATGGACGCGCCGGCCCTGCGTTCCATTTCGTTTTTCATAAACATTCCACAGCTTTTTTTTTAAAAAAAAAAAACAGAACTGTTTAGGGATCGCTCCCTTTTGTTCGATCGGGAGGGTACTAGAGCTTCGGCAATGACCAGCGGTTGGGGCCACCAACCCAGCATATGTAGTCACCGCCTCAGCCCCGTATCTACCTCACTCAGCTTGAAAATCACTCAGCAAGATCACGTCGCGTCCGTCAAACAAGCCGAGTGATTCCGCACGTCCGTCGTAACATTTATTCCACTCGGACGCCGCCAACAACTATAAAGGCTCTTGTTTTTGAGGGAATTTTCTCTTGTAAAGTTATACCAGTTAGGACGATCACGTACGTTAAGCACTCATGAATGTTAAAACTAACTCTAAAATATTCATTTAAATATTTTTTTTTTTCGAGTTACCGTGCATTATTAATTATTTTTGTGTCTCAGACAATTTTTTTTTTAATATCCAACTCAAAACGTGTTCACAGATAAGTTATTAACACAATACGTGAAGTAGCTTAACCAATAAACAAAACTAAAAAAAAAACTTTTAAAATAAAGACAATTCCTTTTAAATTTTTGAAGTTTATTATTTCATCCATTCGTCTACCGAAAGTTAGAACTTGGCAAGGTTTTGACGGACGTATGGAATTTTTCTGGCTAATCTGAATGGCTGAAATGTCACGTGATTGACGGACGGACGGATAAGATGGATCATTGTGTCTAGCTTTATACTGGAGATATTTTCCCAACTTTTCTTCAGTCTCGTCCCGCCATAATTCATCCAACTAGTAAATGCCATTTTTAAGGTTTATTTTTCTTTAGGCTTTCTAGGTCCACAAAAAAAAGTTTCAACAGTATTTTTTGCTGGCAATGGCACTTTGGGCCGATTCAGGTAATACGGAAACTCGGTTAATCGAGGCCCTGCTCTATGGGAATATTCGCAGTCGAACGAGTCACTTTCGAGAAACTGTTTCCACAACGCAAACAGCCAAAGTTCTGGGTGTAACGCGCAAATGTGGCGCATATCGCCAGCTGCACGAACCGCAGTATCCATGCAGTAACGGATGCCTTTCTTTCCCATGGGGAACAATTGTGATCGTAATACAGCTAGGGCACTTATCACCGTGTCGCTCCTTTACACGTAAATAAAGCGCACAAAAGCTTTTTAACTAATGCAAGCAAATATGTAGCTCTATCTGCAAGAACAACTTTCATGTACTCTATACGGCATTATTACGTATATTTTTTTTATTACAAATGATTAAATATGTACAATTTTTTTTTAAATATTTTACTTTAAAATTATCACACTGTGTTTCACTTTAAATAATCTACTGTAACATCACAAGCTTTCATTTGATTCTGGCAAAATATACAACACGTGTTTTATGAAATTTTATAGTTTACTTTCTTACCAGAAACAGTATTCTATAATTGCAGCACGCACGACCACACACAGATTGCACACAAAAAACGGTTTACTCGCCAAACTACTAGAGGCGAATATATTTAAGCCATGCACATGATTTGCTAATATAAATAATACTAATGGAATTGGCACAAGCATGCTAGTACGATCTCAAAATGCGTTGAGTTTATTTTTTTCTTTCTATCATTGCGTGTGGTTTTTGGAGAGTTTGGACTGAAGGTTGTCATGCTTCGAGCTGTGGGAACGTGATGTCAAGTTGTTGTTCGAGGTGACTCTGTGTTGGCTCGACCTTTCTCGTGAAACGCCGGCCAGTGCTCGGACAGCAGAGGTTTTGGGGCAGCTTTCTTTTCACGAACGAGAGAGCCAAATCCCGAAGTTCCCCGAAGTTCATGTTTTTTTTCCGTATCTTTAATGTAGCTATCCTAACCAAATCAACCGTCCACAATGTTTTAAAGTATTTGTAATTTAGCTAACCTAATTGACCATTAGTATCCCTTTATCAACACCGCCATATTTATTTACAATGAACAAAAAAAAAAAACCGAAGATGCACGATCGGGCGTTTGGCTGTCTCGTCTGTGAAATGAAGGTTGCCCGAGGTTTTGAGGGTCGACGGGTGACAAGCCTCAGAACAGCCAGTGCGCAGGTTTGCCAACGGTGTGGACGGCGCGAGGTCGGGATCGGACGTACCACAAGTGCGAAACTCGATAAATTTGAGATTCGCCGAGCCCCGTGCCGTGAGAACAATGCTATAGATAAGCAGCGTGCATATCAGTGGATGAATAATTCACACGAATATTCATTTTTTTTCGTTCGGAAAAAAGGGGGAAAAAATTTAGTGACGGAACAGAGCATGCCTCGCAGATAATAATAAAAAAAAAAGCTATGTTTTAAGTGGTTTCTTGGGTTTAGGCAGCTGAAGAATGCTGGGACATCACGTTTGTGTGGTAAAAAAGAAGGGGGGGGGGGGAATCTGCCATGGTTCGAGCTAGAGGATAGAGCATGGCCGAGTCAGTAATAAAACACTTTTTAGCCTACACCCGGCTTTTATTTTTTTAGTATTCATACTAACTGATTATGTTTATATCCTCCCGCTTTCGTCGCACATTGACCTCGTGATTTTCTCTGTGCATATGCAGGTTTAAGGGTGACCCCATATGTACCTATCCTATTTAGAAAAATTTACTGTGTAATAAAGTTTTAATACATAAACATACCCATAACAACACCATTGTCAACCTTTACGCTGTCCAAAAAATACATGTTAAAACAAAACCAAAAATGAAATTTCAGTTATGGGAAGTGCAATTGCTATTAAGTGGTATTCGTGATTAGACATTTTTAATAAATTTCTGAGTGGTTTGTAAATGGTGCGTTTACGCCGGGAGCGTTACCCGGTACCACTTTACAGTACTCAAAATTGGCTCTTCGTATTCGTCCGAAAGATGGCCATTATTTTCATCCGGCAGTGGACAGCAATTCACGAAATTATGACGTTCATTCGTTCACCACCACATTGAAAATTTTATATTTTTTGTGCTCAGCTGAAAATCAAATATACCTCTGGTTTCTCAGTTGGCGAGGGAAAACTTCCAATCAAGCATTAAAATTCACATTTCACGATTCATTTTGTTGGTCTCAAAGAACACATGACATTCCGCGTGAAAAATTATTCAACCGTGTGTTCTTACAGTAATTTGTATCGATTGCAGGTTTCGATTGAAGTAGTTTCCACGTATTTTCATCAAAAACATTCCAAAACTTAATTGCCAAGGATGCGTACGTCCCTGGATGTTTATGTTCTGGTATAAGTCATTTAATGTTTTCTGCCTTATTTTGTATGAGGAATCACCACTCTGCGCTTTTACATGGATTTCATAAATAATTCGCTCCTAGAATGTTTACATTCACTTTATTACATCTTGGCTAAATTTCAAAAAAAAAAATCCTGCAATGTGGATAAAGTTCATAAAAAAGTGCTCGCAACCCATGCTACGTTGAGTACACGCATGCTTCATAAATTCACACCTCTATGCGCAATATTTATAAAGGTATAATGTACGAAAAGTATATGCTGTGCTATCGCAACTATTATTTAAAAAGAACAGTAGAAAAGGTTCTACTTTATATCTACCAAACATGCAATTACCTCCATGCACATCAAGCCCAGGACGTACAAACTACGGATATATAAAACTGTCCAAGAAGTGCCGACTGGACTCAGAACTCATGCAATGTAGACCTGAGCTCGTCATTGCCCCGCGCCACCGACTAAAAAGTGTAGATCATTAGCTACTTTTAGATGGCAAGAGAAGGAAAAAATTAGACCTTAAAGAAGAAATTGGAAAATAAGTGATAAGTGTAATATAAAAATAACTGTCGTCAACATCTTTCAGACGAGGCAATCGTCACCTCTTTGCAGTCAGGCAGACTGGCTGGCACTTCTTCATTCCTGGAGTGTGTTTGCCTCGTGTCCACAATCGGCAGTCTGCTTGAGATCTACCAGTTACACCAACACATAAAGCGTTCCACACCAAGAAACCATGCCACACAGAAAACACCTTCATATTCTTCAAGCGCTCCTCGTCTATCATCGGCCGTCGCTTCTATAGTGGCATTGCAAATTGGAGCCTTTTACTAGTAAGCTCAACCAATAACTTAATGAGGATATCGGTAAACTACCAAGTATTACTTCTAATATTTTTATTACTGTGTCTATGTATTAAACGCTTTTCTGACTGTTTCTCTAATTTGGAACCTGTGTCTTTCAATACACTGGCAGCAAACAGTTTCTGTGTGAAGGGATGTTACAAGAATATGTTCATTTATGAAATGTCATTTTGTGACTAATTTACGTGTGTAGGTTTTTAACCTTATTTTTAAAGGTTACATATTTTGATATGTAATGTGTTAGAATCATTTTTCACCTCGTTTTTGTCAGACAGTGAAAACGGTTGGCTGTAATTTTGTGTAGTAAAACGAATTGGAATGAGTTGCGGAGTACACTATAGATTGCCAATGTGAAAGATTGTATTTGGTGAGAGTTTAAGAGACTGGCTGCATTTCAATAAAGTGGATCCATAATTATTTTGTAACATTGGCGTGACTCTTAACGGGTGAAACGAGTGAAATATTCACTCAAAAAAGGACCATACATGTAAATAATTATATTGAAAATATTATTTATGAACACTTGTGATATAACCAACCTAACAGTGTAGCTCATCGTTCAGGAAGAACCTGAAGGAAATGATTAAGTATTTCAGTTACTCCTGACCATTATGCACTGTTTTAATATTTTCATCTTATATTTACGAAGAACGCTGGTTACGAATTATCGAGGGATCTTTATACATGCATCGTTAAATTCGTAAATTTACGTGTCCAAACTTAACATACTTTGATAAGATTAATACTTACATAAGATTAATTTTAATATTAATGGAAAAATTTATAAACTGACTAATACCCACGCAAAAACACAACTTATTTCTTTCACAAGTGTGTTTACCCTTTTGATTTGGAAGTTGAAATACGCCGTAGTTTCTACGAAGATCCGGTCATCTTAAATTACGAAGAACTCCTCATTTATTCTTCGTTGAAATTACCTTAAAAATTTTCCTGTATAGAGTGGGTGGAAAGTTTGCAAGTGTCACTGGAATAACCGTAAATACGGTTTCTATACTCATTGCTTGAGGTAGGTGGAATCTTCTTTGAAATGTCCAAACATTTGCTGTGATTTCTAACGCTATGGAATTCGAATGATATCCCATGATAGACAACAAATTAAAATAACTGAAACCAGAGTTACTTAACATTTATGTGTAAGTCTACCCAATTCTTCCATTTGTTGTATGTACCAACTGTAAATCACCTTTGAGTTTATCAGTTAGTGTATAAAAGTATAATCGGGGACAAGGTTTTTCTTATATGACTGTGGCTTAGTGGCTTACTCAGTTGTAGCTTACCAATCGTGAGGAATTGGCCGTGGTACAGACAATACTAGTGATTTTGAGCACATTTATATTATATTTTAGAAGCTGGGAGAGGAAATCTGTGATGAAGAATATCAAGATGTTGTTAAATTTAAACAGACAAAGACAATGTAAAACACTGACTGTTTGCTACTGCTACGAGACAAGGACCTGCCGTACTGAGCATTCTACACAAGGCATGACACGTGCAACAAGGACGATCATTACTCGCAAATTGCAAGTGTCACGTTAACAACATAAATCCTTAATGTTTGCAAGTGTATGTTTGCTGGAATAAAAAAAACATTAGCTGTAAAAAGACATTTCACAAATTATATTAGTTATAAATTTTTCTCTCAAACATTCGGTGGTAATATGGCTGCTTCATTGATTATATCACGAATCCTTTATCCATGGCTGCTTATGACACTATGTCACATTCTGACCATGAGACCAAGACAATGGTTAATATTTTATTAAATAAATAGGAGTACATACAAAAGTACAAGGTGGAAACACTATTTTTTAAAAAAAAATGAGACCAAAAAATAAAGTAAGAAATAATAGGACATTCTCGATCATTTAACGCTATGATGTGACTAAAAATAAAAAGAAAATAGACCAATTTGAAGGCATATTGGGTTAACTGGGTAACTTAAGGTTCAGAAACTCTGTGTGAATAGGCTTGTACTGATTCTGAGGCACAATGGAATGTTTAACCTATAGAAGGTGTAAAACATGTGTTGATTGTATTTTATATGACTTTAAATCACATGGTTATGCAAAGAAGCATAGGTCTATATGACCTCCAAGATTATAGAGGGCTGAGAATCACTCAGGTACCGACTCAATGTTCACAAATTTGAGTCATGGTACAACCCACGATCTTCGTCCAATATGTGTGAATGCTTAGCAATCATGGCCACGAAGGATGCTAAAAAAAAGTTATTATTTATTTATTACGTAGAATGTTTCGGAATAACGTTTTGCTTTCGTAATTATTTTAGTGGAAGGTGAATATATTTTTTTAAATATATAAGTATACTTTTTATATTTATTGTTGGGGCATCAACTTTTAAAAAGATTGCCGTGCAACCTGTACTTTAGGGTACGAGTCACAAGATTTGTTCAATACTCGAATTATTCTTAATTTTCGGGCCTTTTAGTAATCCTTGTTACAGGTTACAATAAATATTTTAATTTTAAATACAACGTTTAAAGGTAAAGGCCAGATGGAAATTTAAGTCGAGATGTATACCAAGGTCAAAACTGAAGTATAGAACCTTGGCTGTTCTTCTACGATCCTCACGACCAATAATTTTGAAGCCTCTTATCATGAAACATCATCACAACAGACAGCCTTTGACATAATAGTGTGGCACTAAGTTTATGTATTTAAAAGCTTTTTGTAGGGTTTTATTACGGGGCATCCAAATTATAGATGGCTGTTAACCACCAAGTCATCAACTCATAGCTCATGACATTAAGTCATGCCAGCTGTTAGGATTAAACTTACAACCATACCACTTAAGCTGAATCGCTAGTAATTATGGCCATACTGAGGACCAGATAAAAGTTTTGCAACTGCAATGAACCGAATATTTACCACAAAATAAATTCTGGGCCTCATGTAAAACAATTCCAACGAATTTTCAATTCCTTTATTTTCATGCCATCTCAAGCCTTGTTCCTAAAGCGTGTGCTTTTGAGGGCTCTACCTGAAGTTGGGTATGCTTCGTGTCATGTGAACGTAAAGACTTGTTATTGCTCGAGGTGATTCGGGGTGGTTTAACCTATCCTGTGAAATGAAGGTGAATGCTTGGACCGCAAAGGCTTGATGATCGGCGGATGGCAAGCCATAGTACGGATAGTGCACAGATTTGTCAAGCTATGAGCTGTGGGGATGGCTTGAGGTCGGAATTGGACAGACCGCAATCCAAAAGTACGAACCTCGAGAGACTCGAGGTTTTGCCGATCTACGCGCCGTGGGAACAAGGCGTCAATGCGATGTGGCAGGATGCGACATGGCGCACCACTGTATCGTGTTAGTGCGTTATTAAGCTGTCTGATCAACTACCGGTGGGGCATTATTTACAGATCCGGGAACCTCAGCTTCACCCTGGAAATGGCCGGGTTAGTTTAGCCCCAAACCGGTTGGTTGTTTGACGTAATCTGGCTTTACGTGCGGTAGACGATGGGGTTACTGAATGTGGCAAAGCCGAAATCGCAATAATATTTCTCCGCCATCTGACAGTCAACCACCAATCTTTCGTCAATAGGGCGAATAGAATTACATCTATAACTGGTTGAGCCAGTCGATATAAATAAGAATACAAGCTTGTGGACTGTCAGGTGTTTAAATTTTGCATAATATTATCGCGGTTGTTGAAATTTACTTCAAAATAACTCAGTCGTGGTTCTGACATTTTCCCTACGACTTGCTCATAGATTGTATCAGGAACATGTCATAAGTAGCAAAAGAGGATCGAGATAAATCTGTGAAAGAGAAAACTGTTTTGGGTAAATGTTTTAATGGACGAATTATGTCATGTTGTACATAGTTTGGCTAGCTCTATGGCGCTGACAAATAAAAAAAAACAGTGGTGGACATTTGGCTGTCGGACCTTGACGAGGGGAGTAATTGCAATTCGGTCTGAACTCAGCAAAACAACTAAAGATATCAGGGCAGCAATCGGCTGTGGCCTGTAGCAAGGACTCACGCCACTGGCATTTGCCTGAAGTGACTTCGGGAAACACAGAGTGAAGTGGCGGTTTGTTAGGACGCTTGACTAGCATTCCAGAGGACCCAGGTTCAAATTTCGTCCTATAATTCTGAATTTTTAATCACCATGGTTTCCCCCAGCAAACACTCAAGGCGAATGGCTGATTCCTCTTCAAATGTCCATGGTTTGTGTTCGTTCAGCATCACCGTCTCAAGTGAACTAGTTGTCAACAAGATGCTAAAGGGGATTAGGTCCTGCCATCTCGGATTATTCCATCTTTTTGCTTCAATTCTTATTTTGAACAATTTATCCCAATTTTTGCCAGGTAGAGTCATAAATCAGATCTCTAGGACCTCCTATACCTCGGTGCGACTACACATTTAATAACAGACTCTTGTCTGTACGCAGCACGGGGAAGTAAGTTATCATTTCACGATGGCTTCTACAACTATCAAGATAATCACACCAGTTCACAAGTGTTGACTTCAACAAGTAGCCAAAGCTTAGTCCTACGCCATATCAAAAACAAACAAAAAAAAAGGCACGGAAGCTGTATTGCAAGAAGTATCAAAATATTTTAAATTGCAAGATGGAGAGGCCTAATTCCCAGTTCATTCTCATTTGTGGGTTTTTAACTTTAGTTACAACAATAGTGGTTGACAAGTACCGTTTGTTTTGTTTTGGGGGGGGGGGGGGGACTGACTGGGGCCAGGGCCCTCGCGAGTTTACCGTGAGCACGAGTCGCGCCAGCATGGGCACCATGCCGTGGTCGGTGACGACGGCCAGGTTCTCCCGGTCCAGGGCGATCACGGCGATGGCGGCCGACACGCAGGCCAGCACCCGGGTGTCGTCCGAGCCGAGCAGGCTGACGATCAGCTCCAGGCCGCCCACGAAGCTGCGCACCATCTCGCCGGCGTTCTGCGGCCGCCGGCCCGGCAGGGACACGGACAGAGTCAATCGATACCTCTCGGTGTCCAGCAGTTCTCTTCAGACACCGATACTGCTTAGTCCATCATTTTAACCCTAATAGTACTTTTTGTCAGGTATCTTACCCTTTAGTTTTGAAGATAGTTTGAACTTATCAAAATCTAGCTATGTGTTCAGTTCCACCCGTTTTATTGCCCTTTTTTTTACCATCAACAATTTAGTGATTGATTAAGAGAGAGAGAAGGAAAAACATTTATAAAGCTTCGTACGGCTGCAATGTCCTGTTTGCTTAAACTTGTGTTCAAGAATAACGCAGTTGACATCACTTTATCCCACAATTTCACCGTATTGTAACACCCAAAATATTGTGGAAAAATTCACGCCTGATGATGGTTAACACGTATGAATCAGGACAGTCATTATACAGGGCTGTCGTTAAACAGGACTGTCGTTGAACAGGACTGTCGTTGCCATAAAACATCATTTAAAACTGTTTCCGAAGTGCTGACACTACGCTACATCCAATTTTATAGGTTTGCTGGTTAAATGATTTCATGATTTCTTTTTATAGGCGTCTCGCAAACATGGCGCAAAACCATCACTTGCGCAAAAACGCAGCTTCAAGCAGTATCTATGTAGTAGGTAATTCATGAAAGGCCACCTCCTGGCGACATTGTGCAAGTTCATCGACATGCATTTAGATTATTGAAATAATTCTAGGCACACTCCTGCATATTCCGGCCACATCTCTAAATGGTTTGACAACTGTAGTGATGGTTTGTGTCTGTACACTGTCACTGGAAACAGTTAGCAGGGGTTAAATAATATCAAATTTGACTATGTACTATAACTAAACGCATAAGAATTTATAATATTTTCAGCTGAAATGGAGCAGCAGTAACTTCGCTAAGCTCCTGGTGGATTTGGTCAACTCACATTATTATTGATGTATTGGGCGACCAGCGCCTGCTCGCGGCTATACGCAGTTAAATCAAATATTGTAGAAAACTATTGGAAGCTCAGGTCCGTTAACATTATAACAGCGATCCTAGCGGCGTGAGCTGTAAGCATGCGTACGAAATTAAAATTTTTATACGTATTATTATACCCATTTTCCCCTATATGAATTGTCAGCTGGAATAGGGGAAGACTACACTTCATCAAATATTGTAGCATGAGATGTATTTGTAGTCAAATTACATACACTTCTAATACATCTGTTTATAAACCATGGCAATAAGAGTGAAATGGAAAATCAAAGATAGTTAAGTAAAGCTCATGTTGTCATGATCACTGCAATCTCTTGTCTCGCGGATTTTCGACGACTTTCCTATATCGTCTTACCACCGTGAAAGGTGCTGTGTAGTGGCGTGTGAGCACGAGAAAAAGCTTTCTTTCTAAACAAAGGATGAAGAGTTGCATATCACTAAAAAGCTTCCTTATATGCATGTCAGATGTCTGTCATGCAGTTTCAGTATTTATCCGAATGAAATATTGCTAACAACTAACTGCCTTATGACCCATAGTTTATTACATCTTAAAGTATGCTAGCAATTTTTTTGTATTTCTTTAAAAGTAAAAAAGGTGGTGCAGTACTTGTACTTAGGAACGATCGGTTTTGAAGATCGATTCGGCCAACGCCATATTGTTTATCCACGGTTTGCCGATTCACACAAGACAAATGACCATACTTTCGATTCATTCACCAATCTCCCTGGTCTATCTCGTTTGGCATTGCCGTCTCTTATAACCTCTCTTACGACGAGATGAAAATCCCAAATAGTAAGATTCTCTCTGTACAATTAGAGATCAGACATTACCTAAAAAAAAAGACTCGTCTGCTAAGGCCTAGTCTCACATGCAATGTTCTTGTATTTATTAGTTCATCTCAAATTTTCTCAACAAATATTTACTAAACATAATGTAGTAGCAGTAAAAATATAAGTATTCATAATTAAGATCAATTTCACGACATTTTACAGCTAGAAATTAAAATCTAATATATATTTGGAGAGAGAAATGATGACAAAACAACAACTATCGGATTAAATTAACAGGGAAGTTGTTGAATTAGTAGCAGGGCCGGCGCGTCCATATAGGCGAACTAGGCAACCGCTTTAGGGTGCCAAGTAGCTGGGGGCGGCGCAGCACGACACATAACAGAAGATATAATATGTTTAACGATTATTGAAACAAGATGAAAATGGATTCTTGTAACAGTTTGGAATGTTTATATTGATATAAGTAATTATTTAAAGTCCACGGTGACCTCTTTATGATTTGTAATAAGTAAAAAAAAAAAACACAAGCCTGCTTACATTTGATTGTTGACAAAATCTTAGGCTTACGTGATGTATTTTGAAGCAAGGAAAAAAATTTTTTGGAGTATCCGGTGGGGGAGGGGGGGCATTAAGGTTTTTCGCCTAGGGCGCCAATTTACCTTGCACCGGCCCTGATTAGTAGTAATGAATGAAAGTTAAAAAGAAGCACACAGTTAGAGACAGTGCCCGCACCTTGGCATTCTGTATGCAGGGGCAGAGCGCCCAGGCAGCATTGGCCTGCACCTCGGTGTCCGGGTTCTTGAGCAGCGACCAGAGCAGCCGGATGCCGTCCAGCTTGTCGATCACCTCGATGGAGTCCATCTCGTGCGAGCACTCGCCCAGCACCAGCGCCACGTTGCGCAGGAGCGCCGGGTTCGTGCCGTTCAGCAGGGCCACCAGCGGCGGTATGCCGTCGTGCGACAGCAGCGCCGCGCGGTTGTCGGGGAACTTGCAGCACTCGGCCAGAGCGCCCACCACGTTCGTCAGCACCTGTGGGGACCACGTCATTCAGCAGTGCTACAAGGTGACCTCGTGCATCTGCTGCGCTGTGTGGTTCTAGAGGAAGTTTCTGCTCCCTGCCAGAGTGCCCACCACGTTCGTCAGCACCTGAGGGGTCCACGTCGTTCAGCAGTGCCACAAGGTGACCTCGTGCATCTGCTGTGCTGTGTGGTTCTCGGGGAACTTGCACCACTCTGACAGAGCGCCCACCACATTCGTCAGCACCTGTGGGGTCCGCGTCACTCAGCAGCGCCACAAGGTGACCTCGTGCATCTGCTGTGCTGTGTGGTTCTCGGGGAACTTGCACCACTCTGACAGAGCGCCCACCACATTCGTCAGCACCTGTGGGGTCCGCGTCAATCAGCAGTGCTACAAGATGACCTCATACATGTGCTGCACTGTGTGGTTCTCGGGGAATTGCAACAATCTGCCAGAGCACCCATCACGTTTGTCAGCACCTGTGGGGTCCATGTCATTCAGCAGCGCTACAAGGTGACCTCATACATCTGCTGCGCTGTGTGGTTCCAGAGGAAGTTTCTGCTCCCTGCCAGAGCGCCCACCACGTTCGTCAGCACCTGAAGGGTCCACGTCGTTCAGCAGTGCCACAAGGTGACCTCATATATCTGCTGTGCTGTGTGGTTCTCGGGGAACTTGCAACAATCTGCCAGAGTGCCCACCACGTTTGTCGGCACCTGTGGGGTCCGCGTCACTCAGCAGCGCCACAAGGTGACCTCGTGCATCTGCTGTGCTGTGTGGTTCTCGGGGAAGTTTCTACTCCATGCCAGAGCGCCCACCACGTTCGTCAGCACCTGTGGGGTTTACGTCATTCAGCAGTGCTACAAGGTGACCTCGTGCATCTGCTGCGCTGTGTGGTTCTCGGGGAAGTTTCTACTCCATGCCAGAGCGCCCACCACGTTCGTCAGCACCTGTGGGGTTTACGTCATTCAGCAGTGCTACAAGGTGACCTCGTGCATCTGCTGCGCTGTGTGGTTCTCGAGTAAGTTTCAGCACTTTGGCAGTTCACCCACTTAGTTCGAGAGTACCTGTGGGATACATAGACAATGTGTATCTCTTAAAGTACCGTTAAATATTGATGAGTTACATGGCACAGACTGTAGCTGAACCTACATTGTGTTTCTTTAGGGCTTAAAGCCATATATATAATTACATACACACATACAATATTTTTATGTATATTTCTAAGTAATATTACCTATTGTAGGCGTAACCATTGCGTGATTTCGGGAAATTCTCATGTAGTTTTTCGTTTCATGTTCCGCAGACCCTAAAACCACTGTCAGCTCGATAACTACAGTAATGTTTTTTACAAATTACTTGTAACTCATACTTATATTAATGTGATTGAAATTCTCGGTCGAGTTCGTTAATGATTAATATCCGACCAATGGGGTAGATATGGGGAACATTAAAAGAATAACTAAAATATATCTATAGCTCCTATAATATGTCAAATATCACATCCATTTGAACTTATTATAAATCGTAGGAGTAATATCTACCAAAATTTGATTTATAAATAAATTTTTAATACGACCAACCAAATCCTAAATTTTTATCTAAACTTTGGCTGAAACAATTGTTGATAAAAGTAATTTATTACCATAAAAACAGAGGTTGAAACTAAAAAAAAAAAAAATTGAAACTTCCTTAGTAACAAGAAGTTCCAATTATTTTAAAATATCTTAATATTTTCTTAAACCTTGATCAAAAGCAAAATTTTATACGGCCGCGTTATTAGTGCAAAGGATGAAAAATAGTGTTTGAATGTAAAAAAATTGAATTAATACCTTATTTGGCATAAAATGCAATTCGTTCTAAGACATTTAATACTGGATGCAATGAGTTGAAACACTCAGAATGGAAAATGATAAAATGTTTGATCGTAATTTTGTAATATTGGAGAACATAAAGACGTCATGTATATTAAGTTCTTAAAATTTTACAGAAAAGTTTATAGAAGTTTCCAAATATTTAAAAAAAAAAATAAAAAAAATAGGTACTTAGAAATCTACGCACGCCTGTAGGCTGTGCCGATATTTACTTCGCATGGTTACGTAGGAAGGATTTGGCTGATTTGATAAACTACGCAGGCAAGTTCAATAATGACGTATTTAATTACACGTTTTTCAACTAAGCAACACGCAAAAGCGCAACGCTAGCATCACCAAACGTTGAACTTCTTGCGTTTCGGATTGCGTTTCCACTTCGACATTTGATGTGAAGTGTTCCGAAAATCTTTTAAAGACACAGACGTAATGTGCATAGAAGGCTACGATTTTTATTTTATTATATACGTCATAATTTTCACTTGTTAAACTTTCGCACGGTGAAAGAAACTACCGGTTTTAAATTAAGTTATTGACCATTGGATAAATGTTTTAATGATAAACACAAACTAATAACAGGAACTTGGGGAAGAACTTAGTTTTCTACTGTTTTACAATTGTTTTGAATGTTGTAGGGTTGGTGACGTACTGCGATACGACTACCGTGGTTTATAAACGACCGTGATTTACTTGCGTTGTTGGAACGTTGCGTCACTTGCGTAGCTTATATCCCCGCTCTTGAAGTGACGGGAACTCCAAGGCTTGGCTACTAAAGCAGCTCATACTAGCGCGTTCATCAGTTATTGTATTCCATGCCGGAGAATTGGGATGGAACGCGCGACACTCGGCATGTATATGTGCACGATCAACGACGGCCCTGATTCCAGAAAGAGAATGTGTCCATATAAAGAGCGTTCGAATACCAAACGTAACCTTCGTGTCTTAAGAAACTGGTCAGTGGTGAATCAGGATATTATTTTCTTTGTGTGGAATGTTGAGAAAACGGAAGGAAGGGAGGGGGGACATTAAAAAAAAATTAAAATTTGAGCACGTGTATTCAAACAAACTAACATTACTAGTGACACTAATGAGCTATCGGTCTACGGAAGTAGCTTAAGGTGATGTGGATTCTCACACAGTTGGAATTGCACGTGTTCTAACAGATCACCTTGCATAACACAAAATTACTTAAATGTCTTCACCGATATTTTGCCAATTTTTCCCAAACTTGGGGGGGGGGGGTGTTTCACATACCCCGTATACGCCCCCCCCCCCCCCCTTTTTTTTTACGTCTGCCATTGAAACAGATGTGTACGGCTCCAAAGCATTTATTTTATAAATATGATTAATCTCATTAAAAATTAAATTGTTTCAAAGGAAACTGTTACTGCAAGAAAATAATTATTTTGAGTTTTGTATTTTGTGGTTGGCCAAAAAAAAAAAGAGAGAGAGAGATCTACATTGTGATTAAAGTATTTTCCACTGTTGTGACACTCGTGCGACGTGGTGCAATAACGCATGCCTTCCTTGAAATAGCGAAGCTTAGTGGACTCTTTTATGTCGTGCCAACGTGTCACAGCCATTGCGAATGACTGGGGGAGAAATTTCTAGTAATCACGCCGTGTTTAACAAGCAGAGTTTTTTTTTTGTGTGTGAAAGAATTTTCTGTTAAACGGGAAGCGAATGACCTTGGAGGCCTTTGATCGTGTCGTGAGACACTGTTGCCAACTCCGGCAGGGACGATAGCATTGTCCATTGCACGAGCCCACGGGTTATTTCATTCAGTCTCCCTGCAGTGCGGCCAACTCACCAGGAATGAAATCAACAGTTACAACGTTAGGTTATTTTATTTTAATGATTCTTGCAGTTGGGAAGATTGATACAAGACTTTTTTTTCTTGGACTTATGCCACAAAGGACAAAAATTATGAATACGCAAACACGTAGAAAACAAGCCATAATCAGCCGATGTTAAAATTAAATGCAAAAAGAGCACAGAGAATTCGATGGACGGAATAATTCAGTATATATATATATATATATATATATATATATATATATATATATATATATATATACACACACACACACACACATATATCTCCATACAGACAAACAGAGTGGCCTGACACCAATGAGACAGTGGCAAACAATAACAGTAAATGTGATAAAAAAAACCTACTTCGGACAAAACAGACACACACAGGAGAACCCAATGATCGTGTCCGAACAGATATTCTGGACATAATGACGACAGCAGAGAAAAACACAGTAGGCCGGCCGGCTGCACGCAAGAAAAAGTGTACCGTTACGCACCTTGTCCCGTTACGCTGTGTCCCGTTGCGATCATTATACGCTTGCGCCGCATCTATCTCTCTTCCCCTCGATCGGAACAACCATCGATTTGACTTTTTCGAGGCACGTTAAACTTGAAACACTCCCAATTCGTTTCCTACTTTTCCCATCATCGTCCTATCCTTAACAGATTAACACAGATTGGAAGAAGTTAAATAGCAAACATGTATAAAAGTTATAGTTAAAATAATCTGTTCGTTAAAGTAATAAACATATTTGAATTAATGAGTGCAAATAAAAGTAAATTTATCAATTAAATTGTAGATTTCATTTCACTCTTTCTTTGTATCCATAAAAAATAGTGATAGTTCAATAAAAATTATTCAATTATATTCATAAAAATATGCAATCATTTTATCAATGTTTTGTTATGACGTTGTCACGTTAAACTATCGTCCGTAAAACGACTTTACAGACAACCAATTTTTTTGGTATGTTATTGAGGTTTCTCTATTAAGTATAGTGTAATCATAAGTGGCCATGTCAATAAATTATTGTTTTTTAATCAAGTTACATCGTTCTTGAGATAAAATACACAGCGAGTCTGCATTCCACCGACAAACGTATCGTATGCAGATGTTTAAAAAAAAAAAGGAAAACATATTTACATGTGTCTTATGGTCTTAAGTAATTCCCAATGACTTTAAAGTAGGAGCTGAACTGGTTTATAAAAAAATAATAATATAGAAGGTATTTGACATGAAATAGAAAGCTTCGGGATAACGTTTAATCGAACAAATTTCAAAACCAGCGCAAAACTTGTCGCTGTCGTAAAATTATTGCAATGAAATAATTGGGGGGGGGGGGGGGGGCGCCCTTATTTTCCAATCTTTAGTTTTAGACGGAGGGGTGATGGAACACGTTCACATGGCTCACGGAAAATTCCTGCCACATTTCTCAAGGTTATTTAAGGTCCCAACCCCCCCCCCCCTCCTTCCATAATCCAAACGGTAATGGCCTTTTTGGGAGGCGAGTGATCTTGCCACCCAACAAAACTGGCCCTCTACAGCTACAAAGAAATGAAAAATGGCGAATTTATAAAAAAAAAAAAAATTGCTTGTCTGTAAAGTCGGTTTACGGACAATAGTTTAACGTGACGTCATAACAAATCATTGATGAAATGATTGCATACTTTTATGAATAAAATTGAATCATTTTTATTGAATTATCACTATTTTGTATGGATACAAAGGAGTGAAAAAATCTACAATTTAATTGATAAATTTACTTTAATTTGAACTCATTAATTCAAATACGTATGTTTATTACTTTACGAAGCGATTATTTGAACTATAACTTTTATATATGTTTGCTATTTAACTGCTTCCAATCTGTGTTATTCTGTTAAGGATAGGACGATGCTAGGAAAAGTAGGAAACGAATGGGAGTGTTTCAAGTTTAATGTGCCTCGAAAAAGTCAAATCGATGGTTGTTCCAATCGAGTGGAAGAGAGATAGATGCGGCGCAAGCGTACTTTGAGCGTAACGGGACACAGCGTAACGGGATAATGAGCGTTACGGGACACTTTTTCGTGCGTGCAGCCGGAGTTCAACGATTTATTAGACGTTGTCACGTCAAAATAAAAAACATTTCTGACGGAACAAGCTGTTGAGTAATATTAACTTTAAAAAAATGGAGGTTTATTTCGTAGCGGCATGAGCCATCGCAGAATCGCACTGATTAGCTGCATTAGCTCACGATATTAGGCAGCACGTCCGCGAGTGATGCAAGGATCGAGGCATATCGACCGCGGGTTAACGCGCCGGCGACTCCGGAGCAATGTAACTTGCCCCGCGCGTCGGTTGAATTTGTCATCGCCAGAGGCATACGCAGATTATGAGAGTGGAGGGGGAATAATACCTCCCACCCAAAAAAAAAAAAAATTAAATTCCACGTATGCTCTGGGGAATCGCTGAATGCTGACGAGTGAGGAGATGCAAAATAAAAATGATAATAACTAACATGTTACTTTAGTTTAATCGCCATGTGAATTTTATTTTATTTTTTTACGTTTTCCTTTGTCTGTCCTGCTTTAGAATAATATTCTTCAAACGACAGGACAGCAAAAACCAATTAAGAGCTACACAATAAACTGCCTTAACGTCACAAACGTAGCGATCAATTAAAACCTGGTGGTTATAGAGCATTAGTGGAAATGGTGGCACAAATTTACTATAATTACAAATATATTTAAATTTATATATTTTTTTCTCAGTAATGCAAACTAAAAGGTGTAATGCAGAGGCCAGTTTCACTTTTTTCCCAACCTAATGCCACCGGTTTGAAGGCAAATCTTAGTAAAACACAAGTAAAATATGTCACTAGTAACTGACAAAAAGCATATAATTACACGAGGAGCTACTTAGAGTATTTTAACTTAGAAATGTCATAACTTTGATCCACAAGCTTAGAAATTATGTCCGAAAATATAAACCGTTAACACTGAAACATTAACATCAAATAACCTAAGTTAGAAACATACGAACTCATACGTTCATAACTTATAACTGTCGCACGTAAGAAGTACCTAACTTAGAACTGTCGTAAGAGAGAACGCCGCAATATTCATAACCAGGGACGTATGAACAGGGGGGGGGGGGGGCCGCAGGAGCGAGTCGCCCCAGGGCTGTTGTACATGGGGGGGGGGGGGGAGAGTAGCATTTCGCCCCCCTCCTTTTCCCAGAATAAATGTTTGGTCCTAGTAGTATTTTTCTCAACCAGTAGTTACAAACGTTGCATTGGTGATCACATTGATTAGAAAATCAAATTTATGATTGTCAATATACTGTAAAATGATTGCAAATTACTAGATGGTATTTTATTCAAATTGTACTACATCTACTGTCAGAGTAGTATTTAAAACATACCATGTCATCGAATTCTTGGAATGGTATATTTAATATTTTGGTTCGGAAACTCATTAAATAGCACAATTTTGCATCTAAAATTCCAAATTTTTCCGGGGGGCTCTAAGACTGAGGTAAGTGTGATACATCTTTTCGCCCCCCCATTCATGGAAACGTTCCGACGTCCCTGTTCGTAACTGTACAAGTAGCACAAGTTGGAAGCGAACTCTGGCAGTAAGTGTCCTCACCTCCTCGCTCTCGTCGGCCAGCAGGGCCACCAGGGCGGATACGGCCCCCAGCTCGTCCAGGCGCCGCACGTTGTCCGGACAGCGCGCGCACTTCCAGATGGCGCCCGTCACCGCGGCCAGCAGGGGCTTGTCAGCCGCCGCCGCCGGGCTCTTGGCCAGCGCCACCAGGGGGTCCAGCCCCCCGCTCTGCCGCACCAGCGCCCTGGTCTGCTCGTCCTCCGCGCACTGCCGGCAGCCACCCTGCCCTCCAGCCCTGAAGACATCCTCCCTCCGCCGCCTGGCTCTTGGCCAGCGCCACCAGGGGGTCCAGCCCCCCGCTCTGCCGCACCAGCGCCCTGGTCTGCTCGTCCTCCGCGCACTGCCGGCAGCCACCCCACCCTCCAGCCCTGAAGACATCCTCCCTCCGCCGCCTGGCTCTTGGCCAGCGCCACCAGGGGGTCCAGCCCTCCGCTCTGCCGCACCAGCGCCCTGGTCTGCTCGTCCTCCGCGCACTGCCGGCAGCAACCCCACCCTCCAGCCCTGAAGACATCCGCCCTCCGCCGCCTGGCTCTTGGCCAGCGCCACCAGGGGGTCCAGCCCTCCGCTCTGCCGCACCAGCGCCCTGGTCTGCTCGTCCTCCGCGCACTGCCGGCAGCCACCCTGCCCTCCAGCCCTGAAGACATCCTCCCTCCGCCGCCTGGCTCTTGGCCAGCGCCACCAGGGGGTCCAGCCCTCCGCTCTGCCGCACCAGCGCCCTGGTCTGCTCGTCCTCCGCGCACTGCCGGCAGCCACCCTGCCCTCCAGCCCTGAAGACATCCGCCCTCCACCGCCTGGCTCTTGGCCAGCGCCACCAGGGGGTCCAGCCCTCCGCTCTGCCGCACCAGCGCCCTGGTCTGCTCGTCCTCCGCGCACTGCCGGCAGCCACCCTGCCCTCCAGCCCTGAAGACATCCGCCCTCCACCGCCTGGCTCTTGGCCAGCGCCACCAGGGGGTCCAGCCCTCCGCTCTGCCGCACCAGCGCCCTGGTCTGCTCGTCCTCCGCGCACTGCCGGCAGCCACCCTGCCCTCCAGCCCTGAAGACATCCTCCCTCCGCCGCCTGGCTCTTGGCCAGCGCCACCAGGGGGTCCAGCCCTCCGCTCTGCCGCACCAGCGCCCTGGTCTGCTCGTCCTCCGCGCACTGCCGGCAGCAACCCCACCCTCCAGCCCTGAAGACATCCGCCCTCCGCCGCCTGGCTCTTGGCCAGCGCCACCAGGGGGTCCAGCCCTCCGCTCTGCCGCACCAGCGCCCTGGTCTGCTCGTCCTCCGCGCACTGCCGGCAGCCACCCTGCCCTCCAGCCCTGAAGACATCCTCCCTCCGCCGCCTGGCTCTTGGCCAGCGCCACCAGGGGGTCCAGCCCTCCGCTCTGCCGCACCAGCGCCCTGGTCTGCTCGTCCTCCGCGCACTGCCGGCAGCCACCCTGCCCTCCAGCCCTGAAGACATCCGCCCTCCACCGCCTGGCTCTTGGCCAGCGCCACCAGGGGGTCCAGCCCTCCGCTCTGCCGCACCAGCGCCCTGGTCTGCTCGTCCTCCGCGCACTGCCGGCAACCACCCTGCCCTCCAGCCCTGAAGACATCCTCCCTCCACCGCCTGGCTCTTGGCCAGCGCCACCAGGGGGTCCAGCCCTCCGCTCTGCCGCACCAGCGCCCTGGTCTGCTCGTCCTCCGCGCACTGCCGGCAGCCACCCTGCCCTCCAGCCCTGAAGACATCCTCCCTCCACCGCCTGGCTCTTGGCCAGCACCACCAGGGGGTCCAGCCCTCCGCTCTGCCGCACCAGCGCCCTGGTCTGCTCGTCCTCCGCGCACTGCCGGCAGCCACCCTGCCCTCCAGCCCTGAAGACATCCTCCCTCCACCGCCTGGCTCTTGGCCAGCGCCACCAGGGGGTCCAGCCCTCCGCTCTGCCGCACCAGCGCCCTGGTCTGCTCGTCCTCCGCGCACTGCCGGCAGCCACCCTGCCCTCCAGCCCTGAAGACATCCTCCCTCCACCGCCTGGCTCTTGGCCAGCGCCACCAGGGGGTCCAGCCCTCCGCTCTGCCGCACCAGCGCCCTGGTCTGCTCGTCCTCCGCGCACTGCCGGCAGCCACCCTGCCCTCCAGCCCTGAAGACATCCTCCCTCCACCGCCTGGCTCTTGGCCAGCGCCACCAGAGGGTCCAGCCCTCCGCTTTGCCGCACCAGCGCCCTGGTCTGCTCGTCCTCCGCGCACTGCCGGCAGCCACCCCACCCTCCAGCCCTGAAGACATCCTCCCTCCGCCGCCTGGCTCTTGGCCAGCGCCACCAGGGGGTCCAGCCCTCCGCTCTGCCGCACCAGCGCCCTGGTCTGCTCGTCCTCCGCGCACTGCCGGCAGCAACCCCACCCTCCAGCCCTGAAGACATCCTCCCTCCGCCGCCTGGCTCTTGGCCAGCGCCACCAGGGGGTCCAGCCCTCCGCTCTGCCGCACCAGCGCCCTGGTCTGCTCGTCCTCCGCGCACTGCCGGCAGCCACCCTGCCCTCCAGCCCTGAAGACATCCGCCCTCCACCGCCTGGCTCTTGGCCAGCGCCACCAGGGGGTCCAGCCCTCCGCTCTGCCGCACCAGCGCCCTGGTCTGCTCGTCCTCCGCGCACTGCCGGCAACCACCCTGCCCTCCAGCCCTGAAGACATCCTCCCTCCACCGCCTGGCTCTTGGCCAGCGCCACCAGGGGGTCCAGCCCTCCGCTCTGCCGCACCAGCGCCCTGGTCTGCTCGTCCTCCGCGCACTGCCGGCAGCCACCCTGCCCTCCAGCCCTGAAGACATCCTCCCTCCACCGCCTGGCTCTTGGCCAGCGCCACCAGGGGGTCCAGCCCTCCGCTCTGCCGCACCAGCGCCCTGGTCTGCTCGTCCTCCGCGCACTGCCGGCAGCCACCCTGCCCTCCAGCCCTGAAGACATCTTCCCTCCACCGCCTGGCTCTTGGCCAGCGCCACCAGGGGGTCCAGCCCTCCGCTCTGCCGCACCAGCGCCCTGGTCTGCTCGTCCTCCGCGCACTGCCGGCAGCCACCCTGCCCTCCAGCCCTGAAGACATCCTCCCTCCACCGCCTGGCTCTTGGCCAGCGCCACCAGAGGGTCCAGCCCTCCGCTTTGCCGCACCAGCGCCCTGGTCTGCTCGTCCTCCGCGCACTGCCGGCAGCCACCCTGCCCTCCAGCCCTGAAGACATCCTCCCTCCGCCGCCTGGCTCTTGGCCAGCGCCACCAGGGGGTCCAGCCCTCCGCTCTGCCGCACCAGCGCCCTGGTCTGCTCGTCCTCCGCGCACTGCCGGCAGCCATACCACCCTCCAGCCCTGAAGACATCCTCCCTCCGCCGCCTGGCTCTTGGCCAGCGCCACCAGGGTGTCCAGCCCTCCGCTCTGCCGCACCAGCGCCCTGGTCTGCTCGTCCTCCGCGCACTGCCGGCAGCCACCCTGCCCTCCAGCCCTGAAGACATTCTACCTCTGTCTCCGAGGTCATTTCCCTCGCTCGAAGCTTGCCGAAGATCATCATCTTATTATCTGTCGTGAGAAATATGTTCGCCGTATGTTACAACTCTGCCCACACTAATTAATTGTACTTTTCAAAAAATGTTCTTACTTTATGGGTAAATCTGCTTACGCATGTGTGGCGTTACACCGCCACCTCATCCACTGTTCTGGTCCACTGTGCGATGAAAGACAGGTCTAGCCGTGTAATATGGAGCGCATCATCGCAAAAATGGCTTAACCTCCATCGCCAACCTTCTCCATCGGCCACTATTCTGGTTTGCGCTAGCTGGTGTCGCATCTGACAGAACAAAGTTGTATTGCACTGCAAATATGCAACAGAAGTGCATGATATATTAGTCCATCCCCCTACTGAGGACAGATAAAACAGACTCATGGTAGAACTTATCTATAAACCCAGAGCTTCACAGGTGCGGAAGACTAAACAACAGCTGGAGCAGGATGAGATCGGCAGCCGAAGGCCTTCCCAATTTGTATGGCCCCTCAGAAGTTTGGCCGGAACAGGTGACCCGTATAACCTCCTTAAGTAATGTGGCTGGGCCACTTGACTCCACCAACTCAAGGGATCGTGGTGATGCTGAAAAATTCTCCAGTCTCATTAGCCGATCTCGCAGAAGCCATCGCAGATACTAATCTGAGACCACAATTGGTGGAAGCAGGTCCATAAGAAACAACGTTCAAGAAGATGTCAATACTCTTAACAGAGAACAGAGGCAAGATGGCCACAATGCTGCGACAGGATAACGCAGCATCTTCAACTCACCATGGCCAGCACGAGAGTTACTGTGGCCACTTCCCATTTATGTCATGTCAACAGTGCTCTCGAAAGGGGTATTTGCAAGGAATCTGCTGATAACCACCCATGCTTTGGAGATGGAGCACTCAGCCCTGTCAATACAGTTCGAGAAAATGTCAGTGGACTAGTTAGTGGCGGCCAATGACCCCACCCAGGCTTTTGGCAGCTGCCTCTTCAACTCAGACAAGAACACACACCACACAACATCACACTACACAAATAACACATCACACACCACACAACACACAAAACACACCACACATTCCTCATACATTTTCCTTCGTTGTCCTGCTGGCAACTGACTACACATCGTGACACAGCGCTACTCCCTCTCATGCAACAAGGGCTGCAGCCTGACTGTCGACAAGGGTCTAATCCACACGACAGGACAGTAGCGACCTCTGCCTCAGAGGTTGCTGACCGCCGCTGCTGCAGCATTCACCTTGAATATGGCGGATGCACAGTGTTTCTTCAGCTCCATGTTGTCGGTGCTGAGGTGGCGCACCAGATCCGGAATCATGCCCTCAGTTCGGATCCCGAGTTGGTACTTGCTCTGAAAACAAATATAGAATCAGCATAGAATCATGATGGAAAATGATTAAATCAAATCAAAAGGATATTAATATACCCATCATTGCTACAGTTAAACGTAAACAGTCGTGAACAATTGAGTTCTGTTTTTTTTAATGGTAATTTTTCCCCAAGAATGCTAAAAAAACCATAACCATTTAAGGGTGTTCTAATTGTGCAAACAAAATTATTTCGTTATTTCAACACCAGAGAGGACTTTAATATTTTCTATTACGATGTCTACTGAAATATATTACTGGCGAAAGATTAAAAGACTTTTTTCGGAAAGAACTTCCCAACTGTGTAGGTAAGAATTTTTGGAGGAAGGTGAATTGGAAAAGAAAGGTTGGATTTTCAAATGAGAAGAAATTTAAAATCTGTGTTTTTTTGTTTTTTTTTTGCTGAATGAATTAGTTCGTTACCGAGGGTAGACGTTACAGATATAATAATAATTTATTTCCCCCTTTTTTTTACACTTTGTTAACAATATTCACTTAATTAACCAGGAAATTTAGCACTCACGAAAGCAAGCTTGTATGTGAGTGCATCTAGTCACTTCAAATTACATGCGGTATTTTGACGATTGTAAACATTTGTAAATGTATAATAACTGAGAAATAAATAAAATATATCCTAAGAAACCTTACATTAGTTATATAAAGATTAAAGTTAGAAAGAGCAGTTTATAAAAATTCAATATAATGTATAAACAAAAAATTGGTTGTCTGTAAAGTCGGTTTACGGACGATAGTTTAACGTGACAACGTAATAACAAAACATTGATGAAATGATTGCAAACTTTTAAGAATAAAATTGAATCATTTTTATTGAACTATCACTATTTTGTATGGATACAGGATACAAAGAAGGAGTGAATGAAATCTACAATTTAATTGATAAATTTACTTTAATTTGCACTCATTAATTCAAATATGTTTATTACTTTAACGAAGAGATTATTTTTTTAACTATAACTTTTATACGTGTTTGCTATTTAACTTCTTCCAATCTGTGTTAATCTGTTAAGGATAGGACGATGATGGGAAAAGTAGGAAACGAATTGGGAGTGTTTCAAGTTTAAATGTGCCTCGAAAAATATCAAATCGATGGTTGTTCCAATCGAGTGGAAGAGAGATAGATGCGGCGCAAGCGTACTTTGAGCGTAACGGGACACAGTGTAACGGGACACAGCGTAACGGGACACAGCGTAACGGGACATCGTGTAACGGGACACAATGTAACGGGTCACTTTTTCGTGCGTGCAGCCGGCGTTCATCGATTTACGAGACGTTGTCACGTATAAAAGTGTGTGAATGGTAACATCGGACGTGGAACAAGTGTAGGGGCGCACCTCGGAGGCACACTGCTGCAGCGTGCCCATGATGGGCACCACCACGTCCAGGTGCACGGACTGGATGAGTGCCGCCAGCAGCCGCATGACTCCCGCCCGCCGCATGGCGTCGCGGTTGCGCGCCGACTGCGACAGGGACCACAGCGCCTGGGCGCCAGCGCGCGCCACCAGCACCTGGGGCCGGTCGTCGGGCTGCAGCTCGTCCACTGGCGTGACCAGCGCCGCGCGCCGCACGTCCAGCAGGTCCACCTGCCGACCCCTTGTAGACACTGTACACATTTACCTCTGGAACTCTCATTTCAAAAGTACTCGAGATTTTTTAATCTTTGTTTGCGCAGGAAAGGAATAAAAAAGTACATTCGACGTCAGTCTGGTGGATTTTTTACGTTTCCCTGTACCCGCATTTACACTTTTTTGACCCCACCATCATCACTAAACTGACCTTTTTCAACCTAATTTTTTGTGAAGAATAAATCGTCAGAACTTAAGGAACTCACCAGTTGGACATGCCTTGGACCTTCTTGCATTGATTGATACCTACATTTTGACAGGCATGTCACCGTGGAAAAATTCTTAATGGCAATACTAGAGGCAAACGTCTGCATCGGCGAAATTGTTCGCCGTCTTGTGACGTCCCCACTGTAAAGGTCTGCCGGCTGCTTTCCCTCCCGCCCTCGACCTAGTGCTTCACCCTCGGGCAAAGACACCCGGGCCTAGAAGACTCCCGGACAGCGTGTTCCAACACGAACGAGGCCTCGATCGCAAGTCTCGAGACCGGGCAGTTTCAGAGTGCAGCTGAGGGTTACAGTTGATCAATCCTCCCACGGACATGCGCAACAGACGGTGCTGCCATCTGTGTTTTATGATGGCGCCATTACAAAGTTCACAAAGCCAAAGGGAATCTGATAGCATTAAACTGTCTGATTTTTAAGAAGTTGCGTAGTGTTTTTGATAAAATTCCTTGTCAAAAGCCAGGGGTTAAAGTTTTTTTTTTTTTTCAAGTATTTGTTCAGCTTTTATCGGAGCCTGTTTCGATGGTCGAGGTAGCTGCTCCGGCAGAGAATTCTAGCGGCGGGCGAGGAAACTACGCGCGATTCGCGTCAGGAAATGTCGTGTGCGAGCTGCTTGTTGTAAGCTTTGAATATATATACTGTATAGAAGTCGCCAGCCCAGGTTAAAATTTCTAATACGGTTTTGAGGTAGTTGGTTAATTCACCGCAGCAATCGCCACCATCTCTAGGGCATCGACTCGTGGTGGTCCCTAGCGGACAAGTGTCGAACTCTTCAAACACCCCTTCCCCCTCCTGTGGAACGAAGTTGAGCTGCAGTGAATGATGGGTGAGGGGTGCGGGGAATGACAGCGGGCGACAGCGGGCGACAGCGCTGCGCTCTAACGTGTAAATAACAACTAAGACGATACAGGACGTTACGGCAGCGCACTGCAGCGGCGAAGTTCCCAAGCTGCTCATAATACGCTTCTGAAAAACGTAGAGTAAATCCTATCCACTCGCGACTTCTATACAGTATATATATTCAAAGTTGTAAGTGAACACCAATGAGGAGAGGGGGGGTAGGATGACCGCTCACCAGCTTGGGGATGCCGCCGAACCGGCGCACGTACTTGCGCGCCTTGCGCACGCGCGCCACGTGGGCGATGGTCTGCGCCGCCAGCAGCTGCAGGTCGCGAGACGGCAGGGACAGCATGCCCACCAGCAGGGGCACCCCGCCGAGGTCCGTGACTCCGCGCCGCACCTCCGCGTTGTCCGACACCTCGCTCAGCACGGACAGCGCGCCCAGCTGCCCCGCGCAAGCACACAGTGCCTCTCTCTCCCCGCCACCGCGTCTGCACGGGCTAGAACCTCCGTCGTCAAACGGGAAGCCTACAACTCACGTAGTTTTCGGTTCCCTGCAATAATTCCCGAAGATTTCCGAAGTTTTGCGTTTCGGTATCAACGCCACTTCAGCCGCTAAATCAGACGTTTCCAATGAAAACAAGCGTGCTGTGACTGACCTGACCTAACCTAACATAACCCCAATTCGATTTTTTTTTTAATATTTCAATTTTTGAGAGAGATCCGAAGTTGCACGAACGTGGTAGGGAACCGAAACTACGTGAGTTGTAGGCAGGCTATCGTCGTCAAACACAGCCACACACACATGGCGCAGGTTAACATCCGTAGGAAGAGAGGGGGGGGGAAACCATGACTCCCCGTGAGTTGCTAAACATGCATTAGTATGGTCCGTCTCATCCTTAAGACAGCAGTGAGCATTTCAATGCACGATATCTGCCATTAGCGCCAAAAACAAAACGGGAACTTTGGCGATCTATCAAGCGGATACTTGATATTCTTTCCCGAAATGTAGAATCGCTGGTCGGGCGCACACGCACTTGTCCGGTACTTTCGACTCGTGCAATTACAAATACGTAACTGTTACGTAAAGTTATTTAATATTTCAGTTTAACCGTCACTCTTGTACAGCCCAGCCAGATCGCGGACACCTCCCTTGCGGCCAGCGAACACACACACGTCTACACCAGTCAGCTGCGTGCTAGCTTTTTTATTTATTTTTGACGTGAAAGTCTAATAAATAGATGAACGCCGGCTGCACGCACGAAAAAGTGTCCCGTTACGCACATTGTCCCGTTACGCACATTGTCCCGTTACGATCATTGTACGCTTGCGCCGCATCTATCTCTCTTCCACTCGATTGGAACAACCATCGATTTGACTTTTTCGAGACACATTAAACTTGAAACACTCCCATTCGTTTCCTACTTTTCCTATCATCGTCCTAACCTTAACAGAATGACACAGTTTGGAAGAAGTTAGATAGCAAACATGTATAAAAGTTATAGTTAAAATAATCTCTTCGTTAAAGTAATAAACATATTTGAATTAATGAGTGCAAATAAAAGTAAATTTATCAATTAAATTGTAGATTTCATTTCACTCCTTCTTTGTATCCATACAAAATAATGATAATTCAATAAAAATGATTCAATTTTATTCATAAAAGTATGCAATCATTTCATCAATGTTTTGTTATGACGTTGTAACGTTAAACTATCGTCCGTAAACCGACTTTACAGACAACTTTTTTTTTTTTTAAAGCTATTTTTCATTGTGTTAGAGACGAAACCACGAAGAGAAACTTGCAAGTGCAATTGCCAGTGACGTAGCCAGGAGGATGGTCCTTCCAGGGTTTACAACACAGCCTAAGGCAGAACAACTAAATAACAGCCACTTAGCTACATAAGATTACCGATATATTATTGTGGAAGCGTTATTGTGATGCTTATTGGACAACAGTAATGTACTTCCTCCCCATTACAGCCCGAAATAACTCGCACTCAGAAGCGCCTGGAATTTTGTTTTCAAGTAGTCTATGTTTAGTGACTGTTTACACGCGTGATACAGCAGTAAGTTATTTAAAAAATCCACATAAAAACCAAAGTATTTAATGTTCAAATTTATTTTCTCAAGCAAAATAATTTATTAAATGTCTATGTGTAAACTTTTGGAGTTGTAAAAGTCTACTATTCCTTTATATTTTAGTGCTACAATCCATTTTCATTTGAATCCAATTATATAGGGAAACTTACTAGTAAAAAAATTTATTAAACGGTTAAACTGGACCTCCCATCCTTCACAAAACACTGGCTACGGCCCTCATAGCCCCCCACATTCGATTACGGGCCCTGGACCCAGAATTGGAGGGACAACCCTCCCCCCCCCCCCCCATTTTACAGTCACGTGCTACATTATAATTGCATGGTTATTTCTTACCTACACTCTTTTCAGAATGTTATTTAACCTGAAAATACTGGGTATAATTATTATGGTTACTAATTTTATAAGTCCAAAACTAAGCTATTCCATATGTTTATTTTTTTTTCTAGTTTGTAAAAAAATTATACTAGTTGAAACATTTAAAGTTGAACAAGGATGCGCCCGGACCCTGGACACGAGAGGTCCACCCAGCCCCACCCTTGTGGGGGCCATGATGGTTCTGCAATGGCTCCAGGGGCGTAGCCAGGGGGGGGGGGGAGGGTTTAGGGGTTCAAACCACCCCCCCCCCCTTAGCACCAAATCTTTAATTAATTTCGTATTCATCACTCAAACAAATTTCATATTAAAATTAATAAATAATTTTACCATTACAATATTTAAATTTAAGTACCGAAAACTGCTAAAATAGCACTATTTTACACCTTTAAATCCAAATTTTTCCCGGGGGAGGACCCCCCCCTCCCCCCCCCCCGCTTTAATACTGGAGGGGGGAAGGGGCCATGCTTCTAAACACCCCCCCCCCCCATACACAAATCCTGGCTACGCCACTGAATGGCTCCTGAGTCATGTTCCGGAGAGATCTCGACGCGGCCGCGACGAGAGACCCACCATGCACTTGGGGTCGTTGGTCTCCAGCAGGTTGACCAGCACTTCCAGCCCGCCGATGTCGCGGATGGCCATCTGGTTGACCTCCGTGGTCAGGTCGTGGTCCTTGAGGCAGCACAGCGCCAGGACGGTGGCCGTCTGGTTGCCCGCCTGCGCGCAGAGAGCAGCACACACCTTCTGGTGACGCAACACGCTACAAACACCGGAGGCCGGGGGAGATCGATCACCGCACGTACAAGCTGCACGTCATTGCTAGAGACCAAGGGCGTAGGAACCGGGGGTGACAGGGGGGACGTGTCCCCCTGAACATTTTGGGTGGAGGGGACTGTCCCCCCCGCCCCCAACTTTCTAGACCGTGATATTTTTATGTTATAATATTATTCTGCCCAACTTTATTTGTAATTTCTTCACTCATCAAATTTTATCTTAAGGAAACAATAATAATTTTAACATCGATGTATCCAATGGTTAGATACAAAAACTGCTTAAAAAGCGCTATTTTGCACTTTTAAAGTCAAAATTTTCCGGTGGAGGACCCCCGGACCCCCCGTCTTAGTAAGAGGGGAATGGGTTTACATGATATCAAAATCATTATTTGTCCCCCCCGCCAACTTTATGAACACAGCTACGCCAGTGCTAGAGACCTGCAAAATTCGCGGATCCATCGACCATCTAGGGATAGACTCCGCAGTCCAAATTACTCGCGGAAATGACACCTGTCCATTGGCTATACTGACGCGTGAGACGTCTCAACTAGGCTGTCCGTAATTCGGCAATTTCTTGGTTTAGTGTTTTTCCCATGGGCTCACAGTTATACGGATAAAAATGTTGGCCGATCGCAGAAGCGGTACGAAGGTATAGTTGTTTTGATGCTAGCCTATCGCGAAATGAATCCGCGAATTTCGCATGTCTCTAGCCTCATTACGAACACAACATTTTTCGTTAAGGGTGTGCCTCCCGTTTTAGGTCAAGATTTTATATTTAACAGTAGTTACAGATAAACTTGTAGACTTTTTTCAATTGTAACTTTCACGAAATGAAAAAAATATATACAGCGCATACTTTTTGCATAATTAGATGCCAAAGTTACATTTTTAACGTTTTTTTGTGTTGTACAAATAAGCAGAATTTAATTTGATTGCAGAACTGAAACTTTTTAGGTTTAACTGCAATACCACTGGCTACTTCATGATATGGTTTGCATTTATATCACAGAAACTCATTTCATGTTTCTTGGCTGTCAAAATCGTAAAAAAAATAAAATAAAAAAAGAATCTTGAAATGCCAGGTAAAATTAATAAATATTTTCTTAAAGAAATTCAAACCATTTCTTGAAGTAGCCAGTGGCATTGCAGTTAAACCTAAAACGTTTCAGTTCTACAATAAATTAAATTCTTCTTATTTCTACAACCCAAAAACGTTAAAAATGTAAATTTGGCAGCTAACTAATGCAAAAAGTATGCGCTGTATATATTTTTTTCATTTCGTAAAAGTTAAACAATTGAAAAAGTCTAAAATTTGATCTGTGATAAATATAAATATAAAATCATGACTTGAAATGGGAGGCACCTTCTTAAACTACGACCACTGACGACTGTAAGTTACGTACCGTAACCTTTGAGTGCGGATACATATTTTCGGACGGTAGCCTATACGTCGCATCGGTGCTACGTTATATATGCTATATATGTGTATAAGCTAAACGAATAAGGGGTTAGGAATGTAATTTTACTAAAATAATTAAGTATTCAATCATGTTTATATTTATCCCGTCGATTTACTTTCAAAATCAAATCGTGGACTGTAAATACCCATGCACAAAACCAAAAAATTTCAATATCCTTCCCAGTTAATGCATCTCACCTCTGTAATAGCCTCCACCAAAAAATTTAAAACGGTCTAACAAGATATTATTAAAAAAATCTTATCAAAAAAAATCGATTCTCTAAATTCGTAGACATGTACGAAGGGAACACTGAATGTGTGTGTTTGTGTGTGAGAGAGAGAATAACAGTAGCCTATCATAATAATAAAAATTTGTTTCTATGTAAAACAATATTTAATATGTTTTATTTTAGTTATTTAATTCATGATAATATTTTCGTGTTTAATACATTATTTAATATGTTTTTGGTGGTATTAATCGGTAGATATTTCATCAATAATTAATGTAATATGTTACTATGAAATTGCATGTTTTACTCCTAGATGTAACTTACTCCTCGTTGTTCATGTCTAATGGTTCAGCCCTAACTGCGCCAAGCAGAAGCCGAGTAAAAGAACTGATGTAATGCCGCGCGGTGTTTGAAGAACGGGAAACCTTATTTTCACAGACGAGAGAGCCAAACTCCCGACCGTGCATCGTCGGGTTTATTTATTTATTTTTTTGGTTCATTGTAAATGTGTTGATAAAAGGATGCTAATGGTCAATTAGGTTAGTTTAGCTACATTATAAACACTTTAAAACATTGTGGACGGTTGATTTGGTTAGGATAGCTACGTTAAAGATACGGAGAGAGAGAAAAAAACCGAGCATGAACTTCGGGGATCTTCGGGTTTTGGCTCGCTCTCGCGTCTGTGAACAAGAAGGCTTCCCTTGAGTCGGTGGTCGTCTCTCGGGGCGTGCGCATCTCTCTCGCGGGCTGTTGGCTGGGAGTTCCCTGCGACCTATTGGGTATACCGAAGGCTGGCAGTTCGTGTGGGGTTTGTGTGCGTGCTGGGGGCGGCCTAGCAGCGCCAACTGCTACCGACCGCGTCCCGCGGGTGGCGGATACGGGAGCCCAGCTCGAGAGTTGCAATCTCGCTGGGGTGGCTGTGAATAACCAATAGCAGTCCGCGGACCAATGGCCGGCCTGCGGAGTCGTTATTACGGCTGTCGGTGTGAAAGGTAGCCTGAATGCAGCTCGGCGCGTGGCAGGAAGCAGCTTCGTCGGCGAAGGCCCGCAGGGGAGCTCGATGTGCTGCAAAAATGCGAAGTGTAGACGAACTGCGGGCTGGAACTTGCGGAGCTGTGAACTGCTGCGCGCGCAACGGAATTGAAATGCATCGGAACTCTGAAGGAAGACATCAGGAACCTTCAGCTGGGGCTGCTGTAGGTGTGGCAGCAGTAGCCTCGAGCGGCGCGACCTTCAACCGTCTCGGGGATTTTGGGTGGCGAGGTTGGTTCCCTCCCCCCACCCTGGCTTGAAAAGTACTGCTGTTTACCTGAAGAAGGAAGATGAAGATGGCGCAACGTCAGGCTGCCTTTCGCACCGAGAGCCAGCAGTTCGAGCCGGTTTACTGGCTCGTCTGCCCGCTTCTGTCTTAACTGTGGCTGCCTGGGCAGCTGTGGCTGGGCTGACGTGAAGTCGCCCGCCCCTGGGGGCGCATGCGCCCCTGGCTAATAATAACCCAGGAGCTCCCAACTTAAATGCGGGCCGCAAGGCCCAAGCACCCAACTCCACCAAGGTTGATTTTTCAGCCCCTCCAACTCTTCTTACCTGGACCCTTCTTCCTCTTGTCCAGTAGTTACCTGCTTGCTTAATGCATGTTAATTGATCCCCGCATGAAGCGGCCCAGGGTTTTCCCTGTGTCTATGCAGGTTTTACCTGGGCCACACTTAGCTAGCTTTTAAGCTAGGCGACCAATGGGGCGTCAGTCATGGCGCCAATTGCAGCCATGGCTGGCCAATAAACCCCAATAAGCACATGATGCACGCGCCCTTGTCCTGCATGGTTAAAAACCCGCATGGTAGAGTGTATAGGCTTCGGCCTGAGACACACTTAGGTCCTCCCCTAACCTGGACCCTCCCCTACACACTTAGAATTAACTTAGGCTAGGAAAAAAAAAAAAAAAAAAAATTGCTTCCCTTGAGGAACGCGCGATGCCGGAAGGACAGGGGGGTGGAGCGAGGTATGGAGGGGGTTGTAGTCAGGGGCGCAACAACTAAATTTCCAAAGGGGGGGCAATATACCTTTTTATAAAGAATTATCGTTCCCCCCTATTGAAGCGGAGGGGCCGGGGGTGCTCCCCCGGGAAAATTTTGTATTTCAAGGTGGAAAATGGTGCTATTTAAGCAGTTTTATTATCTAAAAATTGATTACACAGCAATTTCTTTGCCCCCGTTTGCCACCACTTCAAGGTTTCAGAGGGGGGGGGGGGGGCAAAATACCCTTGCCCCCCCCCCCCAGTTTTGTTGCGCCCCTGGATAAAAGGATACTAATGGTCAATTAGGTTAGGTTAGCTACATTATAAATACATACTTTAAAACATTGTGGACGGTTGATTTGGTTAGGATAGCTACGTTAAAGATACGGAGAGAGAGAAAAAAAAGCGAGCATGAACTTCGGGTTTTGGCTCTCTCGTCTGTGAACAAGAAGGCTTCCCTTGAGGAACGCGCGATGCCGGAAGGACAGGGGACGGGGGTGTAAGTATGGTGGTACGGAGGGGGTTGTAGTGTGGTAGCCACCGACCTTCATGTAGCGCACGAGCTTCTGTATGTTCCAGTACTCGGCGGGCAGCTGCGTGCTCCTGGCGGCGGCCGTCCACCGGGGCTGCTCCTCCTCGGAGGGCGAGCTGTCGCTGTCGTCGTCCAGGTCGGCGATGACGACCACGCGCGGGCCCAGCTGCAGCTGCAGCTGCTGGGGGTCTCCGCCCCGCGCCTCCGCCCTGCGGCGCGGACGGCAAGCCTTCTTTCCCACACGCCCCGACCGTGCATCTTGTTAATGAGAACTGTTTTGATCATTTTTAGATTTTTTTTTATGTTAATAGTTACAGATTTTTTAATATGGCAGCCAATATGGTCGACAAGATGGCGAATGCTACGATAACTGACCAAATAGTGATTGACACTACTGCACTCTAGCGAATAAAAAGTAAACACATGTGGTAGCATCGAACTCTAGCAATGCATCGGTGCATCTTCGGGGATTTATTGACGTGACAACGTCTAATTAAATCGATGAACGCCGGCTGCACGCACGAAAAAAAAGGTGTCCCGTTACGCTCATTGTCCCGTTACGCACGTTGTCCCGTTAAGCTCAGTGTACGCTCGCGCCGCATCCTATCTCTCTTCCGCTCGATCGAAACGACCGTCGATTTGATATATTTTTCGAGGCACGTTAAAACTTGAAAACACTCCCATTCGTTTCCTATACTTTTCCTATCATCGTCCTATCCTCAACGGAACAACACAGATCGGAAGAAGTTGAATAGCAAACGCATGTATAAAAGTTATAGTTAAAATAATAATATCTTCGTTAAAAGTAATAAACATTTTTTTTTGAATTAATGAGTGAAAATAAAAGTAAATTTATCAATTAAATTGTAGATTTCATTTCACTCCTTCTTTGTATCCATGCAAAATGGTGATGATTCAATAAAAATTATTCAATTTTATTCATAAAAGTATGCAATCATTTCATCAATGTTTTGTTATGACATTGTCACGTTAAACTATCGTCCGTGAACCGACTTTACAGACAACCAATTTTTATTTTTTTTTTATTTTTGACAACTCATGATAACTAATGGTCAATTAGGTTAGGTTAGCTACATTATAAATACTTTAAAACATTGTGGACGGTTGAATTTGGTTAGGATAGCTACATTAAAGATACTGTGAAATCATGTAAACGGTTTCCTAGCACTGTATAGCTACATATTAAAAAAGGTTATTTGCTAAGCAACCTTCGGGGAACTTCGGGTGTGGCTCTCGTCTGTGAAATGAAGGCTTCCCGCCATTGACACTGCCGTGTGTTGTACATTTCACGTGCACGTAAAAGGTAATATTTTCCATACAGAATATAAAATACGCTAATTTATGTGTGTTATAATCATGTTTGTAACACTAAGAAGTCATCATCCACTTGCATAATTTCAAACCGCCCCCAGCTGCAGGTGCACTGGCACCGTCGTTGATCCGCTCGGCCGTATTCATTTTTTTTAAAGTTCCCGGCACTGCTTCACTCGGTCATATGGTGTTTTTATTGGTATCATTCGATTTCTTTTGAGAAGCCCTTTCCTACAGTATACGATCTCTGTATTTGGCTTTTTGACGCGTATAGGCCGAAATTATATTTTTTTTTGTTTTTTTTTTTATTTTAACACCATACATATTCACTGTAACTATTTTACACTAATGTTTTATATATGCAATCGATATATTTTAATGAGAGCTGACGATTGAAACACAAACGAACGTCGTAGCTTCTCCGAGTAAAAGGTTATACTGAATGGAAATCTCGAAACGCAGCAAAATGACCTCAAAATGGCGGCACTTCCCCATCCACCGCGCGAGATGCTTCATAGTCCTCACTTAGCGTAACGAATTCTTTGATTCTTTAGCTATCCAGTGGTGTAATTAAATTTTGGATGGCGATTATAGATATGTAGTTGCAACACCAAACTTTGCCCCCGGTTTTTTTTATCATTCGTTTTTTTAGTTGCCTCCCTCTATGAAAGCAATTTTTAAGGCTTATTCACGTCAAAAAAACAAGTTTTAAAGTACACGAAGGTCTTTTGTACAAAACTTTGTAAAACTTTCAACTTATTTTAAGTCTTATGTTTTAATAGTAAATAAGTATTAATATTTTATCAGCTCAGAAAATTTTTTTCAATGGCATTTCATTACTACATGCAATTTTTAATATTTTATTTTTAGCTCAACATTGCTTTAAAAATGAATAATCGCGGCTTTATAAGTTTAATTTTTTATAAATTATGTTTATTTCGTGAAGATTTCGCAACATTTAACATTTGAGGTTCTAAATTTTTTTTTTTTCAACGAAATCGTGTCATTTTGATAATAATTGTTAAGTTAAGATTTCCTTCAAACAAAAAAAACTAATCGAAAAAATTTGTATGTTTTGAACATACAAACTGTAAGCTTAAAGTGATGTGATTAAAGAATAGCTGCATTATTAATTAGGGAACATAAAACATATATATTGCATTTCAACTGGTCAGCAAATTTGAGTGATTTAATTTATATTTTCTTTAGAGATCATGGCCCACACATTCAATATTTGACCGATTCCATTTATGTATCGTTGGGATATGAATTTTTAGCTTCAATGGAAGAAGGTATTGAATGCATTACATAAATAATTTTAACATTATTATTTTTGTAATCCCCGTTTCACATTATCAATTGCTTCCACATAAATAATTAAGTCGCATGGAACAGAAATGAGTAACAACCGTGGTGCTGCTATATGTAGCGGATGGCGCGAACAAAAGTTCACAAGTACGAAGGGAAACTTTATAGTATTAAATTTTTAACGAATTTTGACAAGATGGGCAGTATTTTAATAAAAAAACTTTGTCAGAAATCAGGTCCAAAATCGGTGTGTAGTATTTTTTTTTCCAAAACTCTTATTCGCTTTTATTGGATCCGTTTCATTATAAAGTTCAAAATTTCGGTCTGCAAATAAAATAATTCTGCAGTCGATGTAGCTGCTGCGGCAGCGAATTCTAGCGGCGGGTGAAGAAATTACGTGTGATTCGCGTCCAGAAATGTAGTTTAAAACACAATTATTGGCGTATATGTATTATTCACGCTCGGCATTATTTAAAAAAAAAAAAATCTACGTTAAATATCGCGTCCCAGTTTCGTGTCGTAAGTGTACTTGAAACTAGAAATCACATGAGTTAGCTCGTTGCCGAGGTTAGTAGTTGCACATAACTGTCGAGTATTGAATGATTCGCTCTCATATATATATATATATATATATATATATATATAACCTTCCCTAATGATCGCGCCGTGGACGAGACGTAAAGCTTTGATGACAGTGGCTGATACAAATATATATTGTTACGAACGTAAGCAAGGCCGGGACACGTGCAGGTGCAGAGTTGGCTGGCGGCTGCCGCAACATGATATGCGTCGCGCACGCCTGGAAGATAACAAAGATTGTCGCTTTCCCTCCTCCTTCCCTACACTCCCAGCGCGGCGCCCTGCCTTTGACACGTAACTGAAACCTGACAGCTGCGGAGTTACGCGAGCCGCCGACACGTGTTTCGAGAGATTTCTACCGTCGTGTCAGCGCGGAATGACGCGACTGGCCCCGGCCGCGCTCGTGAGTTCCAGAAATAGCAGCTGATATATAAAAAGAGGACGTCGACCTCAGCAGAGAGTGTTCAGAAAGAGAGTTGAGAGACAGAGTTCAGGCGGGAGCTTTCCCGCGGCGGAGTTTCCGGGGCGATAGTGCCGCAGGTGCGGCAGAGTGGCAAAGTCCTTGGACGAAGGTTCCAGAGTTCAGTTCCGGGCGATAGAGTCGTGGGCGCGGCGGAGTCCCGAGTGGAGTTCCGAGCAAGGCGTCGAGCGGATCCTCGGCGAAGGCAAGTGCGTCGGTGGCGGCGGAGTATGGCGACAGAGTCCCGCGGCGGAGATCCACGAGGGGTGCTGCGGCGAGAGTTGCGCCCAGCGAGGTGTGTGGATTGTAAAAACGAGTGTCTAGGGAAGCAACTTTATTTTTAAGTGCAATTGATTATTTTCTATTTTATAAGAATAATTGTAAGTGACATAAGTAGTGGCAATAAATAAAACTGTGTGTGTGTAATAAAATCTTTAATTGGGCTATCCTTTACGAACCCCGCGGTAAATAGTAACAATATGTATATGTGTATATATATGTGTGTATGTGTGTGTGTGTGAAACAATATATGAGCGAGTTTTTCAGTACTCGCCAGAGATGTGTAACATCTAACCTCGGTAAAGAGCAAATCCACGTGTTCTCATGTTTCTTGACGCGCATCACGTGTAGTTTCCACACCCATCGCTAGAATTCGCTGCCGGAGCAGCTACGTCTACTATCGATCCATACAATTTGCATGGCAATATTTTAAACTATACGATATATAGCTATAATTCCATAGTTCAACTCCCGGGCGCAACTCTATAACACTCACCGTGCAAACCGAAGAGTCGCTGTCGCTACGACGGCGACGGACCGCCGGTGGCAGATACGAGCGCACTAGCCCTCCAGGGCATGCCGGAGGCAGCCCTCTGCCCTAATGACACGCGCGGCGCAAGGTAAGATGAAGATAAGGCAAATGGCCCAATTACCGTGCTCGCTCGCTCCTTCTTGTTTATAGTTCCCTCCCCTTCGTAATGGGCTGGGAGGAAGAATGATGGGGCGGCCGCGCCTTCTGACAGACAGACAGACGTACATGCTCAGCTCCAGTTCAACTCTCACATTTGTGTTTGATTCTTCGCCAGCCAGTAGCTGTCCCACCGCATTGCTAGAGTTGTTCTCGCCGAACGTCAAAATATGTCGCAGCCCTGCGATTTAATCATCCACGTGAGTAGAAATTTTATGTATTTTTGACGTGACAACGTCTAATAAATCGATGAACGCCGGCTGCACGCACGAAAAATTATCCCGTTACGCACATTGTTCCGTTACGCTGTGTCCCGTTACGCTTATTGTACGCTTGCGCCGCATCTATCTCTCTTCCACTCGTCTTTTTATAAAGTGAAGTGAAAAGTTAATGTGGTTTCATTGCTTATTACAACAAAAATTTCGGCAATAAAGGTTAATTATTCTTGCATTTCAAAAATCTGATTACTAATATAATTTCAAGTATTTATTTTTTTATTATTAAGATAAAAATTATTCTATTTTATTCATAAAGTATGAAATCATTTCATCAATGTTTTGTTATGACGTTGTCACGTTAAACAATCGTCCGTAAACCGACTTTACAGACAACCAATTTTTTTAGAATTTTTTAAAATTTATTTTACAACTAAAATAAAACGTAGGTAGAAAAAGTGCGGCAGGGGCCTTGTTCCGAAATTTATGATAAATCAAGTAAAATTATACTAACACAAAAATACACACCACTGCACACGGAATAATTATTTACTGTTTGGAAAATTATTTGTACATTTAACCTTGATCAATTAATACGGTGTGAATGTGTCTATAAAAGCGAATTCCTAAACAGTATATCCATTTCCCACCTCCAAAAAATATAATTTTCTATCTACGCTTTTGGTGTATGGCTTATTACTTACTTCAATGAGAAGCATCCAAAACTGATTTAATGTAGCTACACGGGCTGAAAAAATGAGTTGTACGTGGTTACTCCATATTCGACGAATTATACTGAATGAATGAACTTGCGATAAAAATAATCACACACATGTATATCGTTTTCAGTAGCAGACGCAAGGATGGGGGGACCGGGGATACTTATGATTTCCCCCCCCCCCCCCCTTTTGAAGTTATGAAAAAATTTGCAAACTATCATTGAAGACAATATGTTATTGTGTGAGTATCCACGTCGTCTACAGCTACTTCCGTAGGTCCGTATATCAGTGTGTTAGTGTCAATAGCAATGTAAGGTTTTTAAATACAAGTGTTCAAATTTTTAATTTTTTTTTTTAATTTTTTTGTGCAACATCATAAGTTCTCGGTATACGGTATTGTGTAGAAGTACTTTCGTGAATATAACGTAAGTCCCATGGAACGGAAATGTGTAACCACGGTGCTGCCATCTGTGGCGGATGGCGCGAACCAAAGTTCACAAAGCCAAAAGGAAAATTTATAGAATTAACCGTTTAATGAATTTTTAACAAGATGGGCAGTTTTTTAATCAAATCTCTTGTCGAAAATCAAGTCCAAAGCCGGGTTTGAGTATTTTTGTTTGCAAGTTTATTTTTTCGCTTTTTAATCGGAGCCGCTTTATTATCGTTTTAGTTAAAAATACTGCTATGCAAATTGTATGAATCGATAGTAGACGTAGCTGCTCCGGCAGCGAATTCTAGCGGCGGGTGTGGAAACTACACGTGATTCCCGTCAAGAAACATGAGAACACGTGGATTTGCTCTTTACCGAGGTTAGATGTTGTACATATCTGGCGAGTAATGAACAACTCTCTCATAATTTTTTTTCATATATATATATTTGTATCCGCCACTGTCGTCATCAAAGCTTTACTTCTCGTCCACAGCGTTCTCATTAGGGAAGGTCATAGCACAATACTTTATCAGGGATACGGAGCAAGGATTTTTTTACACTTCTTGATTATTTTTAACTTAACATTGTGCTTAGTAGAAAACATTTTCTTTAATTAAAATGTTACGGAAGAATTACAAACTGAACTCATCAATCTATTTTCGTTCGTGATTCCTTCTATAAGTACGGAGGTTATTAATATAGTTGTATAAATGATTTTCTTTCCTCATTTTCATTCCAATATTAACAAATAAATCCACAGGGGTATGCCTAGAGTAAAAACATTTGTTGGGGTTGGTAAAGGACCCGGGGGGGGGGGGGGGTAGTTACAGTACAAGAGAGTGCCACGCCTTAAGAGATCATAAATTAATAAAAATTTAATTCGACTTTCTTTTAAAAAAAACTCCCTATTGATATTTTGTCAAAGTGGTAAACTTTTTTAAGACCGTCACTTATATTATTATTTCTTTTGACTTTTGACTGTGTGTTAGTTGCCTCAACTATCCAATATTATTTAAAAATTAAATCAACACATTTTTCTTTGCTCGAAAATGAGTCAGACGAGATTAACAAATCAAGCCTCTCTTTCTACTGAGTATGAATATGCTAACCATACTATACAATTTTGATAACATAATTTATCAGTTTACAAAAAAATGGGGCTCAAAAGTAGAGGTTTGTGTGTCGAGAGTTAAAGATAGGAAGCAAAAGAATCCATCTTGGTTTTAACAGATCTTAGGCCATAAAAATTTTTTGTCGTTTGAATTTAAAAATTGTACCTTGTTAAAGCATAATAGATAATTTTATGAAATTTCCAAACATAATAATGACTAGCAGCTACAAATAGTTTACCTTGTGAAGTCATTTGCATTTAGTATTTTTTTAAGGAATGACTATCACTTTAATAATACTGCCAATATACACGATTTTATGGTTTTAGAAAAATATATTAACATAAAAAAATTAATACTAAACATTAAAAAGTGGTTACGACATAAAAACTGTTGAACCCATTATGGCAATATATGACCATGCGCACTCACTGTGTGATTTTATAAATATTGATGAAATTTATTTATAGGACCTGGGTGTTTAGGTATACATAGGATTGAATTTTAAAATAAAATGTTTCTAGTTAGCTTTTTATATACACGAGGAATGGTTAACATTGATAATGAGAATTTTTTTAAAATTAAATTCTGACAAAATAAAAGGTTCAAAGTTTAAAGTGCAGGCAAAATAATTTAAAATGTATGCTTTGGTACGAAAATCAGAATATGTTGAAAATTATTACAAAAGCAAGAGTCAGATAGTACAGTGAACAATAATTGGCAAACAATTACAAGTTTATCACGTATTCCAGAACCATCTGCGAAATATACCAGCATATTATAATTACAACCAGCTGCGTTATGAGGTTGCTACGCCTAATACCCATCATCAAGTATAGTCTGTTTTTCTTTATGGTTCCTTAACAATTTTTAACTCAAACATTCCTAAGCATTAGATCCGTTTGGAATTTATTTTCTGCATATGGGTGGACATGCTAGTTTTTCAACGAATATAGGCAAATGAATAAAAATCGAAGTGTTTGTGATTTCTGAATTATTACATATTACACATTGTTCTTGTTAGCACATTAGATGTCCAAACCAAATATAACTTTAAAATCTTTTTGTCTATCTGTAAGTAAATAATTCTACTCAAAAAAAATTATATTGTGATTGCCTTAAAATTCAAGCAGATCTTGGATAGTAACTCCAGAAGTAATTTGATCATTATATTATTGTGATTTCTGAAACGGTACAAAATTATGATGATAATTATATATCAAAATGTAATAGCAATATCATTAAAATTACTTTTAATTGTAAATTTAAAAAATATTATATATAATTTGATTAAAATAAATTTAAAACTAAAACTGTAGTTTACTTGGCAGCTTAATGTAACTTTAAAGTGCGTATTAATATACAATAGTGTGTGGCAATGTTTTCTACTGTAATAACCCGTGTGAATTATTTGGTCTACGCTTACGTAGTCATGGGCATAGCTAGTCTTCAATAAATAGCAAGAAGTAAATCTAAAAGGGTTATTTATAAAATTTTCCTACTTTTAACTTTAACATTTCAATACAATCGTATATTAGTTTTGAAGGGGGAAAAATGCTTCTAAATACGACATTTAATGGCTTATTCGATTATGAATACCGCTGATTTATTATCTCAGTAGGCTACATGTCTGTGCCCCATTACTGTTACGTGTGTACTTACGTCATGTTACTGTCTTCCAGATTTCAATATCTTTACGTTGAATGCGACACACTCGCTCACGGCTAACTACAGCTTAGCCCATATCGACCAAACAATGTTCAACCACGCCATTACCTCTCTCTCGTTCTTTCTCTCTCTTTCTCTCTCTATACGCGGTTTCTCCCCAACCCCTCCTCGATAACGAAAACAAGGTATTTGATTTCCCTGTGCTATGAATACAAATGAGGTATTCATGATCATCATAATCTTTTCTTCACAGGGAAAAAGGTTTGTTTGGATGAAACAGATATTTGTTTATATTTGGCCAAACAAATATTTACTTAATGCAACAAAATATTTTGTTGGCCTAACAAATTTTGGTGAGTAAAAAATTGTTATTTGTTTAACCCAACAAAATGTATCGTTGAATTGACAAAATCATTTTGTTGGGTCAACAAAATCTTCCATACTACAAAATATTAGTTGGAATCAACAAAATATGTTTACTTCGCCATATAAAACCATATAATTGATTTTTTTCTCTTTAAGTAGAAAGAATGGAAAGCCCATTTCACCCACACCAATGGAATGGCCGAAACAATGGTTCAAACAATATAATGAAAACTTAATGAACTGCAAAATATTTACTGTCTTCATAATTAGGTATAACAAAACGTTATTAGGCTTTTATATGTTTACCTAGGAGGCCTAAACCACTTCTACAAAAACACGATTGTTCGGGCGAGCAGTTTATAAATTGTTTACTGTACTTATTCCTTATTTATTGAAATTCAACACTAAGCGATTCGCACACAAATCTTATTTTATTTTGAAATTATGAATTTATTTATCAATAACGTTAGAAAATATTTCCTGTTTTTTTAATGGACATGGTGTTCTATGCCTTTATTTCATTAATGAACTTTTACCGTTCGGAGCTATGGACGTTTTGTGAGGCAGATCATTGTAAAAAGTGAATTTTAACAAAAAAAAATCAAGGCTAGTTAACGATTCAGAACTTAAGAATTAATCGTATGAATTATTCCCCTCGCTGTATACCAGTGAAACGGTTTATGATTGTCGTGTAGTTTTGATGGGTCGTAGGCAAATCAGCTGTTGACTTGAGAATTAATTATATCTTTACAGCACAATAGAATGTGTTGTTGGCGCAAAATAATGTTTGTTTAAGGGAAAGCACGTTAAGATACAGTAGTACGAAATGAGTATGAAATAAGGAATTATAAGCAGCAAGTTACAAAACGATAACCTACTTAGGAGCAAATTGAATAAAATATTAAAAATAAATTCTGAAGGGGGTATTTTTAAATTATAATTGTGGGAATTGGTGATTATGATGTGATACTGGTTAAATTTTGCTATTACAAGAGTCTTTAAAAATGTGTTTACAATTCATTAATATATACTTAAAATTAGGCAGTCATTTATTTTAATTTTAGCTCGGAATATATCATATTAGCATTACATATAATAGTATTTATATATTAAATTTAATATTTGTGATTCAGATTTGTGCTTGAATTCTAGGTTAGTACGAGCTGAATTTTTAGATTTAAAGTTGGAATCCTATCAGTTTTACAAGTGCACAAGAAATGTCACCATGAATATAAACACTACATTTAACAAATTATCGATCAAAAACAATTCATAAGCAAAGTGTATTTCAAAATTTCAGACGATACCTACAAATTGTTATGAGACTGTTGAGTAGCCGAGGTGCGAACGACCTGCAGGGAGTCTGTCGCAACAAAACCCGCCCGAATTAATGTGTACTGTGTACATATTGAGAGAAGGTCAAAAACATTTTTCACATTGTGTGCATGGACCCAAAAGAAGAAGTTCATTTTTTCAAAGTAAATGTATTTGGTATGTATGGGGACAGGGGAGGAGGGAGGGGATTGGGGATTAGTAGATGGAAAAGGCCGATTCAAGGACAGGCGCAGGATACAGGAGCCGACCTTGAACATTGACTTTGACCTTGAACATTGACCTAAAATCTTGACCTTTAACTATGACCTTGACCTTTGACCTTGATCTTAAACTTTGACCTTGATCTTGAACTGTAACTTTGACCTTGAACATTGACCTTTAATTATTAACCTCGATCTTTAACTATGACCTTGACCTTTGACCTTGAACTTAAACCTTAAACTTTGACTTTGACCTTGACCTTTAAGTTTTGACCTTGATCTTTGATTTTGACCTTGACCTTTGACCTTTAAGTTTTGACCTTTGACCTTTAAGTTTGACCTTGACCTTTAACGTTGACCTTGACCTTTAACTTTGACCTTGACCTTTAACTTTGACCTTGACCTTTAACCTTGAAATTTGACCCTGACATTGAAATTCGACCCTGACCTATACCTTGCGACACTCGATGTTGCCAACCTCTTGAATGACGTCATCTAATCCATGCTAATCCATAAGTCAATCTATGCTAATCTATACATCAATCTATGCTAATCCATATGCCAATCTATGCTAATCCATCCGCCATTTTGTATTTCTAGAAATTTCCACCAACTTAGAATCGTGACGTCACCGTTGCACTTTTCGTCACGGCCGCCATCTTGGATTCGAATTTTTTTTTTTCGAACTTCAACTTTTCGAAATTCGATGTAATCATCAGCCGCCATCTTGTTTCGTCTGCTGGTGGCCGCCATCTTGTTTTAGTCTGCTGGAGGCAGCCATCTTGTGATGTCATATAGTTCTGTTGGTCGCCACCAGGTAGCAGCAGGGATTATTTTATTTTTTTCTTTAACTAAAATATTTTCAGTGCCGAGTCTGGGATTCGATCCATGGGATGTGAAAACGTCCAGGATGTCGAGGTTAGAAAGCTGGCACCTTACCAACCAGACCACAAGACCAGTTGGGATATAGTGGAATAAATAATCTATATATGCTACGTACTGATGGCAAGTTTATGATAAATGGGGGGGAGGGTGTTTTTGCCTTCCTTAATGCATACCTAAGGTGCCACATTTGAAATTAAAATTATTATACAGCCACCATCTTTAATTCCAGCACAGACTACCAGATGGTGCTAAATTCAAAAATTAGTTGTCAGAGGCGCCGCCATTTTGGTTCTAAAGTTGGCTGGTATATGTCGCTAGTATCGCGCGCCAAATTCAAAAATTAGTTGTCAGAGGCGCCGCCATCTTGGTTCTCAAGTTGGCTGGTATATGTCGTTAGTATCGCGTGCCAAATTCAAAAATTAGTTGCCAGAGGCGCCGCCATCTTGGTTCTCAAGTTGGCTGGTAGATGGCGCCACCGTCGCCATCTTTTAGTTCATATAATCGATACCAGATGACGCCACCATCGCCATCTTGGATTTCAAGTTGGCTGGTAGATGGTACCACCGTCGCCATCTTTAATTCTTAAAGTTACCGCCGGAGCACGTCAAATTCAAATTCAAAAACCTAGTAGATAGCGTCACTAGCAACCATATTGGCCGGAGAAGTGTGGCATGATGCGTCAGACTCACACACGAGAATTTTCATTGTCAAAGTCCCTGAATGTATGGTTATAGGGTATTACTCGTTTAACTGTATATACCTATTAAGTAAATAACCTACAAGTGTTATGTAGTCAGTCGAGACAAGTCGGGAACGAGTCGAGACAAGTCTAGACGGAGTAAGTCTAGACAGTCGAGACAAGTCGGGGGACAAGACGAGACAAGTCGGTAGCCTGTATTCAACAAGTTCACTGTTGACGTCACTGCCACCCGGGTATCTGACGAGTCCTAATTAATACACTCGTACACATCCTACCTCTATGATTTCTACAAACAGACTGATTGTCTGCATATAATTACATTTTACCATTCTCTAAGACATTTATAAGTATCTTTACCTTGGAGGATATAGGTTATAACAATTAAAAAATAAGTAATATGTAGGTAAAATCTTATTTATTAAATTAAGAACATAAACTGAAACAGAAACTATACAACAAAAAAGAAACTATACAACAAAAATGGAAACTATTAAACAAAACAAAACAGAAACTATACACCAAAAACGGAAACTATACACCAAAAATGGAAACTATACAACAAAATGAAAACCATAAAACAAAAAATGGAAACTATCCGACGAATGGAAACAGAAACCAAACTACCAAACTATTTACAACAAAAACTATTTACAGAAAAAAAAATATATTCGTCGCCTCCGATATAGCCGTGGGGGACTGTGCAGATGCCGTCTTCACAGATTAAACGTTTGTCATCCTCCCACATTATGGCTAGCTTATTGCTGTATTCGCTGTACAGCACATGCTTTCTGACCGTATGGCTCTAACACCTGCCCTCCTTGTGCGGTGGTCTTGCAGGGCATCCAGGTAATCACCGAATGTGATGTGGTTTTTGACCACACAATGCTGGATGCCCTTAGCCTTATTCTCAACCTTGCCACCGCACGTGTATGCATAGAGTTTGGCCCGCAGACTGACAAACTCGCTCATTACTTCTCCCCCACATTCATCTTTGAATGTGCCAACAACTTTCTTGTTGATGGGGGAGAAGCATGGGTGGTCAGGAGGGTAGCAGCTGGTGTCGAATTCAGACATGAACTTAGGGTCGGCTCTTAGATCATGGTAGAAGTCCTGTGTTAGAATCTCATACACAAAGCTGTCTGTATCCATATATGCCAGATGAATATTTTCCTGATATTTTGGTTTCATAGTATTATAGTGGAAGTCGTACATGAGTGTTTTTGATAGATCAAGTACTGCGAGTCCGGCATAGATCGGCTTGTCGAAAATGATGGTCTCATGGTTCAGGTGGACAAGAGACAAGTTTGGCTCATACATTGTGCGGTCCTTGAAGGACGGACGACACACCAACTTCTTAAATCTCTTCTCAGAGCACACCAACTCCATTTTGAGCCTCCGCCTCTTGTTTTCCATCAGATTACCAAATGTCGAGTTCACAGCGAGCTTGAAGAACTCCTTCTCGAACTCGTTGGCTGCTGCTTTGCGCTTGTTGGTGTTCCGCCGAATATAGGGTTCCAACCATGCCGACTGCTCAAACTGAAGAACTTTATGTATTCTTATGATTTTTAGACCATGCGATACTGCTCGCTGTAGGTTTTTGTAGTGAACGATGTAGTGCTCTTTATTTTCCAGCGTTGTCATCAGCTTTGATTGCTTTGAGCCGGGCGGACACTGATTTACGGGAAGAAATGGCAGGTCTTTGTGATTTTCGTAGAGTTCGAGAGGGTACTCCACATCACACTCGATAATGTAGCCTGTGGGTGAATTTTCCGGAATAGACATGACATCAATTGATGTGTCTGTCAATTGGAAATGACGAATGGGGAGCGGCAGAGACATCGCCCACCCGTACAAGTTGTTTGCATCAATGTACTCCAGGAATGTGGATGGCTTGGGAGCATCGTGTGTTTCTGGTATGTAGGCGTTATTGGCTACGCAATGACGTTTAATGCTTTGCGCTACACCACCGCGAATACCAGCCTCCACAAACATATACATGTCGTAATCTGTGAGTAGCTCTAGCTGTACACCTGTGGTTCGAAGCATCGCGTCGAAAGCGAACCCAGAACAAGAAATGTAGCGAGACAGATCTAAACTATATGTTTCCAAGCAAAGACTGCGAAAATTCTCAAATACGTCCGCCAAAATCAAGACATCCGTCTTCAGGTACAAGTCAGCGTACTCCCCCAAAGTAGCACACTGAAACTTGTCCCAGACATTTTGTGCGTGAGCGTAATCCGCCTCGGAAATACCAGTATCAGTCAGAATATTAAAGAACTCATCGATGGATTGAAGACTAGTATCGTCTAGTCGAGCAAAAGAATCAACGAAGTCGTATGGGAATACTCCTTTGCGGGTAACCAACTCCAACTCATCAGGAGCGAAAAACTCAGCAGTACTTATAAACTTGTCTGCAGGCAAGAACTCGGCGAGCGAAGCAAGACCCCGACTCATAAAACGGAGAGTATCAACAAACTGTATACTGAACTTATCGCATAACTTTTTGGAAAAAGTTATCAGCTTCTCTTCTGAATTCGGAATTATGAAAATATCTTTAGTATCATACCCCAAATTCCTGATAATGAAGTTCTGGTCGTATGCCAGGTTGTGGAAGAACACAATCAACTTTTTTGGTCTGCGCCTGAGAAGGTTGCAGCCATTACATGCAGACCCAATAAATTCGCCGGTGAAGTCATTATGGTCACAAACTTTCTTTACAGTTCCTCCGAACTTTCCCCCACAGTAACAACAACACATTGCTTGCAGAAAAGCAGTGTTCTGTGCATGTGTGAGCGGAGTCATAGGAACAGATGTAGAAAAGATTTTCTGTACGTCATGTCCAATCTCCACAATGCGGGATATGAATTTATCTTCTGCATCACACCCCCTGTATACTTCAGGCTGTGAAGGAAGTGCAGAAGTGAGGTGTGCTAGAATGACTGTATTATCTGCTTTTACATAAATGCAGTAGCTGTACGCTTTATGCTTTTGGTACTGCAGCTTGTATGACTTATCAGAATTCGGGTGACATGTATGGATTTTCTCTAGAATAGCTTCAAAGTCGCAATATACCACGATAGGCATCTTATCAGTATGATGGAAGTTTTTGAACTGCAGAACAGGAGGCTGGCCATTTTCATCAAGCTGTGGCATTTCCATCCTAACAGCAGCATGCTGTTTGCAGAGCTCACTGTGTTTTGCCAAACACTGAAGACCAGTGAGCCCACTAACCCTTTTCCGATCATCATAATGCTTGAAGCATCTTTTACATACATGAATAGCCTCAGTGTGTGTAGTGATTTCGGACCGAACCAGGGCAGAAAAATTAGTGATGTAGGTGAAATGGGACGAATTGTCATTAACCAAGAGCAGAAGATCGAAATGATGCTCTTTTTCTTCAGGAGAGACTCGTGCAGGTACAATGTTCTGGTTCTCATCAATACTGTAGATGTTGATGGAGACTCCAGGGTTCTGTTTTTCGAACAGCGGTATTTGCTTGATTGGAGTAGGAAACTCGATGTTGTTGAAGTTGAACTTCCCCTCCAAGTCATGGTAGCGCTGGTTGACACGTTCAGGATGCTCACCTTCTACATAGTTGACCAGGATCGCCCACTTAAAGCACATGTAGTCTTCAAGATTTTGCGGATTGATCACTGCATATTTGTCTTTGATTGAAGTAGGCAGTTCGATGTAGGAGCTGGCACGGAGTGGATCAAGCTTGTTTATTCGTAGTTGAAGTCGCTTAACGGCCGACAAAGTCCATCCTGACCCCTTCCCTTGTAGTCTTCCTCCTCCTTGCAGATCTTAGAGATGGACTCGGCAACTGCCTCATCCACCTCGTGAACTGAGTAGAGGGGGACATTCATGGTTTTGAAGGTCCTCTTGTCTTCGCTGGCATCCAAAGGTTTTTCATAGTCGCACTCAAGCACGATGTTGTACTTCAGCGGCCCATCTCTTCAATTTCCTCCACAAATTGGCTTATTATTTTTACCTTGATGGAGTCCAGGTACGCACAAATATCCTTGGAAGTACTTGTTGTATTTTCTGCCACGTACATCTTCAAGTTACCCTTGAAACCCACTTCGGCTGTGATGAAGCCATGGGTATTGACCAAACCCATGCCGGTCACCACCTTTGTACGACATGGTTTAGGCAGTACTGCAGGCTTAACTGCTGCCATCCTCTGCTTCTTTGTCGGAGGCGGAGCAGGCCCGTTGCACACCTTAATGTGGGCTTTCAATTTGTCAGCCCTGGCGAACTCCTTAGCACAGTTGTCACAGGAATGTGCTATGCGGTTTGGGTTGAGGCCACAAGTAAACTTCTCATGACGTCTAGCAAAATCAGCGCGGACGAAGACCTTATAGCAGAAACAGCACCGCATGCCTGATGTCGTGACGACAGCTCCAGCACATGTTGACAGGTGCTGCTGCATCTTGTCGCTGCATGCGAGCATCTTGCCACATAGGTGGCACTGCTGGAATTCACGCTGCTGGTTCTCGGCACACTGGCGCTCATGTCGGTAGCGGTTGTGGGCCAGCGAAAACACGGCAGGACAGAAACTGCATTTCTGCACGGTAGATGCCATCACAGCAATCTGCAGACTGGTCTCGATGTACGGAACACGCGAAGGAAGCTCGACTTATGGAGAACTATAACAAACGAGAAACCAATGTAGCTAGATGTTACAAGAAAAAAGTTGCAAACATAACCTCAAAACTCTAGCCCTCAAGCTTACTAACCTAAACTGTTAGCAATGTTACTAAATAAACACGTTGCCAACATAACTTTAAAGCTACTCCTTCATGTACAATCCTAAAAATGGTATAATATTTAAAGTACTGATAAAAGTTAAAGCTGAAAAAGTATTCAATGTTAACTACAAATGATTGATTACATAACCTCAAAACTACTCTAATGCACAACCCAAAAATGCTAGAATATTTAAAGTACTGTTAAAAGTTTAAGCTAAACAATTCCTGGTTACCCACACACAAGTGTACACAGAAAAAACTAGCTATCTGATAACCTACAAAAGAGCTAAGAAACATAAAAAATATTAACGAAACATATAGCATAACTCAAAAAACGATGAAGTGGAGCTGCAGAAGATGTTGGAGCGTTGGAGGTAGGAATCGTGGTAGCAGCGAAACTCACACACGAACTAACTCACTCAAACTCTAAGAACACACTGAAGCTCCGACAGCTAATCCCGACCTTTTATAAGTAGTTCTGCTTTTCAACAACAGATGACACCACGTGTTGCTTGCAGGTAAATATTATTTCTTTCTTTCATGCAGGATGCAGGATTCTCACTAACGATCGCAATAGAGGGATGGCTTCGCTAGACTCCAAGGAGAAGGAAGTTTGTTTTTCCAGTTAGTGTTTCTCAGATTTCTCAGGGCATATTATTATTTGACTGAATAATGAATTTTTTTTTTAAATTCCACCTAATAAAAATAAAATAGGAGCACTCAGAGAAAACCATCTGGGAGAAGATGTCGTTTATAAACATCATAAATTGTCAATTTTTTTTTAAAGTCCAAATTTAATCTTACTTAAGCAAAGAGAGCACAAGTCAGCTTGTGAACTCTTTGCTTAAGCAACATGAGAGTTCTGGCACAAGTCAGCTTGTGAACTCATTGCTTAAGCAACATGAGACTTCTGGCACAAGTCAGCTTGTGAACTCTTTGCTTAAGCAACATGAGAGTTCTAGCACAAGCCCGCTTGTGAACTCTTTGCTTAAGCAACATGAGAGTTCTAGCACAAGCCCGCTTGTGAACTCTTTGCTTAAGCAGGATTAAATTTGGACTTTTTAAAAAAAAATTGGTAATTTATGATGTTTATAAACGACATCTTCTCCCTGATGGTTTTCTCTGAGTGCTCCTATTTTATTTTTATTAGGTGGAATTAAAAAAAAAAATCATTATTCAGTCAAATAATAATATGCCCTGAGAAATCTGAGAAACACTAACTGGAAAAACAAACTTCCTTCTCCTTGGAGTCTAGCGAAGCCATCCCTCTATTGCGATCGTTAGTGAGAATCCTGCATCCTGCATGAAAGAAAGAAATAATATTTACCTACAAGCAACACGTGGTGTCATCTGTTGTTGAAAAGCAGAACTACTTATAAAAGGTCGGGATTAGCTGTCGGAGCTTCAGTGTGTTCTTAGAGTTTGAGTGAGTTAGTTCGTGTGTGAGTTTCGCTGCTACCACGATTCCTACCGCCAACGCTACAACATCTTCTGCAGCTCCACTTCATCGTTTTTTTGAGGTATGCTATATGTTTCGTTAATATTATTTGTGTTTCTTAGCTCTTTTGTAGGTTATCAGATAGCTAGTTTTTTCTCTGTACACTTGTGTGTGGGTAACCAGGAATTGTTTAGCTTAAACTTTTAACAGTACTTTAAATATTCTAGCATTTTTGGGTTGTGCATTAGAGTAGTTTTGAGGTTATGTAATCAATCATTTGTAGTTAACATTGAATACTTTTTCAGCTTTAACTTTTATCAGTACTTTAAATATTATACCATTTTTAGGATTGTACATGAAGGAGTAGCTTTAAAGTTATGTTGGCAACATTTTTATTTAGTAACATTGCTAACAGTTTAGGTTAGTAAGCTTGAGGGCTAGAGTTTTGAGGTTATGTTTGCAACTTTTTTCTTGTAACATCTAGCTACATTGGTTTCTCGTTTGTTATAGTTCTCCATAAGTCGAGCTTCCTTCGCGTGTTCCGTACGTCGAGACCAGTCTGCAGATTGCTGTGATGGCATCTACCGTGCAGAAATGCAGTTTCTGTCCTGCCGTGTTTTCGCTGGCCCACAACCGCTACCGACATGAGCGCCAGTGTGCCGAGAACCAGCAGCGTGACTTCCAGCAGTGCCACCTATGTGGCAAGATGCTCGCATGCAGCGACAAGATGCAGCAGCAACTGTCAACATGTGCTGGAGCTGTCGTCACGACATCAGGCATGCGGTGCTGTTTCTGCTATAAGGTCTTCGTCCGCGCTGATTTTGCTAGACGTCATGAGAAGTTTGCTTGTGGCCTCAACCCAAACCGCATAGCACATTCCTGTGACAACTGTGCTAAGGAGTTCGCCAGGGCTGACAAATTGAAAGCCCACATTAAGGTGTGCAACGGGCCTGCTCCGCCTCCGACAAAGAAGCAGAGGATGGCAGCAGTTAAGCCTGCAGTACTGCCTAAACCATGTCGTACAAAGGTGGTGACCGGCATGGGTTTGGTCAATACCCATGGCTTCATCACAGCCGAAGTGGGTTTCAAGGGTAACTTGAAGACGTACGTGGCAGAAAATACAACAAGTACTTCCAAGGACATTTGTGCGTACCTGGACTCCATCAAGGTAAAAATAATAAGCCAACTTGTGGAGGAAATTGAAGAGATGGGCCGCTGAAGTACAACATCGTGCTTGAGTGCGACTATGAAAAACCTTTAGATGCCAGCGAAGACAAGAGGACCTTCAAAACCATGAATGTCCCCCTCTACTCAGTTCACGAGGTGCATAAGGCAGTTGCCGAGTCCATCTCTAAGATCTGCAAGGAGGAGGAAGACTACATGGGAAAGGGGTCAGGATGGACTTTGTCGGCCGTTAAGCGACTTCAACTATGAATAAACAAGCTTGATCCACTCCGTGCCAGCTCCTACATCGAACTGCCTACTTCAATCAAAGACAAATATGCAGTGATCAATCCGCAAAATCTTGAAGACTACATGTGCTTTAAGTGGGCGATCCTGGTCAACTATGTAGAAGGTGAGCATCCTGAACGTGTCAACCAGCGCTACCATGACTTGGAGGGGAAGTTCAACTTCAACAACATCGAGTTTCCTACTCCAATCAAGCAAATACCGCTGTTCGAAAAACAGAACCCTGGAGTCTCCATTAACATCTACAGTATCGATGAGAACCAGAACATTGTACCTGCACGAGTCTCTCCTGAAGAAAAAGAGCATCATTTCGATCTTCTGCTCTTGGTTAATGACAATTCGTCCCATTTCACCTACATCACTAATTTTTCTGCCCTGGTTCGGTCCCAAATCACTACACACACTGAGGCTATTCATGTATGTAAAAGATGCTTCAAGCATTATGATGATCGGAAAAGGGTTAGTGGGCTCACTGGTCTTCAGTGTTTGGCAAAACACAGTGAGCTCTGCAAACAGCATGCTGCTGTTAGGATGGAAATGCCACAGCTTGATGAAAATGGCCAGCCTCCTGTTCTGCAGTTCAAAAACTTCCATCATACTGATAAGATGCCTATCGTGGTATATTGCGACTTTGAAGCTATTCTAGAGAAAATCCATACATGTCACCCGAATCCTGATGAATCATACACGCTGCAGTACCAAAAGCATAAAGCGTACAGCTACTGCATTTATGTAAAAGCAGATAATACAATCATTCCAGCACACCTCACTTCTGCACTTCCTTCACAGCCTGAAGTATACAGGGGGTGTGATGCAGAAGATAAATTCATATCCCGCATTGTGGAGATTGGACATGACGTACAGAAAATCTTTTCTACATCTGTTCCTATGACTCCGCTCACACATGCACAGAACACTGCTTTTTGCAAGCAATGTGTTGTTGTTACTGTGGGGGAAAGTTCGGAGGAACTGTAAAGAAAGTTTGTGACCATAATGACTTCACCGGAGAATTTATTGGGTCTGCATGTAATGGCTGCAACCTTCTCAGGCGCAGACCAAAAATGTTGGTTGTGTTCTTCCACAACCTGGCATACGACCAGAACTTCATTATCAGGAAGTTGGGGTATGATACTAAAGATATTTTCATAATTCCGAATTCAGAAGAGAAGCTGATAACTTTTTCCAAAAAGTTATGCGATAAGTTCAGTATACAGTTTGTTGATACTTTCCGTTTTATGAGTCGGGGTCTTGCTTCGCTCGCCAAGTTCTTGCCTGCAGACAAGTTTATAAGTACTGCTGAGTTTTTCGCTCCTGATGAGTTGGAGTTGGTTACCCGCAAAGGAGTATTCCCATACGACTTCGTTGATTCTTTTGCTCGACTAGACGATACTAGTCTTCAATCCATCGATGAGTTCTTTAATATTCTGACTGATACTGGTATTTCCGAGGCGGATTACGCTCACGCACAAAATGTCTGGGACAAGTTTCAGTGTGCTACTTTGGGGGAGTACGCTGACTTGTACCTGAAGACGGATGTCCTGATTTTGGCGGACGTATTTGAGAATTTTCGCAGTCTTTGCTTGGAAACATATAGTTTAGATCTGTCTCACTACATTTCTTGTTCTGGGTTCGCTTTCGATGCGATGCTTCGAACCACAGGTGTACAGCTAGAGCTACTCACAGATTACGACATGTATATGTTTGTGGAGGCTGGTATTCGCGGTGGTGTAGCGCAAAGCATTAAACGTCATTGAGTAGCCAATAACGCCTACATACCAGAAACACACGATGCCTCCAAGCCATCCACATTCCTGGAGTACATTGATGCAAACAACTAGTACGGGTGGGCGATGTCTCTGCCGCTCCCCATTCGTCATTTCCAATGGACAGATACATCAATTGATGTCATGTCTATTCCGGAAAATTCACCCACAGGCTACATTATCGAGTGTGATGTGGAGTACCCTCTCGAACTCTACGAAAATCACAAAGACCTGCCATTTCTTCCCGTAAATCAGTGTCCGCCCGGCTCAAAGCAATCAAAGCTGATGACAACGCTGGAAAATAAAGAGCACTACATCGTTCACTACAAAAACCTACAGCAAGCAGTATCGCATGGTCTAAAAATCATAAGAATACATAAAGTTCTTCAGTTTGAGCAGTCGGCATGGTTGGAGCCCTATATTCGGCTGAACACCAACAAGCGCAAAGCAGCAGCCAACGAGTTCGAGAAGGAGTTCTTCAAGCTCGCTGTGAACTCGACATTTGGTAAACTGATGGAAAACAAGAGGCGGAGGTTCAAAATGGAGTTGGTGTGCTCTGAGAAGAGATTTAAGAAGTTGGTGTGTCGTCCGTCCTTCAAGGACCGCACAATGTATGAGCCAAACTTGTCTCTTGTCCACCTGAACCATGAGACCATCATTTTCGACAAGCCGATCTATGCCGGACTCGCAGTACTTGATCTATCAAAAACACTCATGTACGACTTCCACTATAATACTATGAAACCAAAATATCAGGAAAATATTCATCTGGCATATATGGATACAGACAGCTTAGTGTATGAGATTCAAACACATGACTTCTACCATGATCTAAGAGCCGACCCTAAGTTCATGTCTGAATTCGACACCAGCTGCTACCCTCCTGACCACCCATGCTTCTCCCCCATCAACAAGAAAGTTGTTGGCACATTCAAAGATGAATGTGGGGGAGAAGTAATGAGCGAGTTTGTCAGTCTGCGGGCCAAACTCTATGCATACATGTGCGGTGGCAAGGTTGAAATAAGGCTAAGGGCATCCAGCATTGTGTGGTCAAAAACCACATCACATTCGGTGATTACCTGGATGCCCTGCAAGACCACCGCACAAGGAGGGCAGGTGTTAGAGCCATACGGTCAGAAAGCATGTGCTGTACAGCGAATACAGCAATAAGCTAGCCATAATGTGGGAGGATGATAAACGTTTAATCTGTGAAGACGGCATCTGCACAGTCCCCTACGGCTATATCGGAGGCGACGAATATTTTTTTTTTCTGTAAATAGTTTTTGTTGTAAATAGTTTGGTAGTTTGGTTTCTGTTTCCATTCGTCGTACAGTTTCCATTTTTTGTTTTATGGTTTTCATTTTGTTGTATAGTTTCCATTTTTGGTGTATAGTTTCCATTTTTGGTGTATAGTTTCTATTTTGGTATGTTTAATAGTTTCCATTTTTGTTGTATAGTTTCTTTTTTGTTGTATAGTTTCTGTTTTTGTTGTATAGTTTCTGTTTCAGTTTATGTTCTAAATTTAATAAATAAGATTTTACCTACATATTACTTATTTTTTAATTGTTATAACCTATATCCTCCAAGGTAAAGATACTTATAAATGTCTTAGAGAATGGTAAAATGTAATTATATGCAGACAATCAGTCTGTTTGTAGAAATCATAGAGGTAGGATGTGTACGAGTGTATTAATTAGGACTCGTCAGATACCCGGGTGGCAGTGACTTCAACATTGAACTTGTTGAATACAGGCTACCGACTTGTCTCGTCTTGTCCCCCGACTTGTCTCGACTGTCTAGACTTACTCTGTCTAGACTTGTCTCGACTCGTTTCCGACTTGTCTCGACTGACTACATAACACTTGTAGGTTATTTATTTAATAGGTATATACAGTTAAACGAGTAATACCCTATAACCATACATTCAGGGACTTTGACAATGAAAATTCTCGTGTGTGAGTCTGACGCATCATACCACACTTCTCCGGCCAATATGATTGCTAGTGACGCTATCTACTAGGTTTTTGAATTTGAATTTGACGCGCTCCGGCGGTAACTTTAAGAATTAAAGATGGCGACGGTGGCACCATCTACCAGCCAACTTGAAATCCAAGATGGCGATGGTGGCATCATCTGGTATCGATTATATGAACTAAAATATGGCGACGGTGGCGCCATCTACCAGCCAACTTGAGAATCAAGATGGCGGCACCTCTGGCAACTAATTTTTGAATTTGGCGCGCGATACTAACGACATCTACCAGCCAACTTGAGAACCAAGATGGCGGCGCCTCTGACAACTAATTTTTGAATTTGGCGCGCGTTACTAGCGACATATACCAGCCAACTTGAGAACCAAGATGGTGGCGCCTCTGACAACTAATTTTTGAATTTAGCACCATCTGGTAGTCTGTGCTGGAATTAAAGATGGTGGCTGTATAATAATTTTAATTTCAAATGTGGCGCCTTAGGTATGCATTAAGGAAGGCAAAAACACCCTCCCCCCCATTTATCATAAACTTGCCATCAGTACGTAGCATATATAGATTATTTATTCCACTATATCCCAACTGGTCTTGTGGTCTGGTTGGTAAGGTGCCAGCTTTCTAACCTCGACATCCTGGACGTTTTCACATCCCATGGATCGAATCCCAGCCTCGGCTCTGAAAATATTTTAGTTAAAGAAAAAAATAAAATAATCCCTGCTGCTACCTGGTGGCGACCAACAGAACTATATGATGTCACAAGATGGCTGCCTCCAGCAGACGAAAACAATATGGCGGCCACCAGCAGACGAAACCAGATGGCGGCTGATGATTACATCGAATTTCGAAAAGTTGAAGTTCGAAAAAAAAAATTCTAATCCAAGATGGCGGCCGTGACGAAAAGTGCAACGGTGACATCACGATTCGAAGTTGGTGGAAATTTCTAGAAATACAAAATGGCGGATGGATTAGCATGGATTAACATATGGATTAGCATAGATTGGCATATGGATTAGCATAGATTGGCGTATGGATTAGCATAGATTGGCATACAGATTAGCATACGGATTGGCATAGATTAGCATACGAATTAGCATAGATTGACATATGGATTAGCATGGATTAGATGACGTCATCCAAGAGGTTGGCAACATCGAGTGTCGCAAGGTTAAAGGTCAGGGTCGAATTTGAATGTCAGGGTCAAATTTCAAGGTCAAGGTCAAATTTCAAGGTCAAGGTCAAAGTTAAAGGTCAAGGTCAAACTTAAAGGTCAAAAGTCAATGTTACAGTTAAAGGTCAAGGTCAAAGTTCAAGGTCAAAGGTCAAGGTCATAGTTAAAGGTCAAGGTTCAAGGTCAATTTTCAAGGTCAAAGTTAATGTTCAAGGTCAAAGTCAATGTTCTAGGTTGGCTCCTGGATCCTGCGCCTGTCCTTGAATCGGCCTTTTCCATCTACTAATCCCCAATCCCCTCCCTCCTCCCCTGTCCCCATACATACCAAATACATTTACTTTTCAAATTCTTGAAAACCCTTTAATGTGTTGGTGATGTGAAATAAAACTGAACCAAGGACAATTAATTTCGATTCATTCGAATTAAGTACAATATTATTGAGTGATTTTAAAAAATATTTTTTGGAATTTTTTTTCCAAATACCTAGGAAATCATTACAAATATTCAAGATGCCAGACAGCATAGATGGTCGACAAAATGGTGGATGTGACAATATTTCACTGTCTGGTAATAAATAGTACAGCATTCTAATGGGTAAAAAATAGGTCTGCACTAAAATGGAGGCGATTATGAATAATTTTATAGAATTAATAAGTAAGGTTGACTATCGGATACCGTTGTATGGGATTGATAGAATTTCAAATGTGTTTGTTCAGTATCAACTACGCTTTTTTTTTATATAGCGACTATGTATGGACTCGCTCTCATGATGGCGTTTTTACGTACGTAGTACATATAACTGAGCGTAAATTTAATTCATGCTTAAGTAAATTCTAATACATGAAGACCAATGTTGTAAGTTTTTCTCCCACCAAAGCGACCTTGGTTCATTTTCCAGCAGGTTCGAACCCGGATTTTTAACAAACATGGAAACATGGTAGAGTTGCAGCAAGCTAGTGGGTTTTCTGCGAGCATTGCCGTTTCCCCAACCTATTCAGTCCGTCAGTACCCCATCCTTATCTCGCCAACCCTCATTGTCACCATAACTTCTTTGTTGACGAGACATTGACTGGATAGTTTCCGAAAGACGACGAGATTCTTTCAGAAATTTAAATACAAGCCGCTGGGTTTGGATCTCGATCCTTACCATGGCTGGATTTTGCTACCCCATTTGATGCCCTTCCACCTCCATATCCTGAAGCATGTGCCCGAACTGGCTTTAGCACACTACTTATATTGTATGGAGTCTGAATAATCATATTCGGCATCAGTGTTATCCAACTGCTTTAATTGTTATTAATGGGTTTTTATAATGGCTTGTCTCGGAGTTTGTTTCCATGGTTATAGGGTCATCAAAATTCTGGTGAAGAGTAAATATTGAGTTCATATACAAAAAATTAAAAACTAAACTAAAACTTCATTGGAACTACAAAATTATTATATTGCAATAAATATCTTTAAATAATTCAACATATGAATAAATCCAAGTGAATATTCCGAAATAATGCAAATCATTTGAAGGCATTTGGGAACCAAACAAACAGGTAAAATATGTATTACTATTTAATTTTTGTACAGCGAGCTTAAATATATGCTTATTTTATACACTGGGTCCATCGCTAAAATTGCTTATCTTTCCTAAATGCCGAGATCCTATTCTCAGATATCTTATAAGATTTTCTTTAAAAAAAGTAAGCTAGTCTTTAAGTACTTGCCAGTGATGTGTAAACATCTGAACTCGGTAACGAGCAACTTCATGCGTTCTCAGGTTGTTCATGTTTGCAAATAAACTTAATTATAATACGAAACTCGAACACAAAATTTAACATTAGAATTCTTTAAAATAATTCCGAACGTGATAAATATACTAATCAATTAAATTTTTATTTTCGAGTACATGCCAACATTTCTGGACGCGAATCGCACACTTACCTTCTGTACCCGCCGCTAGAATTCGCTGCCTGAATCGTAAACGATGCTTACCACCATCCTTCACAGATAGCAACACAACTCCGATAAAAGACTATAAAAAACTGAACCCCGGCTTTGGAACTGATTATCGACAAGCAACTTTATTAAAATACTGCCCATTTTGTTAAAATTATTTAAACAGGTAATACTATAAAGTTTTCGCACACGTTTCAAGTTTTATTTCAAAGAAATTACTAAAAAATTAACCTAAAAATTTTGAATTACATTTATAACACTAAGTATATGTTAGTATATTTGTTTGAGCTTAAACTATTGAAATAAGTCTGTAAATACTTACTGCAAACAAACTTTAACCTTATTAAACTAATTCAACATTATTTATATATAATATTATTATATTATAATGTTATCAAAAAGTTAAAAAAAAAAATTCCCACTGACGAATGTGAACCATGTTCCTTGAGGTTTACAAGGGCACGCTCTACCGCTGTGCTACTAAGCCTACCTATTAGGTATTTAGAAGGAGAATATTTATTATTATTGTAATGATAGTTTCCTCATGTATTTTTAAATTTGGCATTTCTTTTTACTATGACTATTTTTAGCTAACTAAGTAGGTATATTCCAGAGTATGTTTACTGACAGAAAGTCATTTGGCACACCAATAAGTTTGGTATGACCCCTAATGTTTACGAATGAGGCTGTATGTTTAGGTCCGCCATATTTGTGACACATTTTTGTTCATCTACTTCCCTTCCATTTTCATGAAATTACTCCTACCAAATGCCGTACACTGAGAGCTAAGATGTTTACACATAAAAATCGTTATGCGTGGCAACGTATTGCAATTGTATTTGTCCGAGATAATTCGTGGCAGGAAGACCGTTTAAGGCCCGTCTACAATAGCAATGTCCTAAACTGTGTCCGAAGGACACTCGTCGCTGATTGGTCCACGTGACCCTCTGACGTCATGCGTCAAGTGGGCGAAGGTCCGAACCTACCTGGTCCGAAGACATTCGTCAATTTGAACTTTTTGTCCCAACCTGTGTACCTACTTCGGACACAGAAAAAGAACATAAAGGCCCGTCTACAACAGTCCGAACCTGTGCGTGGACCGTGTCCTTATCCGAATGTGAGTGACGTCACATTGTCTCACCGAAAATTGCCCTGTCCACAATTGCGATGTCCGATGTCCGAATGTATTGATTTCTAAAGTTGCTACCAGAGCGCAGTAAATGTGCCAAACAAAATGTTTTTAATTATTGTTTTGATGCTTTGTAGTTTGAGATTGAACTTTTGAAAGTTGTGGGAGTTCAATTTTATGTATTTATTCAGTAAGGCAAAGTGGCAAATGTAAATGCAAAAAAATGAACTCATATCACAGCAATCGAACAGCACTAATTTAAATGTCGTCTTGCTCGCCTTTGAATTACAACACCTTCCATTTCCTTCAATAACAAAAACCAACACCACGTTTTCAAACGGGAACCGGAAATTCAAATATCGCGAGTGTTCTGTTCTGTTTCTGTGTCCGAAGTACACAGGTTGGGACAAAAAGTTCAAATTGACGAATGTCTTCGGACCAGTTAGGTTCGGACCTTCGCCCACTTCACGCATGACGTCAGAGGGTGACATGGACCATTCAGCGACGAGTGTCCTTCGGACACAGTTTAGGATATTGCTATTGTATACGGGCCATAACACTCACGATATTTGAATTTCCGGTTTCCGTTTGAAAACGTGGTTTGTATTTGTTATTGAAGGAAATGGAAGGTGTTGTAAGTCAGTTATAATTTACATAACTTTCATAAGTTCAATCTCAAACTACAAAGCATCAAAAAAATAAACAAAAACATTTGGTTTGGCACATTTATTGCGCTCTGGTGACAACTTTAGAAATCAATACATTCGGACATCGGACATCGCAATTGGGGACAGGGCAGTTTTCGGTGAGACAATGTGACGTCACTCACATTCGGATAAGGACACGGACCACGCACAGGTTCGGACTATTGTAGACGGGCTCTTATGCGTGAACAGTGTAGGTTGTAATCCACAGCAACCTAGACACCGATTCGTGGTATGAAACATGCTGGTACTGTTTTAGATTACCTATTACCTGCATGGTTCGCATGCTTGCGTTAGTTGTAAGAATGATGGAGGTTAACGGCCCGGAAGCCGGTCTGGTTTGGATCCGGTAGTCATCGCCCCAGAGAGGTTGTCGCGGCGTGACCACCGGCAGACACGCATCGCATCGGGGTGATCGCGAACCAACATGGCGGCCGTGTGTTCCGTTACGATCCGCGGGACTTGTGAGCCACCGGTATAAATCAGTGACGTCAACGGGCCCGCAACCGCTGAATCTTTTATGTGCGTGTTGGATAAACTATTTTTTTCAGTGACATACACGAAATTTTGTTTCACTTATAAAGTTAAATACATGTTTATTAGACTTCATTTTTATTTCAATCGTTTAAACTGTCTATAATTATTTTATTTGAAGACGGAGTAAAATAAATTATTTCCGTCAATGTTAAAATACCTGTGTATTGCCATAGCAATCAGGAAACTATAGATAAAAATTAGTAAAAATTCCTAACCTCAAATATTGTTTACGTTAAACTCAATTGCAAAAAGGTTTGGTTCCTTAACACACCTAGATTATAAAAATAATCGTGCCATTAAAATTTCTCATTATTTAATGCTTACTATAGTTAAATTGCATTGCTAACCTCTTACTGGTTTCACACCACCAACTGATACACACGTGGTACATAACGATGCACCGGTGCGATAAACACCGTCCAAAATGTGTGTTCATACTCAAAGGTTGCGGTGTATACCCTCAGAACGTCATCAATGGTCGGAGTTTAAGGAAAAATGTTGTATTCGTAATGACGCAGCTTCTTCCTGCGGTGATCTCCCCTACCTTCGATGTTTACTGTGTGTTGTGTCGCAGAATGTGTGTTAATAGTCAGCCCACAGGCGGGACGAGTCTGCGAAGGTTCATCGTTGCCTTCCGCAGCTCGCAGGGGAAGGTACAAACACACCACACCTGCAGTCCTAGACCCGGGAAGGAACATCTCCACTAGTGAAGTCTTTCCGACCATCGGTATTCAAAACCGGGACCTGTGGCTCAAACAGCCAGAAGCTCTAAAGGAGCGATTACACGGGTAGAGCAAACGTGAGAACAACTAGGTAAAGTAAGCAAAGTCGCACTGCTGCCCACGTGTGGACAGTTGGAGAAATATTTGGGAGAAGTATTAAAGCTATAGTCTGTCAACGTAAGATTGCAGTCTCTTTATCCTTTATCAGAGAGTTTCATTATATAGTTTAAAATTCCGGTCAGAAAATGGAATTGATTCCATTGTTGACGTCGTAGTTGCTTCGGCAGCGAATTCTAGCGGTGAGTTCAGAAACTACTTGAGATTCGCGTCCAGAAATTTAGCTAAACACAATTTATGTATATGCATCACGTTCGGCAATATTTTTTAAAGAATGCTACGTTAAACTTCGTGTCCGAGTTTCGGATTTTAAGCGTTAATCGCAAACATGAGAACACATGAATTTGCTCGTGTTACCGAGGTTAGATGTTACACATATCTGGCGAGGACTGAAATACTTGCTCGGTTTTTTTTTTTTTTTTTTTTTTGCTGTCCATTAATTTCACACGTTCGACTGACAGCCTTGTGCTTCGAGGCGATTCCACGCTAGAAGCACCAGCGAGCTTCGCACTTATCACCCCGCCTCGCTGACACGAGTATGAGGGACCCTCTCAACAGGGCCTGGGTGTTGTTCGGCAGGGATGGACCGAGGTGCGCGCACCCCTTCCAGGACCCCTTCCAGGACCCCGTCCAGGGCCCCTACCAGGACACCGACCAGGACCCCGACCAGGACCCCATCCAGGACCCCGACTAGGACCCCGTCTAGGACCTTGGCGGGTGTGGCGCGGGGCCGGGGGCCGGGGCCGCGACCGGGCAGCGCCGGGAGGGCCGCCCCTCCCCCGCAGCCGCCCAAGGTTGAAGAGGAGCCCCTGAGCGAGCACCAGCAGCGCATGATGAAATACCGGCAGGTGCTCAAGGCCGCCGAGGAGCGCGACTGTCGCGAGCCGCGGGGAGACCCATCGACGGCGTCGTCGGTGTCGACTGCGTCTTCGCGGCTCAGCGAGCACCGACCACGCAGCACGTGAGCTCACTCGTCGGGCCTTTATCCCACCTTAGGTGCATCTCACATACACAGCCGGTCGTAGTAAGTGCTGGGTTTGAGTCCCGAGTAAGGCATGGGTGTCAAACAAATGCTGTGAAGAGTTAAGTAAAGTGCCCAGATTTCAAGATGACTGTCTGGATAGGTCACCACTGGCATGAAGGGATCAGTAACCTGCCCAGATTTAAAGATGACTGTCTGGATAGGTCACCACTGGCGTGAAGGGATCAGTAACGTGCCCAGATTTCAAGATGACTGTCTGGATAGGTCACTACTGGCGTGAAGGGATCAGTAACGTGCCCAGATTTCAAGATGACTGTCTGGATAGGTCACCACTGGCGGGAAGGGATCAGTAACGTGCCCAGATTTCAAGATGACTGTCTGGATAGGTCACTACTGGCGTGAAGGGATCAGTAACGTGCCCAGATTTTTAAGACAACTGTCTGGATAGGTAACCACTGGCGTGAAGGGATCAGTAATGCGCCCAGATTTCAAGATGACTGTCTGGATAGGTCACTACTGGCGTGAAAGATTAAGTAATGTGCCTAGATTTCAAGATGACCTCCTGACTAGGTCACCATATAGAGTGTTTAGATGCCATTCTCAACCCTTTCAAGCGGCATCAATTGTGTCTAATTATGAGTAGCATTTAAAGGCCATTGCACTTTCCTGTGGTAGTTTCGTTTCTTATATGTTTGACGTCGTACCGACCATGGCCTTTAAGCCCGTGCTCCGCACCGCCAGTATCGTATCCCGTTTTCTGAGCGCGCCCCTTGCCCAGCCGGATTGAGTCAGGCGAGCGCCTCGGGCGTGACCCCAATAGACAACAAACCAAATTAACAGTCACCGTGGCCACTGGCCTAAATTAAAATGCCCGTGAATGTCGGAATAGGATAAGTCCCTCTAAAACAATTCACAGTGGGACAACATGGTAGTAAATTTACAGTCGCCAACTTGATGTCACATTTTAAATAATTAAATACATTAAAACTATTGTTAAGCCTTAAGCACCAATTACCAGGTGCTACATTTTAATTGGGCACCTGGAACATGTTTTAACTGGTAAGATAGTAAATTAAATTAATATAAGTTTTTTGACACCGACTCACAAAGAAGAGAAAGTTTCTCTTCCTTGCGAGGCGGCCATGTCCGGCAGTCTCGAACCACTCTGCGCCGGGAACAGACGTGTGTCCGTGGGCAGCATCCAAGTTTCTTTCATTTTATTACTTTTTATTCTGTACTAAATCTTTAAATTTAAAACCTTTTGTTAATTCACCGCTGCCCACGTCGACTCGGCGCGTATTTTGCGGAGCCGGGCCTATCCCGACCGTCTTCAGTGTGATACCGCGATACGTATTGTAGCACAAAACGTACGGTACTGGCCGACTCCAGCGAAAGTGTTTTTACTTAAGGACGCCGTGCATATGCCTGCCGGCTGCATACACGTAAGTGTTTCGCCGAATTTAGGAGCCCGCTCATAGAGCACCCCCTGCACCCATTAATGTTCGGCGCTGGCCGTCTCCAGCGAGCATCGACCCGCGTCCCGCGAGACTGCCGCGGTAACCATTAATGTCGCGTAGCGTTATGTTTTTTCTGTATTAATCGTGTAACGGCTAGACGTCGCCAAGTGTTGGTGAGAGTGTTTTGTAGCGGGACTAAATTAAAGGTAATTCGCACCAACTCGTGTATACTAATTTTCCGGAGTCTCCCGTCCTCCACACGGCCGAGCGGCCTTCACAGTCAAGAGAGAACCATTCAGGGTAGATTCAAGCCGTGTACCTGGCGGGGCACGCGGGGGCAGAGTACCCACGACCCAACATCAACGGCCTAGCAGTCCGCTAGCCTGGCGCCCCTCCGGACAACAAGAGCACCGCGACGCCCGTAGCGCCCGTCAGGTACCCCCCGGGCCTTTCACATAGGTCGGGTGACGGCATGTTTTTTATACAGCAAAATAAAAAACAAATTTGTTGTTTTCACTCGAGTTTTAAATATGAAAATTTGGTACTCACTATTGTTAGCAGGGAGTCTTAAATCTTGAAAATTCCACTATTAAATGATAGGGTTGCAGCTTAAAGAGTTTAGGATTTATACAATATCAAAAATGTATTTAGACGAAAGATTTTGGTACTACCCCTACGAGTTATAATATGTTCAAACTGATATAATAATAATCATATAATGGAAGTTACAACGATTTTTCTGTTTTTCAAAAAACCTTCGCCATTTCTACTTCTTTGGTCGGATATTGCCCACTAACGAACTTGACCGAGATTTTAAATGATTATATTTCATGTATCAATGAAAAAATACGGTAGGTACTAGTTAATGTGTTCCTTAAAAATGTGTTATATTTGTGTGTAGGCATATGTGGGAGCATGCATGTGTGTGGGAGTGTGCATGTTTGAGTTGACGAGGTTTTGGGGTCTATGCAGGGGCGCAACAACTAAATTTTCAAAGGGGGGCAATATACCTTTTTATAAAGAATCATCGATCCCCCCTGGTGGAAAATTGTGCTATTTAAGCAGTTTTATTATCTAAAAATTAATTACACAGCACTTTCTTTGCCCCTGTTTGCCCCCACTTCAAGGTTTCAGAGGGGGGGGAGGGGCAAAATACCCTTGCCCCCCCCCCCTGTTGTTGCGCCCCTGGGTCTATGGACCATGAAACAAAAAAACTATACAAAAATTTTCCGGAAGTCACACCATAGTAATGGCTACAATAGGCAGTATATCATCGAAACATAGGTACCTACATACCTAAAAAAATACACACAAGTAAAAACTATATATGTGCTTTTAAATCTTATGTTTCAGTGTTTGATATTGAATACTAGTCCATATATTTAAAAATCTTTTTTTATTGTGAATAGAAATTGTGTATATAAATTTATTCAAGTGTAGGTTCAAGTCTATTTTTATAAGTGAGGTTATGTTACTTTAGGTGTATTATGAAAATTAATGTTTACTATGTGCATGCTACATGCAACAAAAATTGACATAATGAATAATTCATATTTAATACCTACTTGAACATAATTTTAAAAATATTTATTCTGAATATTAGTGATATAAATTGTGTTCATAAACTTTTTTCAAGTGTATTTATTTAAGTGAGGTTATGCTCCCGTATGTATAACCATAGAGTTAGGAAAAGTCAGAAGTCAGCAATCTCTGACATAGTTAATCTCTTTTTAACCTCGCCATCGCCATATTGTTCCACCCAAAACCTTGTGGGAATGGTTCTTAACCACAGTTGATAATGCAAAGTAACTATTAATTAGAATCTCCATCGTTAAAAAAAAAAACTCACTTTCATAATAAAAAATAGAACGAGTCTTTTAATACTCGCCAGAGATGTGTAAACAATCTCGGCAACGAGCAAATTCAAGTGTTATGGTAGGGGAGAGCGGGGATACATTGGACAATTTTTACATTACGAACAATATCTTTTTTTGTAATCAAAATTTTAAGATTTTCCCATTGCAAATAAATTACTTAAACGTTCTGCTATCAAAAGGATGTCATATTGATGCTACATTATGTGACATTACAACAGCAAAAATAAAGAAAGAGAAGAGTGTACACTGTCCAATGTATCCCCATATGCGGGGTTACATTGGACATGAGAAGGGGATAGTTTGGACAAAGTAAAAACTCAAACAAATCATTGGTTTTATTGAAAACACTAATTATTTTAGAACTTATTTACTTTACATAAGTATATAAAACTAATAAAAACAGAAATTTAAGGTTTATACAATTTTTATACCAACAAAATGAAGGAAAATAAATTCCAAACACTAACTTTTGAACATTTGTGCACAAAAATTGTAAATGTTATTCTGAGGATAGATATGCATAATATCTTTAAAAAGCTCTCAGTGAAAAACAGTAATATTTTTATAAAAAACAAAAACAAATGATATCCTTAGGCTTACGTGTTTGATAAGATTATGGGCTTTAGAGATCTCGAGCCTATAAAGTCAAACAAAATAAATGTTTAACCAATGTGATCAAACTTGTTTAACATTTTTGACTTAAAGTAATATCGTCCCCTTCGAGCAGAAATCGAGGATATTTTACAGTAAATATCCACAGTACAAACAACTGATTTATCCTGCACATTAGGAAAAACGAATGACATCCCTTTTTTCCGAAGAAAGTTTTCATACAATTCTGCAGATGGCTGTATGATAGTTTCTACGTGACCTACAAAGTGCTTAAAGTACTTTTTTTGGGCAATTTTAACAAAAATGAAATCAGACACCTTGATAGAATTTTTGTCCTCATCATCACTCTCTTCTGATAACTCGGAAAAACTGAATGAGGAGTCTCCTGGTTCATCGCACAGGTCTTCAATTTCAGCTTCCGAAGATGAGGATGAGGGCAGCACATTCTTCTTGACAACTCTTCTCTGTTTCGTTTTTAATAATTCAATTTTCTCTGGTGTGTCGGTTGCTATCATGCACCACCCACGCTTTCTACTGCGGCTGGACTGTTGTCTTAGCAGTGCCTTAGGAAGTGGTCTAACATCCTCAGGTGTAGGCCTAGTGCTTGTTGATCCAGTGAAGTTAGTCCTCGGAGGAGTTGTTGGAGTACAACTGGATCCAGGGAAAATGTGCTGAAGTTGTGAGTTGGTTTCAAGGGTGCTTGGTCCTGGTTGGGGTGATGAGGATCGATTGTCTTGAACTTCAGCAGCAGCAGCAGCAGCAGCAGCAGCAGCAGCAGCAGCAGACAAAGTCCGATCGGACACAGCAGATGATAAAAAATCTTCTGAAAAAATGTTCCTGTCAAAAGGTGATATACCTGTTGATCTGAATGCTGATTTTATATTTTCTGGTGTGGCCAACTCGATCCCAAGCTTTACTCGCGAGTTTAGGGATTGAATAGATGTTCATGGTGGCATTGGGCCAAGAGTTCACCTCAGCACTGTAAAATGTTTTGAATGGCCCAAACACACATCTCGCACACTTTTTTGCATATTGGTATGCTAGCTGTTTGGTATGTTTTGGGGTGAGGCCATAAAACATGCAAGAGCATTTTAATAAATAATCAGCCAGTTTTTGCACCATGTCACCAGGGATAACCTGTCTATTTTTAAAAATTTGTCTCAAAACTCATATTTTCGATGCCTTCGTCTTTGGCTTTTTAACCAAGTAAGCCAGGCGAGATTTTTTCAATCCATGATTGATGGCTGCAGATCGTACAGAAGCTCCATCCTCCAAAACTTCTATAACAGCAGCCTTTGTTGACTGCTTGTCAAACTGTTTCTCAGTCCTTTTCTTGTAATTCCTAACCATCTGAAAGCATAACAATCTCATATTTGTATCACGTAATAGTATTAATAAAATCTTTGATTAAAAGTGCAATTAAGGGGATACATTGGACAGTTGTCCAAGGTAGCCCCATACCCTGTCCAATATAGCCCCAAGTAACGGAAAAAGAAAAAAACACTTCTCGGTATTTTGTGATGTTAGTCAATTTGCATAATTCATAGTTTATTCTGACACCAAATCATGTTGCAATTCATCATATTAGTAACATTTAAATTAACTTTCATTTCATAATGAAAATTACCCTCGATATTCACACAAAATATTATAAGGAAACCAACAAAAAGGAAAAAAATCCACTCACCTTGCTACTTTTTGAGGTAGGCAGCCATATTGATTTAAAACTGATCAGCTGTTGTCTGTTGCACACTCCATAGAGAAATAAAAGCAGTTGGTGATGTTTTGAATGAAAATTTAGCTATGTCCAATGTAGCCCCATGTCCAATATATCCCCGCTCTCCGCTATTAACCCGAGGAGAAATTTTCTTTTGCCGATGTTCGGGAATTGTCTCTCTCCCGACTCTTATCCCGAGTTTTGGGATCCCATCCACCTATGTATTTATACAAATGAACTATGCGGATCTGCCATATTTTCGGGGTTTGTGAAATTTCTGCGCAGATGTTATGTATTTCCATTTCATTTACAAAATCACTACTACAAAATGTCGTATACCAAGAGCTAAGAAGTTTACACAAAAAAGTCATTATTACTGTTCCCACAATGCAAACACTACACATCAGTCAATATTTTGGATATCTAACAAAAATGGCGCAGCAATTAACTGAAAGGAAAAAAAATTGCTTCACACATTTACCATGTAATCATGTAGACGTGGTCAAATCTTGTATACAGGTATAACAATTAGTCGATGGCAGGGAGTGTCTGTGAAAAGTATAATGGTTTTCATGGAAGTGTTTGTGAGGTTATGTTTATGTGTGTATAAATTACAAAATTGTTATTTTATAAATAGTTGCGATTAATAAATTAGAATAAATACTCAGCATATTTATTGATTTTCATTATTAATTTTAATTCTGCTTGATTATTTTGATAAAATAATTTAATATTTTCTTTCACATGGTTATATTAATATTCAATACTGAGTATTATTAAAACATTTTAATTTGCTATAATTTATAATTTATCAGCCAAATTTATATAGGTAATCACTCCAGTCCTTTTATTATTTTATTTCCATTAAGTAATTATTTGCATGCAAAATTAAAGTTCATTTTTTATTACGCCAATTCAAACTTTTAATGCCTGTATATAAGTATGTACATGCACCTATTTTTTAAATATAGGAAGACTATTATTTTGGATTTATGTCAAAAGTGAGTGAAATCAGTGTCCAGACATTAACAAAGAAAGCTGCAATTTTACGAAAACCCCTGGATAATTTGTAACCGGCATTTTTCATAAATCGAAGATGAAAATTTTTCACACTGTTGCTGATTGGGAAATTCAATGCAGGGAACCTGGCCGCACCAGCTGGCAGTTGGGGTCCTTGACGGAGGAAGAGGTGACACGGCGGCTAGATCGGGAGCTTGCACGGGCAAGCCAGGAGTTTGACGACGACAACGACGACGTCGACAAGGCATGCGTGTGGCGACAGGCGAGGGCTCTGCGCCAGACAGAGGCCGAGCTGGGCCGGCGGCAGGCTGAGCATCCGGACCTCCACGGGCTCCGAAAGATGCTGACCAAGGTGGGTGGCCCCCTGAGGGAGGAAGAGGTGACGTGGCGGCTGGAGCAGGAGCTGGCACGGGCAGGCCAGGAGCTCGACGACGACGCGGCGTGCGCGCGGCGGGTGGCGAGAGCTTTGCGCCAGACAGAGGCCGAGATGGGTCGGCAGCAGGCAGAGCCGCTGGAGCTCCGCAGGTTGCGGGAGATGCGCGCCAAGGTGGGCGGCTCCCTGAGGGAGGAAGAGGTGACGTGGCGGCTGGAGCAGGAGCTTGCGCAGGCAGGCCAGGAGCCAGACGACGGCAATGCGTGCGCGCGGCGGGTGGCGAGGTCTCTACGCCAAACAGAGGCCGAGCTGGGTCGGCGGATCGAACCGGAGCCGCCGGAGCTCCGCAGGTTGCGGGAGATGCGCGCCAAGGTGGGCGGCCCTCTGGCGCAGGACCCCATCATCCCACCTGCGCGGGACATCGAGGCGCTGAAGAGCAGGCTGTCGTCTCTCAGGACACGCCGGATGGCAGTTGAGGCCGCAGCAGACATCCCAGAGTTTATCATAGTCGACCAGAGAAAACCTGACACAATGTCCCCCGGCTACCTCCGATCGGGACGGGTGTCTGCGGAGCCACCCACTGAAATCTTAATAGATTTATAATCCACCCAGTGAACAAATAACAGCCCCGAGAATTATTAAAAAGTTTTTTAGATAAATTTACATCAATTAAATTATATATTTGAACATTTCATTTTCAAGTGTTATTCTTTTTCTGTGCTGTCATATTGTTTTATTTTCAGACCCGGGTACAGGTTTCAGTGTCCTTAAACTAATGATGGAGTGTGGGTGAAAAATGTACAGTTAATATTTATTGAACTTTATATAACATTTCATGTTGTTTCCTTTCTTGGCACTAGGTGAACTCTTAAGTGAACAATAACAACTAAACATTAGTAACATCCAGTATTGAGAGAAATTACTCTGCACAGCAAGATCAGGCTCCCCTAGGTTCATACACGGATCTAAACTCGCTCGATTTTTCGAGTCTCGACCCATCACTAATATTGTCGCAGTTTGAAATTTTGCAGGGTTTTTGAAATCAAATTTGGGGACTTTACTGATGGGACTCTGGGCTAGCTGCTCTGTTCACTCGTCGGCGCAAGTGGCGTGACCATGTAATTGGGGCACGGGGCCGGCGCGGCGCGCGGCTGGCTTGCAGATTGCACATTTGTTTTATTTTTTTGTTTGTTCGGCCGGCGCTGGCGCAGTCACGAGCCGCAGTCACGGGCCACAGTTACTGGGGCGCGCGTCGGGGTAGAGGGGGGTAGCCTTCTCAGATGTCCTAGTTAGTTGTTTAGTAAACTTGGCTTCAATAACCAGCGTTTTTTATGCTAGGCATGGCGGTGCGCGCAAATTTAAGTGCAAGTGAGTGTTATCTCAGAGCTCACTCAGGCGGAGGCTATGCCTCTCTCACCTGTGGTAATGAGTCCGTTTAGAGTTTTATTTTGGAATGTAGGAATTCAAGCTCACTCAGGGGGAGGCTATGCTTCTCTCCTGTGGTAACGAGTCGTTTAAGTTAGTTTGTCATGCAATCGTCTTTAAGCTCACTCTGGTGGAGGCTATGCCTCTCGTCAGGGGTCACGAGTCGTTAAGAGTCATAGTTTGGAAATGTAATGTTCGTTCGGGTTGTCAAGGGCAAGAGAGGTCCCTACGTTAGTTTTAAAGTAAGAGATCAAGAATTGTTCTGCTTAGTGGAAAATGTGAGTACTGAATTATCTTTGTTTTACTTTTAATTATAAATTATGGTGTAATGTATTAGGAAGGATTAGGGAAGAGCTTAGTGAAGTTCTCTCTCTCTCTCTTGTATGGTCGTTCAGTCGTCAAGTACTGAAGAGATTGTTGTCGTAATTTTTAATCACGATATGAAAATGTTCTTTAAGACTGATTTTGCTTCTTTACATTAAACAAATAAGATCATTTTAATTTAGTATTAAGTTATTTTTCAAAATCTCCTTTAGCTCATCTCTCACCAGACATCCTGTACGGGATGACGAACCTATTCACTTCGATCATAGGTACATTAAAGTATGTGAGTAAGTTAAGAGGAATTGTGATTAATGCCTTATGCAAATTATAAGTTGAGGCAAAGCGAGTAAGTTCAGAGTTACGGTCACCCCCCCCCCCCCCCCTCCTCAAGGAAGTTAAAGAAACCTCGATATAGTTTTTGATTAATTTAATTTGACATTTCATTTGATTGATTTAAATTGGAATATTTATTATTTTATTTATTTTATTGTTTAAGTTTTGTAAACGCGCATGACATTTGGTGTAAGCACCGGGAATGTCCTACGTGACAGTATATATAATATTTCACAAAAGCACCTTCCTGATTTTAAACAAAAATACTGAATAAATGGCTGAATATCATACAGATCATGTACGTGAAAGGTCTTTAATTACATAATCATGAACAGTCGGGACCATTAGCACTTTTGCCAGATTGTTTTTTTTTTTTTTTTTTTTTTAAATGAACGTACATACTAAAACTCAAAACAATATATAAATGTATTGTGCCTTATATTATAGACCATAGCAGTTTTTCAAAGCTAAAATGAACATTATTTAAAGCCTTTTTAACCAGAAAAATGTAACTTCTACTCCTGACCTATTTTTTACGTAGGTACTTTAAAGAAAGATACTACAAATCTTTTTGACATAAGAAATAACAAACAGAAAATTGCACATTGTTGTGGCAATTATTTTAGGACTTGGACTTTTGTGTTTTGGCAGCGTAGATTAAAGACTATGCTGAGTTTTACTCTTATTTCAGACAGACATCAATGTTGAAAATTAAAGGAATTTGAAATAATACAAATGCTTTGTATTTTAACATGGATGATTTTCACTCTTAAAGAGTAGTTACATACTTAATGTTATGTAAGGTATTAAAATGAAATTACATACCCCACAAATATAAATACTGAATTTTTTAAGAAAATTAAACAATTGTATTTTCATAAACTATCAATTTCAAAACTAATGTACATACTGGAATGTTAAAATAATCACAATGTTTTAAAAACAATATTTTTCTCAGTTAAAACATTTACATCATTGACTCTACTTACTGAAAATTTCACACAGTAAGCATATTAAACTTTACTTGAGCAAAATTTTCGTAAGATAAATCTTTGTAGAAAAAACCTATTCTTGCATGAGAAGTAGTCAATTAGTTGGTTTTAGTGACCATGTCAAATTTTTTTGGCCACGAGACTTTGCAGGAAAATGCTAAATGTCTCCCATCCTTTTGGAGTAGTTCACAACAATCAAGCCATCTCAATCAATAAAACAGTTTCATAATCATTAGCCCTCAGTTTCTTCAAGTCTTCTCCAACGAGCTTTGCAGTGTGTGAGAGAAATAAAGTTCCACAGTCTCATTGACTTTTCTCAACACCGGCATCGAAAACATCTCCTTGTCTGAAACAATACAAGAAACTGCGTTGAGCTGAAGAATACAGCACTATTTTACCAACATTATACTAGAACCCCATTATGTTAAATTTTAAACATCATCTACTTTATTAAAAAAAATTAAAAATCAGGAACTTCCTACACATTACTTTTGGATTCTAGATTCCTACAGTAGAAAATATTATTCTGATTAATTCAAATAAATGAATGAAAAAAATATGATACTGCTATAAAGTATACAAAAATAGTATAGGTTTTATACCATTATACGTAAATTAAAAGATCCCTTAGAGCAGTTCAACAGAACCAAACTTTTGGATAACCGAAAATAACTTCATAGTAACCAAACTAACAAGTCAGATAAACATACTGCTCGAAAGTTGCTCCTTATAACTTAACATACATGCGAATGTATATGCTCTTAATATTTTTATTACGGCTGTGATATGAGTTTTAAAATGGCGGAATCTTTCCCTTTTTAATCTCAACAGACTTTGAAGTGGAAAAAGTTATATAAAAAGTAATGTATGAGCTAAAACTTTTACTTTATGTTGCAAAGAAAAAAAAATTAAATATTACTCACATATGTTATAACAATAAAATACATGTGATATTGGTCTTTGCTTTTGCTTACTTTCTCTGTTACTACTCACTTCATTCTTCATTTTCACCAGCAGGCCACTCTTGAGATATTACCGTAAAACCCTTTTGATTGTTCACATAGTGAACCACTTGGGCAACATCCTGGAGTTTCTTCTTTTTTATGGGAATGACTCCATTGTATGCCTTTTCGAAAGTCAACGCGACCTGCCTGGTGACAAAGCCCTTGATTTTGATCCCCATCTGCGGCCAAGCCAGATGCCTTTAGCCACTGTGAATACTGGGTACCAGTGTGACGTAAAATACGTATCGTACAAACACATTGCTAGTTTACAGACTGCTGATAACTTTCTACATGTTTATTAAAACAAAAATAACAGACATACCTTCTTCCACTTTGGTACGTAGATGCACCCGTCAGGTATCATAATGTTGTACATTGCTCTAGTTGAACTGTGGTATGTCGGAGAACGAATATCCTGGATATCTTCTGAATGCACAGTACGCTACTCTGATGTGATAGGCTCCAGGTATGAACATCAACATTCCCAAAATAAGCATCGGCCACATTCGATCAGCATACTGAAAGTAAACACAACACTTGAACAACCTAGCACGCAATTTACACAAGCACACTTCAAAATCATCGCAAAACATAGCACAATGGTCATGTCTATGACACTGACAATTATTGACATGAGAAGAGAAATTAAATATTGCAATTTCAGTTAAAGGTCTTAATTTGAGCATTGTGTAGTTGGAATGCCTACTGAGGCAATTGCAATACCATAAGTCCAGCTCAGTTTTCTTAAGCATTTAAGGACTTACAGGTTGAGTAGGCTACATATTTTAGTCCATACTGTGTATATCATGTAATTGTTATACATGCAAAAATTTATGACAGATATGTGTATACAAAAAATTTCCATATATTTATTAATCTTAAAAACTAAATGTAAAAAAAATTGGGAAAATTGCTATCTTTCACAGCTGTGTACACATTATTTTCTTGTAAATTTATATTTGAGTGTATCAAGCATCTCTTTAGATTGTAGCATGTTCTGAATATGTATACTGTAAAAATGTAAATGACATTTTCCATAGCCTTAGGGCTCTTTCACACGGAGAGCCGTGCGGCTCGCACTCACGAGCGGGAGCTTTTTCCGCTCCTACTTTCCACTCTTTCACACAGGGAGCCTTTTTGGCTAGGGCGCTAGCCATTGCGTAGTCACAAGTAAGCATTGGAATGGATCGTACACGTGCCGTGGCCATGTATCTTCTTTACCGTAGGCGACGTCTTCGACGACAAAAACGCTGATGTACCAAAACGTATTGGGTACATCCTATTAATCAAAGGCGCGATGAAACAGGTGTTTATGCCACGCTTTATCAAGAACTTCGTCGAGATGGCAACAAGTTTTACAACTACTTTCGAATGTCATTGGCCTCATTTGATGAGCTCCTTGGGAAGATCAAGAATAGTATCCAGCTCGAAAATACTAACATGAGGAACTGCATTCAGCCTGAACTAAGGCTGGCTGCAACATTAAGGTAAGTAAATCGCACTGTCTAAACAAAAAAGAAAAAAAAAAAGCATTTTATTTAACAGAAAATTTATGTAAACCATGGTCACCAACTCCTACACAAACTAAAATTCAATTTAAATGAACTAAAAAATCTTGAGAGGGTATAATTATAATAAACTCATATGTTCTTTTATTTGCAGCATTATTTATTGCGAATAAATTTAGCAATGTATATTAAGCTTAAATAATGTGCACTGAAACCTCAAAGTTTGTACAGAGGTAATACAAAATTTATTTCTAAAAATAATAATTAAAAAATAGAAAAATTGTAGGTATTGAAAAAAGAATATACACAATGAAAGAATAATAAGGTAGGCAAACACATACTCATTGAAACAAGACAATTACACTATCGTCCCATATCCTCTGGAAATGGAGTCTGTGTTGGAGACGTGGTTGTGGTATTGCTTGGGCTGGGAGAGGGCACACATGAGGTGGGCATTATATGCGAGTAGTTATAGCAACTATGATTGGATTGCTGAGGAGTGCTTGGTTGTCCCCATGCAAAAGGCTGATTTGTCTGGTTTGGATCGATAGCAAATATAACAGCGGAGTGAGGTGGATTATTCCTTGCAGATTTTATTTTCTGAATCAAATTCAGTGCACCAGCTTGGAATTTGAGGACCTCATCATCAGTGAAGGTTTCCAGTGTTGGCACTAGTCCTTGCATGAAACATATGTGTCTGTTTGGGGTTTCGAATAAATGCAGAATTTTCTGCTCAAATTCGTCAGGGTAGCTTCTGGGTGTTTCTTTTCGTCCCTTCTTGTTTGTTGAAAGAACCTTCCTTTGTTGGATGGTACGGATTTCCGGATTCGAGGGTCCCGCACCTACAGTAAACTGTTGTTGATCTTCAGCTTCACCTTCTACACTTCCGAGGCAACTTTCTGGGTCACTGTTGTCACTGGCAAGAGAATCTTCAGTCACCCTCCATTCAAAAACTTTTCTTAAGAAATCCATTTGGTCGTGGTAAACATACTTCTTTATTTTTGAAGCGGGGGCTCCTGATTTCCTCACATTTTTTGCTCTGTCGAGTGCTTTTCTGTATCCATCTCTGATAGTTTTCCATTTAGTCGTTAAGTCCTTTTCTGCAACAAAAAAGAAATGATTTATGTGACAACATAGCATTAATGATTCTTGTAATACAGTAATGAACTAAGTAATGTAAATGTGCTTATTATCACTATTAAGGGTTGGAGTCTTGAAACATCTAAAGAATTAACACTAGTATTTTCACAGTTTTGTTGTTTATTTTCATGTTAACTTGTTTTAGTTTATTATATTTACAGAATGAAATAATAAAAATGATGTCAAATAAGTAACTCGATAGTAACTGCAATTAAATAGGGAATTCGTATTTTGCATAACCGTACGGCCAATTTTCGTCCTTATTGTGTTAATATAGTTTTTTACCAATCAACTTGCACTATTACCATCTTTTCAGGTACCTTGCAAGTGGTTGCACATTCACCGAGCTACATTACATGTTCAGAATCGGAATATCAACTGCATCCATGATTGTCAGAAGCGTTTGCGAAGCCATTTGGTCAACGATGAAAGTGGAAGTGCTCCCAGTCCCGACAAAAGAACAGTGGGAAAGCACTGCAGCAGGTTTTGAAACAAAAGATAACTTCCCACATTGTCTTGGCGCTGTTAATGGGAAACATATACGTTTGGTATGCCCTTTCAAAAGTGGATCCATGTACTACAATTACAAGGAATATTTTTCTGTGGTCCTCATGGCCATAGTGGATTCTGAGTACCGCTTTGTGTACGTGGATATTGGCAGCTACAGGAAGGATTGTGACTCTTCGGTTCGAGACTTTGGAGTTCAATCGAAAACGGAACTCTTGAACTTTTGACCGAGAAATGTCTTCCTGGTGCAATGGGACTTCAACTACCTCATGTTTTCATCGCTGATGAAGCTTTCGGGTTGCACAGAAACTTGTTGAGACCCTTTGCAGGACGACATCTTTCAGTTGGAAAGAGAGTATTCAACTACCGTTTAAGTAGGGCAAGACGTTATGCAGAATGCGGATTTGGAATCTTATCAAACAAATGGCGAATCCTTCATCGGGCAATCAATGTGCAGCCAGATTTTGCTGTAGACATTGTCAAATGTTGTATTGTACTCCATAATTTTGTTCGTGACAGAGATGGTTTTGCATTCGAAGACACTATAACAATTACAGGACTGGAGGATGTACAACAGCAACAAGGAGTGTGAGGAACTTTGTCCGCCAACAATGTCAGAAATGCGTTCTGCAATTATTTCATGTCACCTGTTGGTGCTGTACCATGGCAGATGAATGCAATTTAATTCTGTAATGCAACAATGTAAAAAATGTCTTCTGTAATTGTTTTATGTTACTTGTTGTTGCTGTTAACATTGCAGATTAATTCAATTTAACTCTGTAATTCAACAATGTCAGAAATAATTTCTGTGGTTCTTTGCAGCGCTGCATTTTTATTATTTTTTTTTTGTAGGTACCTGCCCAGTAACAAGATATGTAAAATGTAAACAGAAACAAACAGTTCATTAAATAAAAAGAAACAAAAATTGATGTAGCTTCATATTTGAGTACATATTTTACTTGGCTGGTGCACTGCCGTGCATTCAGACTCAAAGTTTATTTTATAAATATGTGTATATTAAAATATATTTACATAAATACGTAAATACCATTTCAATTAATACGTGTTTTTCTTTCAACTTACCGTATTTCTTTTTCTCAGGCCTGGACAGTTTCAAATTCTCTATTGATTTCTTCACACACTTTCCTCCAATTTTTAGCCACTTCATTCCGGTCCTTGTATAACTCGGTACGCCGGATATGCACTGAATTAATTAAGAACTCGACATCAACATCCATCTTGAAAGCGAGAGACTGTGGAGCGAAAGCTATTGTCGCCCTTCATGTGAATGCCCCCACTCCTCCCTTTGCATTTCGAGGATGAAGTGCGACCCCCGTCCACAGCGCACGGCTCGCGATGCGCGAATCCGGCTCAAGATGCACGAGCCTTGCCGGCCCTCGCTCGCGCGCCCTGAAGGCCCGCGCTCCCCGTGTGAAAGCTCTAGTTTCACTCTCTGCATTTCAGTCTCACGCGCCTCGCTCCCGCTCGCGAGTGCGAGCCGCACGGCTCTCCGTGTGAAAGAGGCTTTATGGTGTCAATTCAAAAACTAGATCAAGCACTACTCCAAATGTGTGCCTTTAGACCTAGTTACAGTGCTGCATCCTTTTTTGTATTAAAGTTTAATATTGGTGTTATATTGTGTAATGAAAAACTTTTTTATTCTCTCTCTATCTCTCTCTCTCTCTCTCTCTCTCCCCCTCCCCCCCTCCCAATAATTCACCATATAATCTTACTGATGGAAGTAAAATTTTCTTCGCCAGACTTTTGAAAGTGGTTGTGGAACAAGAAAAGTGTTTTATATAAAACATTAAGTTGAACATACACCATTACTAGTTCTCCCTGTGTGTAACAGAGGCAACCTGAAGAACAGACAAACAAAAGATGAATACACAAATATACACAGACTGAAAAACCAAGCCAAAATCAGCAGATGTCAAATGTTACGTGCATAGACAGCACAGATAATTTTGTGGAAGGAATAAGAGCAATATCACAGCACAAATGAACCCAGTGGGCTCATGAATCTTCACAACAGATAACCTGGACAGATGAACGACAACACAGCAATATACATGCAAACCCCGACAAAATCAAACAAATATCTGGCAACACCACAACAAAACGAACAAAAAAAAAGTAAGTTCCTTAAGACCCGACAGTTGCGACGTTCAGTTCCCGTCATCAGGCTAGAAAACCTGAAGAACGGACAAACAAAAGATGAATGCATCATCTTTTATTTGTCCGTTCTTAACATTTTTTTCTGTGTAACACAGTGTGAACCAAAGGTGTATCCAAGATGTTTTAAATCAATATTCCCCATAACAAATCATTCTAAGAACATACGAGAAGTGTTCTTGTAATTGGTTTCTCACTGCATAACTGCATTCAAGGGACACTGCTATTGAACTTGACTCACCTTAACGTCTATGTGCCCGGTGAGAAACATGCTGCCTGTCGCAAGGAACACAACCCCGCCGAAGCAAAGAACAAATGCTAGAGCAAGGGCAGTCCACGGGACAGCTTGACTTGAACCCGAAAACTAATCATAAACAACAAATCACACAAAACAAAATCAACCATAAACCAAGCACTTTCCCAGTTCTGTTGATTTTGGTCACAAAAGCAGGGCTCCAATACTTTTCCACTAGAAAATTTCCCTTAGTTTTTTTTTCTATCCAACCAAAACATTATTTCCCTGTCTCATCAACCAATCTTGTGAGATAACATAAAATATATTAAACTACAAATACGTATCCAAATACATTTCAACCAAACATAACATGTCTCACCATAAATCTTTCCATGCACAATACAGTTTGCACTGGCCAGTTTGTAATATTATAACACAAAATTTGACCAAAGTTGTTACTATATGTTTGTGTGTGTGTGTACGTACATACACAAATACACACACTTTTAAGTCTGCACTGTACAATTTTTTTTTTGTAAATTTGAACATTTACATGAAATACTGGGTTCGGATTCTTACCCGGGCATTTATGCTTTGTGTAGTCCCAGTACCGCCAACAGTTAAAATTATTTGCAAACTGTTACCTGAATACCTTTCCAGTATTAACTGCACACATTAATAAGCATAATAAAACAAAATAAAGTCCAATAATTGAATATTTGGTTATCTTTCCCATGATTTAAAAAAAATATGCTTGAATGAAACATCAATTAAAATACATAATATTATGCTCCAATTTTTGTAAAAAAATACTTAGAATTATCTTGAAAATTCCATACTATATGCAAAATAACCATATCCATGTTTTGAACAAAATTACAATATCTTTCTTGTAGTACTATTACAAACTAATTCTTGGCAACTGGTTTCCAAACAAATGTTTTGAAAAAGCACAGAATTCTTTTTCTATGTGCGCATTAGAATATCTATCTACTTTTCATTATGCTTCAAATCATTAAATCAATACACAATTGATTCATTGGTAGTTTCTCTTACATAGTTAATCATGAAAATAGATGGTTTTCAAGTACATGTGAATTTTTAATTAAAATACAGGCAGGTTGCAAGACAATGAAGGAATACATTAGTATAAAAAATTACTAATAGAGTTTCGTAACTAACATTTGGCAATTTCCCTGTGTTTTCCAGGTTTTGCAGATACCTTTTTGATTCCCAGAATTTTCCTATCTCCAGGAACTCTGTTAAGTCCTAAGTTATGTCTAGTTTAAGGATTTAGGTCCAGCCAGCTAGGATTTTGACATATTTAGGATATATTTTTAATTTTGACCTATTTATCCCAATATTTTGGTATGTAAAGGCATAAATTATATTTCCCAGACCTTACATACCTTGTTACAACCACATATTTACTAACAGGCTCCAGTCTGTAATTACCGCTAGGAAATAACTTATTATTTCACGCCTGCGACTACAACTATCATGATAATCACATCAGTTCACAAGTGCTGGCTTCAACAAGTAGCCAAAGCCAAGTCCTATGCTATGTCGACAAAATTTAGCATGGAAACCTTATTGCAAGCGGTATCAAAATATGTACAATTGCAAGATGGCCAGGCCTAATATCCCTTCAGTCAGCTACAAAGTCTTTATACATGAAGAGAAATGAGTGTTGATAATAAGTAACCAAAATATAAGCCCCATTAAAATAGACTATCTGGATAAATAGACTCATTAAGGGCAGACATATGGTGTGTAGTGTTTTGCAGAAGAAACCACATGATTTGAAAACTACCCAAGATATTTGAGTGGGGTCTGTTTACGAAAAAACATTTAAGAATACACAAAGGGCGGATGGGTAGTTATGTTTCCACATCTTACTTTTTAAACTGTATTTATAGGAGAGTGAAACGGGCCTTGAAACACATGTTTTCATGATAATTTTGATATAAAATGCCCAGTTAAGATTTTTTAAAGTGCCCAAAGGCCTTGATTTCACCTTTATCTTCATTTCTCCACCAACTTACGTATTAGTTACCGCTCAAATATCACAGTTGTCCTTAGCATTACGAAAAGACTGTGCGCCAGTTCAGAGCCTTGCACTAAGACGAGACACTGCAGTAGAAACATCAGCGACCATCTCACTTATCATCCCGCCTCACAAACACAAAGTGGAACAGATATACATTTTTAAACCACTAAAATGCATTTGGTGTGAGAACTACAGGCAGAGGTCTTATAAAGTGTTTCAAAATTGAAATATATTTATAATGTCTTTTGTTCACCATAACACATAAATTTTTTTGTAAGAAGATTGTCTCTCATTAATTTTCCAGAATTCTCTCAGCCTGAATTTTCTTTTATCCTCGATCAACTCTGGTAATCGATTCACCCGCCTTCCCGCTGTTCTTGCACTATGTTACAGCTTCAAACAAAAATAATTGTGATCTCAATTGTGTTTAACTTACCTCTAAATTTTCCTGAACACAGTCTGAGCTCTGTGGTTTTACCTTAGATACCATTAAAAGCGCATATTTCTCCCATGTTACTCCACCTACTCAACCACGACATGTAACCAACTCACTACGTCAGCTCTATTAAAACTTACCTGAGCATCGACAAAATCATCACTGTCCGACACTCGTCGGTAATCAACATCTCGAAACTTCTGCGGCCGTCTCTGGGACATCTTGGAATCACCGAGAGACTCTGAAAACCAAAATTTGCAAGGTGAATGAGGACCATAGGTAAGAAAGATGGATAAAGTTTGGGGGACTTGACAAAAAATGTGCTGCCTTGAGACTTACTGGAACAGTGCCTGAAAGGAGGGTAGGGAAAGGGGGTGATCCTCCTTACTATGGGAGGGAGATAAGGGCCTTAAAGAGAAAGTGTAAGAGGCTACATGCAAGGGCCAGGAGGGGGAGAAATAAAGGTAGAGATGAAGGGCTGGGTAAGGAACTGGGAAGGAAAACAAGGGAGGCAAGGGATGCGTACATGGAAAGACTAATGGGAGAAAGGAGGAAAAAAAATGGGGCAGACCTTTACAGCTACGCGCAAAGGGTGATGGGAGAGGAAGGAATAGCGGTGATCATGGGAAGAGAGGGGCAGGAATGTACTGAGGACAGGGGAAAGCAAATTTGCTACAGCAGCAATACCTATCTATATTCTTAATGGGCGAGGTATGGGAGTGTCGGGAAGTAGCAAACACTGTAGAATGGAGAGGTTTATAGATAAGGATGGAAAAGGTGCAAAAGGGGGTCAGGTGTTTAAAAGAGAGGAAGACATCTGGGTCAGATGGGATAGGGAACAGTCACCTTAAGTTGGGGGGTTAAGATGTATGTATATACTTAACGGCGATGTTTCAACACTCCCTGGAGAGGAGGTTGCCAAATCAGTGGAAAGAAGTGGTGGTGGTACCAAGTTGATTAACCCAGCGAACTACAGGCCAGTCAGCCTGACGTCCTGTGTAGGGAAAGTAATGGAGAGGCTGGTGGGCAGTTATGTGGTGGGAGGTTGGGTGGACGACAGACAGCATGGATTCAGGAGAGGGTTCTCGTGTGAAATACAGATGGCGGGGTTGTTGGAAGAACTGGTGGACAGAGGAAACAGATAGATGCAATTTTCATAGACTTTGAAAAGGCATTCGATAGAGTACCTCACAAGAGGCTAATGGAGAAGGTAGATATGCTGGTGGAGAATGAGAGGGTGGTTAGCTGAGTAGGAGACTTCCTGAGTGATAGAAAGCAGTAGGTGGGTGTGGGTGAGGAAAGGTCTGAAGAGGGGGAAGTGACGTCAGGAGTTCCGCAAGGAAGTGTGTTGGGATCCCTGTTGCTTATGATAATGACGAATGATATTGGAGAGGGGATGGATGCCAGGATGAGAGTATTTGCAGATGATTACGTAGTGTAGGAGGTGGTGGGGGAAGGGGTTCATCTGCAAGGTGACTTGAACAGACTGGAATGATGGACAGAGGAGAATGGGATGTTGTTGAATGTTGGAAAGACGAAGGTGGTTAGATTCACGAGGAAGAGGAAGGTACAGAGGGAAGTGTATATGTGAAAGGGGCAGACGATAAAGGAGGCCGAAGAGAGTAAGTACCTGGGGGCGACACTACAAAATAACATGGAATGGGAAAAACAGTTTCAGCACGTTATGAGTAAGGGTAGGAGTGTGCTGGGGCTGCTTGGCAGAACCCTGCAGGGTGCAGGGAGGAAGGTAAGATGAGACGGCAAACTCCACATTGGTCAGGCCAGCGATGGAGTATGTGACTGTGATTTGGGACCCCTACCTAGTGACTGAGGTAAGGGAGCTGGATAAGGTGCAGCGGAGAGCGGTGAGGTGGGTGATTGGTATGTGGCGGAGAAGGGAAGGGGCAAGAGAGGGAAGGCATAGTTCGACTGAGATGATCTAGGAGCTAGGGTGGGGAACATTACAGGGGAGGAGAAGGATGAACATGCTAGTCAGACTGTATAAGGTGCTAAAGGGAGAAGGGGACTGAGGGCAGCTAGGAAATACGGTACATAAAGGAGGGTATAAGGGGCAGAGAGATCATGGGTGGAAGCTCCAGAGAGAATGGTGGCGAACGCTTTCCTTGGGGAAAAAAGAGGGAGTGGAATGGGTTAGATGAAGGAATGTAACGGGGGAGAAATGGAAGGGATCTGCGGGAAATCTGAAGGGGCGGGGGAGGGTTTCTTTCTTGCTACGGGGTGATAGCCCAATTGAGAACGAGCATCGTATTTCATCTAAATCTAATCTTTTTAAGAATTTAAGTGTAGTTAACTTAACCTAACCAAACATGTTCACGATTTCACAGTATTCCTAATGTAACTAATATAATATAACCACTAGTTAAAATTTTAAACTTCCAGTTAACTATTTGCAGTAGGTCAATACCTGTTAACTATTCATATTTAAAAACAATTTCAAAAATATGACCGTCCGTTTCTTACCATAGAATAACTAAAGTTATAAAATAAAAACAAACACACTAGGCTACAGAAGCGATCCTGGCGATTGGACTCCGAACAAACGACACGAGCGCGGGCGTTTTAAATGATACTAATTGTAATTAGAAGTACTGTATTGGCATTTGAAACCAACAAACTTAATCATATTTGTGGCAATCATAAAGAAGAATTTTATATTGTGGCATGTAATTCAGAAACTTATTTACACATTTAAAAAATTTAAATATATTTATAATTTGTTTAATTCCATGAAAACCAAAATTTAAATGTTTTTCTGTTCAAAATTATAGCAAATATTATTCTTTAACCATAAAAAGTCAATCTCTGTTATAGTAGGACAAGCCTAGATCGTTTATTATCTGTAATTACTGCAGACCGATGACAATAGTTTTATTTATTTTAAATTATGTGTATTTTTTGTGTGTTTAAAGATAATGCACCAGCAGTTATTTACTATTAGTTCAGCACAGTGGCGGATACAGAAAAATCTCAAGGGGGGCGTAGGTCTACCTCTTCCACACACTCCCTTGTTACGTCACCTTGGTTGCTTGGATGCAGCCAGATATCTTTTTCCAAGCTCTATCCGTTTCATTTACGTCTCGCCTGAATATTAAAGGTAAGTGTATGAATGTGTATTGTATAACATCGGCGGCCGGGTGCGCGCCCTCCCCTTGCCAAGAACCGTGCTTGGTTTTGGGATGCCCTGGTCAAGGAAGGGGGCGCGCGCCCCCTGCGCCACCCCTATGAATCCGCCACTGGTTCAGCATAGAATAAATAATAATAATAAACCACTTTTTTTTACTGATTTAAATCAAATATTTTAAGAGTACTAACTCCAGGTGGCAATTTCTCATGCACTCAAGACTGTGCTGCTACCAACACTGGGTATCGCATCAAAGGATACCTAACTAGATTTTTTTTCCTAACCTATCTAAAAACTAAGTGTGTTTGGGAGGGGCCTGGGTTAGGGAAAGACTCTGATGCAAAATTTCATGCATTATTGACAAGCAGGTTGATTACAGGAAAGAGATGGATGGTTCTGGAAGAAGAGTTGGACAGAGTAGAAATAAACTACTAAGCAAAGGGCGGGAACTTGGACATTGCTGTCCGCTTTAGTTTGGGTGGCGCTGGTTGTTTCGGGGGCGACACTTTGTCGTTTCCCGCCAGGCTGCCAGTCAGCCTAAGATACCTAAGATGCACTACCTTGTATATATACACACACATGCACACACACACAAATACATTGAGTCAGAGTAGGAACCTACTGTTCACTGCTTTTCTCGCACGAAATACTAGTCGTGTGGTTTGCCGTCACCCGACCTATGTGAAAGGCCCGGGGGGTACCTGACGGGCGCTACGGGCGTCGCGGTGCTCTTGTTGTCCGGAGCGGCGCCAGGCTAGCGGACTGCTAGGCCGTTGATGTTGGGTCGTGGGTACTCTGCCCCCGCGTGCCCCGCCAGGTACACGGCTTGAATCTACCCTGAATGGTTCTCTCTTGACTGTGAAGGCCGCTCGGCCGTGTGGAGGACGGGAGACTCCGGAAAATTAGTATACACGAGTTGGTGAGAATTACCTTTAATCTAGTCCCGCTACAAACACTCTCACCAACACTTGGCGACGTCTAGCCGTTACACGATTAATACAGAAAAAACATAACGCTACGCGACATTAATGGTTACCGCGGCAGTCTCGCGGGACGCGGGTCGATGCTCGCTGGAGACGGCCAGCGCCGAACATTAATGGGTGCAGGGGTGCTCTATGAGCGGGCTCCTAAATTCGGCGAAACACTTACGTGTGTGCAGCCGGCAGGCATATGCACGGCGTCCTTAAGTAAAAACACTTTCGCTGGAGTTGGCCAGTACCGTACGTTTTGTGCTACGATACGTATCGCGGTATCACACTGAAGACGGTCGGGATAGGCCCGGCTCCGCAAAATACGCGCCGAGTCGACGTGGGCAGCGGTGAATTAACAAAAGGTTTTAAATTTAAAGATTTAGTACAGAATAAAAAGTAATAAAATGAAAGAAACTTGGATGCTGCCCACGGACACACGTCTGTTCCCGGCGCGGAGTGGTTCGAGACTGCCGGACATGGCCGCCTCGCAAGAAAGAGAAACTTTCTCTTCTTTGTGAGTCGGCGTCAAAAAACTTATATTAATTTAATTTACTATCTTACCAGTTAAAACATGTTCCAGGTGCCCAATTAAAATGTAGCACCTGGTAATTGGTGCTTAAGGCTTAACAATAGTTTTAATGTATTTAATTATTTAAAATGTGACATCAAGTTGGCGACTGTAAATTTACTACCATGTTGTCCCACTGTGAATTGTTTTAGAGGGACTTATCCTATTCCGACATTCACGGGCATTTTAATTAAGGCCAGTGGCCGCGGTGACTGTTAATTTGGTTTGTTGTCTATTGGGGTCACGCCCGAGGCGCTCGCCTGACTCAATCTGGCTGGACAAGGGGCGCGCTCCGAAAACGGGATACGGTACTGGCGGTGCGGAGCACGGGCTTAAAGGCCATGGTCGGTACGACGTCAGGTTGACATTCCATAACGGTTTTGAACGACAATGATGGCAAAGATTTGCACATCATATGTATTTAGCTGAATGAGGACACATGGGAGAAGATGTATTAACAATTTAATGTAACTAAATGATTAGGTCACATGTACAATTATGAATCTGTAAACAAGTAATATCGGTTTAAAATTACAGGCATTTTAAAAATCACGAATTGCGCAAATCATAACAAACAAACACTTTAAATCCAGTACTATGATGGATGTATGGAATAATAGTTTTGAAAGTTACGTTTTATCTTTCTGACTGGGCTTCAGAGTACCTACTGATGGAAGAGTTATGGTGGGAAACAGTTCACAAGAAAAGTAACGCGAAATCGAAATTATTTTTCAAATTTTACTTCCACATACATTGTGGCACTCTATTGTAGTGTTTACATAGGTTTAAATGTTTAAAGCCTGTATTAGACAATGGAAGGTATCATACAGGCTCTGCTAAGAGCTTCCAGCAAAACTGCTAGCTGAGCCTCTATTGCAACAGGTATGGATGTTTCTATGGAAGAAACTATCACATGTACAATTGTGGCAGGTGTAAACTTAGCTTGTGCGAATAATTTTGTTATGACATTAATATTTTTTGTGTTATATAAATATGAATGTTTCTCATAATTGCGCATAATGCTGTAACTGTTTCAACAGATAATATGTTCAATGCACTCCAAATCAAAGATCAAGAAAACTTAAATCCCTCTGGGGCATACTATGACTTCATTCTGATTGGATAAAATTTCCACCATATGCAAAATCTTGCACAAAATTTTAACAGGACCTATTACAAAAACTTCCATCAAAATGGCCAGCGCTCTGCTAATTCTTCCAAAGAACCATCAATACCTGCTACTATGGAAGAACTTCTAAGAAAACTTTAATCATGTGATAGGAGGCCGGACTCCATAGCGTAGTTTGATGCACACCGGTTTACAGTGCGAGGAGTAAGACATGGGTGTGACATTGAAATGCAGATTTTGTAGAACATGAAATGATATTATCTTTGAAAGATTTGTGCAATGGGAGTGCATGACTTGATGTAGGCTTTTGGACATACGCCATTGCTAAGCACATGTATGTCTGTAGAAATGAATATTGAGCTTGAAATGATATTGAGCTTGTATAAGAGAATTTAACTAATGGCCATTGGCTTAAAAGTGTGATAGAGATTTAATGAATAAGATTTTTTTCCCTTTCTGATAAGTTTTTTTGACGTTCATAATTCAAATGAACCGATCACATGCTTGTAGGCATTGTTTAAGATTGCACTAAAATTGAATTCTTTGGGTTTATACAGCTTAGCCAGTCTTCTAGCGGTAAAATTATTTATTCAATAAACAAAGTGATGCCAACAAAACTGCACTTTAATTTAAAAACAAATTATATTATATATAATAGCTTTTGAGATTTAAAACACAATTTTACTACAAGATTAAAAATTTTAATGATGAACATATTTGTTAATAATATCACATCGACGTTCATGTCAATAACGTAATTGGGGGCGTAACACAGAAAAGGAAACAGCCGTAGTCTCAATCTGACTTCTGAGTCAGCCTGTCGTTTGTGGTGTGAAGTGCTGGGTACGTTTGGTGCAGTGTTTTATGAGTTATTTGGTTTGTGGGCTATTATTCAGGTAAGTACATATAAGTAATTAAATATTGTCATAAGAAATAAGAACTGACTCAGACTTACTTGTATCAGGCATTGTTGGCGGTATGATTATATGAATCTTTGGTGTGTACTGGCGATGACACTAAATGGGGTGTGTCTCTTCGTTTGTTACAATCAATTGGCTTCGACTGTTCATGCGCCCCTATTAATTGTACTGTTTAATCGTACTGATGAGTGGTATTGCCGTGATCAATTTGTGATAGTTAGTGCTTGAAGTGTTCTGTTTTTTAGCGTTCATTTTTTTTAAGTGCGCATCCCGGCGCCATTTGCCGATAATAAGAGTTAGTAGGTTCGTTAACACTAGTATAGTAGTGTTCGTAATTTTGAAGCTTTGATTTTCTTAAGTGATTTTTTAATCGCTTTCAATTAATTCTAAAAATGCTATGTTTTTTGTCACCAAAGAGATGCTTAGTAAATGTATAGATATAGCCTGTTCCAGATTCACTAAAGCAGTTACCACATGATCATTCCCCCCTTTTCGTTGATAGTTGTCAATAGTTCATTTACCTACTTTGGTAGTATAACAATGTAAATTGAAGCTGTTAACAAAAAAATATTAACTTAATTTGGTAATATAATATTGGACTTGCGGGTCTGTCATTCAAACGTAGAGAAGTGTATTTGTACAGACTGCAATTTACTTAGTAATTTTCGAGAAAAATGCTCTTTTAAAGTTATTAAAATATAATTCAGGAAATATTGTGTTTTGAGTCGGTGATTCTGTAAAACAGCATTGCAATGTATATATCATAGCGGTAATTTACCGTTTGAACAGGTGGTGAGGTTATGGTAACCACTTTTAAAATACTGTTATATAGTTTGAATGGTTGGGTTAGGTAGCTCAGTTACATTAAAACTGTTAAATGGTTTGCAAGCTAGTTTAGGTTAGCGTTATTTAAAATGCTATTAACGTTTGGTTAGGGGTTAGCTAAACCTTTAAAATACTACAGTCATAGCGGTTTCTCCACTCCAAATAAAAACTGTGTGTGATGTTTCTACACTACAGGGCATGGCTAAGGTTCCTTGAACATTTTTTCATCACTATTGACTTTTCTGTCTTCGATATGTTCAGCCTAAGTAAAAAAAAAAATCTTAAAATGACACAAATGACAATAATTATGTCAAATCTATACATGCAACACAAAAATGGAGAATATGTACCTTGTAAATGGGGAAGGATATCCAAAGTATAAGTTACGGTATTCCAGTGCCTCATAAGAAAATAACATAGTTTCTTATAGTGTATCCAACTTTATCCCTTGATCGTGATGGCATGATCCATCATATTTTCATACTGTAGTACATGATGTTTGCTGTTCTAATTAAGTATGTTGAAAGATCCTGGCCAAACACAAACTCAAATATCTCGATGCAAACAAATTATCAGTTTGTTGAAAATTTTTCTTTCGTATTCCATTTGTGATCATAGTTTATTGTTTTATCTCAAGTTTTTGTTGTATCCAAGATATTGTGGCATACTTAATTAAAACAGCAAGCGTTATGTTCCAGGATGAATATGTACAGAATCATGCCATCAAGTTCAAGGGATAACATTTGATATATGATATGGGAAATCAAGTGAATATCTGTTCAGCGTATTTTCTATTCCAATTGTTAACACACACTTAATAATAGACAAATTGAGAACAATGAACTAAAACTCTCTGAAATCATGGTGTTCAAAGCATCACTCTTTGGCAGCACTTACATTTTTGAACCGTCAGTTGGGGTGAAGGTGACCAGATTTCATTTTCATAATGAATTTTTGCTAACAAATTTTAATATGTTTATTTATCTAACTATGTACGTGTATAGATCTATACTTGTTTACTGAAATGCTGTCATTGAAAGAAAAAATTACTAATATTTTAATGATGTTTTTAATTTTTTTATGTAATTGGTCATGTTCACCCCCAGTGGGGTGAATGTGACCATTAAGTTTATTTTCATTGTAATATTCACCTTGTTAGTGTTAGGGTTAAGTTGACTACATTGTATGTAAGAGAAACACCAAAAAAATTATTTTGAGAAAAAAAAATCTTATTTTGAATTTTTACTCTGTAATAAAAATATATAAACAATTTAGAACAAAATAAAGTGTTATTTATTTAGACTGCCAATAATGAAAACTCAAGTGAACAGATTTATTTACCTACCTATCAATAGTTAAGGTAACTTCACTTAAAACTACTTGTGCACAAAACTGGGAAATAATTAAATTGATATTTTACAAAAATTATCATTTAGGCTATTCCAGAATATGACTGATGGTTATTTCCTAAAATAGAGGAACCTACAAGTTATGAAAACAACCAATAACCAAAAAATATATATTTATTAGTATAATAAAACATTTAACTGATATGTGAAGTAAACCTTACAATAATAGAAAAAATAGACCAAATAACCACAGGTAAGCAACTGGAAATAACAATTGAAACTATATGTTAGTAAACATTGAACTACATTTCCATTCTAGTTCATTCTGCTATCACTTTTTTTTTGGAACACATAATTGCCTAGTTTGTTTAGTTTATAAGGTGGCAGAACAGTTTTCTGAATTAGACACTTCTCAACATAAATTACTTGACATTGGGGTGAACATGACTATGTGGTCATCTTCACCCCAAAATGCTAAAGAAACTGCACAGTTTCAATAAAAATAGTTTACCTTAGAAATTTTAATTTATTTGGCAATTTTTATTATTTAGTTACTCTTCTATCCTCTCAAATCAGCAAACATAGCAATTTTATTTGCAATTATTTTTTTACTATACCCGGCAGTAATAAAGTATTAGCAACATTATTAATCATAAATAAATAGTTCTTGGTTTTTATTTGTTTCTAAATTTCTGTCTAAAATTGTAATTTCAGTCCCAAAATCACTTCTTTTAAGAGAAACTCTCCTAGATTTTAAAACATAACCACATAATTTTTTATCTTCATTGCCTGGATTGTGTCAGGCCAACAAAACAAATTTCATAAAAATGGTCAACTTCACCCCACTGGTCAACAAAACCATAGTTTTATTCACATCTACAAAACAAGAAATTATTAAACTTGTTTGTAAAATGAAAGACAACTTATAAAATAATTAAAATGTCTAGGCTATTCAAAGCATATAGAGCCTTTGGAAGGGGGGGATGCTAACATTCCCCCTGGACAGAACACCAAGAAATTAGGAGGGGGTGGAGGCTGGTTGAGTTCCAAAACATTTTTTATGCTTGTGAACTTTTAAGCCTTTTTATTGCTCTGTGTGTGTGTGTTTATGTCTGTGCTGTCTCTATGTGTGTCTCTGTGTATGTTTCTGTGTCTCTCTGCCTCTTTCTTTATCTAGTGGGGTTTGAAAAATTGTACGTTAAGTAAAGGGGAAGGGGCCTGGCAAAATTATTTTTTTCTGTCTCGGGCCCTGTAAATTCTATCAATGGCCCTGATGGTATAATCGTACCAACTTTGTTCATTCAGCGAAAAGGGAGTTGTACCAGATTTGATTGTTTAAAACTGGCTAGGATACACTCTTGGTATAAGAGAGCTATTCCAATAAACACAGAAAATTATGGGCCAGTTAAAAAAAAAGGTCTTTAAATCTGGTATTCTATGGTTCAGTGGCACATTCTGCAATACAGCTGCAGTTCAGCTGCTCCTGTTGAGATTTTTTTTTTGGGTTGATTCCTGCCTTTGACCTTCACCACCAGATTGCATTACCCTGCAACTGATGATTTTAATTCGCTCAGAGTTAGTGTTGTCTGTATTCCATAATGGTTCTTTGAAGATGAGATCTGAATCATGGATGCTACATGATATCAGAGAATAATGTTTGTAGGCTTTCACGGCCATTGTCTGAAGTAGCTTGGCTTCTGGGTTGTAGCCGTGTCCTTGGCAAATTATTAAAATACCATTGTATAGTATGTATATTTTTTGGGTATTCCTGTTAAAACTTTATTGACCTGCTATAATGTGGCATGGCAGTGGCCCAGAATGTGCCAGATTAAGGGCCCCGCCCACCTGGGCTCTTGTAGTGTTCAGAACTTCAGAAGAAAACACATGTTTAAAAACGGCTTAAGATATCCAAATGATGTCTCTCTGCCAAAAAGATTTTAAGAAAATTCTGAGGCCAGATGAGTAGTTCTGTTTCTGTATTTTTTTTCCTAGCTGTATTTATAGGAGAGTGAAAATGGCTAAAACACATGTTTTCAGAACATACTTAGATGGCAGGCTATTTCTTAAGAATTTTTATGGAATGAAAATAACTGTGTTATAATCCGATATATGGGCTACATCCATTCCATAAGTTAAATATTTCTAAATTGGTTCATTCAAGTAATGGACATACAAACTTTCCCATTATGTAGGAATTTTATTACAAGGCGAAAGTTACCCCGATTTCACCACCTTAGCAATACAATTTTGAAAAGTGAAAAAGGAATTCACGTAATTCTTTAGCATATGTAGTTCATGCTCAATTTTTTTTTAATGCCCATTATCATACCTCCGTAATGATTATCTTCGGAGTTATGATTTCTTATTATAACCTTAGCGGTTGAATATAGACAAACTGAATAAATATACTACGTAACTTGAAGTATGTAATTCACTGTAATTTTAATAACTATTCTTTTATATGAAGTTTTCTTATGAAACTGAATGTAACCCATTTCCTACTCGTTTTGGTTGGAACATGGGAATGTTTATCAATCATAGTTATCTTAATTGCAACTTAATTGGTTTTGGCGATATGATTATATATTATAAAAACAAATTTAACTCCATTTCACCCTCGTTGGAGTGAATGTTCGGGAAATGGTAAAATTTGGTTTGTGTTATTGTGTAGTTATTCATACCATAAAGCTTCTGTTATAAAACCTTGTTTACTTCTTTTATTTCCTTACCGAGGAATTTAGGAAAATGGTATAAAAGATAGTTTGTATATTTATTTTTATTGTTCACATCCAATACCTCTCACTTCATTTGCTTTGGATATAGGTTTTTTTAACACTAAACCTAGTATTTATTCTTTTTTCATCCTTTTCGGTGTGGAATTTCATGCAGGATATGTGTTGACACCAATTTCCTGTTCCAAATTTTATCAAAGTAGGTTCAGAGGAAGTGGTAAATAAACATTTAGACTCAAACTTTCATATTTATATATTAGTATGAAGGTCAAGAGTGATAATACACTTATAAAATATAGTTTAATGATAATGTAATACAAAATACGGCTGATTTTCTATTGTGGTAGGACTAGTAAACTACAATTTTTTTCCTAGTCATCCATGTAGTATCATTTAAATATTTTGTATACATGACAACATGCATGTCACTTTTGTACATCTATTATAATTATGTAATCACAGAAATTTCTGGAATTTATGATTATTATCGTAGTAGCATAAAAAGTTACACCAAAATAGCTTGTAATCATGTTGATGAAAATTCAATGGTTTGTGCTTTTAATGAACATGTTAACTTGCGTTTGGAGCAAGAACAGCATAAATCCAAGTTTTAGTTTTGCTTGGTAGACATAGAAAAATTTATAATTTGTACCCTGTCTCTTGCCTCCTATAATTTTTTTTTTAAATTTAACACTGATTTCACCCAATTTTTATTTCTTTAAGAGAGATAATTTCATATGAGTCACCTATCTGTTAATCCAGTATGTATATGGGCTACAGCTTTAAAATTTTATCCTAATTATTTCAGTACTAAATATGTGATTTTAGTTACCTACACACCTAAAATCCAAACTTGCACATTTTTATATTGTAGGATATTTGATGGTATTATATATAAAAAACTTATTTCCTTTCTACTTGAAACAAAATATTAAATTGACAATGGTACAGTTTTAAAAATTAGAACATCAGCTGCTTTTAATGACTTCATAAGTTTTTTTTAAATACCATTAGGTTTTATTACTTAACCAATAATTTTAATTTAGTCAAGCATATAATTTTTTTTGATAAATTTTTCAACAAACACCTCTGCAAATTTTGCAGATGAGACTTAAATAATTATTCTACATGCGAAAAACTATTATTATAGCCATTGATTACATGAAAATAAGTGGACAAACAATAAGCTTGTCTTAAACACCTCAAAAATAACCACATGGAAGTTTGGAAACATACATTCAGAGAATATAACATAAAAATCATGGAAATGCTGTTCCACATATCTCTAAAGTCTTATTCTTGTATCATAGATCAATAATTACAAAGCACAAATCACAATTTTTTTGCAAAAGATAGGCACGGCCTTTTTTTGTCTTGAGGTATAAGGTGGAATTATTTATTGTTAAACCATACCAATTGTGTAGTATGTATACTTCCATTCAACCGTGTTGTATAATATTAAAATGTAGGAAAATGGTTAAAAAAAAAAACTAAATTATAGGTACTATAATTTTAAGAAAGTTATTTGTATAATGCACGAGACGGAAAATTATCCACTTGCAGACAAAAGTAAAAAAAAAAAAAAAAAAAAATAGGGAGGATTGCTTTTACAAATACATTTAGAGGACGTTTTTCCATAGACATCAAACAGATTCTAAAGAAACAATTATATCCACAATGACAATACTCATGGCTGTAATAAACTAACACCAACACAACACACCTCTCCCCAGTATGAAATAGAAGTCTATCATATGGGTTGGTAGAATATTTTTTAATGCTTTGCCATACAGAATTACATTGGCAAATGAAAATATGTTATTAAAAAATGTAGCTACCAACTTATTCAGATTTGCACATTAGATAAGTCACCATCACTTGCTTCGTTCTACCGCTCTTTATTACTTGAATTACCCATCACTTATACATACATGTTCCTTAAATCTTTTCTTCTCTGTGATAACTTTGCCATAGAGAGAAAAGGAACATTTAAAACAAACAGAAATGAGCTATCACATGTATCCATAAGCCTTATATACATACACTCTACCGTTATAAATAATAGTTTAAATAATTTCAAATTTCTTGATCATTCAGCAGAAAGAGGGGCATACTTTTGGGCAAATACTACTGAATTAGGGTAATTATTTGGTTCAGAATTGTACATTTGTTGAAATATCTAATATAGATACATGTGCAGTGGGTGGGTGCCAATGCATGTTGATATATCTCTTTGCGTTCTTTTGGTACATATAGTGACCGTGTGAATGGGTGGTTCAAGCTTTCTTTGTTTCTTGTCAATATCATCAGCCCTGCACAATTTCTGATGCTTGAAAGAACATAGTAATTATATTTAGATATTGTTTTATGACAATTTATAGTTTGTACATTGTGTATATAATGTTTGTAAGTAGTAAAAAAATTGTGACGTGTCCAATTCAATTATGTGTAGGCACCTACTCGTTAATGGCCTAAGGACAAAAATAATCTAAATAACTCTGGATCATCTTGTTTTATATATGTATGTGTACACGCGCACACACCTTGATTAATGGGTGGCATATGTGCATCCTGCGAGAATGTACTAAGATTTTCCTTGTGTCTAGACAGTTTACACTTAATCTAGCCCTCTGATTAAGTCTGAAAATTTATCTAGGTGAGTTGGTCACGCAATAGCTGAAAAATCTCTCATACGAAACTCAGTTATATGTTATCCTCACTTGCATGGTTCAACACCTACTAATTAGGCTTAAACTTAATCCACGAGGCCCAACCTTGCTCATATACAGCCCACTTAAAAATAGTACAAAATGGTCTGTGTATTCTTCTCCACTGTTCTGTCAAATTTTGTAAACACCTCCACGTGGTTGTCAGTGTTAGAAAACAAACGTGTATGGGTAGAGGTGTTATTTTCCCGAAAAAAAAAATATATTTTTGGGAAAATTTTCTACAAAATCTGGAAAATGTTTCAGCAAGTAATACTTCCACAGGAACACAAACTTATTCAAAGTTTTTATATAAACAGAACCAAATGATACATAATCTCTTATTTTTCTCTACCACCCAATGGTTCACTTAGTATTTGAGAGTTAAGTAGAACCCATGCTACCAGGGGCGTAGCCAGGGTTTTTTTTTTAGGGGTTCAAACCCCCCCCCCCCCCCTATTAGCACCATATCTTTAATTAATTTCTTATTCATCACTCAAACAAATTTCATATTAAAATTAATAAAATTTTTACCATTACAATATTTAAATTTAAGAACCGAAAACTGCTAAAATAGCACTATTTTACACCTTAAAATCCAAATTTTCCCGGGGGAAGACCCCCGGCCCGCTCTAATACAGGAGGGCCATGCTTCTTAACATCCCCCATACACAAATCCTGGCTACGCCACTGCATGCTACCACAACTGTGTTCTTCTATCTCGTGTATCAGTGTTCCCTTCGTGCTCTGCGGATAACGCAGGATCGAGAGTGAATAAGCGTATCTGACGTAACGGGCGGAGCGCTGAGGTATTGGGTGAGAAAAGCGAGGGCTTAACGGAAGTATGTCGGCCGGGGGGGGGGGGGGGGGGCTATAAATAACCCGTGACGTAGATCCGCGAGCGAGCCGGAGACACCTCGTTAGCGCTTCATTCGCAATGGGACGGTAAGACACGGCACGTGTCTGGGTTCGCGCACCGCGCGTGTTTCTCCGCGGACGGCGAGACGGGCTCATGTCCGCGGGTAAAGGAACGTACGTGTCACCGCCCAGTTTGGCCGGCTGATGCGCGGGCAGGTTGCCAGGTCAGTGGCGGGGGCGCCTGAACCGGCCGCGCCGCTCCGTGACGTCACGTAGCCGGGGCCTCTGGGGCTGCGTGGGTCGTTGGCCGCCGGACGTGACGCGATCGATCCCGCCCTCACCCCACCACCGTCCGCCTCATTGTTGTAGACCCGGCACTCAGTCCACTAGGTGACATCACAAGAGCTATTCGAACTGCAAGTGAAGCGTGCAAGTACACGAATCTGTTTACTTAAAGTCAAAGAAATGTTGCCATTTTGAAAAACGTTTATATTTGATGCACATTTCATATTACCTGCCTAGAGTAATTGGGAAAACAAATGTTCTTCGATGAATAAAGTTGACCAAATCACCTTAAACGACCTAAAAAACGCCTCGCGATGTATTATTTCCCCCTATATCATAGTGAAGTACTACAAACTGAACCATTGATGGCTATGTAGCTTAAGGAACAAGACGTAAAAGTTACATGCAGTCTGATTGGTTAGTTTTATTTTACCGCTTCGTACGGCTGCGCTGGCCGGGAAGTCGGCGCTCCTTTCTGCGCGAGGCACAATATGGTGACCTATAATACCTAGTCTTTGTAGTGCCCTACATGCGACTGCGTCTGACGTCACAGGCCACGTGAGCACCAATCAAATGCCACACCCGCGCGTCTGCACCATCTGCTCCGACAGATCAGAGAGGCGCGATGGTGACAGCACCTATCCCCTACATGCCTGAATGTCATTGTAATAAATAAATAAATAAATAAATAAGCCTTTCGACATATTAGCACGCGTCGAGCAATACCGGAATTGTTATAGTGTTGTGAATAAAAATGTTTACAAACTAAATCTTATTCTGTTTGATAAAGACGGAAATAAATCACTTTCAGCAGCCACCAATTTAAAAAATAGATTTTTTAAAGAAGTAAAGTTGAGAAACGGCATTTTTTTTTTACTCGTTGCCAAACTGACTAGTGCGTACCAGTGTGTCAACACGTTATTTTATTCCCAGTTTACGGGCAGTGGTTTTTTTTCAGGGGCCACAGCATGAAAAAAAAAAGATATTTAGCATTTATACCGTAGTATAACCATCTGAAATAAAATAGCGCCATTACTTTCATAGTATTAATCATCCATTTGATTGCCTAAACGTGTTCAATGTGTGAAGCATACTGGCCAGCTTGAGTCATGCCAACATACAGTTTGTCTCACGAAAGACTCGAAAAAGTAACGAAATAAACTGTTACTGGTTGTAAGTCATAACAAACTTCAATTTCAATCAGATTTTGCTAACTTTCATTTTGTTGACGCCTAACTTCAGATTACAGTCGCAAATTAAATACGTAGAAAATAGATGTAGATTGTCCACTTAAATCAATGCGGAAAATTATCTTAAAAATTAGGACGTTCATGCGAATTGTGGATCTTTTTTCATATTATAGTTGCTCATGTCTAATTGTGTGTTTATGTAATATTGTGATATGAAATCGTAATAGATCGCACTGTAAAACTCGTGAAATTTCTTCAAATTGTAAAAGGAAACGTCACGGTAAAAGACCAAAAGAAATTACAAGTGGCTGGATATAATGCGGATACTAATAAGTGAATATCATTCTATGTGAAATAATCCCAATTTTTCGAAAGGCAGTCTTGTAGTTGCATGACTAAATATCGCTGAAATGATTAAATGATGCGAGAGCGCCAACTTGCAGTATGTCTGCAAAGTGATTGACAGTGATATAATAAAAGCTGCACGACACTGCGACGTGCTAGATTATTCCCAAGGTCCAATAGATAAACGCTTGCAAATAGCTGCAGATTGAAGTTGACGGGGTGCAGAATTGAAGGATATGCATCTGCTTGGAACACAAAACGAAGCAATGTGTCAGTTGGAGAAAAAGCAGTCGCACGTTCTTTCCATGGTTGCTATTTAAATGGATTAACATGACGCTACGCGTAGAGCGCAAGATGGAAAGAATTGAGTGTGCAACTAACTATGTATATACTTATACATGTTAATTTGTATAGGATTAGACAAACTGAACGGGCGTGTTGATGGACCCACGTAGAAAATATATATTTATTAAAAAGGCCATAGGGGTACAATATTTTGTCATGATTTTTTAAATTTTATTCCGTACGTTTATCGAAATTTGACTTATTAACCCATACAGCTTTTTTGTCGCATGCTTTAGATTTTTTTTTGGTCCCTGATCCATCCTTCATCTATGCAAGGCAGTTTTAGATGCAAAGAACGAGCAAAGAATTAGTTCTGAACTCACAAAAAAAAAAACCTAATCGCTTTCAAGAAGTTAAAATGCTTTTATAAACTTTCCTTTTTTATTACAAGTGTGTACTAAATTGGTACAAAACTTATCAACTTGTGTAAAAAAATGATATGCAAAGGAAAAATGAAATACAAACAATAAGAATAAAAATTTAATTATTAAACAAACAGTCACAAATACTGTTCAAATACATCTCTGTTTATAATACACGCTCGACACATAAGTTTCAGATTTGTAACGTTTTGATCAACAAATGAAAAATAATTCGTTTTGTAACTAAACTCCATTTTCCCGTAACGTGTAATGTTTACACAAGCCGATAGTTTTATACAAATTTAGTACACCATTGTAATAAACAGTAACTAGGGAAGTTTTTAAAATCATATTAACTTCTTGAAAGCGATTATTTTTAAAATAAAGTTAAAGTTGACATCTTTGCCTATTTGTTTCCATTTTTCTGACAATGATAACAGAACTAATTCTTTAGTCGTTATTGCGTCAGAGACCAAATGTAAATATAAAGATCAAATATAAAACACGTGATAAAAAAGCTATAAGAGTTAGGAGGTCAAATTTCGGCAGAACTTAAGAAAAATATAAAAACAATTATAAAAAAATTGTACCCCTAGGGCCTTTTTGCTCAATGTGCATTTTCTAAATGGGTCCACCAACACGCCCGTTCAGTTTGACTAACCCTCTACAAATCATTCTGTAGGTATATACTGTTACGAACCCGGGAGAAAAGGCCGCGATGCGCGCCAGGTACTGGGGTGGTCTGGCTGCCCCGCACGGTCATTGACGTCACACGAATACCTTAGAGGAATAGAGCCCCCGCTGCTGTCATGTATTCCTCAGCGGCCTGGGAATTCCGTGGGCTTACTGAGGCCACCGCGTGGAGTGGCTTGAATAAGCGCCGCTGTTCTGGATGCTTCGAGCGTCGGGTCGGCCCGGGATGACGGGACACGTCACAACCGCTCCAGTCCATTCAAGAAAGATGACCAACTGGTATAAAAGTGGTGACGCCGGCCTCCGCGGTAGTTCCAACCGACGAGTTGAGTGAAGTGCGAGTTCGGCGATCGGCGCAGGCGCGGAGCGACGGGACCGCGAGTGTGTGACAGTTGTGGGGTGAGGGGCGAACCACTGTCGAGCCTAGCTCCAGTGAGGAGTGTGAACTGTTTACTGGAAAGAGGCTTGGTGATATGTGAGCAGACATTGAGGTGATATAATTGGTAATGTAAATATTAGTAGCAATTAAAACTGTATAAAATTAATTGGGTTATCCCTTCGCACCCACTCTTAATAATATCTGTTGTGATTGTCTTGCAGCCAAAAAAAACACAAATTAATACTATACACAATTGTATTGAGGAAGGTCCTTGTTCTGTTTTTGTTTTCCTCGTCTCCAACGTCTTCGCTGTCCACGACCCAAGTTAAAAAGGCGTACTAGAAACATCGCTAATATTTAGGTTGACCGAAGCTGTAACTTGTGTAGATAAACGAAGGTTTCTCTGATACATTAGAGAGGCCGTGTCACAAATTTGCGCTCCTATCTATATCAATGTTATTTTAAAAGGCAGTTTTTCTCAAAGTCTATAAGAGTTAGGGGCCGGAAATTTTGCCTACTGAAAGTATACAATACATTTAACATAACAGCTTTTTTCAAATTTAGTTATCATATCATATATTATTTCTGTGATGAAAATAATATTATCAATATTTTGATTTGTCCAGATAAAGTGAAATTTTGCTTATATTTATAATTATTTAGCAAAAACTGAAAAGGCCATTGAAATGTATTGCACATTACCTTCCGATCAGTGTCTTCATGATCATGATGGGTTTTAAAACCTGGGTGTAATCAAGTCTTTAACAATTACATGACAACATTTATACTAAATAATTTGGAGATAGGCCTTTTCTATCCTCAGCCCCTGAGCTTTTACTATCTGGTCTGGCGACCGACCTGACACTCTTCAACCACCCCAGGGGTCTCCGATTGCACATCCCATAAAAAAAAAGCGGTTCGTTCATTTGTTTTTGTTTTCGAGCGAAGGTTTACTTCTCCACAAGTGCCACAGACTTCACACATTTATGCCAAGGGAATATTCCGCTGATGTGACGCCATACGGATGTATTATTCGCGACCATACAACTTTTTTGTTTGTCATCGGGAAGAAATGTTCATTTTGAATTGAGCATTTTTAAATGTCAGTGTAGAATATGCTTATCTGCCCATTTTGTTTCTTTCCATAATAATGAGTAAAGTTAACATTGTCATAGACATTTTATTATATTTGTATGCCGTCCAAGTAAAAATGTCACACTATATCGCACGTAATTATATATTTTACTAATTTGTTAGTTGTTAGGGGTTTAAAATATGGTACTACATACATACTTATATTATCTTGTTGTCTTCTTGGCAACTTTACTGGAAGAATGGCATTTGGTATGTATGTTAACTCACAATTAAAATAATTCAGAAGTACTCAATTAACAGTGAACAACCTAGGCCCTATACTAATTTCATTAAGTTCATGGAAATATAATTGAAATTACTAATAATGAACTGTATGTGTTTCACGTAGAGATATTGTACGAACTGTATGTGGTACAGACCAACATTTGCTAAGACTCTGTAAATAATTAATTTCAGTTAATGTGTAGAGAATATTAAAAGTTAGAAATAATGATATATATAAAACAATGCAAAGTTATCAGCATAAAAATAGAAGTTATTTTTACGTAGCGCCTACTGGAATGAGTATTTTGTGTTGAATTATGTGGCATGATTAATATTCTCTTATTGTATGTGTGTTTTGTTAAAATCTTATAAAACATAACTTACTGTTGAAGGATTTATTTTTTTGTGATGATCTTACTTAAACAAGTTTTAATTATATTACACATGTCTATTTTAAAAGCATTTTAATGTATACTTATAGAATTGTAATAAGCTTTATACGGACTCTCAAAAACCATGTGAGCATCTATAATTATCTACATCATCATTATGGCCGTTTCACAAGATCAAATATTTATTGAATTCAATCAGTTGCATTCATTGTACATGATTTTCGATATATACATTGAATTCAATACAAATTGAAGATGTTACTCAACTAAGCTTATTCTTACTAACTTATAAGTATTTTGTTTGTTCAGTACATAAAAGTAAAAGATTCTTTATTATTTAAATAATGAGCATCCATAAGCAATAATGTTTTCTAAATATTTACATAAACATAATAAAATATATATTTTCAATACTTTATATCTACGATCACATCAACGGCAGTATTATGTAATCAATGAGGTAATGAAATATCTTTAAAGGCTATTTTCTCCTCTGTAAAGTATATTTTTTGTAATGCAGCCTTCTTAATGTTAGTCTTGTGAGTTATTTCGTCTTCTAATATGCTACAGCAATATATAAAATTAAGTTTTGTTTGTGTTTTAGTCTTGTGTAATGTTAAAGTGTAATGTAATTAATTCAATAATTTTTTTTGTAAATTCGTATTCATAAAAATACATATCGTAATAAGATAAATAGTAATATTTGTAAATTTAAATTCTTTGAAACAAACTCGATAAGAGGTTCTCCTACCTCTGTTAAACTGTATGATGGTGCATTGTAAAAAATTAGGTAGTCTGACTTAAGTGAGATTGTATTTAGATTGTGCGTAATGCTTATGCAATATCTAAGCATATGAATTTATGTTATTATCCTTTTAAAACGTTACATAATGAATTTCGTATAGATACTTTTTAATGTCAACTAACATTATTGTTCACGGAATATTACATCCAGATAAAGAATAATTACCACATGTTTGAAGATTAATTGTATTCCGATACGTTTAAAGTATTAAAAATTTTAGATACGACTGATACTACAGTTGTAAATGTGAGGTTTCTTGATTCTGAATCCCTGCATCCGCAATTTCCTTGTGAGCCGCCGGTCAGATTGTCATCCTCTCAGATTGTCGAGGAACCAGATACATTTTTCGTAGCTTTATCACGCGCTGCGGCTACAGTTACTTCGGTTGAATAAGCCACTAAATCTCACTGTTAAAAGAGAGAACTTCTAGAGCAGAATATTGGAAATAAACATTTACTGACACGGCCTCTTAAGCACAAACGTGTGGATTTTACGACGTGTTAAAAATGAGCCACAGTTGTTTTGACTGGCCCCAATGTAGTCCGAACCAATAACGAACCAACTGCAACTGAATGGTTGAATTAGCTTTTAGGTCATTCGGTTCTAGGAATGTCTTCTCTGGTACATAGACAGCTGCCAGGGAAAAAGTGACCAATGCTCGACAAAATACAGCGCTATCAAGTTTAACCAGCGAGTGGGGCCTAGTTGTTTTTCCAGATTTTATATTTTTTTGCTGCCTGAGTTTACTCTGATAATACTCATTTGCTAATACATATGAATTTACTTGAAATCCTAGTAAAAGTTATGGAAACTCCCAAGTGATAATAAATAATTGGAGGGGAAGTTTTCAATCTCCACTTTAAAATCACCCAGACTGTGAAAGCATTTTTTTTCCAGATTTTATTTTACTGCATAGCCCTACACACTATTAAATGGTGCATGCAAGGTTTTGCGTGAAAAAAAGAAATGAAACAAAGAAAGTGTAGAGATAACTTGGCCAGGTGTAGGTATGACGGAGGCTGGTCTTACTGTATTCTGTTAAGAAAAGAAAATTCAGGGAAATTTTCATTCCAGATTTGTGTGTACACACTGCAAAATAACTCATTGGAAACCTTACAAGTTAGGCGATACGCTTGATAACGTTTACAGTATTAAGGTGATTATTTTTTTTTTAATTGTTGGGTTTGAAAATTTGTTCATTAAGTGATGGGAGGTGCCTGAAAAAAAATATTTGCCCCTGGACTTCAGTTCCTCTCGACGGCCCATCCTGGAGGTCATTGAACCCATTGTCGCGTCTCGAGCCACAGGTAACAGCAGCGGACATTTTTACTAACGTTTCCCCCCTTCCCCCCCTCAAATTACTTTCTTCTTGTACACTCTACACTTCTCTGCTTGTACACTCTACGCTTATCCTCTAGCTGCAAGATTTAAAGTGAATCAGTCTTCTGATAAGTCCATCCCCTTCGATAGGCGATATCAGGTAAATATTTGTTCAGTACGAACAGCATATAATCTGCTGCGTAGAAATATTTGTGTGGGGTTCTCATGATTTTTTGTAACCCACTTTCTTACCTGTGTCTCAAGTTTTCCTAAACAGGGATAGCACAATATGTGCCGTTTACCTCTGGGAAATTCACTTAAATTTTCAACAACACTATCAGATATTTCTTGTGAGACAAGTATTTAACCTTGTTTATCCCCCCTCCTTAATTTAATATACCCTGTGCTAGTAGGGTATTCTAAATAGTTCAAAGGGAGTTTGAATGCGTAATAGACTGATGGCGAACTAACACATTTCTCACATGACCTCTTGTGTTAGTAGGGAACAATTTTATTTTTCATTGCCATATATAATCATTTCTGTGGTACAAGTATGTAAATTATTGTTTATTTAATTATTATTTAATTTTGTTCGAAAAAATGGTCTTTATTTATCGCGGAAGTAATTTTTATTAAAATTTCTTGTTTATAATTTTACACTTCGACCACTTTTTTTTACAATTAGTGCAAGCGTATTGAGAATGTTTTGACGAGTGCTGGCATGAGGCGCATAGCGAAGGTTTAGGGAAGATTATGAAGGCGTGTTTTGAATGAGTGGTCGCGCACATACCTTACACTTTTTTTGTAATGCCCTAAATATGATTGGCTGCAATATTTTCCCTATGAAATATTTGTACAGAATTGTTTATGCTGCCTGAAAACAACTGTTGTGTATTCTCTTCCGTAACGGAGGAAAAATTACAATAATTAAGGAACAAAACTGAGATGTAAATATGTTGAATCAAAAATGACGTCACACCCATTTTTTTTTAATATAGCCAATTAGGCCGCGTCCAAATTGGTCAAATAAGTTATGATTCGGTACGTTAATTCTACATTCACTTGCTTCAAACTTGCAATAACACCTGATGGATTTATAGTTTCAAAGTTACAATTACGGGGGGGGGGGGGGGGGAATTTTTCTTACACAATCGTATTAGCAATCTTGTATAAAGCAGTGCAAAAATTATCTTAAAAAGAATGTCGGCTAACAACTTTTGCCATAGAGGTTAAAGCAAACGCGGCGTATTCTTAATTATGTTGTTTACATACAGAAATGTCCAATGTTATGAACAGGGGTTGTAGTATTTGGGTCGGCAGGAGTCTAGCCTGGCCCTTTGGGATGATGAAGTTGGGGGGGGGGGGGGGAGGAGGGGGTCGGCGTGACGCCAGCTGCCTAGCACAGCTTCGCCCTCTTTTGTCTTTCCACGAGTCGCGCCGCGCTGAACGAGGCGTTCCCACACAGCGCGCTCTGTTGTTGCGCCGACGCCAAGCCCCCAGGGTTGCCCAAACCAGAGGGCCGGATCCACCAGCTGCCCTGGCGGGATTCTCCTCGCACTGTCGAAACTGGGAAGCCTTTCTTTTCACAGACGAGAGAGCCAAACGCCCGATCGTGCATCTTAAGTTTTTTTTTTGTTCATTGTAACTCATGATAACTATTGTGTTCCGTTGATGAATTGATTATTTAGGTATTTTTAGTATTTTAATTTCTTGTGTCAAGTATTTTAAAAATCCCGCCGATTTATTTGGTAAAATGTTTATTTTTAGTATTTTAATTTCTTGTCTCAAGTATTTTAAATTCACGCTGATTTATTTGGCAAAATATTAAAATTAAAAATGCAGTACACTATTTGTGTAATGCTAAGCAAGCATGGAACAATAGATTAACGGAATGAAACATCTACAGTAACAGGGCTTAATCTCAATTGTCGTTCACGTTAGACTTGAGGTTTAATAGATTCGGCCCTTAACACATTCAACTGTTGTGGGCTCTGCTGCCTAATGCCTATGTGTATATAGGTAACTTGGCATTACGTATGTTAAACTGTACGTAATGAAATTTATAGACACACACTGCAGGTGACACCAGTAACTAACCACAACAATACACTGGCACCATCTTGGTGTAATTTTTATCCGCTAGAGTGCAGTGGTGTTAAATCACCCGACTTTCAAAGCATCCGCGATATTTTCGGACATTTCGGCCGCCATTCTGTAGTTATTTACCTAAAAATTCGGGGAAAAAAAAATACCTGTAAAATATTGGCTGAGTGGGTCGATTCCCGTCCTTGGTTTGATCATTTGCCGGGGTCAGAAAATGTAAACTTTGCTTAAAATTACATATTTAATTAACTATTCGAAATGTTCCCAAAGCGTCAATAGGCCGTTGATGTCAATTGGCGGGCATATTGAAAATATGTAATTATAAACCTAAAATTAAATTGGGAGAGAGGTGATTTAAAAAAAAGGGGGGGGGGGGGGGGGTTGTCTGTAAAGTCGGTTTACGGACGATAATTTTACGCGATAACGTCATAAGAAATCATTGATGAAAAATTGCATACCTTTTAATTTTCAAATTTTATGTACAGTTTTTGAAAATTTAATTTAAATAATTTTTTTAAAAAATATAATCACAAACAGTTAAAAAGCCCTCCTTAACCTGTTTGATATTATATAAGATTTTCTCGCACGGTGGTTGGCCGGTTCTTGCACGCTCGGCTCAGGCGGAACGTGACAATGAGTCATTCTTTTTAGTGCGTGCAGCCGGCGTTCATCGATTTTTAAGACGGCATCACGTCAAAAAAATAGAATTAAATTACATTACTATCGACATTAAAACATTGACGTACAGTAGTCGTAAGCGACGTGGCTTCTCACTGTCTTCACTGATATTTTGCAAAAAAAAAAAAAATTTCCCCCACTGGTTTTGTAAGTATTATTTCTAATGTAGCACGCTTTTTATTCTCCCCACTAAACTGCCAGTGCAAACGAGATTGTCATGAAACGACGGAGTAGGTAACCCGGGTAGCAGCGCGTCAATACTTGCGTCTGGCGCCTGTCGCCTGCTGCCTGTCGCCTGCTGCAGATCCCCGATAAAGAAAGCGCCTTGAAGGGACCGCGCACGCACTGTGTGTTTCCAAAGGTCGCGTGTGTGTGTGCGCAATGACTGGTCTCCAGGCAACATTTTCGGTTTTCCAACAATGACCCGTGCGGTCAGAATTATTGCCGCGACGCCCCTTCGCGTTCTGTCTCGCGCCCTCTATTTCCATACTCATACTTCACGGCTCGTTTACATTAAAGTTATTATTTTGTATACCATCGATAAGTATATACAATGTAATATTTTCTTTTAGTTTTACTATTCAGTTGATTTTTCAAAAGATTAGTTAGTGTCTTTTGTATCTTTTATTTCAGATGTATACAATCTGAAATAAAATACATCAATTCTACTAAACAACCAGGAGGATAACGATTTGTAGCAGTCGGTCGCCATCAATGTTATGGCATCTAATAATTATGTGCTGTGGTCGAACAGAGCCAAATTTTCGAATATTAAATAATGCAAGAAGTTTTGATGATAAAAAATGGTTGAAACCAAGACGACGTCTTTCAGTTATTTTTCCTCAAAAGTAAGAACTGAATATTATCATAAGATGCTCTTGATAAAAAAATATATTTTTAAGTACATTAATAAATGTACAGTTGTGCCTAAAAAGTGCTTCTACTTATTCCAACCGCCAAGACAGTGTTACACGTGATTTTATTTTCATGATAGATGGTTATGATCCTGCGCACATAAACGTACAGTTTTCACTGTATTTGTTGTAAGATTACTTCAAAATTCTAATGAAATTCGTTTAGAAAATAGAAAATTGGCGTGATTGGTTACAAGGTTCAAAAAGCAAACCTCCCCGAATCGGACTATTGACCAAAATAACGACGTAAGAAAAAAAAATGGCGCTTTGCATATCGGCAAGAATAAATGTTTTGTGGGTATGTAGAAATATAAATTTTCAGGACTGAAGGAAGACTTTGAACATTTAACTTTTTTTGTTGGTTATTGGCATAGGTATGCATCATTTACACACAGCTCACAGTTACTTGACAATGCTTCCGTTCTTACATCTTATTTTTTGTTCGTTTCCCCCGTTCTTATTGACTGAGTTTGTTACGTACACGGTGACCCATTACCCGCCTATCACCTTCTAAAGAGACTATCCAATAAGAACTTTCGCCAACATAAAAGTGACTGTTGGAGGTCCCGTCACTTTAAGCCATAACCGTGTAACTGTAAACCCTACGGAATGAAACATCCGCAACCGGGTGAACGTAGCTACACTCTTCGCGCATCACACAAAGGTAGAATTGGAAATGACTCGAATCTCGTGACCACATGTTCATGCTTTGGCGTTGCGGGTTCATGAACTACGCAAGAATCACCAGACGCAAAAAGTTCAATAACACTTTTTTTCTAAATACTAGTTTATTAACGCCCCAACACGCAAAAACGCAACGCTAGCACCGCCCAAAGTTCATCTTATTGAGTTTCAGTTTTTGTTTCCCCCTTCCATATTTGAAGCAGAATGTTCCGAAAACTTTTAAAGACGTAGACATTATTTTCATAGAAGGCAACAATGTTGTTTTTGTTATGTTTTTAAGTTTTACTGTTTGTGTGTGCGTGTGCTCTTATGTATTATCCAGCTGTGAATGCAAATAAAAATAGTTGCCTGCATTTTTTTTTGAATTAGCAGAAAACACGTAGAATATATTTGTGTGGTGCAAAATTGATCAAAAACTAATAGGCAATGCTTATTTAATAAGACTTGCAAATAAATTTCAGTGAAAAAATCCAATGAATGGAAAACGAAATTATATCGCAGGCTTGTGACTAAAGGTGGATTCACAATAGCCCGGTAACATGAAACTAGGCTAACAGCCACGCCGTCACAGAATTGACGGCGGGTCGATATAAGAAGTGCCGTAACAGGCCCAGCAACTGAAAAATAATCCAGCCTTTTCCCGTTTAGCATATGAGGTGGCCACTTTTGGTTATGTAGGTGAGCAGCATGACTTTGCGAAATTAATTTTGAAGAGTTAATTCGTTTATACGAATGTAGTTAGCAAAATTATTACTCGTGGCCGCTGCATCATGTTGTTTAATAAACGCAAAGAAGATTAAATTTAAAAAAAAATTGTACTGACATGTGTACCGCCAATAAGCATTTCGTTGCATCAGGCTCGTCTTGCTATCGGGGTTTTTGGTTTCTCGTACCATTCCCGGGTATTGTGAATCCAGCTTAAGCATGTAATGAAAATGCTTCAATTTACCAGCCATTTTGTGTAGTTACAGTTTCATGCCTTTATTTTTTTTATCCAGGATAGTTTCTACGGATGTTACGTATTATAAGCATTGCATTTTATGTTATGTATTCAATTTTGTCGGCAAGAATAAACTACTTGTAATGTGCTGTTAGAGGAAAACAAATGTGTGCGCGTGGAGCTTGCTTATTAGGTATAGAGATAATTATTAGTATTTTGTAATTGAACAAGAGATAATAATTGTAAATATTAAGTATGTGGGTATACTCGCAAATGATAAAAAAAAACTTTTTCCGAGCACTGTACTCTTACATCTGTTCACTGGCACTTTTTTGGGCGTTTTATTCCCGCGTTGCCGTCGATAATACCTCTTATTCTGCTTCTGCCTTCTTCTCTCAAGTCTGTAAAGCCTTTTTGACATTCAAATCTCAGTGTTCACATACCACTAACCTCGTAAGTCTGTACGCATATTTTTTTTTCATTTTCAATCATTCTGTTTACATAAAAAATGAATGACTAAATTTTTTTTCTACACAAATAAATTTTTGATGTGAAAAAAAGTTGCGATTTACACTTAATGTGGCCCCCCTTTTTTTTTTACTGCTACTAGATATGTAGTAAATTTTCGTTGGGATAAAAAGGTAACTATAAGATGCGTTGTTAAATTTGCTAGGGAAAAAGCCCTCAAATGTTGCCAGTAAAAAGAAATGGCTGTCGGTGAGAGAGAGAGAGTCTTGGTGGTGGAAGCTTGCGTCGTGAGGCGTGAGGGTGGTTGCTGGCTCGTTGAACGGCGCCTCAGTGGCCAGAGCGCCGGCGGGCGAGCAGTTGATTGGGCGCGTCAAGTGACTCTGGCTTCTTTTGTGTTGCAGGTCCCCCGGTGCGCCCAGGGAGCACCCACCACGGTCGGTGAGTCTCTCCAACCAGCCTGCCTACCTAACGCCCCCGGGGCTGAGCGTACAATCGAGATTTTTATAACAATCAATTCACCGAGAGAGAAAAAAAAACTTCTATAAAACAATGAGGAACACGGGCATTTTTGGAATTTGATGTACTTCTGCAGCATCGTCCAATTCAGTAACAGTTTTTTCTTTTCTTACTCAATGCGTGTTCGAGAAAAGACGATTTTGTGAGTTAAGAGTTTTGCGCAACGTGATCAAAAACAAACAGTTCGTGTCTGATAGGGAAAGGCTCGAATCGATTTTTTCTCTTTTAAGGATAGCTGCATCGATAAAAATCGATTATCAACGTAGTTATCGAGAACACGTTTTGATTCTCGCAAACGTTTTTTTTTCTTCCAGTTAAGAATGCTGTGGAAAATGAAATTACTCGCCGCAGTATGTATGTCGACAGTTGGAACAGGTGCATGGTAGGCTATTTTAAAATAGAAAATTGTGTGGTTGTCCGTAGGAGTGCCAAGGCGATCCGGGATCGATTCCCAGCGAGGTCAAGCTCTGGTTTTTTCGCATTTGGAGAACGTGGCGGACGTTGCCTAAGAGCCAGTGGGTTTTCTCGAGTTGCTCTCGGTTCACCCATTCATTCACTCACTCCGGTAAAGGCTTGTTCTCATTTAAAGACGCCTCATCTTTCTCTCGACTTCTGTTGAGTGGCAAACCTTAATTCATTCATTCTTCCAAATTTCAACTACCTTTTTCTGTTACCGTTCCTCAATTATGTTAGTATACTAAGGAAAATACGTTATTTAATGTCATCAAAGTTATAAAGAAAATGGATCTAGCACTTACATGGCGAAATAATGGATTGTTGCTTGTTTTGTTTGCAACGTATATATTGTAATGATGTAGTCTTCTAGGATACTAAATTGTTCTTAATAGTGGTGTCACGTATAACTTGGTCCCAATTAAAAATTATCTCATGGACATGCCATTGTTGGTTTACATTGGACACAGAAAAATCTCAGTGGACAAAAAAAACCGGGGAAGAAACCAATTTTAGTTGTCATATAATGTTTAATGCAGGGGCGCAACAACTAAATTTCCAAAGGAGGGGGGGGGGGGGGCAATATACCTTTTTATAAAGAATCATCGATTCCCCCCCCCCCCCCTATTGAAGCGGGGGGTCCGGAAGTTCCCCCCCGGGAAAATTTGTATTTCAAGGTGGAAAATGGTGCTATTTAAGCAGTTTTATTATCTAAAATTGATTACACAGCACTTTCTTTGCCCCCGTTTGCCCCCACTTCAAGGTTTCATAAAAGGGGGGGGGGGGCAAAATACCCTTGCCCCCCCCCCCCACTGTTGTTGCGCCCTTGGTTTAATGCCTAAGTAGCTCAGACAAAATGGACACCACAGCTACCCACAGACGAACTCAGCGATGGAACTTGACGGATATTTTGCACAACACAACTGGGACAGCACGCCGCCGTTTCCTCATATGCTCGGCCGGGAGCGTGTGACAGCGATACCAGGGATGGACACCGCAGGCTTTCTGTAACAAACTGTGACATCTACTCCAGGTTTTCCTCCCACGGAATCGTCTGTGCTGTCTTAGGCATGCTTGATCTCCATGTGTTTATGTATTCGTGATTTTTTTTCCTTGAGGTTTTTTTTTAAGTACAACCAGTGCGTGTATCCATGAAATAATTTAAAATCTATCTTCACCATCTCAATAATCGTTTGAAAATACGGAACTTGTCTGGAATTTGACTCATTTACCGTCACTTGCAAAAGCATCGCATTTTTTTTTTAAATGTTGATTGACAACCACATGGAGTTGTGTGTAACAACCTGACCTAGTACGTATAGGGTCGGAGGGATACGTACGAGTGACGACGACGCGGACTGTGCCGTCCGCACGCACGGTCCCCGGGCCGTCTCGCCCGCGCCTGGCGCCGTCATGGCGACCCGCAATGCAGTTCCCCGCGCGACGACCCTCGCCGCTTCGACCCGCGGTCGATACCGCCCGACGTCGCGCGCCCTGCAGTGGTCGCGCCGTCAAAACACTGTACCACAGGGCGTCCACATTCTGCACACACGGGGTGAACATCTAGCTTAGGCTGTGAACTAGTTCCTTACCGGACACACACGGTGCGCAGAGCTTCAGGAAGAACAACGCGATTTCAAAACTACTCAGTATATCCGAGTGGGATCTGTTTACGAAAAGCATTTAATAGTTCGCTGAGGGCCGAAGAGTAATTTTGATTTCGGATTAAGTTTTTAAAATGTGTTTCTAGAAGAGTTAAAATGGCTAAAACTGATGTTTTCAGAGTAGTTTTTAGCCGTAAAACAACCCGTACAGATTCTTGAGAGCACTTAAGGGACTTGCGTTACACCTTTATCTTCGTTTCTCGGCCATATAATGTTACGGTCACCGATAAAATTTCACAGTTTTCCTGTGACGACGAGAAGACTGCGCGTCAGTTGAGAGCCGTGTTAGGAACACCAGCGAGCGTCGCACGTATCATCCCGTCTTACAAACACACATGCACCCCTGACGGGGCGGGCCCCTTAACGTGCAAACATCCTAGCTCTCGGTATACGTCATTAGGCACTAGTAATTTCGTGAGTGGAACATTAGTCGATTGGAACGGAAATGTGTAAACACGCTGCTGCCATTTGTGCAAGTATCGGAAATCTCGAAAAGACTACGCATCCGCGTGAATCATCCATGTACATATTAACTTTCGCGAACACCGGGGAATGCAGTAAGCGTATTGGTGTGCCAAATAAACTTTATAATAGTGCACAAGTTAATTCCGCCCTTTTTATCTCTCTCCCCAAACATCGCATTCCGCATGGTGTCGTTCATTGCTTGTGCTGCATACATCATTAATGAGGTCTGAGAGTCTCACGAGACGCGGCTGGTTGAGTTAGCAGCTTGTGTCGCCTCCTTCTCCGAGATGACTGCCTCCCTTACGTCGTAGTCCACAGGTGCAGCTAGCTGCCTAATATGAGATATATCATCTTCGCGCCGAAGACTGTAAACCTGATCAGTGAGTATGGCATTACTTGTTAGGTTTCCAATGAATTCTTTCAACAATAAATATACTTGTAATTTTCGTCGGATCAGTGCGTCCTCTAGTATTAAAAAAAAATTGTAAAGTCGGTTTACGGACGATAGTTTAACGCGACAACGTCATAACAAAACATTGATGAAATGATTGCATATTTTTATGAATAAAATTGAATCATTTTTATTGAATTATCACTATTTTGTATGGATACAAAGGAGGAGTGAAATGAAATCTACAATTTAATTGATAAATTTACTTTTATTTGCACTCATTAATTCAAATATGTTTATTACTTTAACGAAGAGATTTTTTTTTTAAAACTATTACTGCTATTTAACTTCTTCCAATTTGTGTTATTCTGTTAAGGCTAGGACGATGATAGGAAAAGTAGGAAACGAATGGGAGTGTTTGAAGTTTAATGTGCCTCGAAAAAGTCAAATCGATGGTTGTTCCAATCGAGTGGAAGAGAGATAAATGCGGCGCAAGTGTACAATGCGTGTAACGGGACACAGCGCAACGGGACAATGTGCGCAACGGGACTCTTTTTCGTGCGTGCAGCCGGCGTTCATCGATTTATTAGACGTCACGTCAAAAAATTCTCGAAACTCAACCACCCTCGTCCCCCATAGTTCTCGGGCCCCGGGTATTTCGCCCGTGTCTCACCCTCTCAGTGGCCTTGGTTCCTTTTTTCTCACGTGGCTTGGCTATACGCACTCCCCGGCTAACACGACCTTGTGTAATATCGTATCGGCCGGGCTCCTAGGACGTCTAGCGCGCGGTCGCTTGGCCCTAACAGCAGTCTCTGCGGGCAGTGTTTGACTAGTTGGCTGGCCGGCTGCCAGGGTCAGGAGAGTTTCAAAGGGCGAAGGCGATGAATCACCAAAGGCAACGAAACTGTTTAGGAACAAACGACGAGAACATCTCGTCATTGTGCATCTAGAATATTGACAGCTCGAGGTGGCGCCATGGTAAACCATCATATCATCGGTCTAATCAGCAAACCTCTTAAAATCTCGAAATACTAATTTTACAGGAGAGGAAAAATAAAATCTCGTAAATCCGATCTTGCTGCTGGTTGTAACATGTATATTAACCAACAAATGAAAAAAAAAACCGTTAATTTTTGGAGTCACGAGGTTTACTGATTTACTCTTTGAACCTAAAAAATTGAGATGTTCTAAAGTAGAATTATTCTCTACGAAAAAAATTCTCTGGTATGAGACTTGGAGAGGACATGCAGAACATAATTCTGAAAAATGTAATAAAAAAAGTTGAAATTTAAACAAAGTGGAGCTACGAGTTTTTTTTTTTTGGGGGGGGGGGGGGGGGCTGAATTATGTGATTTCCCCTCCCCACTTCCATTGTTTTCTTACATCACCCCAGAAATTGTGGCAGTGGCATTTCAAGAAGCTCACGAATTGGGTTGGAAAGTGATTTTTAATTCCAGACATCACCCCCCCTCCCCCTGGCGAGAATTTCGTTTTATTTAGACTCGGACAAATTATCTATTCTGAAACCAAAGTACCACAGCACCCTATTTTAACGATCGTTAATTGCTAGGCAAGCTATCTCTGGAATGCATACCAGAGTACTTTGGACAGCCCACTTCTAACGTAGTTTTCAAAGCACAAAAAGCATTTGCCAGTTCCATAACTGTTTTATTGCCCTGGCAATGTGAACTTTACCTTGACGGTTATGATCATAACACGCGCTATACTATGGACAATTAATTTTTAAAAAAATAAATTAAATGACTTGATTTCAGCAAAAGTTTGAGGGCAATGTTTAGGATCTTTAAAATAAATTATAACGGATTTGATAAAATACCTACTAAAAGTTAAATTTTTTTTTAGTCTTTTAAACCTTATTTTTACAGCGTGCAGTACTGGTTGGGTACATAAAAATCTACTGTAGACAAAAGTTTTAGACAATATTTAGAAAGTTTAAAATAAATAAGAACGGATTCAGTAGTGTTCATGGAACGGAAGTTTTATTGATTTTTATTCCAACCCCGGTTTTTTTTCTACCTCCTTCAGTAATGGTTCGTCTTATCAAAAATTGTTCCAGACAAAAGTTTTAGATTATAAAATTTACAAACAATTTAAACGGATTTGATGTGTGCATACTAAGAGTTAGATTTTTAAAATATTTAATATTTATTCCACTGATTTGCAGCAATGGTTGGTTGAATCAAAAATTATTTTAGACAAAATTTGTAGATAATATTTAAAAAGGTTTATAAGAAAACTGAATAGATTTCATAGTATGCCTACTAGGGGTCATGCATTTTTTTTTGTCCGTCAACCCTTGTTTTTTCCCCACCCCTTGCATTAGTGTTTGGTCGTATAAAAATATTTCTTATGAAAGATGTAGACAAAATTTTAGGTTTTTATAATAAATAATTACTGATTTAATAGTGTAAATAAAACCGAAATTATGATTTTTTTAAATTGATACTCCTTTTATTTTCAACCCTTTACAACAATGGTTCGACTTATCACATATATTTTATGTATCAGGAAGTGATTTGTGAAACATTACGGCACTTCTTGTGCCCTTAAAAATGTGATATATATGGAACGGCTATATTAGGTAGTCTTCTTCGAAATGTACTTAAAACGACGAATTGTTAACATCCAAACGCTGATTTTGTTCGTGTCTAAATAATTAATTAAATAAATAATAAACCTGAATCGCTCCCCCAATTGCTGTTCGTTGTGGTCAGAGTTTTTGTCCAGCTTTAATGACCTTGCTGTCGAGATGGGAAAGTCCTTACATAAAAAAGGTTATAAATTGCCTTAGTTTCCAGTAGCTTGTTTTAATTCATTTAAATGTGTTGGGAACATTAACCAAGTAAAAACAACTTCCGCAGTAACAGAAAAAAAAAATCAATTTAATTTTCGGGGATGAAGTTATTCAAAAAATGAACTGGGGCGTGAAAAAGTTATTGTGGTTACCTTGGTGTAAAATTCGCGTCGTAAAATACTGAAAAATGTTTTCTTTTATGGTTGGTTGACGCAGGGCTACAGCTTTTTTTTTTTTTTTTTTTTTTTTTTTTTTAAACATGGCCTGCTTTTAAAGCTACACAGAAAACCATGTTGTCTCGACCCAAGAATGTAGACACGGCGGAGCCTAGGGCTGCAGTATTGAGGCCTCTTCAGTATTGTTGTTTAACGAATTTAGCTTAGCATTAAAAGTTATATATTTTTATGACAATAACGAATTTGCACAATAATGTTAATCGTGCCCATCTAAGATTAGTTTGAACTTATTTTTGTTCGTGCACAGAAATGCCAAAGTGATAAACGCATATTTGATACGAATAGATTATATGAATAAGCGATTTTTAAATGTCCGATGTAGGTGATCGCAAAGAGAAGACTTACTGCTCGAATTGTTTATTCTGCAAAGGGATACTAACAACAGTCTTTTTCTTACATTTAGAAAATTCAGTTATCGTTAATTTCAGATAAATATCAATTGCAGAATGTGTGCCCTTGGACAGGGCTTTTTCTCTTCCCCTGTTTACGTGACCTTGGCTGTAGAGATTACCTACTCTGCAAGCGGCCCTTAGTTATTCCCCCTCTCCATCATCGAGCGCCCCACTCTTTAGCGTCGCTTTTTCAGTTTTCGTTACGCTCTGATGAGCCATCGCCTGGACTCACTCTACCGACGGTAATGTAATTTATCTTTGAAAAGTTTTATTACAAAGCTTAACTATCTGTGCGTATTAACCACGTTAAGTAATGTTTGAAATGTATTTTTATCATTGGAACTTCACGCGGAAGAAAATACCTCTAGTGGTGTTATTGGGGGGGGGGGGGGGAATACATCGACCCCTGACGCAGTTATGAAAAGAAATATACAGATCCTGCGAAGGATGTATGTATGTTATATTTAGGTGATGCAAAGTGAACTGTCGACAACACCGGGAATCACTAACCACAGTGTCAGTGATGCATGTTGAAGGTGGTAATGTAACTGTCAAAACCCCTTCCTTGGTGATGATTGTAAGATTTTGAATACACACACACGTATGTATATGTATATATATATATATATATATTTATATATTCAACCTTCCCTTCCCCGAAAATGAATTTTTGTATTTGGCACTGCAAACCTCCCAGTTAAAATATGCTAACGTCATTTAAGGGCCTTAACACATAGTTTGCCTGAATCCTGATCTGAAGAATAAACTGAACGTTTGTAGTCAATTTTCTTCAGTTTTTCCATAAAAGCGCGTCAGTTCTCCGGAATTCACGATTGCCATGGGGTTCAATAACTTAAACATTTTCCACGAGTACATGGTGAGGGATAGTCTTTTTGAACTTATTAAAAATCCCAGAGTCCAGGAAGGGATCTGTACGTTTTTAGTAAATGAAATGAGCCCTTCCTTTTCGATGCAGCCATTGCGAAATGTTGTTCCATGCAACTGGCGGGACTGAACGATCAACTGAACGAACTGTCTGTTGAACGGAGGAAACTTGAGGTACCGCGACTCGGCCGAGTACCGGACAGAGCGCGCGGTTACGTCAGTTAGTCCCTCATGCATGACGTCACACACGGAATATGACAAATAAACCGAGCTGCAACTCTCGGCGCCACGCCGGTCCTTTGCCCGCCGAACGAGCCCATGAAAACCTTGTTTACAAACAGAACAGGCAGCTTGGTTACTGCGCCCGCAATTTTTATCGGTTTGCGTCATATGCGCGAAGTCCAGTTTTACGCAAGCTTGGATCCGGCATTTGATCAGCATTGACCCAGGCAGAAAACAATTTGGAAGATAGAAAAAACCAAGGGAATTTATATAAGAGAAATTTATAATATCGAGTACAAAACAGAAAACACTATCAGTAATTTAGCATCTTAATGTATTGAAACAGGATGTATTTAAATTAATTCCTGTGCTGTTAATAATACGTACCTGAGTTTCAACAGCATTAATTAAACTTAAGGGAGAAAAATAACTCGATTAATTTTTCCAAACTTTTTAAGAATGGTAGTATAACAGTGCAAACTATATATTATTGCGCAGGAAAAAAAAATTGTAGTCTGGTTTACATGTAATGTACGTTTGTTGAAAAATAGGTTTAAAAGTAATTGGTTTTGTACCATATATGTTGTTTTGCCAGATATCTCGATTTTACGGGCAAAAAAAAAAAGCTAGGTAAAACAGGAAAGAACTCAAAAGAAATTGGTTGAATTAAGAGTAGAACACTGATGACTCGAAATTGGCCGTAATCGTCGGTATTTGTATCCAGGTCTTGAGCCAATCAGATCGAAAATTGCTATCCTCAGACAATATGGTCTGCCCATTGTAGTAAGAACCTGCTGAAATTACGTGATCTGAAGTTTTAATACTCCTGGTTTGCTTGACCAACAAAAATATGTTTGATCGTTGTGATTACGTAGCACTCGTAAATGTAATATGTGACTGGTTAATAAAAGGGGGTGGGGGGGGGGGTGGGAGATAGACAGATGGAGAGACAAACAAAATGTGAAACAGCCGAATTTAAGAGGATAGATCGGAAAAAGATGCACTATTTGTTTCAAGTTTTTTATGTAACACTGTTTTATCGTTTAATATTGACAATAAGCCGCTAAGGCAGAGACCACACTTTGAGAGATTTATAAATATATATTGACAGTGTCATTACAAATGTAGGCAATAAAAAAACAAATTAAATACTTTTTATTCAATACATTCGGCGAGCCTTTTTGACGGTAGAAACCAAAATACTTAGAACAAGTAAGATTTATATTGAACCATTGAGGTATTTGCAAGTTACATACACAAGAAGACTATAATTTAAAGACATTGAGAAACTGAGAGGTACATTTGAAACAGAATATTATTTAGGTGTACATACAGCAATTTTTAAATACAGCTGTTTGTGTTTATAGATAATTCCACAGTTGAAACCATTTGTAGCAGTCAAGTCAGTATTAACTTCAAGTATTCTGTTACAATATATGCAAAAGCCAGTTTTTGAAAATTAAACTATAAAAAAAAATTATCGCCCAAAAACTGTTGAAATTAAGATGTGTTTTTCGGTTTATGTCTATTCCCCTGAAATTAACAAAATAATAATAATAATAATAATAAATGTGTAGCATTTGCCAATTCGAAAGCACCTTCCACAAACTCTTGCAGCATGATTTTAAGTAGCTATGTATCATTTTATTACATTTTTGTTAGTGTGTGATGGTGTTAGATGAGTTTAATAATTTGGGTTCCAAGCGGGGATCAGTACGTAGAGTAACCCCCGCCCCGCCATATTATGGCAATGTCAGTTACGTTTCCTACGTGCGTTCGGGTTAGATAAGGTTAATTTGAACACTAATATTGTTTTTGTGCTGTTGAGGATAAACACTCTTTAACGGTTTGTACTATATATAATTTTTTTTTAGTTTCATCGATTTTTGGCCGTAGAATGTAATCATATTTACCAAGGGGTTTAGCTTGAAGAAAAACGGAGGAAATCTTTAATAGTCAGGGAATTTTTAATTTCTGAAAACTGGGGAAATATTAAATGAAATTATTAGTTGGCTGAGGCTCACCATGTACATCGCTAACGCAGTATTTGTGCCATGCGTATTGTCTTTAGTTTGCAGTGTTGTGGAATTTGTTTATGTAAATTTTATGTGACATGTCTGTGATGTAAGAAATATCACCGTGTTCATAATGATTACCAGTTTTTTTTTTATTTTGACATTAGATAATCCGTTAGTACTTTGTGACAATAACAGAGTAAAATTTTTGATTGGGTGTTTTCTACTTAATAACTACATTTCCTACTGAGCGAATAAATGACGTAGAAAAGTCAGGGAGTCTTTTTCCCCCTTTTGTTTTTCTGGACACTTTTGTTTACGTAGATCATTGTGTGGTAGGATAGGCTGTCTCGGGACAGCCTCGTCAATGCATGGCAACTTCGCGGCCGAAGCGGGACTCCTCGTTAATTGGTGGCGACATTGTCGCGATGGGGTCAGGCAGCTGTCACAAGTCATTAGAGCAGCGGCTCGTACTTAAACCGCTTGCGCGTGGCCAGAGCGTCTAAAAACAGGACGTCCAGTCGGTCATTTCTTGCGGCAGCATGTGGTGTGCAGTGTTGCCAACAGGCTTCTTTTGGCGCGATGAGAGTAACATTTCAAGGCCGAATTTTAATGTGTTTTCGTGAAACATTGCTGTGAAACTTTTCTGACGCAAAAGGACCTAGCCAAAGTGATAGAAAGAGAGCGCTATGCTATATATGTTGCTGGGTTCGTCATCGTTTTCCTCTTTGTGTGATGATTCGTCCCCCGCAAATATGAGAGATAGATGCACGAAATAATAATACCGTATGATCACATGCGCTTGTTTCAGAAAAAAATATATAGGTATTGGTATCCTATAGTCATCTGTGAATGCCTTGAATTTTATATTTGCTATCAGCGCGCTCGTTTTCCTCCTTGTTCAACCAGCAGTGTAGAGAGCGCTGTTGACAGTTCCTGCATTTCCCGCGTTTATAAACGCTACCTCTTATGAATTATATTTCGTTCAGAGATTTGGCGCGTTCCAAATGGCAGAATTGTTTGAAGAAACAGTAACACGTACAGTTTATCTTTATGGTGTATTTCAACAGTGGGTATTATTTATTGTTAATTAATCATTAGAAAATTGTCTTATTTCTCTCTCTGCCGATTTACTTCTTACGGTATACTTACAAGGCGAGGTACGAATCAATCGCCAAAGAAGTTTCATTTCTATCACGGGTACTGAGTTACACGTGCTTTTTTTAAATTTTTTGTTGTGGTCTTGTGGAAAGCGAGTTCATTAGACTTTACTCATGACACCAGAGATCAGGGTGCTTATTTTAAGTTTATCGTTTCGATAGAATTTCACGTTACCTATCGATTATCGTTAGTTCTCGTCAGTTCGTATTCTACGGTTTTCTCTGACGTCATTCTCGATCTATAAAATCGTTACAAACTATAGTTTCGTAGCGAGAGGGTACAAGCTATCGAAAGCCCCACGCGATGCCCATCTCTTTGGCAGTTTTCATGCGTATTTTATGTTTGCCCACCTTTGCTCCCGTATAGATTACAATTTAGCATGCTTCCAAAAGAGTATGGCCCTGGGTTTAAAAGTTTTTATGTCCAAAGTCTTACCTAAAACCCTAATAAAACGTGTTCTATTTTTCTGCCGTACTCACGAGCTCAAGTCGTCACAATGGCGGACCCGCGTGTGATATCGTACACTCGTGTATATTCTATTTCATTAATATATGGGGACGAACCAAACGAAATATTGTTAAAAAAAAAAATGAAAGTAACAGGAACATTAGGTCCTGTGCACAATATTGAACCGCCATGTTAACCTTGTGGTTCACCTTGTGGTTCACAACAGTGAATACGTCGGCCGTGTCATGGATGAGAGTTCGTGCGCATAGGAGCGAAATGAATATATCTTATTTTTGTTACGGACGCTGGCGCAGCAGCCGACGAATGAAGAGAGGGGTGCCAATTTGGCGGGACTTTGAGAACTGTTTATATTTATCAGTCATATTGTGGCAAGAAATCGTCGAGATATTAAAATTCTCTGGTAATTCCTTCTTTAAAATTAAATTAAAGCAATTAGTTAGAAAAACGTCACTAGCGATAAATATAAATACAAATACTTAAAAGGTTTCGTGGTTAGAATTGTTAACTATAAATTATACATGGCCAAGGTTAATTACGTATATGTTGTAAAAGCATTTACAAAATTCTGGTCAGATGCTACAGGATAATGATTTGATAGTCAATATAGTTTTTACCAATACTGGCATCATATGTCGGATACATCACGACATTTAAATTGCTAAATTTGAAAATGTTAATATATAAATAGTGAACCAATTTCGTGTGCACAGTCGTATGCGCTGCTTGCAATGTGTTTTAATTGTAAAACCAGCCCTAAACCTGACAGGTCGTAAAGGAAGTTCACTCTCGGTTGATAAGACGGCCAGTTGCAAGCAAGCACAGACTTGGCCCGGGGCGAGGGTTGCGTAACGTGGGCGGCTGCGACGGCTTCGTGCGGGTGAAAGTTGGCGCTAATCCCCGAGGGCAGGCAATAAGTGCGGCTTTCTCGCATTACCCTTTGACTTGCCTCGTCACAGTGATGCCAAACAAGGCGCATTTGGTTTGAAATATTTTTTTTTTTTTTGTATTTCATAATATCTGTAATCTCATTTAAATCCTGTTACTTCCTTCAACGAGATCATATTGTTACGATCAGGGCAAACAGGTCCGAAAGATGGCCAGATTGATTTATTAAAAAATTGTATTTATCAATCATTACTCTTTCTTAAATTACAGCAACATAAATGTCTGTCCACAAATTAATCCAACTTAACGTAAGTCAACTATTTACTCTACCCAATCTTACCACGAACACACTGCTTCCCACTACTCGTTCGTCCGACGCGCACACAACACCTCACCAGATGCTCTGTAATGTGATAGGCGAAGTTATCATAAGTGTTAAGTTAATCAGTGTCTTGTTTATTCTGTCAGTACACTGTACTTTTCAGGCAGACTTACGTCAATGCAAAAAAATGTCAAAATATTTGTCAGAGTAAAATTACCACTACTAACGAACTGCAAAAAGAAAATATTCTGCAATTCATACTGACAAAATCCCATTTAATTTACATTAGGTTACAAAAGTGGTGTTCTCATTACACGTGGATTTACTAGTGTGCACGACGGATTAGAGGTTGTGACGCCAAACTAATAACCATAAGTTCGTGGATTCGATACTCCGCAAAGTCACTCAGATTGTTAGAAGTGTTTGCTTTAAAAATTAAAGTAATTAAAATTAAAAATCGATCTGAAGTACACACCGTTCAATAACAGCTGTAAGCAACAAAAATTATATAATTTTAGAAGTAGTACAAATTAACTTGTTCGTTGTTACTTTCAATTTATTCAACGATGCAGTAAAATTAACTGAAATATGTGGTAAATATACACATATGCGTATGTAAATTTCTATAAATCACAAAGTAAAAATATACCAACAGCTAGCTATAGCAAATTTACCAAACCATAGCAGTTGTACTTTACCCTTGTGACATAATTTTTACTTAAGCACAAGAGTAAAAGTATAACAACATATGTAAGTGTAAAATTACACTAATATCGGTGGAGACACTATTGCCTTTTACATTTGGTGTAAATTTGCCCAATTTTTTTACGTTGTGTCCCACATTTGACAACTTAGTTCCACATGTTACACTTATTAAAAATTCCACAACTCCTCAAAAATTCTCACTTGAGTTCTTTTCTACAGCTAATTAAATAGTAATTATTCTGAAGTTATGTGTAAAATTATTTAAACTGAAATCTCTCTTAGTTTTGGTTACTTACATACATGAAAGCCACAAGAGTGAATAAATTGTAGTAAATGTATTTACCACACGTGAAACCCGGTATTTATATCCTTCCTGATTATATGTAATAAATTAGTAAGTACTTTAGCTGAAATAAATTATATTATGCTATTACGTGATTATTTCATTTCTGAAATATCCCTATCGGTATTTAATGAACAAATAAAATATTATTCGAAAATGAGTTAACTGTCCACACTTGACGATGAACTTATATGCATAATTATATTATCTATATAATTGAAAAAGTTTCTTAATGAGGGCAACGGTGGTTGAGGGGTTACTCGCGGGGTCACGTTCATTAATTTTTCCAAATTTGGAATTGTGACGGACGTTGAAGTAATTTTTTTTAACGGTGTACTCCAGTTTCTCCCATGTGTTTAATTCGGACATTGCTAGATTTTCGTCTTATCGCCTCTTAACTGTCTAATGTCCCCTGTGTCGACCCTAATGCATTCATATTTCAATGAATTATGAATATAATTTATGTAAATAGTGCGATAAAGTAGTACAAAGAGTTTATAGCGCTACTCTTGAATGAAAAAAAAAAGAAGAGCTTTTGCAAATAGATACAGCTGATACGAACAGAACGACTACGAAAAGTTAAAATTAAAAAAAGAAAATGGTAACCAAATAATAATTCTATGATCTTGAGGGAAGTATATTTTAAAACAATTATCGCAAACGTATGTATATATTGCCTAGATTATCGCTTGCATGTTTTCTATGAACTGGTTGATAATTTTCTCTCAAATTTATTATACGTGTTGATATCTCTTGTTTAGAATCGTTATCACGAGATAAAGCACGGGGAAAGATATGGTGACAAATTGCGCCAGTTCTAGTGCAGACTTTTCAGGTCGCTACCACTTTCAAGAATACAATGCTCATGTGACGCATTGCAGTAGCGCATATGGCTGTAACTACTTTGCTGAATTTTTTTTCCTCTTGACCTTTTTTCAATAAGACATTTTTTGCCGTCACGCTTTTTTTGTTCATGATTGTTACATCTAAACTTAGAGTTTACTAGGCACCCGATGGTAAAGTATTTGATACTCATTTTTGATGAATGACCAAAAACCGCTTATACAACTGATTTCATTTATAAACAGAAATCTAAACACCATTATCCTAACTTCAAAAATGACAAACTTCCGTATAAACGTTCACCCCCTTTAGTTGATGAATTTTCAAACATTCTACTTTAGTGCTCAGCTATATTATATAAGGAACTCCTGTGCAAAATTTCATGCTTCTAGACCCACTGGTTGTATTGTCAGTGTTTTTAGATACCAGGCAGTACCCTCGAGGTACACAGCGTAAGCAATAGGAATAAGTCGCGAGTTGTAATTTTAGTGTTTGCAAACAATGGAAAATTGTTTCTAACCCTTCGGAAAATAGGAAAAAAAATATACTTGCAACTTAAAAGCTTATCGGTAAAACGAAACTACGATTTCCACACACATTCCCGTAAACAGACACCGCGTATCGTGTTCCACGGAGGCTAGTCTTGACGGCTGCTGGTGTCGGAATAGCGTTGCCCGTCGCAGAGGAGGAATTGGCTGGGACGTCGCGGGCGAGTCGTTATCAGCGCGCGGTGCATTATCTTCTCGATAACGACGCACCCGATACGATCGCTGGGGCTCGGCCGTGGAGACCACAGGATGGCACGTGCTGTTTTTCCCGTCTCCTGCTCGTGGTTACATCACTGGCTTACGATTGGTACAATGCTTGAGCCGAGACCGCACGTGCTGCCGGGATGGTTCCTTACTAAAGCGCTATAGGCTGAAACATTCCCCAAAGTATCACTGACGTGAGTAGTAGTGCCTTCAGGGGTTCATCTGTGTTACTGAGGCGGGATGACGACATTCGCTGTTGCTTCTAGCGCCGTACAGGGCTCCGAAATGGCGCGCACTCTCTGCACCACACCTTCCCTCCCTTCACAAATTTTTAGGTTATGAACAGAGGTAGGCGGATGCTGAAAGCTCGTGGACCAAGGCTCATGAAGTGTTTTGGTGTGCGGAGAGGTTAGTTAGAGTATCAACAGGGCTGACTGGTCATGCACACTCACAATACACCATAAGAGTATTACTCAATGATTTAAATAAAAAAAAAAGGAAAATTTCAGATAAATAATTTATTTATATAAATTATTTTAAATAACACCTTGACTCTAATATCAATTGGATTTTTAATTCTTTCGTTAACATAATACTGATTTTATTATATTTAAGTTTTATCTTATCTGGGGCCCCTTTTAAAAAAAATTTTTTTACAATTATTACATGATGAATTTCTTACAAAACATTTTTTTGTTTATCAAAATATCTTTAGTCCATGTTACATTGTTTCGTTGTTTGAAACTTATATATTAATTAAAACGTTGCGTTGGTTCAAATAAATTTCATTAAAATAGAAGAGAAGACAAGTTTGACGAGAAGTCCGATGAGGTTAAGTCCACGAAATTTTCACATAGGTAGTGTTGATAAAAAAAAGGTTAGTAATTCATGCCAAAAATAATAAAATAGCCGTCGGCTTTCCTGAAGTAGGTGCCGTCACTTCATTATGCTTCCGGGCTGCCGAGGACAGGCCCCCAACACCACAGCACAAGTTGGTTCAAGTTTACCGCATGGCCGGTACCGTGGAACCGCTAATTAACATAAAAATAACAAAGAATATTAACACGCCCGGTGCTACAAACATTTCCCTACGTTCTTAAGAAATAATACAACAAAACTTACCACTTAGTGCGGTTGAAGATGCTTAATGCATCTTAAAAGCTTAAAATCACACAATAAAGAATTTTGGCGTTGCTACAACATGGCGTCAAGGTGCTGGAAAAGACCGTTTGTGGTCTGTAAGTGCAAGACGAAGAAGGACATTGAACATGGCACTCGTAGAGAGTACTTTTTTAAAACAACAAAAGATCGATTATTCCTGGAGCATTAATTCTATTACAAAACAAGATTGACTTATAATTTCTTAAATATACCTTCACATATTTACTATAATAATTAAATTGTAAACACATTATTCATAATAGATTCTAAAAAAATATATTGACACAATAAAAAAAACTTGATGTGTTCAAACATTTAAATTACACATAATTATAATTATTACAACTTCGTTCAGAATTAACTTTTAAATATTTAAATAACATATTACCATTAACAAATACCAATATAGAATACTGAAAACGTGTGGAAACCAGTTCGCCCAAAAAAAAAGAAAAATAATTATAAATAAATAAGTTGAGCAAGTGCCACCAACATTACAATGGCACATCTCTCATACAGCGAAAAAAAGAAAAAAAGAAAAAGGTGTATTGCGAGTACTACTTTGAGCGCTATCAAGGAAGGAACTTCTCTGGGAGTTTCATACGTAAATATTACTTTGCAAACACGCGTATTACCCCTTTCACTTTCCTAAAAAATGCAGTTAAAAAAAATCAAATAATGGAAACAGAACTACTCATCCGACCTGTTTTTGTTAAACAGACACCACTCGGATATCCTGAGAATTGTGGGGGCCTTAATAAATAAAAAGGTTGTGCGTACTTACGTACGCGCGTTCCCTTGGCTGTCCAAGTACACTTAACCAATTGTTTTCTGTTGAGTAAATGAAATTGATTTCTGACCACACCTTTTGTAGACATGGTTTTGTTTCTTTGACCTTACCAGCAATTGTGTTATTTTCAAATAGTAATTTTTTCCATGCAACTGAAGATCATGCACTTAGTCAAAAGTGATTTCGTCATTAAAATTTAAATATGATAAGTAAATCTACACGTTAACAGAAAATTCTAGCCAATAAAATCGTCACCATTCAATTCATTGTTCTGCAGTCCTGGGACCATCTTGAGAAACCTTACGACTGCGTGCCGATGTTGCGCCGAACGGGCTGGGACGTGCTGTACTGTGCTAACACCACTTCAGTAAGGAGAGTGCATGTTTTTGTTTAGAACAGTGTCGTATGGTCGCACGTGCTGGTCAGCTTATCGCAACCTTAGGATGGATTCACATTAAAAACATGAGCTGTACGAATCGGTTCACGTTGAATTCTTATGTTTTAATTTTAGCATATGTAATTTTGCATTGAAAATAACATATGTTTTTAGGGGTTAGTTTATAAATATTTTAAGTATGATTTTCCCGCGACATGCCTGGAAAGAAAAATATTAGTAAACAACGTTTAAGCAATCTAAATATTTTTTAGGTTTCATGTGTATACATTTATAACGAGTCACATAGCTAAATAATTATCAAAATTTTTAAAGAAAGACTTACTTACCTGAGGAAATATATATCGATAATTTTCTACCGCCTTAAGGTAAAAAAATGTAAACAGTTCTCAAAGTTCGCAAATATGGAATCCACTTCTGCTCACAATGGCCGTTGCACCGTGTGTCCGTAACATAATTGAAACATATTCATTTCCCTCCCGCGCACATGGCCTTTCTGTGTTTTCTGAACCCGTAGGTTCGAAAATATGACTGACAAATCTTTTTATTTAACTGGCTAGCCATCTCTGGAATAATATTCCACTCTCTCTCCGACAGAGCACGTCTATCGCTGTTTTCAAAAACTGCTTACTGCTTTTAAAAAAATGGTAGCTGGAATCCTGCTAAAAGATAATTAATTAGATGTGGTATAATGTAGTATACATGTAATATTTTTAGTAGTTTCTCTAGTATTTGAAATGATTTATTTATCGAACGGTTTGCATTTTTATTCGTTAAGTTTCTCTAATTGGTTCTATAGCATGGTCCAAATGCTTACGAGAAGATTGTGAACCGGTTTAGTGCTGAATTTTGTTCGTGCTATAAGTAATGAATAATGATAAAAAATATTGTTACATTTATTTTTATTTTGCAGTTGTGAATCCAGCCTTAGCTGCGTTTCTGGCAAGTGTTATCGATTGCGCGCGGACTGTACAAACTCAGCAATGCGCCAACTTGTTCGTCGTGACGCGTTTTTTTTTTTTACTGCTGTATTGGCATAACGTTTAGGACAATAAATTCGCCACTGCGCAGTTTGACGCGTACGTTATTACCTCATCTCCGCTCCACGCTGTCAGCATGTTGAACACGGATCTAGTCTCGACGAGCGCTCGCTACAATGACGCCATGTTCTTCAAACCAATATTCCCCAACTCCCCAGATTACTTCAAGAGTTCATTTTACCTTGAAAAAAATTCCACATCAAACATGTTTGTTAAAAATATTTAAAAAAGAAACCAAACAATATTAAAGTATTTAGAACTACCTATGGAGAAGCGGAACTTTACGCATATACAAATAGTTGTTTGCGATATGATTTTTACGTGATTAAAAAAAACTTGTTTCAATGGCAAATGTTATCACTATTCAATATATTGTTTTCTATTTTTTTTTTTAGAATTAATACTTCTCATTGATCTGGTATGAATGGGTTTGTCTTAAGTATTTGCTTCAAGAGTTGGAATTCAACTGTCCTTTGGAAATGCAACTGGTTTAAATTAACTCGTAAAATTCATTCATCCCATTTTGTTGGAATTGAAAAATAACTGTGCGGATTTCCTCTTAACCAAACTTCATTTACGTTCATTGTGTTTAGGCCCGGTCCAAAACGACTTATAAAAGTTAAATATATATAAAACACTGAAGCTTACCATGGACCCAAAAGATTTTTACGTTTCACCATACGTCTGCCAATTCCACAATGCTTGGAAAAGATTCACAGTGGAAAAAAAAAAAGAACACAATATATTCTTGTACTTGAAATAATAGGCAATGTATTTAAAACATTAACAAACGTGGCTACCACCTCGGCCAATTACTTTCTATTGGTCGCACACAGTAATCTGTAGAGCTGGGCATCGCTGAAGTAATCCGATTGAGTCCGTGTCCGCATATGTACTATTGTAGACACTTCGTTCCGTGACGTGTCCGCGACGTGAGAGCCGTCTCCGTTTAAGGTGGTCCGTCTCCGCGACCGTGCCGTTGTATAACGGGAAGGACCGTGTCACGCGCTATTGCTAACTACGCGACTGAACACGTTAAAGAGAGGGAGCGTGCTTGGGAGTTTCTTGCTCTCCCCGTCGACCTGGCAACACCGGGGGCCGCGACGCTCTGCCGTCTGCGCCGTCTCTCCCCTCTCTTTTTCCTTCTCGTGTCATCGCGGGGTCGTCGGTCAGGGCCGGGGGTGGAGACTCCAGCACGAGTTGTTCCCGTTCGAGAGCGGCCCCCCGTGGTGGCCTACCGCCGAGGTCATTTACATCAACGTACACCTTTACTGCACGTTTCATACGCTTACATTGCCTGCCTAGAGTAATTATGAAAACATCCTCCGATAAAAAAAAAGTTAAATAAATGACGCTTCGCAATATTTTTTTTGCTGTTTGTATCATAGCGAATACAGTGTTGTTGAAAACTGAACCATTGTAGGCTTTGTACCTTAGGAAACATAATCTTGCAATTTTATGGAATTAGATTTGTTGTTTATTTCACAGCGACGAGAGATTTTTTTTTTTTTACCGCTGCCAACTACTGCGCTGGCCTGGAGTCGCAGACCAAAAATGGTGGCCGATACCTAGTTTTAAATAGTGACTTAGTCTAGCCAAACAAGTACCAATAATTATTTTGATTATTCTATAAGAACCTACCCAATACTTCTTGGCTTCTTAGTTGAAGGTACGTCCGTATTATTTTTGGTGTGCCCGACGTTTCGGCATTCCTCGATGCAGCCGTCTTTAAGGGCGATTGACCCCGTGTGTAAAATTGTGCCAACTGAAGGCCTTTTATTTACAGGCAAGCTGTGATTAGTCTTTGTGCCAGAACATTGGGCCTTCAGTTTCCAATCACCCTTGAAGATGTCTGCGACAAGGATTGCCGATACGTAGGGCACACCATCAGTTAGACATACAGAAGCCAAGAAGTAGTTCTTTGTGTAAGAGTACTCTGCTGTCAGTCTGAATTTCCTTGTAGCACGTGTCAAAACGCATCACCTTACCTTGAGCAGTGTGTGTGTGCAAGCACAGGGCACGTGAACGGGGCACACGAATGACTGTTGTCTGGAGGTGAGAGCGCCGCAATAATGGAGCAGATGTTCCAACAAAGGAAGGAAGCGGAAACGGCGCAGGATGTGGGCCTGAGCCCGTGACAGGTGGCCGACACCACCTGTCCTGGTTGCGCGTCCCATTTACCTGTCGTCGGCTGGCGAGTTTACATGCCATCCTGGCCTCTAGTTTTGTCGCCTAGAACTCATTTGAGACTGGAATTAATACAAATATTAGATCACCTTTACTCTTGTTTTTCATACATGTCGTCAGCCAGACTGCCTTTGACTACTGTGAACATCAACGCAAAATATGTTTTATTGTCGTGGAATAGAACTAAATAAGATAAGAGTTGGTAAAAGTTGTCAAACAGTAACGCAATAGTATTCGTCCACATCTTGACTATGCTAGAAAATGTGTGTAGAACAGACAGAAACGTATACTTACATAAGCACGGAAAGGCATAACGAAAGATTGTTGAAATACATGAATACCAAAAAAAAAAAAAAAAAAAAAAACAATTACTAGTAATATCCAGACATAAAACTAGTTTGTCTGTGATTAACAAACCAAGAAGAAAACGACCAAGGGAGAAGAGAAGCATTTTGCATTGTGGTTCTGCACTTCGATATGACGTAGAAAGTGTTAAACAGAGTTGGACTAGTGGGACTCATAAGCGGAGGGCATATATAAAACAAGAAAAGTATGCTTGCTTTTGTAAAACAGTAGGTTAGCAAGCGACTGGAGTTTTGGCGGCGGTTGTTATTTACTTATGAACGCAAATCCTGTTTGTTTTATTCATCGAACAAACTTCCTGCTTGGAGAAATAAGAATGAAGGGACGAGTCCATTCCCAGATAATAGGGGTAAGCCTGACTTGTCAGCTAGGCGTGTCCGATCGGTCTTTTGCATCGCGTATATCGTCGGGAGAGATCGACAGTGCCGACAAATTGTGAATGGGGAGGGGCAAATCCAGATTCGTGACATTTGTTAGCGCATGTGTTTATACAGATAGATTAGATAATTGTTAGTATATTGCTATCCGAATTCATTGGAAATTATACAAGTTAAGCTATAATACATGCAGATCACGTTTGCAGTAATGGCCTGTAATGTTTACAGCCCTTGTAGATTTGTTTTTAAATGGTGCAGTTTGAATTTAAATGTTATACTTTATGTTATACTTTGTTATAATGTTATACTTAATGTTATAAGTTACTATTGACGGCAATGGACATCAAAGCTATGAAAAAGCTAAAGTTGTTTATTTTCTTCCGGTATCATAGTTTGTAAACGTAATATTGTGGCATTGTCTGTTATTTAAAGTACATATGTAGGAAGTTTAGCCTTATCGTTAGCGTTACTAATATGCGGTGGTGCCGTATCTGCTGTGACGCAAGTGTTTTGCCTATGCATTCTTACGATGTGTATGATATGTTAATTACGGCAAGTGTTTCTAACTCCAGATTGTCAGTGGCTTAAAAAAATCTGACCAAATTTATTAGGCGAGTAGACGCCGCCACATCACATACAGACGTCATGCATGGGTAACATTACTGTAATTAAATTATAATTTAAAAAATATATATTCGTGAAAGCTATAAAACGCCAGTTGTTTAGAAATTTCTCCAAAGAACGATTTAATTGGTTTTACACAAACTTCTACCTCAAACAGATCAAGTAAAATTAAGTTGTAAACCAAACAGTATTTGTTGATTGTATGGAGTGGCAAGGAAATGTTAGTTTATTCTAGAATTCGTATTTCTACGCATAATGATGATTATTTGTAAATTATTTATTTTCGCGCGTTGAAATAAGTGGATGAACTTGACGATGTTTTCCGTGTGTGTGTGTATTATAAGGTTTCCACTCACATACTTCCCCCCCCCCCCCCCCTTGAACTCTTGTTCCTCCATTTCTCTACGGGTTGCTCCCCTCTTCTATCACTTGTAAACATTATACTTTTTTTTTTTCAGTTTAATCTGATTGCAACCTTTATCCCTGGAGATAAAACTAAAGTATTTTCGAAGGATGTGTATAAATTGTAATAATCAGAGTAGGGAGGAAGCCTAGCCGATGTTGTGTTCCTTAGCAGCAGATGTTAAGTAAGCGGTATTATATCTGCCGTACAACATAAATTGTATGTTTGTGCTTTGTTCTGGTGGTTGTATAAATACTTACCGTCTTGTTCCGAGCAAAAGAAAAAGTAAAGAACACGAAATGTCGCGCTTTGGAAAAAGATGCAGAAAAGGCTTCTTTAGAAAGAAAGAAAAAGCTATCTACCGATTTCGCAACGTTATACGGTAGAGCTGGCGGAACTGGAAAGTCGTCATGCAAAAAGAGAGGAAAAAAAAAACAACGGAGAGGTAATGACTTTGCAGGTGAATCAAATGGCATAGTACTCTTGTTCGCTTCAGGTCACGACGAAATTAATCGCATTCTTCTCCGCCAGGGAAGGAACTCGCCAGTGTCGTCTTGTCTGTCCCCGGAGCTGACGTCGAAAAGTTACCACAACGCCGAAATACCTTAACGCCGAATGTCAAAATTGACCACAACGCCGACAGCTAGAAAACTGCTGTGTACCACAGCGCCGAAATAACAACTGAATGAATTTGTGTGTTTTTCTTAAATGTACCTTAACGCCGAAATACCACAATCAAACCTAACCTTACCTAACCTAACCTAGCGTAATATAACCTAGCCTAACCTAGTCTAACCTAGCCTAACCTAACCTATTCTAACCTAACCTAACCTATTCTAACCTAACCTAACCTATTCTAACCTAACCTAACCTATTCTAACCTAACCTAGTCTAACCTAACCTAACCTTTGTGGCAGTCCTGCAATGACATTTTTCTGCGTTTGTGTATTTCGGCGTTGTGGTAATTCGGCGTTGTGGTACACAGCAGTTTTCTAGCTGTCGGCGTTGTGGTCAATTTGGCATTTCGGCGTTGTGGTCAATTTGGCATTTCGGCGTTTTGGTCAATTTGGCATTTCGGCGTTGTGGTATTTCGGCGTTGTGGTATTTCGGCGTTGTGATGCGTCCCCGCTGACGTCATGTAACACTAAGAAGGTCCTTCCCGTTCGTCTGCTTTGTCTTGACTGTATTGTCCGACCGTGCTGTCTGACAACGCTTTCTGCAACAGCGTGCCACATTCGCTCGTCTGAAGGTTATGGTTCACATGATTATGGATAGAGGGCAGCACGGTTGATTGTTTTACGTGGTATTACATACAAAATATAGATAAATCACATTTCGATACACTTCTCGGAAAATTTAACTAAGAAATAAATATATATTTTGTGTGAAACCTGTTATTTTCACTCGTAAACACTTTTCATAATTTTTATTTACACTCTAGGGTAGCTTTGTTTTCCGTTTCGAAGTAAACTAAAGGCTAAAATTAAAAATGATACAACAAAATGGTACCCAAGACGAAATGATAACTTTAAATTAACTTTTTAAGAAATAATTATTTTAGCGCAATTTTACGGTTTGTTTTGTACTCATCATGCTTCTCATTGGCCAATATTACTCATGACGTCCCATGATCTCGTAAGTTCAAGTTCGCCAGCTGTGATCAGACATATCCGCTACACGTGACCATGCCATGGGTAATTGACGTCGTGATAGGTCACGCAAACCAGTCAAATGCTGTATCCGCATCTGCGCCATCATTTCAGATACATCAGACATTCCCGACTGCGCGAATTTAGCATCATGTTGTTTTCACTTTGCCAGACGCTTGACACTTTTATCCAGTATGGAATAAGCTTTTTGGTTTATTAATCAAGGACGAACTAGTTCTATATGTCTGGATAATACTAGCAACTGTTGTTATTGGTATTCCTATAGTTTCAGCAGTCTTTCGTTGTGAATCTCCATCCGTATGTAGTTGGATAATGAGTCCCCTTCCAAAAACAGTTAAAAACAGTTTTGTCTCGCTGCAGGTGGTTACTTACTCGTCGACACTCAAGTAAACGCTGTATCCGTACACTTTATACGTTTCTGTCTCGATTCTATATACTTTGGTCAATATAGTGAACGAAGTGGATGGCCACTTTTGCGTTACTGTTTTCGACAACTTTTTTTATCACTGTGTTATGTTCTAGTCCACGACAGTAAAACATATTTTGCGTTTATGTTCCCAGTCAAAGGCAGTTTTACTGACAGACTTCTATGAAACATGAAGTAGGGGTGTTTATATTAATGTAATTTTTAATGTATATTTCAACCAAGCTTGTGGACAAATACTTTTGCGATTGATTGTATTTATTCTTTTTCCTCGCATGCACAGGACCGTATTAAACGTAGTTGTAAATAGTGTTAATATTGACCACACAGCCCGTGTGATATGATACAGATTGTTGCATTCACTGAAGATTTCAGCGGATTCGCGTATTTTACGTATTAGTCATTAGTTTCGACATCTCAACAGAACTGCCAATATCAGCTGTTGCGAATATTTTCACTTTTGTTTAAATCGGCTACTCCCGACACGCACGCGCTTTGTTAAAGTTATTTAATTTTTGGTAGTAAGTTTACGCAGAAAATAAATACGGCGCTCGCCTAGCCAGTGTTAATGAGGCTGAATGATAAGAGCGACGCTCGCCGTGGCTTCTAGAGCGGTATCGCCCCTAAGCGCAAGGCTCTGAACTGACGCGCCAGTCGTCTCGTGCATAAGACATCTATTAAATAATAAAGATTGCTAAATCCAGTTCAGTGATTACATTTAGATGTTGGCTTGCATATTTTATATATGTCTAGCATAGCGATGTACATTTTATGCATAAGCATATTTGTAACAGATATATGCGAAGCATACTATATATAAATAGTCTAAATTTAAAAAAAAATTATATTTAAAATTTAATTAAAATTACATGTAAAATTTAGGCGGGTCGCGCCTGACGCCCTCAGACTTGCTGGCATTTAGTAAGGGAGTATTTGGGCCAAGGGCAACACAACGGGGTTTAAGATTTTTTATTGTGCACCGCGCCACGGGCCATATTCAAAAGAAAATGGCGTTCTTTCAAGTACATATTAAATATAAATACTTGTGTAAGATAGTATTGTTTAACAGTGTTATACGAGTATTGTTAACTGTGTAATTAAATATTTTTTTGTATAATGCTTTTCACACACCGTATTAAATTATTATTTTTACTTATAATTAAATATCGTGGTCTTCTACCTCGCCTGCAACGTTCCGAGATTATACTCTGTAATCTCAACACTTGACTTAAACTCAGCGTGGAAATTATTGCGAAATTGTCTCGAGTTCAGTTGTGTAGCGCTTCATAAGAAACAACGTGGTTGTAACCTTCGCCAAGTCAAACCGTAAAGTCACACGTCTAAAGTTTTGCATTGCTCGAAGGACGTTGGTGTGCGGTTTTGTTGCAATGGTAGCGCGAGTCGCAGGGCTGCATTGTGCAAGGCGCGCCCGAAAGCAAGTGAAAGTAAGCGGAGTTTAGTTTGCCCCCGTGACATTTGTTTCCTGGTTCACCTTTGTGCATCGCAAAGCATTTTTAATGCTAGAATTTTAGGTTTATATTGTAAATTTTTGAACTATGCTGTTTATTTGGATGCCTCGTAGGTCTGGCGAGTGTCTCGTCGACTTTAAACCACTTTATCCTGTGTTCGAGTCTCATTTCGGCGAGACTCACGGAATATGGCGAAAACGTGAACATTTATACCTATTATTTTTAAAATTTGGAATGTGCGATGTCTTAGCTCTCGGTATATAGCATTTTGTAGGAGTAATTTCGTGAATGAAACGAAGTTGCATGGAACGGAAATGTGTAACCACGGTGCTGCCATAGAGTAAGTAAAGGGAGAGGCGCCACTCCCATAGTAATGATCGTTTGCTTAAATTTGTAAACAAAACCCTTGCAATCATACCATTTCTTTGCAACTTGACAACGAAAAAATTACAGCCAGATACAACCTGAGAAAGGTTTAGCGTGTGATAGTTGGCACCGTTGGCACCTTTGTAGTCGTCATATTTTATATTTTTTCGATAAAGGCTACTGATATTGTAAAATTGCTTTATGTTAGTCCTTATAATGGGACGTTAAACTATTTCCGCAAAAGAAAAAAAAAACTTTTGAACTAGGGCAGATTTCGAACTCTCAATCGTCAGTTTCGAACCATGACGCCTTTAACCACAAGACCACCAATCTATCTTGAAAAAAGATTGAACAAGTGTATATACTTATACATTTTTTTGCACTAGTAAAGTTCAAATTAATTATACAGCCAGATTGACACTGATGATCGTTTAGTAATGAATTTTATTTCTGTTTATTATATTTATTTTCCATTCCATTTTTAATTTTTTTTTTAATTTTCAACTTTAAAAACTACAGTAGCAGCCCTAGCAGGTAATATGTAGAACGACAGGCCAACGTTCTCTAATTTTCGTTTTCGGCAATATGCCACGCAGCATCTAGTTTTCAGTGACATTTAAAAAATATATACTTTTACTTTCAAATCCCATTATTACCACGAGACAATACAAAGATTGCCGTATGTAATTATAATAACTGGATATGTAATAAACTAAAGAGATCAAAACTTGTAATTTTTTTTTTTCCGATGTTGGTGAAACATGGTATGATCTCATTTTTAAGGATTCAGTTTGTCCTATCTACTGTCACTCCCCTGGGTGCTGCCATCTGTGGCGGATGGCGTGAACCTACTGTAGGGCCGCGACGTCTTGGCGTGTCGTTTTGCTGTGAAGCGGGGAAGAGTAAATGAGAGGGGAAGCAGCTGCGCGCGCACATCAGCCGCTATGCGGTTCATAGCAAAAACATCAGGCGCCACGCTCTCAGTCTGAAGTGAACAATGGAGCCCGACGCAGGACGTTCAAGATACAATAAAGTAATACATAGTGGGGAGAGGGAAATTAGAAGTAGTGTAATCCAGTGTTGTGATGAAGAAGCTGCCAACAAATGCAACCGAAAGAGCTGCGCGATACACAGGTATAAGCCAAAGATCAGTTTCGCGCATCCGAAAACACAACAGAGAGACGCCAAATAAAAAAACAAACAACAACATTATAAGTTTTTCAACGCATTCCCCGTAATTTCACCCGCGGTTTGTTTGTTTTGCATTTGGCAATTTTCCAAACTTTCTGCACCGCTTGTTAGAATATTTTTTATCTACAAGTGTAGCCGATATTGCTACACATTATATTGCATTATATTACATGATATTATATTACATTATATACATTATATATTGCATTATATATTTTATGATAGATATGATTTTATGATATATTATATTAATACATTATTTATTTACAATTTATATGTTCATATTTACATATATATATATATCACTCCTTTATTTGACCGTTAAACAGCCTCTCATGTTAAATTATTCATTTCAAGCAACAAAAAAAATGGGAAACGTTTGTTGTCAGTTGATGACTTTGATAGAAGAGTGATCAGAGACACTAGCCACGAATTTTATGCAGTAAAAAAACGACAAGGAAACTACTGCCAGTTTTGAAAAAAAAAATCGGATGGAGTTAGGGAAAGACATCGCTGCGTAAAATACTCAAAGAAATGGGTTTTGTGTGGAGAAGAAGCCAAAATAAGCGAATGCTTCTTCTCGAAAGATCTGACGTTGTTGCTTGGCGATAACAGTAGCTGACTCAGATGAAACAGTGCAGGGAGGCTGGGAGGAATTCATTTGACATGGATGAATCCTGGGTTGACACTAATTTAACCTTTCAGAAATGTTGGCAAAAGAAAGGTGACGTTGAAGGTGTAGGTAATGGCAACAGGAAATGCAGCGCACAGACTGATAGTTTTAAGCGTTGGTTCTAGCTTTGAATATATATACTGTATAGAAGTCGCCAGCCCAGGTTAAAATTTCTAATATGGTTTTGAGGTAGTTGGTTAATTCACCGCCGCAATCGCCACCATCTCTAGGGCATCGACTTGTGGTGGTCCCTAGCGGACAAGTGTCGAACTCTTCAAACACCCCTTCCCCCTCCTGTTGAACTAACTTGAGCTGCAGTGAATGATAGGTAGGGGGTGCGGGGAATGACAGCGGGCGACAGTGCTGCGCTCTAACGTGTACATAACAACCTAAGACGATACAGGGCCTTACGGCAGCGCACTGCAGCGGTGAAGTTCCCAAGCTGCTCATCATACGCTTCTGAAAAACGTAGAGTAAATCCTATCCACTCACGACTTCTATACAGTATACAGAGCTGCCAACCATTACGGATTTTCCGTAATTATTACGGATTTTAACCCCGAATTACGGAATTACGGAACATCGCTGGTTTATTACGGAAACGAGGCTTTGTGCTGCGAGGTAACGGAGAAAATTCCGTTTCTGCTGTGCTTGTTTCGTGAACGCAGTTTGAATACATCGCTTGGTTGCACAAATAACGGAACTAGTAAGTGTGCGCATGTACGATGTACTGTCGAAATAAGTAAATTAATTCTCGTGTTTACAAATAATAATGGGATGGTATTACGTCCGTTGTACGATACAACTAGTACATATTCTCAGACTTATCGTTTGAAGGCTACTTAAATCACGATAATTTTTGTACGGTACTTTGGCTAACCTGTGTTGTTAATTTATTTCTTGAAAGCCATTTTTTTTTTCATAATAGTGTTTTTGTCGTGTCTACAGACGTGAAATTTTTTTATGTTTTTCGATAGTGTTGTGTTCTTCAGTGCCGGTTTTAGAAATGAAGCGTGTGACAGAATAATGTGTATCTGGAAAAAAAAAAAACACGCAAGTCTTCAGAGCTTTCGACTTAAATATTCAAAAGAATGGCCATGCTTGTCGTTTTCAAATGTTTGGAACGCCACGGTTTTGTAATGTATGCACGTGTGACTTTTCGATTGCACATGGTGGAAGGGATGACTGTAGACGGCATATTGAATCATAGAAACATGCAGAACATTTTAAAGCCGTGACGAGCAATAAATCTACTATATCTTCGTTTTTTCGCTACATCTGAAGAAACGAAAGTAACGAACGCAGTTATTGTTTACAAGTCCTTGTGTTTGTCTTGTTTGTTTACATGACATTTCTTATCCAACCAGGATAAAAAAAAGCAAATAAAAAGACAGTTGCTTTAAAGTTTAACTTTGAATTGAAGATTCAAAATATCCAGTAAAATTATTAATATTTCTTACATATTCAGATGATTGTATTGTTCAAATATATTTTTTTTATTCATTAATTTGCATTGTATTCATATTTTTCTTTTTCTTTTGCATATTATTGTCCTTGTTTTATCTTGAGTGTGTGTTATAATGCCCCAGGAAAAATTTATCGTGCATGATTTACGCGTACTTTTTTCATATACCTAATTGCCATTACTGATAGGTGTGATTTGAGGTTGGCAGCTCTGAGTATATATATTCAAAGGTTCTAGGCAGGGCTTCCTTCCCGGAGCCTCTCTTGTTTATAAAGCAAGCACAGCATGAGACTATAAAATACGCGAGGATGGTTTGTTATAAATATGGTTTTCGGACCCCTCGAAATTACTAAAATGGTTCTTTCAGAGTGCTGTTATGGAAAAAATACCAACCCGTGTGCATAAAAGTGGTAAGGTTCTTGAAGTGCGTGAAAGTGTCATGTCGATCGTCTTCACATTTGAGCCAAACCAAATGGAAAAGTAAGCATCAGCGAGGGAGTTACATGCAAGTCTTAATTAATTGTGTTTCCTACAGCAACCCACAATTACAAATTTATTTCTTAACTTTAAAGAATTGTATAGCTATGTTTAACTATGTTTAACTAAGCTGCCCAGTCGAGCAAATGGTGCACTACCTTTAAATAATAAATTACCGTAAAGCATTATCGCATCTTTGTATCATTAAGATCTGCGCTGTGTTGCGCCGTACGTGAGATTGTTCTCGAGCAATGTTTTCGGAACGGCATGGAGACTTCCAGGCCGTTGTTATCTGCGGAGCAGACAAGGAGGGACGTGTCGATTACAAGGTCGCTGAGTTCTAGGGAGTCGACCCGCCAAGACGTCGCGGCCCTACTATAAGTTCATAGAGACAATATTGCTGTGCTATTGGTGTGTGTGTGTGTGTGTGTTGTGTTTATGCAAAATCCCTCTGGCTCGGGCTAAAAAAAAAAGGGGGGGATGATGTTGAGTTTCTAGTTTCTAGATTTTAATAAAATCTATCGGAAACTTTGTAAGTTATGCGATATACGCAGATCACATTTACAGTTTTAGGAATGGTAACGTTACGAGTTTATATATATATAAATTGTGGAGTTGGAAACTCGTTACATTGGGTAATAGGGATTACTATAAAATTACTTGCCTGTGGGCCTTCAGTTACTCTCAACAGCCTTGTCGTATTGTATCAATTTGGCGTATCATTACAGTGATACGATACGATACGATACGATACGATAAGGTGCAACGTGACTTAGTTTCCTATTGTCACTATCTCGTATCCATTACTAGAACTGCTGTGCTACACTTCTCACTTTCCTGCATTCTCCTCTTGCGACTTCACACCTTCGCTTCCGTCATCTGAAGTTGTCCTTGATTTATGCATAGACAAGATTAAAGTATTAATAATAAAACAGGTTATTGCAAACCGAACATAAAACAGTTAAAACACAGTAGTACCATTGAATATATATAACTTACCAGCCAGGGGAGGGGGGTTAGGGGTTCAAACCCACCCCCCCTCCTTAGCACCAAATCTTTAATTAATTTCTCATTCATTACTCAAACAAATTTCATATTAAAATTAATAAAATTTTTACCATTACAATATTTAAATTTAAGTACCGAAAACTGCTAAAATAGCACTATATTACACCTTAAAATCCAAATTTTCCCGGGGGAGGACCCCCTACCCCCCGCTTTAATACGGGGGGGGGGGGGGGGGGGCATGCTTCTTAACACCCCCCATACACAAATCCTGGCTACGCCACTGCCTACTTTTACAGGTTATTTTTTAGTATAGTGTTTATGATTCACTGTGATACATGTGATTGTTTACAGTCTACAGATGTTTTTTGAAGTAGGTAGCACAAATTTCAACAACTTATTTCACTTTTTTCCCTCCTCGCAACCTTGTTAGTTCGTTTATGCCCAAAATATCTATCAGCTCTCAGCTCTGTACCTACCGCGGGTTAAGATTTCTCAGAGCACCTAAACTAACTGTTACACTACATCATCTTGTAATTTAACACCTTTCATACCTAAATGGCCGTCGGGTAGTGGGCCTGGCTTAGGATTTCGGTGACTAATACAACTTTTTTTTTTCGTAATGGGTGCCGCAAAAAAAAAAGTTTGCGCCGCTACACGGGCGAGTCTAGACCTTCTTGGCCTTGGGTATCGGCTCCACGTTTTTCCTCCTGCCTCCCTTCACTGAGCGGCGGCTTTTCCTCAAAGCATTTGCGATGCTGAGAGTAGCCGACGGTCTGCTCTTAGGGCGTTGACATCCGAGTGGAGCTGGCAAATCTTTAGGCGTTAGTAATAATGTTCGCAGGCTTTCACGGCCATTGTCTGAAGTAGCTTGGCTTCTGGGTTGTAGCCGCGTCCTTGGCGAATAATTCACCGACGTTTCAGTCGACGTTGCAGTCGCCATCATCAGGGAGCAGTTACATACTGGTAATGGCGACTGCAATGTCGACCGAAACGTCGGTGAATTATTCGCCAAGGACGCGACTACAACCCGGAAGCCAAGCTACTTTAGGCGTTAATATTCTCTTCATACCAAAAACTGGCTTAACTGCTTGTAACGGAGAGAGCTGCCGCTGGTTAGAATTTGGGCTCTCTCTAACCGCTGGGGAACTTTTCTTATCCCTTGAAATGTTCGGAAACAAACTTTAATGCACGTTTAGAATTTGAGGGGAAGAAGTGCTATTAGATACAATAGCGCACAGACTTTAATTTCGATGATAAAGGATTTGGTCCTATTATCAGGTTTTTATTCTGCTTAAAAAGTATTGTTGCGTAGTGGGAAGATGTAATTTCATTTAACCTATACAATAATCACATAGCCACTGAGAATCAGGGGCGTAGGAACCGGGGGTGACAGGGGGGACGTGTCCCCCTGAACTTTTTGGGTGGAGGGAACTGCCCCCCCCCCCCAACTTTCTAGACCGTGATATTTTTATTTTATAATATTATTCTGCCCAACTTTATTTGTAATTTCTTCACTCTCAAATTTTATCTTAAGGAAACAATAATAATTTCAACATCAATGTATCCAATGGTTAGATACAAAAACTGCTTAAAAAGCGCTATTTTGCACTTTTAAAATCAAAATTTTCCTGTTGAGGACCCCCGGACCTCCTGTCTTAGTAAGAGGGGAATGGGTTTCCATGACATCAAAATCATTATTTGTTCCCCCCCAACTTTTTGAACACAGCTACGCCAATGCTGAGAATACTTGACCAACAATGAAAGTATGTCCCCAGGATACTTCTCTTTTGGAATTTTCACATCCAGTAACTATAGCTAAAACACTCGTTTTTTTTAAGTTATTATTTTTTTACCTTTTAATATACTATTGATGAAACGTGAGGACATGCAAGAACAATTTCATTGCCATTCTTCATAAAATATCATTCAGTAATTTTTAGCAGGTTCTTAATAAAAATAACACTTTCTGCCTGAGCTGTGCGCGTCTTTTGAAGGCCCGGACGGACGACAGGGAAGAAACCAACATTTGGATTTTACAATTTTTTTTGCGATAATTTTAATCGTAATTTTTTATGCAATTCACATAACAAATATCTTCCCTAGCATCTGTACTTCATTAAAGTGTAATTGATACACTTTAGGACCACTAGAAGAAAATGGCCGATTATTTCAAGGGAGAAACAACTACGGTCCTAAATCACACCAGTCCATGCATGTCGACATCAATGAGTGCCCAGGACCAGGTATTGTGTCATGTGGAGCTTTAGAATTAGCCGTGGCTTAGTATTTTAAAATCGATCGTGATGGGGCGTAATCCCCCCTTACAAGAAAATTCTTCTGTTGGCCACCGTTTTTAACGTAAAGTTTCCTGCTACCGCAAGTTTTTGTGTTTTTCTCCTCTCGGCGTGGTTATTAAAGGTGGTTTCCCGCACTGCTTGTGGACGCGACGTATAGGTGCAGCGGAGCGGATGTTTACGAAGCCGTCATGACTGCTTCGTCAGCTCGTCGGTCACGTGCGAGAATCTGTCAACAAGTGCAGCGCCGCCGCCGTCACATCGCGTGGGCGGGTGTCCCCCGGACGGGAGACCTAAGATGCACATTAAGTTTGATTACTGCCCGAACACGCCCGAATAATTCAACTTCGGCCAACTTCGGTATTTGTTTTATTTTTGCGCAGGAAAAATGAATTGAAATATTAAGAGTGGTCGGTTAGGTTAGCTACATTAAAACACTTTAAAACACTATGGACGGTTAGTTAGGTTAGTATAGCTACATTAAAATAAACAGAGAAATATAAATATATATAAATAAACCCGAGGTTGGCTGAAGGTGAATTGTTCGGGTGTAATCGGGAATGGCAGAACTTTATGTGCATCTTAAGCTTCCCGTCCCGGACAGTCGCCGGAGTACGTATCGAGTCCGTGGCAAGGGTGTGTCCAATGAGGGACGACTGACCCACCCCCTTATGAGTGTGTGTGTGTGTGTATATATATGTATATATGTATATATATAATATATATAATATATATATATAGACTTCTGAAAAGGGGACCGCCTAGTTAGTTTAGGCGGTAGGGTAAGTGCACCCACCGCCTGCTGGTGCTTCTAGGCGCGGTATCGCCTATCTAAGAGCAAGTCTTTGGATTAACGCGCAGTCTTTACGTCGTCCATATGGCAACTTTGAGATTTGAGCGGTAAACAATTACATTATACGACTGAGAAATGACAATACATGTGTAATAATAAGTCCCTTGAGTGCTTTCCAGACTTTTACTGGGAGTTTAATTCCTTCCTAAAAATCATTCCGATAATACGCAGTTTTGGCCAGTTCCGCTCTTCTGAAAATACAGTTTCCAAACGAAATAAAGAACCAGAACCACTCATCTGCCCTCTATTATTTTAAGAATTTTCAAATCGCGGTTTTTTTTCTAAAGCTCTACACACCGTATGTGTGTCTAGGTGGGCGTGGCCCTTAAACGCTTGAAATAAACTAATTATGAAGTAGCGTGTCTGCGTCATCTGTGAGAAGTTATAAGAATTACAACCTTAGGATTTCTCGTAAAATTAGCTTGTGCAACTATGGGCGGCTCCAGGAAGACATCTCGGGAGGGGCTGTCGTACCTAAAAGAATGCAGTTAGTTGCAAAGCATGACATCAGATAAGTCGGAGATAGGCCTTAGCATATTGACAAATTCATGATCTGGCCTTGGTATGTATACAAATTCATGATCTCAAACACTGAACTTTAAGTTTCATATAAATTTTTATGAATGAAAATTTAGCTACTGAATTTAAGTGGGAACACATACTGTTACTACCGCAGACAGGACCGCGACACGCGGGGTAGGGTTTACAGCTGTGTTTTATCTCATGATTAAATAACAGTGGGGGTATTTTAGAAATGGAATAACCTCATGAAAGCCTATCATGACATAATTTGATTTGCTTAAAGTAGTTGTTAATTTATACCCTTGAATAACTGAGGGGGGATCACCAGATTTTATGTGTGGGACATGCATTTAGGACCATATTTTCACACCTACACATTTAGGGATGTAAGTCTACAATATTAAGATGTTTGTCAATTTTGATATTTCTTTAGCAATTAAATAAAAAAAAATTGAAATATAATTTTTTATATATCTTCTCCGAAATCGCAAACCCGCGTTATTACATTAGATGTTGAAACTTACTATTTCCACAATAAATGTATTGATATCACAACCACGAGCCAAGTTGACAGAAAATAAAACCGTATTTACGTATCGTAATGCCACGACAGTACGTTGTTTAGCAGCCCTTGAAATAGGCACGTTACGTACATTAAAGATTACATTTGGCACAAACATAACGAACTTGAAAGTGCCTGCTAGTCTCATAAATTTGAACATGGCTTGGAGATCTTCCGTTTTAGTTGGCAACAAAAAATCTGGAACAGTTAGTGTCATATTGGAACACCTTGTAAGTGAAATCTAACAGAGTAAGCTATCTATCAAATGAACGACTGACCTTTTGGTGATGTCATTTCACACAAATTATTATTTCAAATAAAATACGTAGTTTTCCAAAGAACTAGGCTAGCCAATCATTTACTATCATTTTACTTAAGCGATAGAAGAATATTTAGCTAATTTATGCTTTCAGAAAAGCTCACTCGTTCGTGGGATGCACTTTAATCACGGTAATCTCCGATGCATTGCCATGCCAAACGTAGACGTCCGATTGAGCAGTGGCGGATACAGTAGTTTTTTTTCCAGGGTAGAAATAGAATAATAAAAAAGAATAATTAAAATTAGAATTTGTGTATTCAAAGAACTTCGTCAACAAGACGGAATTTGGACTGTAACATTATCAATCTCAACATGAGTCACTTCCTGCGCAGCTTGTTCCAGGCGTTGTGACAGCTCACCATGCATCTCCAAAAATAACATGCCGCACATTTGTTCATTACTTCGTGTGCGTGTGGGTGAAGAGACGATATCCCCCCCTCATGATTCCCCCCCCCTTTTTTTTTTGTATCTTGTTACCTCGGCTGAGTTCACATTTCAGTCTGAACATCGAGCGAACCCATGGTGGGGAACAGAAGAGAACCACTCTACACTTGCCACTTGCCGTATGTCTGCAACTAATTGTGACCCATGAACGTTGTTGATAGAAAAAGAACTGGTTGCTGAGATATTCATTTTAATCTTAAACTGTCATTAAGGCTTTTTCAATTTTCACTCAAAACTATCAAAACATCACATCACCAGATAAACTGAAGTTTGAAGTTAAACAAAATATATTTTTGATTGAAGAATCATTTAGTATACATCAGCATCTGTATTAAATGTTGTAGAGCAAAATTAGTGTGTATACTGAATGGATTTTGACAATTTACAATCAGATTGTTACACACTGTAAGTCACCTGTACATTTTTCCCGATGATTTTTTTTATAAGTTTTGGAGTTAGATTTCAATAAATACTGCATATTTTCTCGTACACGTCTAGTTTGGAGCTATCCGAAAGGAAAATTTTTATGATGCTTAGAGAGCCTTCTTGACTCTTCCGATAAGCACGGAATACAGTTTAAAGTTGTTAGAAATTTAATGCTTTCGGGGTTTAACGGAAGGGGTGTGGGAGATATATCCCCCTGAAATCCTAAAATAATATAGTAAGATCGTTCTAAAAGTAAACGTTTTGATCTGACGAACCGCACAGTTCTCCCACCACCACCACCACCACCACCACCGCCGCGTCATCCCTCTCCCCATTCCATCTCTAGTCTGACGATAACAGCGGGCCGCAACGTCTGTTTACTGTTTGTAGCGTTACTTTTAAATGTATGGCAAAATTAAAGGTACCGCCACGTAAGGTTCATAGTGTAATACGCTTTTTTTAATTGGGAAAAAAAAAACCGCTCGGGGTAATCATGATAATGTGATGAAGCTTTAGTTCGAGAATGGTGGCGAACGAATATTCTGGACGAAGAACCCTCGGGTCTACATTCAGTTGTGACTGACGAAGTCAAATCAAGGATTGAGGAAATAATTCAAGAATTGAAAGATTTTTTTTTGCCTGGAACCACAATGGAAGGTACCAGAGTATGCAGAAGGCAATATACAAGCTATGACAAATGGGAAAGTTTTATGGTGACTACGTAGAAAAATAGCTAAGGTGTAGTAAAATAAGTATCTTTAATAAAAATATCCAGGGAAACTAACGTTCTTTACTTTTAGAATGACCCTCGTTTGTATGTGTTGTGTTTATATTCTTTTCACAAAAAAAAAATGGAAATATTATGAAAGCAAAAACAGCGGGCAACGTGGTTCTGATCTATCCCCCCTCCTTCTGAAATTAATTTCTACGTACGCTCTTGAATGCTATAGAGTTCACGTTTTTAAAGTATCTTTATTGGGGGTGGAAAATTGACCACACGCCTTCTTTCGAGGCGATCCGGGCACGATTTCCGGTGGGTTCAAACACTGGGTTTTCGCAAGTGGGAAACGTGGCGGACGTTGCGGTGGCATGTTTTTTTTTTCTTCTTCGGGGTACTCCCGTCTCCCCCACAGATTCATTTCGTCGCTGCTCCGCATCCGATCTCACTTCACGAATTCTCCAAGCAGGCCGGAACGACAGGTCTGTCCCTCGGGCAGGGCACCCATGTATAAACCCCCCACCCCCCCTTCCTTATGCAGGAATGCAGGTTCTCATTCGTTAGGAGATAGATGACAATGCGGTCGAAAACTTGAGGTATTGGCTGGAAAGCGCTCAGAGGTGGAGTTGAAACGAGGTATTTAAATATCGAACACTCGGGCGATGTCGAGACGCTTGTGTTCGTGACCTTGGAAAAGGAATGACTCCTAGGGTGTCCGGAGTAGGGGTCGCAGTGGCGGCCACCGATGCGGCTAGATGAGCGCCCTGTATATCGTCGGCTCCCCCAGCTAAGCTAGTCAGCAGATTGCAGCCTTGCGTCGATGTAAATTCCTCCCCCTCCCCTTCTTAATTAATGTCGTCCCACTCTCGGCGTGCTGCGCTACAGTGGTTTCCTATTTAACACAGTTGCAGGAAGTCAACCCCCCCCTCTTCTCCCTCCCTACACACACACTCTCACAGGAGGATGCGCTTATTACCCCGACACGCCGCCCTACGTCGGCGCAAGCCACAGGCCTAGGGCCGAGGTCGCAGTCCAAGAAAGTGTCGCTTGGACCACCGATTGAGGGGCTTAGGAACGTGGTGGCGTAGGTCACAAATTTTGTCAATTTGGAGTTTTCATACCACTTAATAATAGGAATGTTGTTTCAGAAAATATTTACCTACACGGAATTTTTTTTTTGTACTTTTAACATATTACAAAGATAGTTGCCAATGATAACACTTATAAAATTGCAAGGCAGAGCTTTGTACCGGTTGCAAATTTACAAAGCTCTGCCTTGCAGTTTTACAAGTAAATCGTTGACAACTTGAGTTCCCAAGAATTTTCCTTGTAAAAAGTACAAAAAAAATTACAGTGCATAATTTTGTAACTTTCACCACTCGGCTCCGGACCACGTCGGGACGTTTCGGGATGGGATTTACGCATAAGCGTGGTCGGTCGCGGCTAGACGCGCCTGCCCCGCGTCCTACTCGGCTGCACTGGCGGCGGAACTGAACCAACAATGACCGCCGTGTCTCGCTGGAGTGCCACTCGCTGGGACAATAGAAGCGGCCTGTGCGCGGTGTTGCGGACACAAGCCGTGAGCGTTCGTGTCGGCGACACCAAGCCTTGTGCCGCATTCACGCATTCGCGTTCGCCGAGTGTCTCAAGAATGTTCGGTCCACCTAGTCGAGGGCTAAGCACTCGCTAGGTATCACATACTACGCGCACTTTCCAAAATGGAAACACCTGAGCGTTACTCCACTCCATTTTTTTTAAATATAATAAACATAAAGAAAACACGTGTTGATAGAGCCAGGGGGGGGGGGTTAGGGGTTCAACCCCCCCCCCCCCCAGCACCAAATCTTTAATTAATTTCTTATTCATCACTCAAACAAATTTCATATTAAAATCAATAAAATTTTTACCATTAAAATATTTAAATTTAAGTACCGAAAACTGCTAAAATAGCACTATTTGACACCATTAAATCCAAATTTTCCCGGGGAGGACTCCCGGACCCCCCGCTTTAATACGGAGGGGGGGGGGGGATGCTTCTTAACACCTCCCATACACAAATTTTGGCTACGCCATTGAGAGCACTTCTAACTCAACAGGGACTGTTGTAAACGCTTGACTTCGCCATTCGCCTCGTAAAGCCTTCTACTCATCCCTCCCCCCCCCCTTCGAGGGGGTTAGGTTGGGATATTCGTAACTGTTTCCGTGTTACCAGAGTGAAAAAAAAGCTCGAACTATGCGTTTTGCAGCGTGTGCCGTTGCGTTTTAAATGTTTTTCATGAGGGGAAGAACGATGTTTCTAATAACGTGAAGTGTTTGAAACACGTTATTAATGTGAAATCTGCCAAGGAAAAAAAATAATCTTGACGAGCCGGACCGATACCACGGATGTGATACAAGCGGAATGTTATTTCACCGGTTTTTTGAAAATAGAACATAACAGTTTAGTACAGCAGATCACGCTGGAAAATTTTTCCGGAAAATATTCCTTACTTCAAACAGACGAAAACAGTATAGTTGCAGGCGCACAAAAACTGCTGCTATATTCAAAGAAATGGCATCGCTAACCTATAAACGGCAATTTCTCACAAACCAGTAGGAATTAAGAAACGTTGTTTGCAAGGTAAATGGAGGAACGTCTTTAGTCTTCAAAAGAAGTATTTCGGAATGTTATTTTATTTACGGAAAAGTCGCGACGTAAGAATATTACCATATATTTGAACAATATTGATTCCATGTTCCTTTTTTTTGTTGAACATGCATACATGCATGCGACTTTTTAAAAAAATATATTAATTGTAATTAAATTAATGGATCATATCTTTTGGGAAGTTCACCTATATTTGAATCAATTAGGCTCTGTTTTTTTTAATATGTACTTTAATTAGTTCTTTATGTATTAAGTAGAATTTTTTACAGGCATGCAACCATTAAACTATTGATGTGTTTAGGATGTTGCTTTACTTATGGTCCATGTTTCACTAACATTGATTGAATCATCGTGTATGTTTATACAAAAATTTAGTTTTTCTTCAAATCTTACTGATGTTCTTACTAAGTTGGCAGGTATGCAATAAGGAACTTTTGCCAGCATGGAAGTGACGTCTCTTTAACTCTTTAATTTGAGAGTGAACCGACCACACATTTGCCTCCCCACTTCCCTTGAGATTCGACTCGCCATTCGTGCGAATGTGTAAGTTTGGCTGTAAACGAAATAAACGAAAACGAATCTGTCGTATACGAAGTGGCATATGGATATAAACTGACCGCTGGAACAGCAATAGTTGCATCTTGAGAGAAAAAAATAACCTACGTGAGATTTTTTTGCTAGAATTAAATTGATTCGTTTTACATTTTTCCACACATATTGTTGTCACACCTTGTCATGCAGTAACGGACCCGGGGGGGGGGGGGGGGGTGTAGGGGTGATATTCGCCCCCTCTCCGGAGTTAGGGGGGGGGATGTGCAAAAAATAACATTGAAGTAGAATGTTATTTTGGGTAATGAAAGATAAGCTGTTAAAAAACACTAGCAATTTCAACTGTTCGAAAAGCCGCGTCGCCTACCGCAATTTCTGTAGGTCCATAGCCAGTAGTGTAAGTTTTTTGAGTACACTTTTTCCCCAGAAAAAAAAAAATTCCTGTGTCCACCACTGTCACCATGGGCACAAGCCTAGTCGCGATCGAGGATAATAACTCGTCCACATATACCGCAATGCACTCACTATCTATGCTGGTGCTCTGGAAGTAACTGTGACGCAAATTCGAGCTGATAACGAAGAATTACATCATTCACAGATGTGCCAACCCTGGCACTGGCTAACACATGACATTCTGGGGTTTCCTCGGAATCGCAGAGTTGTCCGGATAGTTTTCTTGTGCATGCAGTATGTATGTAAATAAATAATATATGTTGCACCTGCGAGTTATTTCATTTGGATCTCGCGAAATGAACGTTGTTTATGAATTCGCGACGGGACTGCTGTTGTGGCATACTTGTAGTTTTTTTTCGTAACTGTCAATGTCAATTTCTTGGAAATAAATATTTTCTTGGAAGTCTAAAAATATAACGGTATAAATTGTAGGATATATTCGTGTTGAATATTGATAAACTAATTGCTTATTTGTAGAAAGTACGTATCGTAGCTTTACAAATTATTATGATTACCAAGTTGTTAAACATACAGTTGTGTCTCTCAGAAATGTATTTGAAAATGCATTACGCTTTACTGCAGTAAAATACTCGGGCAACAAAGTTTCGTTTCTCAAGAATTTAATTGCAGATAATTCGATATGTTTTTGCAGTGTGTAAAAAAAGATGAGCAGTATTTCGACGATCAGAAAGTGGTAAATGACATTTCCTTATTTATTGGCTGAAATTTTTGTTTAGTGCCAGTTCAGCAAGCTCGTGTTGATGTTAACAGCACGTGATCTTCTGAAGGACTGTAAACTGGTGTTTTAGTTTATTTACCGTGGTAAATTATGTGTGTACCAAGTGGCACGCGTTCGTAGCTGCGCAGAGAAGAAAGGAAGTGCGTAATTTTCTCTAAGTACGGCCTCATGGTAGAGGGATACTTTGTAGACAGTCATTCTAGAATGGGCATGAACACGTACTGTTTGCAATTAGGCGCGTGAAACTGAATACTTGCAGAACGGTTTACTTCTTGTAATGGAGGGCGGGACAAGGCGTTGGTGTCTTCTCTCTTTCCTCTTCCCCCCTTTTCCCATTTTCTAATTTGCATTGTCCAGAGTCGCTGTCGTGAAACGGCGTGTCTATAGTGTACAAGAGCGTATTAAGGGAGGAAGGTGCAGCTACCACCATTTCCCGATTACAACCTTTCCTAGAAAAAAAAAATCAAAGTTCTGAAATTTTTCTAACATGTTCATGTTGGTATCTAAACACTTTGAAAGGAACTAATTACGAAAAAAAAGGCACTGCGTCGTCTGTTAGATGTGATAATACTGTCCTACCCCGTGAAAGATATTGAATATAGAAATATCCCCTCCCCCCTCCAATCCATGTTGAGCTCGATACGGCCTTGGTAGTTTATCACGTTAGTCGTCTTGACTGTCTCTGGTGGCTTTGCCCCTCGGCCAAACGTCTCTACCCTTTGTGTGGATGTGGGCTACCGGTTAATTAAGATCAAGGCGTCGTCTGTGCTGCTTTTCTCTGCGATGCGTCGTGACCTAGTGACCTCTCGTCAGACGACACGTCTAGTATTTACAGGTCTCAGGTCACACTCGGGTTCAAGGAAGGCGAGCCAGGTAACAAACCAACATTTTATTCGAATTGGAAGAAATTAAAATATTACCGCGAACAAGTTTTTCTCTTTGGCCTCTGTGGCTCGAACGTCGAATGTCCGTGTTCTTTTCCGTTGGGATCTGCACTTTCGTGGCTTTCCAAATGCTTATTGTTCGAGCGTAAACCCCACTTAATCGGATATGTAGTTTCGCGGGCTTCTATTGAAACCGGAAAGAGGACGCAGGTTATGGGGAACTGCCGGCTTTCTTCTTCATAGGTCGCTTTACTGTCTGCGGTTCTACTTTTTTGCCAAGTCATTGCCAAGATGTCTTAAAAAAAATATTAAGCGCTACGGAATTAGGATTGTTTTTTCCTTGTAATTTTAAACGGGTGGTTCCGCGAAAAGAGAATTTATAAATAAACGAAGACAAAAATGGTTTACGTAAATAATTATTATGAATATATATAAAAAAAATAGTCTGGTGTGGTGGTTGGTAGAAAGTGATGTGAAATGTTCCATTGCTGTTGTGGCAGAATAACGCCGGTCTTCAAAGTTAATTTCCTGTTTATAGCCGGACCTGTATTGTACATACTTATTTCTGCACTCACGCACGGGATCGAGTTTTATGGCACATAAACGGTCATGTGTTCTGCGAACGAGTGGGTTTGGGTGAAGGTTAACACGGGTGTCGAGAAAATGTTTCGACTTTTTTTTCTACCATACGCACTTTATTGCAACTCAAGCTTCGCCAAATTCGTAAGTGACGCAATTACAATTTTGTAAGCAGCCAAGTGCTGATTATAGTGACCAGTAAGCACAACATTAAACGATTGGATGCACCCACAGGGTAAAAGGTGGTTTTAAAACTATTTTAATTTCAGAGGATCAAATAAAACAAAAATAGTTTTTGTGGATGCATTATAGTAAATCTTTCGGTTCCCGTTGAATCCAATCTCTGCGCATTTGAATGCAATAAATGGACGCCAATAAATTAAGACCTCGCTTGTAAATAGTGATTGATTACCCTCAAAAGAATGAATTTCCCGTTTCCATTTTTTATTGTGAGATTTTTATATTCTGATTTTTTGTGTTTATAAACTTCTTGAAAAGAAAGACCAAAGCCTCGTAATAAATTTGTTTTTAGTGGTTTCCTTATATTAAAATCATTGTGGCTGTAATTCACATTAATGTTTATTTGTTATCAGTATTTACAGTGAGGTCATAAAATATCATTTCGTGCTGAAAGAAAGGAATTTACTATAGTTAAGACTTGTTGCTCAATCAGGCAACACTGCCGCATGGTAAGTTATTGTAAGCCTCGTGGTCCGATTGCCAAAGCCGGGCTTCTAACCACGGCCCCGCAGATTTCCAGGCCGCGAATTGCTGCTAAAACCTGTACCCTAACCGTATTCCTACAACACGATAGGACACGGCCAGTCACTATTGTTTAGGGAACGGATTTTGGTGTCTTATCCGTTGCCGTTTTGTTGCTCAAATGCACGCGCATGCGCAGAGCTCACTTTTTAGTTGATTTCGTCCAGATGGCGCACCCGCGATTGGCGCCGTTAACTCTTATATAGTCATTTTTGTGATCATCTCGGTGTGTCAAATGAAACTTTATGGTAGTAAAACTATCCTGGAATACATTTTGTACACTTTAATGGTCATAACAAGAAATAAACGCAACTTTAAAAATTACTTGAGGATATTAGAAAGGCTGTTCAATTGTTGTGCGATGGTGTTGCTATCTCTATCTAGTATTTTAAGCCGTAACAATTGTTTCGATGGTTGCGAAACGTTCGCATAGAATGCTTTGAAACAAGTTACTTTTGCCAATTAGTTTTCTACTGGGCTTCGGTTGGGACACGTTCTAGAATGCGGCCCGCGAGTTAACTTACGGTTATATCTCAATAAGGTGGTTGGAACGTCTTGGAATACCGTCCTAATTGTTGGAGACCGTCCACTTAGATCATGTGGGAATTATCTGTGAACATGTTTTAGCTTGTCGAGATGGAAGTCGGCACGTTCGTGCCAATAGTCGATCTTGACAGATTGTTCCAACCTACGGCCGGCATTCTCACGGTCCCTCCCACATGTGCGCCCTATCAGGGTAGAGTGGGAAAAATTCCAGTTCGTTTTTTACATTCCAGAGATCACTCCCTCTTTTTGATCGGGAAGGTATTAGAGCTTCAGCAATGACCAGCGGCTAGGGCAAGTCGATCTCGACGGTGATTATGAATCGGTTGACCGGGTGCTTGCAGACGCCGCGATGAGACCGCCTGGAGCCGGGCGATGGTGTGGTGTCGTCGCCCTCCCCGCCAGAGCCCGGCGTGAGCGGGGACCGGTTATTCCGGTTGCGTCCGCAGGCGCGACGCTCGCTTCCCCCGGCCGTATTATTAACCTCCGCGTAGCGCCGCCCTGGGTCCATCGCGGCGTCTCTCGCCTACCTCAAGGCCGGTTCCCGCAGCACAGTGTAGCTCTCTGTACGCGGCATCTGGTGGGAGGACGGAACAGAAAGGAAATATGTTCGTTCTTCGTCTCGTCAAGGCTTCGCGGGACACCCGCCGTTGAGGTGACATGCAGTAAACTAATCCCAAAAACAGTGACGAACCAAATTCGTGTAGCAAAGGCGAAACAAATCGGTGATGCACGCCTTCTTCAAATAAACTTCATGTTTAGTAAAAGATTGGAAAGTGAAGACAGTGAATTTTCGACCTTGGCAGCATCCGCGCGTCCCAACACGTAAAGGAGCTATTTTTATCCTCCCGACTTTTCGGCAACGTGGAAGAGGAGCCTTTTACAACATGATGTACCGAAAAACCATTGTTGCATTTCGTGCGTGAGCTCTTCAGCGTTCAAATTCGTGATACTGTGAAGATTAAAAAAAAATTTTATTTTCGAAGGTGTTCCGAATTCAGAAACGACTAACAAGGAAACAATATTTGGCTGGACTATTAAAGTTAGGGTTTCTTAGTGAATAAAACTGAGAAAATATACTTTAATATGTTTTATATTAAAGTAACAAACGATTGCACAGCAAGAATACACAACAGTCATAGACATCTATACAAAAATATGTAACACAATGGGCAACGACAACGTAGCTATTCAACCAAGATCAAAATTTTCTTTTTCTTTTTTAACATAGACATCTCGCAAATTCACACAGTACCCAGCCGCTCGACAAGTCATTCTCCACTTCATAAGTTGCAGTTTTGACACGGCGCTTCTCGTGTGGTTCCTCATTATTAGACAGCTAATTGCTTGACGGCAGCGATAGAGTTGGACATGTTCTACTTTGACGTTTAGACGCTAGCGAATTAAGACGCCAACCTATAGACCTACGCTGGATAAATTGCCGTTTTCTTAGAAGACAAACTGGGATAAAAATAACAAAATAATTATTGATACATGATTAGCTAATGTGGTACTACACGCGTCTGTTTATTGCGTTACAATGTTCAGCTGTCAGTGTAAATGTTCGCTAAAGAACCTGGCAAAAACGTATCTTATCTTGTGGCAATAGTAGTGTTAAAGCTATTTCATACACGTTTTCACTTATTTGGGAGGTGATATGGATGATTATTTTTTTTAAAAGTGTATTGAATTGTAAATAACTAAAATAATAATAAGGCAAAAAACGTTTTCCATTCCTATGAACCTAATTTTAAATATTTGGAAGAGTTGGCACCTTTTAGTTTCCATTACCGAGAATTTTAATTTGTCTTAATGAGTAGTAACATGAACAATTCTAAAAAATAAAAAAAAGCGCTAGGAAGGAAATGTTTACATTTAAACGATTCCAAGCTATAGTGAATCGTGGCATCCTTTCTGCGACTCGAGTATTATGCAAACGAAGTTATTTTATTTTGATACTTGTTACGCAAGGACGTTATAGCATTTGGTTCATCGTTGTTTCAGGTAGGTAGGTGCTTGTAATTTGATTTCGCCACTTCTCTTAAACCTTCCAACATTAGCGTTAGTTTATTGTATTTTTCTGGTTAACTTGATTAAGAACTATAGAATAGTTATGCGACATGTCCAGGTCAAATGGTAGACATTTTTGGGATAATTTTTTTTAATATTTAAGGTTTTCTTGACAAAAAACCTAAATATTTCAAGTAATTTTTGCAATCGGAGACTAATTTGCTCAAGAAAATACTAAATATTCAGCTGTTAAGTCGAATAATAATGTTCGTAATTTTGTTAACTGTCTATATTAGTTATATAAATTCCTCTCATAATATAAATTATTTTATTGATAACTATACGTATAATTTCTTTTTGCAGTTGCAATGAATATATGCATTCAAGACTAGAATTTACAACCAAGGTGATTGTTTTCCTTGATTAATTTTACAGGTTTTACCTGACCTCTTCAGAAATTTTTCCAGGTTTGTCCAGACCTGTAGCAACCCTGGATAGGTGAATGGGTCGTGGTTGTGAGTTAGCTACATTGTTTAGACCTTGAGTCGTCTTGCTAAAGGAACCTTAATATTCACTGACGCCCGAATAATCCGTGTTCAGATTTTTTTCCCCTGTTGTAAAAGTAAAAGGTTGGTTAGGTGTGTGACAAATAACGATTCTCGCAAAAAAAAATGTTTATTTTTTTCCGTGTGGGTAGTTCTACGCACGCCTAGGTGTTTTAAATGAAATGTTGGTTGTGTTAGGTTTGGGACATTATTTAAAATAGGTACTTAAAAGTCGTGAAAGTGTAATAAATATCCCAAAATGGTGATTTTTTATTCCGGCAGTGAAGTTGCAACAGCGTGTGTCAAACTATGTTCAGAGTTTGATTGTGAAAGGGGGGGGGGGGGGGGGGGGGGGGGTCACAGGGCCGGCGCGTCCATATAGGCGAACTAGGCAACCGCCTAGGGCGCCAAGTAGCTGGGGGCGGCGCAGCACGACACATAACAGCTGATATAATATGTTTTAACGATTATTGAAACTATATGAAAATGGATTTTTGTAACAGTTTGGAATGTTTATATAGATATAAGTAATTATTTAAAGTCCACGGTGACCTGTTTATGATTTGTACTAAGTAAAAAAACCAACAAAAAAAACACAAGCCTGCTTACATTTGATTGTCGACAAAATCTTAGGCTTACGTGATGTATTTTGAGGCAAGGAAAAATTTTTTGGGGGTGTCCGGCTGGGGGGAGGGGGGGGGGTGGCATTAACGTTTTTTTTCGCCTAGGGCGCCAATTTACCTTGCACCGGCCCTGCGTGGTCATAGAAGCGCAGGCGCGCGTTTGTTTGAACTTTGAACAAGGGGTGTCGTAAAAAAATGGTGGGCGGTGTCAGAACCCGAAGCAACGGCGTGGAGAGCGAAAGCGGCCGAGCGCAACCGAAGGTCGGCTTGTCTTTTATTTTTCCTGTCGTGCCTCGTGCGTCTCTCTCGACTCTCCAGTTAGTTCATTTCTATTTTCTGTGGCATACGCGGCAATGTGTCGGCTGTGGTGGTATGTCGTTAGGTTACCTTTAACCACCTTTGCGTGGAAGCTGTAGTGTGCGTGTGCTTTTGGAAGGTCGTTCTGTAAGTACACGTCTTTCATCCGTCTGCAACAGTCCGAACCGACTGTGCCTAGTCTGTGTCTTTATCCGAATGTGAATGTCACATTGTCGCACGAAAAACAATCTACAATTGCGATGTCCGTGTCTGAATCTACTGATTTCTGAAGTAGTCACTAGAGCGCCGTAAATATAGAGCGGCAAATTTTGGTGTTTTTTTTTGTTTATTTTCATGCATACAAAGATAATGCAACTCAGTTTTGGGTATTATTTTAACTTGAAAAAGTTGTAAGAGTTCAGTAATATTTATTTATCCGATAAGGCAAAAGTAAATACAAGTAAATAAATTCTAAGGACACAGCAAAAAAGAAATTGTGTGTTCGGCTTTTGTAAAAGCGTCGGTCGCAAACGGGCAGCACTAATCAATATTACGTATTGATCTTCCTGGCTTCCTGTCTTACCACATTGTCCGTTATTTTCTGTTAAAATAGTTTTGAAGTTGACCAATGTATTCGTAGCAACGCCCACACCACCCATGATGTCGGGTCACGTTGGCCAATCAGCGATCAGTGTTCGCCGGACATAAATTTAGGACATTGCAATTGGCGATCTGAAGATGGTAACTGGCGTGCTAGCGGTCGCAGACGTCGAGACGAATGTCATTGTTGACGTCCGCTCATGAGGCGGTTAATGAATGTTGGTTCTTTTCCGGCTGTTCTGAAAATAGCACGTAAAGAATCGTTTCTGCCACGGCTTGGCGCATGCTGTCACATCGGAATCTGTTGCACGTCATTTTTTTTCTTCAAACGTGCCACAGTAGGTACTTTAAACAGAACAGGTGAAGGTGCAGTTGGATATATGAATTACTCTGCTGATGAGGTAATTTGGAATTTGTGCTAGCTACTATAATGGAAAGTGTATTATATCAAAAGTTTTTTTAAAAGTAAATAAAATGTGTGTGTCTTAAATTGCAGCTCGACATTGTACAGTATTTTGAAGTGGCATCGTCTCATAATATTAGCAGCAGTTATGTTTTAGGAGGTAGTATTTGATGCCAATGAAATTTTTATTCGTCATATACATGTTGAGTGGTACAGCCAGGGACGTGCCAGGAGGGGGGGGGGGGTTAGGGGTTCAACCCCCCCCCCTCCCCTCTTAGCACCAAATCTTTAATTAAATTTCTTATTTATCACTCAAACAAATTTCATATTAAAAATTCATAAAAATTTTTACCATTACAATATTTAAATTTAAGTACCGAAAACTGCTAAAATAGCACTATTTTACACCTTAAAATCCAAATTTTCCCGGGGGAGGACCCCCGGACTTTAATACTGGGGGGGGGGGGAGCATGCTTCTTAACACCCCCCATATACAAATACTGGCTACGCCACTGGGTACAGCTGTAATGTAATATAGAGCTGGTTCACTCTTGAGAACATTTTTGGTAGTCCTGTTTTATTTTTCCACTACAGGCCTATATAATATAATATAGCATTGCAATGAGCCCAAGGACCTGGCAAAACTGGTACATTGATGGAAGTAGAACTTAAAGTAAGGAAGTATAGATAAGGGAAATTATTTTCCTTAAATTCAGCCAACCTGAATTGTACATCAGTGTGAATATTTTTTTCGTCACTGTATGTGGAGTTTTTTTTTCTCAATTGTTAGTCTAAAAGGGGTTCAGATTAGCCTCAATGGATTGTGCTAACAATCAGATAGTCTCAGTTTAGTTTCATTTTATTTCCAAAGCCAAGAAAACATATAATTATGTTGTGGGCGTTGTAAAGTAATACCTAAGTACCTAGATTTAAGCTTTACAATCAAGAATACATAAAAAAAAAAGACTTAATTTATAATGACAAGAGTCAAGAAACTGCTGGGATTGGTACTGAAATTGTTGCATGCCATATGCTATACAGCTCATTTCTTCCCCAGTATCCTTGAATTTTGTTTCTAATATAAACTTCTATATAAACTTCTCTTAGCAAGCTTTAAAACCAAATAAAATATAATTATTATTTTAGAGTTGATTAATGTCTTAACGTCTTCCACCACATTTCAAATTACGATGGTTATACAAATCTGTGAAGTGTTTGTTCATAGAAAATTTCAATGAAGAATAAATAAATGGTTTTACAATTAGGATGATTCCTAAAATATTTGTTTTTCCGCCTATAGTGCCATTTAAATAGTTACCTGGTATAATACAGTGTTAAAATTTTTTATTTAAACGTCTGCTGTAAATGTTAAAAATAACTCTTCATTGTCTGTGAGTTAGTGACATCAAAATACATGGTTATTTTGGAGTGAAAGTTTTGTGCCATAATTTGGTTTTTGGTAAATTGATTGTGAAGAGATCACAGTTGAAAAAAAGAAATCCAATTGAACAATCAGTTTTAGACTAGTAAACTTCAAAAATAAGATCTCGTGATGTATATGCTTATATCACCAAAATGATGACTTAATTTTTTTTACAAACATTGATAAGTTGATGCATTGTTCCTGTATAATATCATTGGCAACATTTGTATTACTTTGGTATAGTATGTTGTATATATTGTTGCCTAACCAGCCATACCATGCTTTTGCTGTTGTCTTGGAATGAAAAATGAACATGTTTCTTGTAAACCAAAATGGAACTTAATTTTTTTCCATGTACTTGTAGCTTAAAATTAAAGCATTTGTTATTGATGTGCTATTGATATTAATGTATTCTGTTTCAGACTGAGTAACGAAACGACAGGAAGATGACGGACACAAGTCAGTTGGAGAATGCACCTCCAACAGAACCACAGACAAATGGACTTGTGGACGGGCTGGACGAAGATGAGAAGAATAAAATGAGGCCGGCAGATATAGATGCTGTAAGTTATCTATATATTAGATCTGATATGCCTGAGGAGCATGTAGCAGGTGATGACTATCCAAGTTATGCATTCAAATATGGTTAACGTAAGTTGTTGTAGGGCGAAAACAAAGCAATAAAAGGTGCAATAAGAGCTGTATGTTGTCATACATAGTAGGTAGGGAAAAACACGTTTGTGTTATAGTAGGTTGCACTTTACATCATTCAATTTTGGAACTGAATGTAAACATGTAAATCCTCCAACTCGAGTATTGTTTGTTGACACATTGTTACTGATGGTGTGTTATTAGGTTGCCTTAGAGTACAGAAAAAAAAATGCTTGAAATTTTAAATTAACAACTTTATCGTTTATGAAAATTGAATTAATCCCATTTTATTTTTATAAAAAATGTGTATTTTTTAAGGAGTTCTACTTAAATTATTATTTTGTACATGATGTATAAAACTGTTATAACAATTTTAAGCTATTTATTTTATTTCTATATTTCTTCTCTGATGATAATTTCCATCCAGACTAACTATGTAGTGCGTTAAGGTGTTGCTATAACATGCTATTTACAGAAAAAAGCGGGGTTCCTGCAGACAGGGAAATCTGGATTAACGGGGAAAGCTCTGAAATTGAAAAGGTGACTTTAAAACCTGGAAAATGCAGGGAATTTGGCAGAATTAAGATACCTTACTGGATTAGTAAATTTTAATACCAGTGTGTTCCGTTATGTCTTACAAATGTGCACTGATTTAATAATTTTAATAATGATATGTCGATTGTTAAGGTCACAATAAGTTATAGTTTCAAAGTTTGAGTAAAAATTTTATAGTCTCTTTTTACATATTGATAAGTGTTCTGATAAGTATGTGCAAGATGAAAAAATATTTTTTGAACAGGGAAGTCAAGGAGAACTCTGGAATTTTTTTTTTTAGAGAAAAGTCAGAACCCTGGAATAGTTACTGTTAATTTTTATGTACACATCTTGGATTAATATGTTTTTTTCTTTGATTTCGGCTATGATGGAAAGATACATAGTTAGTTATGTAACTTACAGAACATTAAAAATCTGATGTTTCATGAAACATTCGTATCTTTACCCTGCTTGTGCCTAATAGAATTGAGGAAGCGGTTTTGAAATTTTTTTTTCAATATGTGTATAAATTTCCAGTCATATCAGTTTGGGTTCAAAACTGCATTTTTTCAATCATAAGCAATTGTAAAATAAACATGGGTGCAAGAGTCTAAGATCCATAGGAAGTATTATGATCATTGTAGGTAATTACAATTAAAAGTACAAAATTAATAATTAAATGACAATAGTAGCCCCATTTGTAATGATTTTCATTGAAATACATAAACATTGGTTTTAGGGATACATAATTTAAAACCAGTTATTGTTGATTCAAAATGTAGTTGTGGTAAAATTTATTCAGTACATAAACATATATTTTAACAATGTTTCAGATCACTTATATTTTTTATGTTTACATTCTGAGCTACCATTCTGATTCATTGTATAAGTGTGCAAGTATGTATGCAAGTGAGCAAGTGTGCAGGTGCACTGCAATTACAACATGGTATTAAACTTCCCACAACTGATAGTTGCACTTTTTGTCATAATGTTTGTACACTATGTTCACAACATACCTGGGATTTCCCTGCTGGGGTGTCTAGAAGTTTCACTTAAATTATAAGGTTTCTGTCAAGACTGGGAGTTATTCTGAGCCAGCAAATGCATTGCTGTTCAAACTGAATGTATCAGCAGCTCATAAAACCCCAAGATAAGCTATGTGCTGCACCAGCAGTGTCTGGCTGGGCGTAGCTCTGACTCATCAGGCACTCTTACCAGTTATCTCTTTCCTAATATTTCAGATACTGCTTATCTGCCCAGTTAACTGTCCTTTCCAGCCAAAGGGATAAACTCAGTTTTTTTTTTAGAAATATTTTACCAACTGTACAGGATATGATTAGTATCAAGTACATAGCTGTTATAATTACATAAAGTGTGTGGTGATGATGCCAAAAATTCTTTAACACAACATGCATTATAATTCGCATGCATAGGGTTACCAGACACTAATAATAAAAAAGGAGGACAATATATTTTTTTAAAAAGCCATGAATTTATTACAATGGAGTACGATATTTTACAATGTTTGGGCATTTAATACAGTTTCAGTATAAAGAATCAAACAAACTACGCATATACAGCATATTAAAAACACGTTTTTTATGTGATAACTATTTTGAATACAATGGATTATGTGAATAACCAAGTACATCAATCCTATACAAAAAAACACATGTTCAAAAAGTGAATAACCAGTATAAACACACTATATCCAAAACGCAACATAATATTACATATACCACACAAAATAACATACATATCTTCTTGTGTATAACAAATGAATGTTATAGTTTGTTGCAGGAACACCAATGAGCTTAATATTTACATAATTAGCAGACATATGCATTTAATATTTTTCATATGAACTAATTTTGTTTAAGATTTTAGGGTTGTTAAGCAGATATGAGTAAAAGTTTTCGCAGGTTGTTTCTTTGAAGTTGTAAACTACTGTGGTGATGGATTTGACAGTTTCTGGTAGAAGTCGGTTTATCTCCTTTGTCCACTGACTGCTTATCATGGAAAAATTTCTTTCAACCAACGCATTGTGTCCTGGTATAGAGAAAAAAAATTCACATATTTTCAAAAGTTCTGAGAATTGGTCTGAATTAGCGCATTCACTAAAAAATGTTTTCCATATCACATCCAAACTCCCATCAAAGAAACTTTCATCTTGTTCCTTGAGGAATACTGTCAAATGACAGTACTGATCAAAAAGTCTGACATCGACAGCCATACCCTTGTTCTTCAAATATGTAATGTTTGGTAACAAATCGTCGAATTCAATATTTCGTCTGCATTTCAAGTACATCCACTTGAAACACTGAAATTCTTCTAAATTTGTTGTCCATTTTTCTAAATAGTTTATGCATGCTTCATACAGAATCTGACATTCATCTAAAAAATCAGAACAGTGTTCTTCCGTACACAATCCGGCTTGTTTGCAATTATTAATCAGTTCACTCACTTTCAAAGGAACAAAGGTGTGACCTGCCTTTCTTCGAGGCAATGAAGTGTTGCCTCCAGATGGTTCACAACTTCCAAAATACAATTCCTTTCCTTTTCAATAGCCTGTATTTTTGAATCGAAAACAGACATAAGAGTGCAGAAACCACAAGTATATTTCTGAAAATTCATCTTCAAAAAATTTCTTGGTTATGTATGGTGGCTGTGGTTGACTAAAAAAGTAAGATTTCAAAGCTTGAAATAATTTAAGTATTCGCTCAATAGCTGGGAAAAGACTTAACCAACGAGTTTTACTGTGCGATAACAGTTGTTGATAATCTAGATCAACTGAGTCGCAGAATTCCTTGAAAGATTCTGTGCGATCTGTATACACGGAAAAATAATTGAAAATTTTCATGACTATTGTTTCAATATCATATTTAAGCAAGTCAATACCATTGACGTCAGCCGGGGCTTCGCCCCACGAGCCTGCTCATCCTCCGTTCCCTTTCCCAATACCTTCCCTACCCGGCATTTGTGTCGTAACGTACGTAGCCGTGTGCGATTCAAACTGCGCGCCACGAACTACAGCAAGAGGGCGCTTAGATGCAGTGCGCCGCACCCCTAAATATATTAATTCACATTGTAAACCTTTTTCTTTTATTCTTTCGCCCCAGTGTTTTGTTACAGTTTAATCAGGTGTTTCTTTAATTTAAATATTATGTTAAATATAAAACTATAGACGTTGCCCGGGCGGACCCGAACAGGCACGGACTTGAACGAGGGTAGAAATGTTTTAGCATAATTCTTAATAACTACGTAAACATTAATGTATTTTAAATTACCAGTGATTTCTATATAATTATTAAATGTAATCTACTATTTACTTAACTTTCGCCGGGGCACGGAATCGCAGAGTGTGTAACGGTCATTGTGTTCGGCGCGAAGGGGCGCCATGTTGCCACCTGCAAACCATGATCTCACCCCAGTCTCCTTCTACAGCCGGCCGAGAGCGGACGTCTCTATCGACACCTCGAGGACATCACCGTTGAGTCACTGAGTAGTAATTCCATAGTTTAATTTATCTGAATCTCTTTCTTCATCCTCGGGGCCTCTCTCGGTCGGAGAGACTGTTTAAATAATTAATAGTAACTTCTCGGAGTTTTTAATATCACCATCGTAATACGTAACGACTTGGGGCGGCCACGTGTATGGTCCGCCTCTTCATCTAAGCCGATTCGTGCCCCGGGCATTTTTACCAGTTGTACCAGTGAAGGAACGTGTACGGAAATAAATCGTGAGTACGTAAACTAATTAACTGTGTTACGTGTCTTTGTGTTCGGGGGGGACCACGTGGGACCCTAACCTGGTCGGCGGCGTGTGGGACGCCCTGAGAGCCCACGGCGTGTTAGAAGCGTGCCCGACGCTGAGAGCGGGCTTAGGCAGGGTCGAGAGCGGCGCGGTTAAAATCCAGAGGGCCAAATATCTCGCCGCACACGGGCCACGTAACGCCCTGAGTAAGAGTATCAAGCCGGGTCCACGTGCCCACTCACGTGGTGGCGCCCACTATTTAATATCGATAAATTCACCACAACCCCGTACGCCCTCAAATGGCGCCCAAGAGCGTGTGGCGGGATATTCGTGTCGTGAATACCAGGTCCACACGAGTTAGCGCGAGTTAGGCGGTTGTGCACCGGAGCGCGAGAGACAACGGTACCGAGCGGCCACGTGACCAGCCGAGCGCGCGCGCTTCTGAGAATTCGCAGCGAGCAGCCAGGTGGCTGTATTCCTGGCAACAACAACAACAACAACAACTCAGGCAGTGTGTGTGTGTACCGCCAACCGCGTCGCGTCGCGTAGCGAGGAGAAGAGAGACAATCGACCGGGTCTCACCACCACACAGCCATGTCGGACAATCACGGACTTAACAACAATCCGGGCGCGATTCAGGCAAGTGAGTTGTTTAAAAAGAATAACTTGTATTGTGTTATGTGCGCGCGACCGCGCCAGATGAGCGGGACGGCGGGAACCTCCTGGATGGACACGTGCGTGTGCTGAGGGCAGTATGACGTACCACGGTATCACGAGCAGGCGGTACGGGCGGAGCATTACGGGCCGGAACACGGGAAGTGCACGAGCGCGAAGTGCGGCGGAGACGTGCAGGGAGGAGGATGGTGCCGGAACTGTCGCGCGTTCAAGCACACGGCATGCTTCGCGAAAACCGAAATCACCTCGTTTCAAGACGGGTGGTACACGTGCCAATGGTGTCACCACGCGAGGCGAGCGAGTGTGCCGAGTCACAGCCCGGTGAGGGACGTCGCCGACACACCACGTGGCAGGATACCCCTTGTAGGCCACGTCGAGCTGCCGGAGTTCGCCGGGAGGACCAGCGACGACCCGCGAAAATTCGTGCGCGCGTGCCAAGAACGTCTGAGCCGCTACGGAGTCCCGGAGTGCGAGTGGGCGGACAGGGTCGGCAGCACGCTTAAGGGCGACGCCAAGACGTGGTGGCAGATCACTCACGAGTACGACATGCCGTGGGCGGAGTTTGCAAGGCAGTTAGAGACAAGATTTGCTGACGTTAAGGCGGAAATGAGAGTGCGGGCGGAGCTGTACTGCCTCGAGCAAGGGGCGACGGAGACGGCGGAGGCGTTCGTCATCAAGAAAATACGTCTACACAAGCGGCTGTGCCCCGACGGAGAGCCGACGGAGGTCCTGGAGCGGGCGGTGGAGCTGATGCGCCCGGAACTTAGGCCACATCTGCGCCTGTTGACGCGATGCTCGGCCGAGGAGTTCGTCCAGCATGCCCGCGCCATAGAGCAAGACCTGCGGGGCGCGAGGCCGACTAGGGACACCACACCCTCCAGAGGCAAGCAGGAGGACGTGGCGCCCGCCGACACCAAGGCGCTGGTGCCCTACGTCACACCCACTCGGAGCGACACCCGGCGCGACGAGTCCGGGTCAGGCGGCCCTCTCCAGCCGGCATGGCGGAGGCGTACTCCTGACGGCAGCCAACCACCGCAGTGCCACACGTGCCCGCCCGGCACGCGACACTGGCACGAGGACTGCCTGGTGCGGAACAAGTTCCGGCCCGACATCATGAACAGACGGCCGTCGGGAAACGGGCGGCAGGGGGCGGCGAACTGAAACGGCTCACCCCCCCCCCCCCCCCCCCCCCCCGCCACGATCAACAACAACGGACCAACAACGGCGGGGCCTCTCCTGGGTCACGTGGGAGCAGCGGAAGCAGACCTGTTGCGGATCCCGGTGTTTGTCAACGGGCGCGCAGTCCACGCGCTTGTTGACACCGCCGCCAGCCATAACTGCGTGGCCGCGCGCGTGATCGGCCGCGCTGACGTCGAGTCGCGCCCAGGCCAACTCCACCTGGCAACTACGGGAGACGTCTGCCACACCCGGGGCGTCGCGACGCTGGAGGTAGACGTGCAGGACCACCGATCCACCACGACGGCACTGGTCGTGGAGCGACTGCGCGACGACGTCATCCTGGGGCTGCCTTGGCTCTACGAGCAGCATGCCGCCATCGACGTCCGGGCCGGATGCGTGCACATCGGTACCCAGGGACGACGCACCATCCACGGGCTGGGTAGGCCGACTCCACCAGCAGTAAACAAGGTCAGTCTCGACGAGTTTCAGCACGGGGTGCCCCCCGAGTTCCATGCCATCATCCAGCAGGTCCTCGATCACCAGTGTAATGTGTTTGCATCCGCGGATCCGCTAAAACGTACCACCATAGCTGAACATGCCATCCCAACCCATCCTCACGAGCCCATGTTCATCCCGCCCGGTAGTTACGGCCACGCCGGTAAACAGACCATCCTAGACCAGGTTCAGGACATGTTACAGGACGGGATAATTGAGCCTAGCGAAAGCCCATACAATTTTCAGGTCGTGCTGGCAGAGAAAAAGGACGGCAAATTACGTTTTTGTGTCAACTTTAAGCCTATTAACAGAGTAACAGTTAATGCACCGCCCCCTCTGTTGAACATAGCCGACACGCTCACGGGGCTTGGAAATGCCAAAATATTCTCTTCCCTTGACTTAAAATCGGGGTATTGGCAAGTGCCCATACGGCAGGCGGACCGGCCCAAGACAGCATTCACGGCCCCAGACGGGCGTAGGTTTCAATTTTGCGCGATGCCATTCGGCCTCCAAGACGCCCCAGCCACGTTCCAGGGGATGATGACACGCGTTCTAGATAATTATTCGGGCAAGTTTGCAGCCGCATACCTCGACGACATAATTATATGGTCACAGACGTGGGAGGAGCACGCACATCACCTAGTGCTAGTTTTAGAACGCCTGGAGAGCCACGACCTCACGTGTAATCGCGAGAAATGTCACTTGGGGACCACGGAACTGGACTTCCTGGGTTTGGTAGTCAACGCAGAGGGAAACCGGCCCACGGAAAAACAACTTAACGTCATTGTCAACAAAGAGCCCCCACGCACTCGTAAACAGCTGCAGAGATTCCTGGGATTAGCCAACTGGCTGCGAGCCTTCATTCCGGAATTCTCAGTAATAGCCGCGCCGATGACGGAACAGCTGTCACCCAAGCGACCGTTTCGGTGGACAGCGCAGGCTCAGGACGCTTTCGACGAGTTAAAGAACAGGTTTCGGCGGTGTCATTTGCTCGCGCGACTGGACCCGACCAAGACGCTGATCGTACAAACGGACGCGAGCGAGAAGGGCATAGGGGCCATACTCCTACAACTCGGCGATGACGGCGAACCCCGGGTAATCGAATACGCGAGCGCAAAGTTCGGGGACGTCGAGCGGCGGTACAGCGTGAATGAGAGAGAGTGTATCGGCGTGGTTTGGGCCCTGAGGCGCTACCGCCCACACTTGGAGGGACAGTCCTTCGTGTTGCGGACGGACAGCCAATGTCTGAAGTGGCTGGCCACCATGCAGGGGCGGCGTTCAAAACTGACTCGGTGGGCCATGCTCCTACTGGCCCTAGATTTCAAGGTCGAACACGTGCCGGGGAGCATAACGAGCTAGCGGACGAGCTGTCACGCAACCCGGACGTCACGATAACAGCACACGACGATGCCGAGTGGGAAGAACTACTACCGCCGTCCAGTGGGCGCACACTCCGAACATCTCACACCTCGACACCGAACGCCGCACTTTGCGCGATCGCCCCGAACACCACACCGACACTACCCCCAGGCGCGGAGCTCGACGACCTGGACGCGTACGTGCGGGCGGTCCAACTGACGGACCCAAACACACAAGGACTCATACGTCACTGCGGAGAGGCGGAATGCGAGGGGTACCGGGTGGTGGACGGGCTACTCCAGGCACGACCGAAGGGGACGGACGACCCATGGCAGACATTCGCACCGTCAACTACGAGGCGGGAGGTTTTCGACATGTTCCACGTGAACCGACTAGCAGGACATCCCGGCGCAGACCAGACGCGTCACGACGTACGGGGGCGATTCTACTGGCCAGGGGTGAACCAGTTTGTACGAGAGTGTGTACGGAGGTGCCGGCACTGTCAGCGGCACAAGGCACGCCGCACAGACGGGACAGCTCAGCAGATACCTAGGCGACCCACTGAGCCCTTTCACACGGTCGCCCTTGACCTCATGGGGCCGTATCCACGATCGCCGCGAGGGAAACGATTTTTGCTGGTCGTGACAGATTGTTATACGCGCTGGGTAGAGGCGTACCCCCTCACGAACGCCCGGGCCAGCACCATTGCGCGCAGTCTAGAGACAGAGTTTTTCCCTAGGTGGGGCTACCCACGTGTCCTGCTGACAGACAACGCCACCCAGTTTGCCGGGCGCCGGTGGGCGCAGCTGGGGAGGAAGTGGCGGGTCATCCTGCACACCACACCCATATATCACCCACGCGCAAACCCCACGGAACGACGTAATCAGGAGGTAAAAGTGCAGCTGCGGTTGAGACTCTCGGACGACCACGCCCAGTGGGATGCCCACATCCCCGACATACTGTACTGCATCCGACGACGGGTGAATGCTGCAACCGGCGAAACACCGGCCACAATGGTCCAGGGGCGGAACCTCACTCTCCCCGGGGAATACCGCGTGCGCCAACAACAACAGATCGAGGCGGATGTAGAGAGCCCCGAGATGCGCTTGAGGCGGTTGGCCGAGACGCATGACGCCGCGCGACGCAACCAGGAGGCGTACCAGGCACTGCGAACACCCGGGACAACTCGCCCACCACCTGACTTGAGCCCCGGCCAGCTGGTATACGCCCGACTTCACCCACTCTCTTCCGGCCGTCGCAACTTCTGCGCCGGATTAGCGCCGAAGTGGCTCGGCCCGGTGACGGTGATTAAAGCGGGACCCACGGCGGTGGTGATAAAACTACCCTCCGGCCGGGCCGCAAAATACCACCGGGACGACGTCAGGGTAGCGGGGCGAGAAGACGGGGAGACGGAGAACGTGACGGACGACGGAGCGGCGGAGCGGCGGGAAGAGACGGAGAACGTGATGGACGACGGAGCGGCGGGAAGAGGCGGAGAACGTGACGGACGACGGGGAGACGGAGAACGTGGCGGACGACGGAGCGGCGGAACAGCGGGAAGAGACGGGGAACGTGATGGACGGCGGAGAGGCAGCACAACCGGTCACGTCCACACCAACGGACGCGGACGGGGACGGGTTCAGGGGCTTCCCGGAGGTAGAGGCGGGACAGGGGACACCCGCGGCAACGACGACTACCCGACCAAGGCGGCTGTTTGAGTATTCGGGAGACGGGGCCTCACCCTTCAGGGGATTCCTCAGTGACACGGCCGGAACATCAGACTAACCAGAGCCCCAACCACTCGTATGGGAGCCAGAGGGAGAGGAGGTTAGACCGGCATCCCCAGACGAGCCGCTGTGGCCGCTACACTTCTCTCTGGCGGACGCTACGTTTAGTGTGACAGTGGAGGAGCCGCCGGAGGACGAGACGGCGCAGGGGGCGGCGGGAGATCCCGCGTCGGAGACACCGATCCCGGCGCCACGGTACCAGCTGCGAGCCCGCGTGCCCGCGCGAGAACCCAGATGCTGTGCGATAGGGACGTGGGAAGACAGCGCGCACACCAGGAGCGAGCACGCCCACCGGGCACGAAAGGAAACGTCGGCATGACAGGCTATTCGAGAGGGGGGCAATTGACGTCAGCCGGGGCTTCGCCCCACGAGCCTGCTCATCCTCCGTTCCCTTTCCCAATACCTTCCCTACCCGGCATTTGTGTCGTAACGTACGTAGCCGTGTGCGATTCAAACTGCGCGCCACGAACTACAGCAAGAGGGCGCTTAGATGCAGTGCGCCGCACCCCTAAATATATTAATTCACATTGTAAACCTTTTTCTTTTATTCTTTCGCCCCAGTGTTTTGTTACAGTTTAATCAGGTGTTTCTTTAATTTAAATATTATGTTAAATATAAAACTATAGACGTTGCCCGGGCGGACCCGAACAGGCACGGACTTGAACGAGGGTAGAAATGTTTTAGCATAATTCTTAATAACTACGTAAACATTAATGTATTTTAAATTACCAGTGATTTCTATATAATTATTAAATGTAATCTACTATTTACTTAACTTTCGCCGGGGCACGGAATCGCAGAGTGTGTAACGGTCATTGTGTTCGGCGCGAAGGGGCGCCATGTTGCCACCTGCAAACCATGATCTCACCCCAGTCTCCTTCTACAGCCGGCCGAGAGCGGACGTCTCTATCGACACCTCGAGGACATCACCGTTGAGTCACTGAGTAGTAATTCCATAGTTTAATTTATCTGAATCTCTTTCTTCATCCTCGGGGCCTCTCTCGGTCGGAGAGACTGTTTAAATAATTAATAGTAACTTCTCGGAGTTTTTAATATCACCATCGTAATACGTAACGACTTGGGGCGGCCACGTGTATGGTCCGCCTCTTCATCTAAGCCGATTCGTGCCCCGGGCATTTTTACCAGTTTTACCAGTGAAGGAACGTGTACGGAAATAAATCGTGAGTACGTAAACTAATTAACTGTGTTACGTGTCTTTGTGTTCGGGGGGGACCACGTGGGACCCTAACCTGGTCGGCGGCGTGTGGGACGCCCTGAGAGCCCACGGCGTGTTAGAAGCGTGCCCGACGCTGAGAGCGGGCTTAGGCAGGGTCGAGAGCGGCGCGGTTAAAATCCAGAGGGCCAAATATCTCGCCGCACACGGGCCACGTAACGCCCTGAGTAAGAGTATCAAGCCGGGTCCACGTGCCCACTCACGTGGTGGCGCCCACTATTTAATATCGATAAATTCACCACAACCCCGTACGCCCTCACCATGCTGTAATGTATTATGCAAAATATGTGCTGGGCAACCAACTCCTACGATGTCTCTACCGAGCCTGATTTTTAGAAATGAATACACATTTCGTCCCTCTTTTCTGTTCAGCCCACCAAAGTTAACGTTTGCATTGTCTCCAGAATAAGCAACACATTTCGAGGCAAGGCCATATTAGCTTCATGTTCAGTTCTTCCACAAACAAAATTTGGGAATTTAGTTTTTAAAGTGTCACTAAATTTACACTTTCTTTTAGACATTGTTTCACACTACTACAAGTTAGCGCCACATTAATGCATAAACAATTAGAAAATGATGTGGCTTTTACAAATGCAGAAACGACTTGTGGACTTGTGGTTGTTACACCACAGAATTCATTGATTCAACACAAACTAAGCATGCGCTGTGTCCTGCGTGTATGCGTTGAGCTGGCCGTTCACAGTTCATCCTCCTGCCATCTATAATTATTTACAATAAACTTGCAACACACCACATGTGCTTCTGCATGTGCTGCTACCTGTCAAGCTGTCATAGAACTACTTACTAGTGGGGTGACTGCGGACAGCGAATTAGCGTGCACCGCACGCTTTACTCAGAGTGTAACTGCAGGAATTATCTCACTTTATAAAAAAAAGTCGGACATTTTGGAGCATTAAGGAAAATCCGGCCGGACGCAAAAAAATACATAAAAAGGACATGTCCTCCTTTTGCCGGACGTCTGGTAACCCTACGCGCGCATCAAAAATATTCCATAACAATTAACAGATTAAATAACTGTATCTTAAACTTTGACTACTACTGATCACTTCAAAATTAGTAATGCAGTTAAAGAATAGCATTTCTAAGAGTATGTAAAATCTAAAAGTGCTGTTTATTTTCAGCAGTATTAACAACAAACCAAGAATCATATTTATTCCTTCAAATACTATTTGTGATCCAAAACAGTTATTCAACAGCAAATTAATTAACAATGCTTGCATGCTAGCATGTTTTAACATTAGTGTATTTTATCATATACATTACATTCATAGGTGTAAAACATGACTGAGCATTTAAAAATTTATTAGGTTATCACACCATTTTATATGGGCATGAAATTAATTAACAAACTCCCTAAAAGTATTATGGAAAATAGTAATAACCATACATTTGCATCTCAACTTAAAACCTTTTTACTACAAAAAGCTTACTACTCATTAGAAGAATTCTTTGATAAATAGTATTTTATTTTATTTTTGTATCATGTAAATATGTATTTCTGTATTGTTGTATTTTAGTGATGTTTGCTATATGTAATGTGTTTTTATAAATTGTTTATTTGTCTATGATCATATGTGTAACATATATATATATATGTTTCATTGTTGTTTTTTAATGATGTTTGTTATATATATTGTGCTTTTAAACTGACAACTTCTATCTGTTTGAATTTGTTTAAATATGTATTTGTTTTCATATGTAATACTTATGTAGTATTTTATTGCGGTTCTCTAATGATATATGTATGTGAAATGTGGTTCTGCAAATTGACAACCTCTTCCCATCTGCTTGGGTTGTATAGAAGGCCATAATAAATAAATAAATAAATAAATATAATTATAAAAAAGGATGGACTCTTCTAGTAACATTATAGTCCATGAGCAGTATTTTTTGTTAATATTTTTACTAATTATTACCATCTCACACTTGGTGAATTTTGAGCACAACAGACACCATGTTTGCTGTTGTTTGCCTTTAGTTTGTAACATCGTAAACTAAATGTTGCTAGGACCATGTTTTTGTGATTAAATCACTCCTTTCCTACCATGGTGATTCAAGGTTTGATTTCTAGCAGAGTGATCTGGTGTATGTTGTTATAAGCAAGCAGATTTTTTTTTTTTAAAATACACTCCAGCTTCCTCCACCCATGCATTTGGTCAGTTCTTATTTTTCTTATTTTCACCTGATGTCAGTATCATGTAGGCCTTATTTAACTATAAAACTAAGTGTTTTGAGGCTGGAAGTCCTTTCAGTTGCAATGGTGTTGTGTGACGTGCAAATGTGTGGTAATTCATTAAGACAAGTTCCAAAACAATTATTCCCCCCATCCAAGAATTGAAATTGAAAAAAACAATTATTCCCCCCATCCAAGAATTGAAATAGAAAAAAAAAGAGATTTTGCTCCATTTTTACGGACAATTCTGGTACTAGTATCTTTGGCTAATATTTAGATATTAAGGGATCCTGTATTAATGTTCTGTTACTAGGACTATCTGTCCAAGAAAAACAAAACATCCAGATTTTTATACTTAAAATTATGTTGATTAGGTACCGACAACAACACAGCTTATCTAGGAAGTGTTAATTCATTGAAATATTTGCTCTGTTACAACAGTCACATTACATAAAACTGCCAGAAAAATTTAACACTATCAATTACAATGTTGCTGTTAGTGGTAGCTTTGAATATATATACTGTATAGAAGTCGCGAGTGGATAGGATTTACTCTACGTTTTTCAGAAGCGTATGAAGAGCAGCTTGGGAACTTCACCGCTGCAGTGCGCTGCCGTAACGCCCTGTATCGTCTTAGTTGTTATTTACACGTTAGAGCGCAGCTCTGTCGCCCGCTGTCATTCCCCGCACCCCCATCCATCATTCACTGCAGCTCGAGGTCGTTCAACGGGAGGGGGAAGGGGTGTTTGAAGAGTTCGACACTTGTCCGCTAGGGACCACCACAAGTCGATGCCCTAGAGATGGTGGCGATTGCGGCGGTGAATTAACCAACTACCTCAAAACCATATTAGAAATTTTAACCTGGGCTGGCGACTTCTATACAGTATATATATTCAAAGGTGGTAGTCTAGTGACAGCATTGTTTTAAAGCATGTTGTTTTTGGAAATATAGTTATATGCCTGCTGTTGCATGTATAAATAATTTCATCAAAGGTTTTCTTTAAAAGTACTACTGTATAGTGATATGCCTGCTGTTGCATATATAAATAATTTCATCAAAGGTTTTCTTAAAACGTACTACTGTACTGGGTGCTAAGAATGTCAGAGATCTTAATTCGAGAATAACTGAATTGTTATAACTTAATGTGTTTTAAGTGAGTGCACATATTTTTTTTATAAAAAGTTATTTAATGCTTTGTTGTACTTTGTGCACCATTAATACAGAGTTTATTAAATTTGTGGTGTTTTCAGGTTTTTTTTGACTAAGGCACCCAATGTAATGTATGCAATACTGCCAAGTATTGCTGATTTTCATTAAAATTGTTATTTATTTAGACTTTCAGACACAGAACTACAGAGTGATATGTATTTATTAAGTATATGCTTAAATAAAAAATTTAAAATCCCCCGACTTTGCAATTCTCACTTCAAGTTAATATTAGTAATTAAAATGTATTTAACACTATCATAGTATTTTACTATTGTTTAGTTTTTGTAGTCTGTACTGTACAACACCATCCAAGGTTACCATGTTCTTGCAATATCATTGATGTAACAAGATACTAAATTTTGAATCTATCAGACCTGTGGAATTTGCTCACATCCCTTCATCAGCTAGAAAAGAGCTGATCTTCAAATGGCTGAACAGATTTTCTTGAATCATAGCTAAGAACACACTAAATGAAGTCACCTTTCAAACGTTAATAAAAACTAAATCAAAATCTGTTTGTTTGTGAGCTACGATGACACAGACACATACACATGTTAAACTTATAACACCCCTCTGTTTGCATCGGCGGTTAAAAACTGAGGAACTTAAAGAATGTCTCAAATTTAGCATTATGTACTACACATATCACTCGTGTATCTCGTGTAATAATTAAGTAAATGTTTTGTAAAGTACTAAACATAAATATGAATCTTGAAACTTATTTTAGCTTTTTAATTGTTAAGTGGTTTGCACAACTATGAAATTTTTTTTTAAATTAGCTACTTGTAGGATGGATGATCTCATTACTGTATTGAAATTGTGTTAATTATTTTGTAAAGTCTACTCTATTATCTGGTTGAAACTTCATATTGTTTAGTAAACTTAGTGTTTAACACATGTTGATGTGATTACCGAAGCGTGTGCTTGGAAGGTGGCAGCGCTGTGTACGATTGCAACTCTTTGTTTTGCAGGACATGAGGGAGATGGAGCGACGGAAGAGAGTGGAGATGATCATGAACAGCAGGTTGTTTCGCGAGGAGCTGGAGAGAATAATAGAGACTCAGTTGAAAGACGGCAGCGGTCCTAGCGGCCTCCTGCAGCAGATCTCGGATATGATGGGCGTTCAGGGCGGCCGCCTGCATGCTGGCTCGGTTTTCAAAGGTACTCTTTCTTCGTACAGGGCCACCCACACACCAAGTTAATTAGTATTTAAATATTAAACTATAAATTAAGGTATTATACTTCAAGATTTATTCCAATAGCTCTCTTTCATTTGTTGTTGGCCCACAAATTTTTTTTCACTAGATATTTACAAAATGTTATTTTTGAGCTATAAAAGGTCATGCAAGTAATTATAATTATGAACACTTGAACAGGGTTCGTACGGTCCTTAGTAGTCCTTAAAAAGTCCTTAATTGTTACTATTCATTTTAAGGGCCCTTATAAGTACTTATTTTGTCTGGTGGTCCTTAAAAGTCCTTATTTTGTTATACTTCATCAAATTCACGTTTTTTTTCTTCATTCTTTTCAAGTATTTAAAATAATATTTTCGAATGAGCAGCGTCAATAATGTCTAGAAATTTGCATCGTGTATTTGACCATGATGTTTTAATTTGTGTACGTGACGTGTGCTGTCGCTGACTCGCTGTGTTGCCAAACGTGAGTACGTTCTTGTAAATGCACCAATATTTATGGTACTCAGGACAGTATAATTTAAATCTGGTATCTACCTTGGAGGTTTAATTTGGTGTATGGTACGACAATTATCGCGTCTTTGTTGTACCGTACGAGACCCTACAAGGTCTGGCAACACTCTGCTGTTGCCAACGTTCTGCGTGTGCGCTCTCCGCTCTGTACTTTGATCCACGTGTGTATGTGCATTTTTACGTAGGCCGAGGTGTAATGTTTGTGCGCTAACATGCCGGGGAAGTGCATTTTTAATAATTCTTGGCTTGATAAAGAAAGTTATAAATTGTGGCTGTCCCGGGAAACGACAGACAAGCATAAAGCAAGATGTCGGCCGTGCGGAAAAGTTTTCGATATAGGCCGAATGGGCGAATCGGCCTTGAAAGCACACGTCAGGTGAGAGTAACATTTTCGTGTATTTATTAATATTTTTAAAATTAATATTATACTTCATTATACGTAAGCTTGGTTCACTTATCGACATTGAACAAACACGTGGTTTTCAATGTTTTAAGAGTATTACTTACGCAAATTATAAAGGTATACAAGACATGATTGCTTGTATCATTAATTTTTGTTAAAAGTAAGAAAACTATACAGTATTTTGGTAAATATGTAGTGTACGGATTAGCGTCAAAAAAATTATAAAAATCTGAAATAACTTTCATTATATGCTCTTTTACGTCCTCTTTTCATTACAGCCTGCGGAGATAAGAAATTCCAAATACTTTAGGAGATAGTATTTTTAATATGAATTACTACTTAAAAAGATTTTTCAATATTATTTCTCAGCCGATGTACTTGGCTGAAAGGATAACCTCCGAATTCACTTTACTATTTCAAAACGTTTTGAATATGATTGTCATACAATACTATATTTTTTGTAGGAGCAAAACACTGTTCATTGATGGAGGAGAAGAGTCGGTCACTAGGATTAGGTGATTTTCTCAGTCGGAAAGCAACAGTGCTTGAGAACAAAACTGATACAACTGCTTCCACCTCAACTGCTACAACTCCAACTGTTCAAGCATGTGATTTGCCAACCGTACATCAAAGTACTTCTTTGGATTCCTTTGCTTCTAGAAAAGAAGTACTTGATGCAGAAATTTTGTGGACTTTGAAATGTGTTCAGAGTCACTTCTCCTACAAGTCATCTGAGGAGTCTTCAAAACTTTTTTCCTTAATGTTCCCAGACAGTTCAATAGCACAACAGTTTTCTTGTGGTGAAAAAAAAAGTTGCATATTTGTGTCATTTTGGTTTGGCACCCCATTTTCAAACACTTCTATTCAAGTATTGTCAAGAAATCAGTCACTACGTGTTATTGTTTGATGAGACATTAAATAGAAGTACTCAGCAGAAACAAATGGACATTCACATTAGGTTCTGGCACACGGACAACACAGTCCGAACACGGTATGTTACATCAGCATTCATTGGACATGCCACAGCGGAAGATTTGCTGAAGAATTTTTACTGTTACACACAGAAGTTGGATTTATCCAAACTGATTCAATTGTCTATGGATGGACCATCTGTAAACTGGAAGTTCTACAAACGTTTGCAGGAAGACCTCAGAAAAGAATATAATTTTGAATGCATGGACATTGGGAGTTGTGGTCTTCACATTTTGAATAATGCATTCAAGAAAGGTGAAACAGCCACAGAGTGGCATATATCTTCTGTTCTTGTCTCCCTTTATTCATTACTGAAAGTTGCCCCAGCAAGAAGAGAAGACTTTTTAAAGGAATCCAAAACACAGAAGATGCCTGTGAAGTTTTGTTGTTGCCGCTGGCTAGAAAATGTTCCTGTAGCTGAAAGGGCATTGCTAATTTGGGAGGATGTTTCACAGTATGTCAAAAAAAGTGGGAAAGGTGACTTTGCCAAAAGTGTCATGCAAGTCATTTGGGATTGTAGCTGAGGCAACAAAAGACAAACTAATCACAGTGAAGTTAAATTTTTTTATCTCATTGGCAAAAATTGTAAAACCATTTTTAGAACAGTACCAAAGTGACAAACCATTGCTGCCTTTCTTTGCTAATGATATTTTACAGCTAGTTAAGAAGTGTACACAGCTGTACAATGTTCTGAAACCTGCACATATTGATGAGTGTGTGTCTACAGTTGATAATTTGTGTAAGTTTGATTTTTCATGCAAGAAATTCCATGCTTCGCCAAGTGATATGAGTTTAGGATTTGTTGCCGGCAAATTGTTGAAAGAGAAACTCTTCAAGGAACATGTAAAAGAAAATCAAGTAGTTGTTTTGAAGCATGAATGTCAAAATTTTATTTTGACTATGCTGAAGAGCTTGATGGCCAAGTGTCCAGTGAATTTCTCTCTTGTGCGAAATGCTTCATGTATAGACCCTTCTCTAATGGCTAAAGATTCTGTTGGCTGCAATAGCAAAATGAAAAGCGTTCTGACGTACTTTGTCCAAAAGAAGAAGATTTTGCCTGAAGATTGTGACGAGATTTTGATTCAGTTTGGAGACTTTATGGAGAATGTTGTCAAACATTCACACTGCGAGTTTTTGAATTTTGACCGGAAAGAAGGCCTAGACACATTTCTTAGTGGCTTCTTTATAGGCGCAGCATATGAAAAGGTTTAAAATGTAATTAAAATGCTGTTGATTTTGTCACATGGACAAGCTTCAGTAGAAAGAGGTTTTTCTGTGAATAAAGCTTCTGAAGTAGAGAACTTGAAAGAAACTTCATTGGTGTCCCGTCGCACAGTTTATGACTACATAATGTATTGTGGTACCATCTATGATGTGCCAATAACAAAATAGCTTAGGATGTCAGCTTCGTCTGCTCGATCCAGATACATACAGTACTTAGAGGATCAACATGCTCAGAAAAATACAGAGAGTGAACAGGAAAAGAGGAAGGTAATGTTTGACCAGCTTGAAAAATTTAAAAGGAAGAAGATATGCTTGGAAAAGGACATAGAAGAATCTGAGAAGTCTATTGATACTCTTGCACAGAAAGCGGAATCTTCCAGAGACATAGGACTTTTCATTAAGTGCAATACTATTAGAAAATAAATTTCTGAAAAGAAAAGGGAGCTCTCTGATATTGGAACCGAAATAAGTGAACTGTCAAGAGTGGTGAAATAGTGTCAAGTGTTTTAGTCCATAATGTTTTATAATTTTTTTTGCACAAGGAATCTTTTTTTAACAGTGTTCTACTACTTATGTAAATAATTATTAGGGTACTTTTTTACTTATGATCTCTTTCTACTGATTGGGAACTAAGGAGTTAAATCATCTTCTGTGTAGTAAGTACACAAGATTATATATTTTTTTCAAGTTGTGTGTTTTCGTTGCCCATTTTTTCTGCCGTAAATTTTTTAAATCCCGTAAATAGTTCTTAAATATGCTTTTAAAAAGTCCTTAGAAGTCCTTAGAAGTCCTTATTTGTCATGCTAGCAATGGAGTACGAACCCTGTTGAATGATGTTTTACAGTTAGATGGTATTCAATAAGTACCTACAGTAGAACCTCGTTGACCCGGACCTCTTCAATCCAAACATCCGAATAACCCACCCAGTATGGGGGAAAAAAATTATGTTAATAAATGAAGTGTTTTACAGATTGATAAATAGCTATTCTCAGTATGTACATTACTGGAATTCACTTGCCAGTGAGAGAGTTCAGTGCACTCCCCCGCCTGTTGTTGCTACGCAGCAAACTGGTGAGTTGATGGTTAATTCCGAGAGTCAAGCTGAAACATCACCAAACGAGCTTCTAATGCTAATGCCGATGCGATATTGCACTGCTCGTAAGCGATACACAAAACTGAGGTAGCAAAAGCTCACTGCATTTTTTTACTACCGACTTGTTTGTATCTATACTGTAAATACATATTATGTTTTTTTAGGCGAAAGTGTGCTGATAATAGTTTTTAAACTCCATTAAAAATATTTTTAGTAAGTACGTACATGTTCTTTTTTTTTAATCAACAAACACAGAATAAGTGCACACATGTATGTTAAGCTTTAAATTTAATAAACCTGAATTCATTATTTGCGGTTCGAAAGAGAACATGAGCCTACATTGCTGTGTGTGTTGTTGCAGGTGCCAACTGTGTAGTTCCTATCAACGATATCCGTGGCGTGGAGAGTATGGGCTATGCCAAAGGGGAGAAGATCCTCAGGTGCAAGTTGGCAGCTGTGTATAGGCTGATGGACCTTTATGGTTGGACGCAAGGTGTCTACAACCTCATCACAGTAAGTTTCATCTGCAGGGACCCACTAATCTGTAGTGATGGTGTCCACATGATCATGAAAGTCACCTCAGCTTACAAAAAAATTCAGAAATTTAATTTGTAACTCACTAAAGTTTGTTTCATATATCAACTGCTTCGAGCCTGTGTCCAGGTCAGCAAAGTAAAATGCCTCCATGTTTCTCTTGTCACTCCACCATTCCTGATCCTTCACTCTATTCCAGTCTTCTCCTCTCTCCTGCACTTATTTAATACTAATGTACAATATTGTATTGACTTTTGAAGTTACAGAAGTCACTATTTTTTCTGTAGTCCAATTGACACTAGTTTTTAAAGTTGTAGTTGATTTGTGTTTGATAACTCTTGTGTCTCAAGCTGTCTGCTCACCATTTTAGAAATATTTGTTTCTTGATTTTGTTACTTTCATAATGCATTTGCATGGTTAAAATGTTAAAGTTATAATAAATGTTAAGAAACTGTCTTAACAGATTAAAGATAATGTGATCAAAAAAGTTTAGGTAGGTAATGTTTTTATTAGGGTTTGATAACAGTAAGTAGTAGTTGTGTATATGTAATAAATATTTTGGGTATTGTATCCATTTTAAGAATGCGCTTCAGCATGTCTCAATTTTAATGTAAACTTTCTTTTTTTAATCAAAATTTAATTTGTTATGGTGCCATAATATCGTGGGCGTACAAGGAAAACCCACTAAGTCCAGTTAGATAAAAAAATGAGATATTCATATGACAAAAGTCCAGTTTAATGTGTTTCATGACAAGTATATTATATGACAAGTATATTATTATGTTAGATTAAATAAACATGTTTCAGTACCGTATATATTTTACAATATTTTACAAACCCATTTGAATATAAAAATCAATTTTTCTCATAATTTCATTATATGGACTTAAAGGGTTTTCCTTGTATGCTCATGATGTAGTTGCATAAATTTGCCAGCTAATTGCAAAATTCTTACATCTGAGTAATATCTGTCCCGATTTGTTTAGGTGAAGTGGTTGTTGATTTTTTTTTTTAAGGCGAGGTTAAACCAGGACCAGGAGCACTTCCTGATAAACCCGTTCGGGATGCTGTTCCACGAGATCACGGCCTCCAGCCTGGTGAAGATAGACATGCAGGGTGCCGTGGTGGAGCAGGGGACCACCAACTTTGGGGTCAACGTGGCCGGCTTCGCGCTGCACTCGGCGATCCACGCCGCCCGGCCGGACCTCAAGTGCATCGTCCACGTGCACACCCCGTCTGTCCTCGCCGTGAGTCCCGAGTGAAGTGACAGTAGAGCTGGGCCGGTGCCGATTTCCGATCGTAATAATCGGTCGATTTTGTTAATTTTGACGATCATGATGATTGGCAAAACGTAGCCGATTATTTGAGCCGATCATTGGTCTCCTACTGCAAACGTATAACATTGAATAATTAGCCATACCTAACAACTTTCCATGTTCGTTTACGGTACTTTTCGGGAATAAAATTCAATTATTCATCGAAAAATAATAGGGTTTAATAATTTAAAACAACCACACACGAAAAAAAATATACCATGAAAGTAAACAAACAGCGTAAGTTTTATAAACATTGAACAGTTACATACCTAAGTATCAATTTCCACGTATATTTACGGTACTTTCGGTAAAATAATTTTCCATTATACTATTTGCAAAGTTATTTCTTATCATTTCCGAACCGAAAACTATGTATTTGTTTACCATTTACGGTTAATATTACCGCAATGGCGAATGGCGACTGTTGTTAAGGTTGGTTATGTGACGCGTGTCGCGCGACGGAATTCGTACGGATTAATGGCGCTAGTAGTCTCGTGGTTAGTAAAAAAACATCATCTTCGGGAATTCATCCACATATTTAGTTTTTTCTCGCTAAATATTGCCTATTGAAAGTTTTGTTTAGCAAAATTAATATTCTTATCCTGTTTAGCGGGAAATAGAGCTTATTTTCTTTTGTATAAAAACCTGGTTGATGAAGATTTTTTTCCCCCATTTAGTGGTATTTCGTATTCACAAATTAACTTACAATCGGAAATTATTGAAAGTTTGTTGGTGGCATGGGGGGGAAGGAAGGGCAATAAAATTATAATCGCTGACGTCTACCGGCAAACACGGATCACAGAATGACAGAGTTGTGATTAGGTGAAGATTTGGTATGACCTTACTACATTTTAACGCAGTTAAATGTGTGCGTGTGTGGTGATTTATAAGTAATCATGTCAATGAAAAGTAGTTTTGTCTGGGAATATTTCACAGTTTATAGTGATCCGTCAAAAGCAACGTGTAATCAAAGGTACTTGAAAGGCTCTAATCGGCTCAGAATATCGGCAAGATCGGCAGCAGATGATCGGCATCGGCATGATGGGCAAAATAGGTGATCGGCCCAGCTCTAAGTGACAGGCACTTGTAAAACTGTCTAAAAGGTTCAGGACACCGTCGACTATCTGGTTAGCAGAGTGTAGGTGGGTTGCCTCAGTTTGTTGCTTTAGTCAAGTTTCTAAACCACCTTTCTGATTGTGAAGGAACTGCGTACTGGTTTCCCACGCCCGTGTTGTTGGAAGGTGCTGTTTACGTACTTAACGAACCAGAGGAGATGATGATGTGCATTGGGTGAAGTGTGTTGTGACGGATGTCTTGATGTGCCGACAGGTGTCGTCGCTGAAGTGCGGGTTGCTCCCGCTGTGCCAGGAGGCCATAGTGATCGGAGAAGCGAGCCACCACCCCTACCTGGGAGGCCTGTTTGAGCCCGAGGAGAGGGAGAAGATCACTCGCAACCTGGGGCCCATCAACAAGGTGAAGTACTGCTTGTTAACCCATTACCCACTCCCACTCCCTTCTCGTATGTCACGGTTTTAGCGTGCTGAAACTTCCATTCACACCATCGGTAATCCACATTTATGAGTACGTACAATAAAACACAAGTAAGGCAAATGTCACAAAGTTAACATCAAATACTACACTCTTCAAAATAAGTAACACGTACATAATAATGAGCTAATCCATTAATCAAATAGTTGGCAAAGCATGAAGTCAAAAAAAAGATTTTTTATAAATAAAACTCTTTATCAGTATTTATTTTTAAGTTTATGCTTGGATAAGTAAATCTCTTTGAGGTTGTTCTCTTAGCACATCTAAGTAGATGTACTGGATTAAAAAAAAAAAATAATTTTACCAAATTGTTCCATGTATGCAGTGAACAGCCAACTGGCTATATGTGCAAGATTTATTATTCAAAATGCTGAACACACACTATATCTGAAGTGTCATTAAGTTCTTATGTTTCTGTATTAAGTAAAACTCTATTTCGTAAATGGGTGTCTAATTAAGTAATAATTATGCAGCATCCGTAATATTTGCAGTTTGTGTTATGGTTTCTGATGTGAGAAGTGTTGGTATTTGGGTTCATAATTTAGCATTTTAGATTTCATAAAATACTTTATTTTCTATTTTAATGGGAATTGGATTCTGCTATATAGAATTGAATTAGGGATGGGGCGACCGAATCCAATATCCGCCGAATCCGCCGAATCCTAGGGATTCGAAGATTCGGCGGGTCTGATATAGGATTCGTCAAAGGATTCGGTTTTTTTACTATTTACGGGGAAAAAAATACAGTAAAACTCACTTACGAGGTCCCGCATGGTAGGTTTTTCCGTATAAAGCGTTTAAATTGCCCGAGGTCTCATCATTTACGCCATTAAATGTGTGATATAAAGTCCGTTAAAATTTTTTCTGAAACTTTCTGTCTCAAATAATGGCGCACGTAAATATGAAGAAAAGACGAATGAACAACAACATACGAAGAAATATGGATGATGTACCATAACTACAGTACAAACCCAATAGATATTTTAAGATAATTACCATAATAAGAACTAAAGATTCTTTGTAGAATACCATAATACTACAGAAGCATGATGGCTACCATATTTGCACTATATTTACCTTAACAACCGAGATGTATATTTACCGTTATAGTAATGTATTATTTATTTATGACATATTAAATTAAAGAACATTGTTGAAAAAAAAAAGGATGTTAAACTTTGATATGTACGGTTGGCACATTTTGCTAAGAAATAATGTGATCTGAAAGAATGCAGTACTACTACGAAAAGTGAAAATGGTACTCGTGGATTTTTAGGTTATGTCAGTCTCTTTCGTTTTTCAGTAATATCGGCCGAAAATTAACAAGCGTACTGTATCGGAAGTCGGCAGAAATGCCGATTCAACTAAATATTGGCAAAATCGGCTTCTTCAATACAGCTCTACATTTAATGACATGAGTAAACATATTTCAGATTTCAGGATATTGAAAAAGACTTTAATTTCCATGTAGGTTTATGTGTGTGTGTTTTTTTTTGCAAGTGTAAATTGAATGAAGTAAAATGCTTTTATTTTTATTACTTTCAATTGATTAAACTTTAATGACCAGTTACAGATATTTATGACACTAATTTTGAGGTTAAGCAATTTTACTAAAGCATTCCAGCCAAGCAGGTTGCCAGCGAGAGACGCTTCTCTTCTGCTGGAAACACTATCGCCAATCGTAGAGCTAATTTAACTCCCGAACGTGCAGAACAAATTATTGTTCTGCATGATAGATTAAAGAACAGAATTTAATACTCTGTGACAATCTCTCTCAGAATTATTGTGCTGAAAAGTGGAAATGTTGAAACAATGTGAATGTACTTTTCAAACAACATGATTTTTGGTGCTAAGTTTGTTGAAGCTCAGTAAGGACTCCAGAAAAATTGACAAGGATGAAATTTTCCCAAAGATATGTTACATTTACACAAACATATACTTGGTTATGTTAGTTGGATGATATCAGTTACTAATGAACCAATGGAAACAGGTAAGATTCAATGGAAAAAAATGTTATTTTTTTATAGTAGTGCAAAATGTAAACACACACTGTCAATACTTACCCAAAATTAATAAGCCCACTTCATTTTAATACTTTATTCAAACATTATACTAAGTTTAAGATAAAAATAATTTCCCAAAAGTGTAACTGTACCACAAAAGCTCGAGCTCGGCTCGAAGTAAAATTCTTAAGCTCGCAGACCTCTAGCTTATTTATAGAAAAAATCCTAACCGCTAATCTGTACTAAAACTGAAATTTCTCAAGAAAATTTTTTTGTCTTTATATACACTTAGGCTATACCAGAAATGTACCAAACTACATGTGATAAAGTCAAGGGACTTTTAGTGCAAGCAGAATACATCTCACTTACATTAGATATGTGGACATCATCTGTTAAAAGATTCGGGTTTGGGTTCGAGATTCGGCAATTCCAGTCGAGGATTTGAGTTAGGATTCGGATTCAAGGAAATCAGGATTCGCCCCATCCTTAAATTGAATGTATGTATTTATTAGAGATGGGACATTTCTTGAAAACCCAACAGAGTGGAGCGAGTAGCTAAAGCTAGGCCTGACTCGAAAGTTGAGTTCATTGTACTCTACAGGATGAGACTACAATCTCTCTGCTATAACTCAATGCATATTTGACATGTGCAACAAGTATAAAATTGCATACAATTTTTTTGCAAACATTTCACAGCGCAAGCTCATCATTAAATTTGCCTAGTTTTCTTAAAGTACACTTAGTTCTGAAAAATTTCATTGCCCAAAAAAGTTAGCTAACAAACTACAAAATAAAAATATTGTCTGAAATGGATTTTTTTTCCGTACTACAGCGATAATCAATGTTAATGCTGCTCAGCACGAACACACAATTATTATTGCAATGTTTAGCTTTATATTTTAGGTGGATGGCCCTTCTACATCAACAGTTAATATTTCTTCTACATGTAGGTTAATGCCCTTTTTTATTTTTTAAAAATTCTTGACGTGATTGAAAATGCTTAAGTATTGCTGTTTTTTAAGTTGGGACATTAATTTGCAACCAAAATATGGCAGAAGGAAAAAAAACTCATACCGAGTTAATTTTTTGTTTGGTAATGTTGTTTTGTTTTGTTTTGATAAAGTTTTAATTAATGCTCATTATTTTTGACTTGTTCATTTAATGGCATCAGAAAAAGTATGTGATCAAATAAATTGTTTCAACTAACTTTTTCACATTTTGTTCGTAGCTTAATCAGGTGTATTTTGTTGACTTATTCTATGGGTGTATACTCCCCCCCCCCCCCCCAGATACTGTTAAATGATAACTGACAAAGAAATGATTGTTGCTTACATGTTTAACATGTTAAAAAGCCAGCATTTTCAATTATGGACAAAAAATTTTCCACTAGCATTTCACGACTGTAATAGAACAACTTTGATTACCCTGTTTTATCGCATAATCGTCATACCAATGTTTTGGGAATCAAAATTTGGATTAAAAAAACCTCTCGCCTAAACGTCACATGATATTTGTGGTCCCGCTATTAGATTCTGAGGGCTTTGTGTGGGTATTTTTTTCCCTATAAAACAATGTATTTTAAAGTAGAAATCTAATATTTATTTGGACATTACCACTTGCTTATTTAATTAACGGAAATACGAAGTTGTCTGATGTGTAAATTTTCTTTTAAAGATGAATTAAACTGTTATAACCTTTATCTGTTTGTCTGTGCCGCCACGGTGTACCGCTTACAAAAATGTAGCCAGCGCTCGTTGCAATCATTAATGTTTGGTTATGTTGCTTCCCGTAGAGAGCGTGCACACGTAGTCGAATATCGATATCTCGCTAATTCCATATTTCCTAAAGTATTTGGAATTTCTTATCTCCGCCGGGTTTAATGAAACGAGGAAGTTAAAGAGCACAGAATAAAAGTATTTTCCGAATTTTAAATTTTTTTTTAACAAATATTGCCTAAATATGAAAATTAGAAAATTCGATATCTCCTAAAGTATTTGGAATTTCTTATCTCCGCAGACTGTAATGAAAAGAGGTCGTAAAAGAGTGTATAATGAAAGTAATTTCAGATTTTTAAAAATATTTTTTAACGCTAATCCGTACACTACATATTTACCTATATTTTTTTTAATGAAGGTTAGTGTACACTGAAAAAGGAAGATAGTCTTTTTGAAATTTAGATGGAACTTCTTGATGAATTAAAAGTATGTACAGTAAAACCTCATTAATACGAATCCGCTTAGTACGAAATTCCCGTTTATGCGAAGTACTTTCACAGTCCCAGAAAATAAGGTATGCTTTCCTATGTTATTCAGTACTTTTAATACGAAATACGGTTAATATGAATTACGAAGTTGTTTTGATCCCTCAAGTAGCTGTTAACGTGTATAAGTAAACGGTTAATACGAATTTCACAGCCGAAGTCTAAAGTAAATCACGTATTCATAACCGTCATGTAAACAAACGTGTCTCCATAGATAGATGTATGTATCCTACAGCGCAAAATGGTCGAAAAACAAGATGAAAAGTTCAACTCTAGTGGCGATGTTAGTAACTAAACTAGAAAAGATGCCATGTTGTAAACGGAAAACGAAAAGGAAAGTACTCTATACCTTATTAATAGAGCCAAGATTATATGGTTTTATGCGAAATCGCGAATTTTCACCTGAAATTCATCCCAAACCGCGAAAAATGCGAAATGTTTTCTAACCACAAATAAACACCTCAATATTGATTTAAATCATTAACTACCGACTATTGGTTGATTGACAAAAATTCTGTATCTGTTTGTAGAAGAAATGGTCGTCATCCAACTGCAGTGTGGTGGTTATTTAATGCGTTAATTATTCATCTTAAAAAATTACAAGATATCACAAAAATTGACGATTTCACGAACAAAAAAAAGATCGTTATCGGAGTTAGGTTAGGGTTTTTAAACGCATCTAGCCACTAGAGATCACGCAATATTAACAACTGACGATCGTAAACTTAAAATTAACAAGTTAACAAACACAACAACGTGAAAAATTTCAGCGCCTTGTTTGCTGTATCCTTTGAGAAATACACGTGAACAAAAACTGCATTTATTAAATAAATACGTATGAAAATAAAATAAAAGCGAACATTGATATTTAATGAAATTTCACTGTAACGCAATTTTGTGTGCTTGTTGAATAAGCAGTTTACCGTGAAGCCTTCATTTTCATTTCACACTTCATAGGCGAGAGAGCCAAAATCGTAACATAATCGAAGTTTTCCGATCGCTAATGAAAAAGCACCATAATGCAAGGATTTATTTATTTTACGGTCATTAAATATTTTAAATAACGCTTACCTACCCAACCCTCCCGGAAAATAAATAAAAACATTTATTTCACTGACCTGACATAACCTAACCTTTTACTTCGGGTTGAGTATATGGCTCTCTCGCCTGTAAAAAGTAGGCTTCCCGCGGTTTATTTTTTCGCTACAACTTCAGTAAATACTAGTTTTTGGTACCTCCGGGCTTTGTTTACAAATTACGTGCATAAATGAAAGCTAAATTTCTTAATCATGCCGAAAAATAAAGCTACTGCGGCATCACGTGCTGACGAGTTTAAGAATGAGGGATTATATGTCAGTGACGGAAAAATACTGTTATGTAAATATTGTAATTGCCGTTTGGAGCATGAACGTAAGGACACAGTAAACAAGCACATAATTAGCGACAAACATGTAAAAGCTAAACGATCCCCATGCAATTTGAAACGACAGCTTTCTATCCCAGAAGCAGGAGTGGCGCAAATATGCGCAAAAAAACAAAAGGAAGATTTTGTTCTCGAAACTGTTGAAGCCTTTGTAGCTGCAGGTATTCCTCTTGAGAAACTTGACAACAGCAAGCTGACTGCATGGATGCAGAAGAATGTAAGTGGTGCTGGTGATCTTCCAACAGCGGATTGGATGAGGAAAAAGTACATTCCCCTACTTAGAGAGAAAAAAGAAGTGGAAATCAAGCAGCAGCTCTTGGGGCAAGATGTGGTCATACTCGCAGATGAAACCACTGACAAGAGTAATAATTGTGTTTTCAACATCTTTTTTAAAATTCTGAAACCAGGTGCTGAACAAGATGTTATCTTAGGGGCTTCTTGTGTCCTTGATGCAGCAAATGCTGTTTGTTGTTCTCGGGCAGTGATTGATGTATGCTCCAAATATGAAGTCAAGGAAGAAAACATAATTGCGTATGTTACAGATAGTGCCAGGTACATGACAAAATCTGCTGGCACCCTTGAAGGGCCCATAAAGTAAACATTGTTGGGCAGATCTGGCAAAACAACTTGGAAGAACTGAACCTCTTCGTTTGTAAGGTAAAGATGGCCTTTCTTAACACCAGAAAGAGGAGGCATGCATACCTTCAATTTCTTCTCCAGAAACATGGAGAAAACAAGGCTCTGGTCAAGTTATTCCCCATGCCAGTTGTTACACGTTGGAACACAGGGTTTGAATCTGTATCATACCTCGCACTCCATCTGCACGACATTGTGGAATTCTTTGAGCAGCTTAGCGAAGATAACTCTGGTGTTAAATATATCAAGGGACTCCAGAAGGAAGAGTTACAATGTCTTGAGGCCACTCTTACATTTGTGGCTCAAAACTGTAACACATTTGTAGAGCTAATTAATTTTCTTGAAGGAACAAAGTATCCTACTGCTCATCAGTTGTGCACAAAATTGAGTAAACTGCAAACTACTCTTGATGTCTTGGCTAAGGGAATATTTCCTGAAAATGTTGAAGACATTTTGGCTGAAATGAAAACTGTCAACTCTGCAGCCCTTAAAGAGCAGTTCAAGAACACAGCTAAACTCAGTCTTATAAAACTGATTGATCTGGTGAACACTGATCCATCTTGTCAACTATTTCTGGGAATCAGCGCTCTAATGAATCTTCAAAATGTAGGAAACATTCGTGTGGAGGAAAAGGAATTCCAGAAACATATTGTGAATCTACCTTTCCTTTGCAAGGTGCAGAAGACCTCTGTAGCGACAGGCTACATAACACTCCAAAACCTGGATTCCCAAGAGCAGAAGAAACCGCATGTGAACTACATAGACATGGTGGACATACTATGTAAAATGAAAGCGGATTATCCTGAATTTGCAGCTGCTGCTTTAAAGTTAATATGGATACCTGCAACAAATGTGGACTCAGAAAGATCTTTTTCTAAGTATTCTGTAGTTGTGACAGAAGAAGATCTCTAAAACCAGAGAATGCTGAACTGCTGACAATGGTGGCTTTTTCCTGAGCTTAATTATATTGCATTTATAGAACAAAAGTTTAACTGTAGTTTCTATTTTAGTTAATTTAGACTCTCTCCTGAACTCAGGAACAGTACTTACCTGCATAAGAATACTGAATATTTTAGTTGTTAATTTTTATGTACTCTCAACATAGTATTGTTTAATGTGCATATTTTAAGTCTCTAACCACGAATTATTGAAGCATTTGATCAAGGCAGCTCTGCTAGGTGTGTACATGTTATTACATGTGTTTTAATTTTTTATGACGATAAAGACGAAATCCACAATTCTTAATGACGAAAAGTCCTTTTTCATAACACCATAAAATCTTGGCTCTACTTATTAATCTTAGTCGTCGGAAGTGTACATACGTAGAAATTTAAACAATCTATGGAAAAAAGTTCTGATATTTTCCATTGTTCACGCACGTGTGTCCTAACCTCAATTTTGAGTGTAAGTTGTTTTGTAATATGACTGCGAAACTTAAACGCAATGACCTTACATTGAAAGTTAAAATTATCGAGGAAGTAGACAATGGAGAGAACGAAAAATGAAATTGCAAGAGAATTTAACATCCAGCAATTGTCGTTGTCGACAATACTAAAAAATCGTGAAAAGTTTTTTGAATCGGCTTTTGCGAGTTCGTGCAAATAATCAACAAGAAAAAGAATGCGAGGCCCAAAACATCAAGAAATAGAAGCATCCTTGTTGCAGTGGTTTGAAGAAATGCGTGCAGCAAACTTGCCTATTTCTGAACCTATGATTCAAAAGAAGGCAGACTACCTAGCATTGAGGTTAGGAATTTCAGACTTCAAGTTCAGCATTGGTTGGCTACAACGGTTTAAGGATCGCAACAATCTTGTTGGCAAAGCTATGTGTGGGGAGTCGGCAGCAGTGTAGATACGACCAAAGTTAAAGATTGCTCAACCAATACTTGATCAGTAGGCCTACTGTCCTTTGATAAGCTTTGTAATGTGGTAAACAATGCCTATAAGAAAAAAATAGTGCAAACCAGAATTGATGCTTTTTTTAAACCAAATGTTTGAATAGAAAATGTGTCATGATTTCAAGTTTATTGAAGTTTGTATTATGATTTATTCTGTAAGTGTTTCATTGTGTTTGTTTTCTTCAGTGTTTACAAATTATGTATGTAGTGAAGCCAGCTTATACTACCAATAGTGTACATATATAATTTTCTTTATGGTTGTAAATATAGGCATTTAGTGTTCAATCAATTTTTTTTGTCGTGATATCCCAATAGTTTGGTTAATACAAACCCTCGTTATTACAAAGTGTTAAAATTATGGTCCCTTCAGGTTTGTAATATATATATATATATATATATATATATATATATATATATATATATATATATATATATATATATATATAAAGAAATTAAATGTAAAATGTTTCTCTAAACTGTTTTCTTTCCTTCATTATTTATTGCATAAAGTTTACTTATAAAATGTTTTGCAATGTTTTAATAAAGCTAAGCTATATGTTTTAATTTTACATATGGCTGGAGAACCTTTCTTTCTCACCATTCAGTTAAAGACCTAAATGCTGGTGGTCGGTTCATTTTAATTCAAAACAATTATTTCTGTATGAGGTTTGAAATTTTTTTGCTATGGTTCGATTCAGTTCGGTTCGGTTCGAAACAAGAGAACTGAGGTTTGTCCAGCTCTAGAAAATTGTATAGCTAAACTATATTATAAGGGTAACGGAAATAGCACAAACATAAGAAAAACTACGTTGCATTTTGTCAATTAGCATAACTACTCGTTCATTTCCAACCTTCAATGATATAACATTGCAGAAAAAAAGTAACTTTTTTTAAATGGTGTCTGTTATACAACGTATTTTATTGAAAACATAGGAACAGACCTGCCAACTCTCACGATTTTGGTGTGAGGCTCACGATTTTAAGGTCCATCTCACGCCCTCACGCCAAAATAGTGTTTCCTCACGATTTTTTGGGGCCCCAAGATTTTGTTTGTAAAAGTTACAAAACAAGTTTTATGAAAGCTTACAGTAACGAGTTTCCATCAATACTCGAGTCACGTAAAGGAAGCAATTTTGTGTTTTGTAGCATGTGCCGTGCTGATTTTTCTATCTCGCATAGTGGAAGAGGAGACATTGTGAAACATGTCGCTACAAAAAAACCACAACTAACACGTGAAGTGTATTGCTTCCAATAAAAAAATTAATTTTGCTGTGAACAGTGATAATAGTGTTACACGAGCAGAATGTTATTTTACATCTTTTTTAGTTGCGGCCCTGCATGATCACTACACAACAGCGCTAAATTATGTTCAACTAAATTAAATCTGCAACCTATAATTTGTTGAAATAAATTTTGAAGCAGAGACCATGTAACATATGTACAGTTATGTCACTTAAATTTAAAGATTTTCATTTGTTGTTTTTTATTTCTAACTTGTATTTATGGGCCTGAAAATTTTTATCGAGGACCTCATGATTTTTTAAATTTGAATGGTGGCAGGTCTGCGTGTGTGATTTTTGAGGTTATTTGTCTCTATTTTGTATCAGGTGTATACACTATGCACTTATTTTATAATTTTATAAATATACATGTGATTTTTTTAATACATAGGCCTATGTAATTTTTTAAAATAAACGTGTGATTTTTTTTTAATAACATGTGAAGTTTAGTGTGGGACTGGGATTCGAGATTCGATGACAAACACTGAGGATTCGATCAAGGATTCGGATTTGACCAAAATGTGGATTCGTCCCATCCCTAATTTTTATTTCATATCTTGCATTTTTTTAGTGTGTATTGTAATGAATTATATTTTGTTTCTACATTTTGAAGGTTTTCCACCCTCTTATGATAACTAACTTAGCTAGTTACAGCACCATATGTTAATTCTTGGATGTACAATTTAGAAATAATTTTTTATTTTTTAAAAATTATACATAAAGCTTAAATCTAAATTAAAATACACTTTTTTAGCTTAGGATCTTTACACTTTTAAGTCAATAATATAATTTTTTTTTGTATTTTTGTGCAGGTAATGTTCCTGGCCAATCAGGGGGCTGTTTGCTGTGGTGAAACAGTTGAAGAGGCATTTTATAACGTCTACAACACTGTTCTTGCTTGCGAAACTCAGGTGAGATACAGTTATTTCTTTCCTGAAAAAAAAAAAAAACAGTTGCAGAAAATGCTAATTTCCATGTACAGTAAACAGATCTTTAATCTGGCATGTTGGGGACCACAGTCTTGCTGGGGTTTAAAATATCTGTAAGTTTTCATTAAGAAACCGGCCAGAAAACAGAACCTTGTACTGATGTAAAAAACCAACAGAAACAATGAAGTCTGAACGAACTAGAAACTCAGGCAGTGCAGTAATGTGACTTGTAGGTTGTCAACAGTCGAAATCCACCCAAATAAAATTGAACGTGAGCAGCTAAATTGGTGTTGAATTATAGAATGTGCTGAATTGGAGAATCAAAAGATCTTTTAATGTACAAAAAAATAATTGTCGAATTGAAGCAGTGGCGTGTTTGCTGGTCGTTGTTAACTTTCCCTGTTTTCTGGCAGATCAAGCTGATGCCAATGGGGGTTGAGAACCTGGTGCTGGTGTCGGACGAGACTCGCAAGCAAGTTTACGAGGCCGCCCACCGGGCGCCCGTGGTCGCCCCCAAGCTGCCGGAGGGCTCGGACCTGCCGCCATCGGGCTTGAAGAAGGAGAAGCAGTTCCGTGTCGGCAGCGTCGAGTTTGAGGCCCTCATGAGGATGCTAGACAATGCGGTAAGCTTTGAGCATTTGCAGACACTATTATTTGGTTATGTGCGAGTGAAACAGGCTGTCAAGGTTATTAATTTCAAATCTCGTGGTTATCTAATTTTTGGGGAAATTTTTTTTTACAGTTAAATTAAAAATGGTTTGCTACTTGTTCCCACATTTTTAATTAAATATAATTTACAACATAACATAACTAATTTAGCGGTGTTCCTCTCTGTTGATCTCCTTTAGTTTTCAGAACTGTATACAGTTGATGATTAGTATTAAGCCAGGCTGGGACGACAGGTCTTGACACTTGGATAGGGCAGCCGGCTCCTAAGAGTGTCGGCCCCATTCCATCCATTGCGTCAGGCGGGTAACATGATGTTAATTTTTTCATTTTCATTTGTACGAAGCCATTAAATGTTTTTAATACTAGTGTAGTTGAGTTTAAAACTTGGTTCTTTTGCTTCTGCTGCGTGTGTTGACACACGGTTCACACATAATAGTTACAGGCTTTGCTTATACACCATGAAGCAGTTGTTAGTTCTCCAGGTGACTTCTCAGTTAAGTGTTTGGTGATCTTGCCTTGGTCCTCTAGGTTTATTAAGTTAAATACTTCCTCTTCCCAAAAAATTTCCCAGTTATGTCATGGTTAGCATCGAGTGCCTGACTTGCTCACTCGCCTCACAACAAAGCAGATCAGGTTCGGGTTCCAACAGGGATAGTTTTTGCAAATTGCCAAGACAAATCCAATGAAAATGAGAGACACTAATTATAATTAATTAATCTGTGTACACATTAATTATTGATTCATTTGTCATTGAGTGCTGTGTAACTATAAGAACAAATCATTTTTGTTACCACACACATTTAACTAAGGTTCATAATTTTTTAGTTGATTAAGTCCTTAAAAATAATGTCAACCTCTAGTAATGATGGGTACAAGCGAGTATGTACACCATGGAAGAGCTACACACTCCATGCATGTGTGATGCCTGACAGCCGGGATGGGATGTCTTGCCGCAGGGTTTCCGCACGGGCTACATCTACAGGCAACCCCTGGTGAAGGGTGATCCCCCCAGGCCTCGGAATGATGTGGAGGTACCGCCTGCCGTGTCCTCGTTGGGCTACCTGCTGGAGGAAGAGGAGATGTACAGGACCGGGTGAGTCTTACGACTGTGATCACAATTCATTTTAATGAGATGTCTTACTTTGAGGTAGTCTTTATGTTCAAAGCGGTATTTTTTTGCATAAAATTTTGTCTTTTACTGTGAGTGATCAATAGAATTTTTATCTGCCCGTATTTTATCAATATGGCAGCTTGTAAAAGATGGAAAACATTTTCAACTAATGGAAAACTAAACATTTTAAAGTGCTTGGATGAGCACAAAGGTACAGTAGAATCTCGTTATAGCGAGCACGGTAATAGCGAGAACACGGCTATAACCTCGAGGTATTTTTGAGGAATTTACGGCGTGATCGCTTGTAGCGCGCTTTTGCTTTTTGTCTGCTTTATCTCCACCCCTCTCGCTCGCCACTAGACATCTTGCCGTTGACGCGTCACATTCTTCAGCCGTGCAGTCGCCACCTAAGTGCGTGGCTTAAAAATAGAATCCCATCCTTTCTTTGTTTTATCAAACTTCCGTTAGTTATCTGTGCCGTGTGTAGACAAAGTTTGAGATTGGAACAGAAACAACGTAAGAAAGTATTTTTTACAAATTAGAAATATGTATGTTTTTGTTTTTATAATCACGTATTTTCACGTTTTTTTTGTTATCTTAAAAGAGATAATATTAAAAAGCCGCTCTAATGAGATTTAATTGTTTCTTTTAACTATTAATCATCAAATATTGTTAATTGTTTATATTCTATTTATTATTATTTACGCGACGTCATACTGTACGCGTACGCAATACGACTGGATTCGTTGCTGCAACATAACATAGCAAATTATGCGGTATCAGAAGTAACGAGTAACGTAACGATAGTAACGAGTACTAATTGTTATAGTAACAAATACATATGGTTACGCATTTTTTCGTTACTTTTACACCTCTAGTCGGCACTACCGTATTTATTTCCGAATCGCTAGGGCAGTTTTCTTGTAACTTTTGTTTCGGTCAGTTGTTGGGGTATCTGTCCGAGAAAGGGGTGGTGATGGTTTAAGTTTAATCCCAAATTTATTTTCTAAAAAAGTTGACAGGTTTCTTTAAATGAAAAAAGTATAGTTTTCCAGCGACTATTACGTTTGAGGCTATAACGGGACTCTAGTGTACTAGTGTTTCACTCGCTTGAGTGGTTTGTTGTGCCTCTTTCAACTCTGAACCCAATTTAGGAAAATCGTGAAATCATTGAACGACATTCAACCCAATGTTAAAGTACTGTACTTTTATTAATATTATAGTGTGAGTGGTATAAATAAATATATGAATGAAAATAAATCTTAAAAAAAAATAATTTAGAATCTATAGTGAGTTGATTTTAAGCTTTTCTAGGAGAGAAATTAACTTTGTAAAAGGTTGCTTGGCATAATCATGCAAGAAGTATATACTCTTAATCGTTTATCTTAATTGAATGAAAACATTTCTTCCCAGAATGTAGAGAACTATGTTTTGCATCCAGTACAGGATGTCTGGTGAAAAATTTGACTCAAATTTTCCTTTAAAAATAGTTAACACTAAGTTTGTTTCAAAAACTAATAATTTTTTAAATAACAAAACTTATAAGATCTTACACGTCAGTCTTTCTTACATTATTAGTAGTTAGCTTAAATTAGTGCTCTTGAATTGTTTCTTAACCAATTAATTCATCTAAGTGACCAAGTTCAAGAATGAGAGGGTTTCAAAATTTAAAGATAATCTAACTAACATGACAAATAAGTTAAATAATGTTATGATTTTAACCTGAAGGGACCCACTTCAACACAGGTGATCCTGTTGAAAATCACGAACCCTACACAAATTTTACCAGGACGGGCCTCAGCCCACCCAGTGAGCCCCAGTGAGCCTTAAAGACTTGCTATTTGCTTCTTATTCAAAACTACTCTGACCCCGAATTCGTTTCCATGGGTCCAACTGACCCAAGTGAGCCTATAACTCCAGGGGGGAAGAAGCCCGCCCTGTGAACCTGAGTCTAGATCTTCGTATACGCAACTTGTGGCCTCCGAGGGGCATAGCCTTCGGAGTGAACCGAAAATGTTACATCGCGAAATAGGGAACTCGTTCCCTCGAGCGAGAGGCATAGGCTGCTCCTGAGTGAGTCCCGAACCCACTCAAAAACACGCGCCTAGCCTACCAGAACAATCCATGGTTGTTGAAACCAAATTTACAGATGACTAACCAGGACAGCTGAGCAAGCACTCCCCTCCACCGTGTGTGCTGCCACATGCGGCATGTTGCACCAGCGCGACCCAGCAAGCACATGGCCGAACAAACTACGAAAGAATTTGGCCAATCTGCAGGCCTGCAGCGCACCGCAACAATCCCCGTGCCCCAATTACTTGGTCATGCCACCTGCGTGGCGAGTGAACAGCAGCCAGCCCAGTGTGCCAACTCAGAAGTCCTAAAATTTTAGTTCAAAAATACCTGATAAATTTTTTATTTGCGGCAATATTTTTAACCTGTTAATGTCTGAGGTTACTATGAATTACTAATAAAAAAATGAAAGTTCAGGCTAATCATCATATTATAAATGCTTGTTGTAAAATAATGATCAGTATTGCACAATCTTAATTTATTACATGCTTTATATTAGCTTCACCTGTATGTTTGTCTGTCCGTCTGTAACTCTTTCGACTAAGTTTTCTTTTCTTGCAAAGCACATACTTTTACCAGTTTCAATTGTTCCTTCCTCTGTGCTAGCCTTTCAGCTTGCTTAACCACGCCGAAAAAGTTTTTTTTTCCCGGTAAATTCTAAGATTATATCCATACATCTAACTGTAAATGATTGTCTGTCCGTCTGTAACTCTTTCGACTAAGAGTGAGTGTCTCATGATTGTAAAATGTCCCACCAATTTTATTACGCTCGTTAGCTGAGCGGTCTAAGGCGCGACTTCTGTGACGTTAGCTTTCGGATTCAGCGATCGTGGGTTCTACTCCAGGCCACGCCGAAAAAAAAATTTTTTTTCCCGTAAATTCTAAGATTATATCCATACATCTAACTGTAAATGATTCGGAGAGACTTTACCATTTCTTTGTGATGTTGCAACTCCAAATAGTTATCTCAGATGGTAATAGGTAGTGTCGGTAACTCATTTCCCTATGATAATTATACATAAATATAGTATAAAAAACTAAAAAAACATGCTTTTAAAGAATATCAAACTAAAAAGTTAAAAATAAATATAGTTTAAAAAACTAAAGAAACATGCTTTTAAAGATTATCAAACTAAAAAGTAAAAAATAATTTTAAAATTTAATTTATGACAATAGTATATAAGCAATACTAGTATAAATGAGAAAAAAGCATGGGGCGCTTAATATACAAAAAATATGGCACAAAGCGCCTCAAGCTTTTTTCTCATTTATACTAGTATTGCTTATATACTATTGTCATAAATTAAATTTTAAAATTATTTTTTACTTTTTAGTTTGATAATCTTTAAAAGCATGTTTCTTTAGTTTTTTAAACTATATTTATATTAATCATCTTAAGCGGGTAAAGCTATGATTGATTGACAGTAATTAGCCAGTCTGCTGCATTTTGCACTGTTATACATTTCACTGGAGCATCTTGCTTCTTATCTACTGTCTTGCATTCATTAATCATAAGAGAACTTAAGTTTTCTCTTAACAAGGAGTTAAATAAAAGTGATTGCTTGTTAAGTATCTTCTCAGTTATGGAGTTATCTTTTACTGGGGTAATATAGCTGGTAACTTATATAAATAAGGCTGGTGAAATGCTTTCAAGGTTCATTGATTGCGGAATTTCTGTACTGCCAATCCAGAGGCTCAAAAGTAATTTTGAAAGTACATTAATGGAGATGAGGTCCCACTATCTTGCAGTTTTAAATATTTTTATACTGCTTGCAATAAAACATCTGTGTTAATTTTTTTTTGTTTGATATGGCAGAGGACTTAGCTTTGGCTTCGTGTTGAAGTCAGTTGTAGTTGCCTGCGTAATATAATAAATTTTATCCTCGCGGTGCTTGAAGACTACAGCCCGTTAGTAAGTTGTGGTTGCGACAAGGTATAGAAGGTATAGGAGGTATGATTTATGCCTTGACATGCCAACAATTAGGATATATAGTTCAAAAAGAATTATAGCAAAAAGATAAAAAAATTCCAGATGGCTGGGCCTATTCCCCCTTAATTTCATGTGTAAATTTGGTAACTACCCATGCTAAAGGTAATAACTTGAGTGCAATATGGATACTATGTCTATGAGGTTAATTTGATCTCTAGTCATCAATTCCCAGTTTGTTTGATATATTTAAGTTCTACAAATTCATATTGTGGAGAGACAGTGGTAATAACATTGGCTTACGCGGTATACACTTTGTGACTTTCTCAATGTATTTTTTTTTGACAGGAACTGGAAGAAGTATGTGGATGGTCGCAAGACCCACGACCGCACAAGATGGCTAAACTCTCCGAATGTGTACCAGAGAGTTGAGATCCTCGAAACAGGCACTCCAGATCCCAAAAAGATCACAAAGGTAGAGCTAATAACATTTGAAAATCAGGAGCAAAAGTAAACTAAGAATGTTGAATTTCATTAGAGGCCTCTTTTTGGCCATCACATTAAATCTGAATCCCTGTAATGTTTAAAGTATTTGTACAAGAATTTGCTGTTTGCCATTGCCTTTTTTTTTTTTTTTAGTAAAGTAGCTTTGTCTAAGTCGAATGATAATATTGCATTCACAAGGAATTTTATGTTCTGGTAATGTTAAATGTGTTCATATAGAGAGAGCCCATTATAATACTCATATATTGGGAAAGCAATAGATGCTCTTTGCGTAGGTGTATTGTTGTTTTATTTAAATATGATGTTGATTTCTGCATTCCAGTTTATGAAACAATTTTTGGTAAATGTTATAGCCTTTCAGGAAAGTCAAATTTTGATGTAGGCTTCAAGTAAAAATATGTACTATTTTTGCTATACTAGTATCAGTTGGTCGTATTTATTAAGCTTTAAAAATTAATTTTTTTTTTTTAAATTTTTGGTATCTCTTAAGGTTTTTGTTTGGTTTGAATACCAAAAATTGTGTCCATCAAAATCTATTTCCAATTAGTGTATCTCAATATTTTATGAATTTTGAATTATAGCTTTTAGTTTTAACTGGATTTCGGGGGTATTTAACTTTTAAACCTACAAATATTTTCATCAAAAGATTCTAACTTTGGCATTTCCTTGTTCTCTGTGTAGGGACCATTTAACTAGAAACTACATTGTGTGTTATTAATTTGTGTTGTCATTTGAATTTGTGCTGTCTTAGGAAAAGGTGTTTTGCGTGATAATCTTGGAGATTATTTAGTTTTTTGTGGTAGTTTTTTCTTTTAGCTTAGAATATTTGTTCATATTATAATTGTTGGCAACATACTTGCTATTATATATTTATGTATTGATTTTTACTCATGTTATGTTAAGATTTTAAATTGTGAATTTACGTCACAAGTTTAGTGTTTACTTCAAACTGCATATTTTTTATGGTATATATTTTATTTAAAAAGATCTAAAATGTAAATTAGCAGATTTGTTTGTGATAGTGATTTAGTCTTTTTATTTTCATCTTTGCCAACCATGTTGAAGTGATTGTTCAATGAAATAAAAATAGTGTGGGTTTGTTCCATTTAAACTTTTAAAGTATAGGTGAGAAGAATGCAAAATTTTGGTTCTGGAAATTTATTTATTTTGCAAACTGAATGTAATTGAAAATTTTTTTCTGAAAATATTTAACAAAATTAATAATATATCTTTAAATTTCAAATTAAAATAAAAATTATATTGCAGTTTTATTTCCTTTCCAGCAACTAAATTTTTTTAATTTTGTAATTTCTTTGTAATTTTATATGAATCCGTGCAATAAATTCTTTGTCATATTGTAGAATATTCACTGTATATTTAAATCAAATTAGGTTTTTAAACTTTTGTTTAGTTATCTTTTAATACTACTATTTAAAATTGTTGCAATATTTTTTTGCATTGATGTCAGAAATGTAGTAGGTACCAACTGGATAATCTTTAGTTCACACCACTGATTATAAGAAACAGAAAAATTGTTTAAATTCATTAGGTTATTGCCTATACTTCCAAGAATTTTTTATTTTCAATTGGTCTTCTTTTTGTACATAAATTGACTTCTATAAAACAAACAGGCTCTCGTTGGTTTAAGACACAAGAGATTAAGATATGGAAGCAATGCATGTGTTTGCATCTTAGTCTGCAACCAAATGAATTTTTCAAAATATGTTACAATGATTGTGCAATCAAATATGATTTTCTAAGTAAGCAAAAACAATACTTTTTTTTTTTTAATTGTGCAAGGTTTAAATGATTTTTCTTCAGGAAATTTTAAAATGACTTAATTTATGTATGGGGGTTATGGCTATCACAAAGTGCATTTCAGAGTATTTAAAAATAAATTTTTTATATCTGTTTATAATGTTATCTAGCTTGTGTTAGCAATGTGTATGTTGTAGCAAATCATTTGTTTTGTCAAGTGATATTTGTAAGGAAACAACCAAATTATAGTAAATCTTGGTTTAATTTTATACATACACACAACACACATCAGCATCATCAGTCAGTTAGTGGATATCACTTCTGATTAGGAGGAAAAAGTAATTTTGAAGATCAAAGTTTTAGATTTTTTTTATATCTAGCTTAATATATTTATAATTTTCTTCTACTGGTAGTAGTTGGTATGCATAGTAGTGGAACAAATTTATGTGAAGGTAGTTCATCTGAATTATGTTAATTGTACAACTTTTTTTTTTTTTTTTTTCAAAATAAAGAATAGGATCATGTTGAAACAATATCAAAACACTATGGGTTTTTTTATACTTTTGGCCTTTTCACAAAATTTGTTCTTTCAACAGTGTCACTTGTAGACTTATAAATGGAAAGTATGGGGGAAATGGATATACTTGTGTTTTTGAAAGTTTTCATATAAAAACCACCATACTTCACATTGAATCATAATCTTATTATGCTGTACATTTGTTTTCTTCAAATGATGCATTTAAATTATAATATGTCCTGTCTTAGCTTTAAGTTCTGTCCAGTCTTTTTTATCTAAACATGTCATATGAGTAACTAAAATAATAAACAAATGCTGCTCTATAAATTTAAGATACAATGAAATTAGCTCAGCCTTCACTTAATTTGATTCAATGATACATATTTTAGCAAGCTCAGCATACAGTATTTGAGTTTTTTTTTGCCATAAGGAAATTGTAAAAAATTGCAGCTATTTGTATTTAAAATACTGTCAATTGCACTTATTTTGTTGTATTATATACTGAGATATGTTATTAAAATTTTTTTTGGTCATTATTTATAATTTATCAGTGTGGCTATAAAACCTATACATTGATTGGGTTTAATTACTTATTTTATTTTGTCTGTGTCTTGATTGGTGATCTTAGATGCTTACTTTTGTGGTTGAAATTCTACAAATGTCTTAAATATTGTTTGTATCGCCTTTCCTCCCCCACCCCCTTTACTGATTTTCTTTCATTAGTAAAAAATGGTAATCATCAATCTATAAAAATAACTAAAATAGCAATCCTGGGAGAAAGGAAGGGAAGAATGATTGTCTTTTGTAGGTGTCCCTTGCAATTTTGAAAGACTTACAAATCATTCACTTGTCACATGGGACTTAAAGTGAAGTTAAGACGTGCTATACCACAACGTTTTACCGGGAAAAGGATATGCTGTTGTGCTTTCCCTTCTCGTACCGAAATTATATTTACGGTTATTGGTGCCAATTAATTAGCTAAGAACGGGTGGAACAGAGAACCAAACCGAGAACCCATTACTAATAAGTACATTAGTGATAAATTTTTTCAAACAAGATTAGCCTAATATATAACTAGTTAACCAATGTGGTTTGTTGTTACATGTTTAGAGAACTGTTATTTCTTGTTTATTAAGATTAAAATAATATTTTTTAAATTAATTTAAATTTCATGTTCAAAGTGGTGCATAAAAATAGAGAATTTCTTTTTTAAATTTGAGACTGTTTATCAACCAACATAATAATTATAACTAATTTTTTTTCTCTACCAGTTGATTTTTACTTGCAGAACAGTTCTAACATTAAAAAAAAATTCTGAATATTGTAGTGTGTGCTTGCCCACTTTCATTTCATTGGAGAAAAAATAATCACATTTTGAGAATTACTAATGCTAGAAAATGCCACTGGATTTTGATTGTGAACTCATTTTGCTTTGAATCTGAATGTACATATTAATGCTTCCACTATAGTAAAACTTCGGATTTGTATATACAAATCTCACACAAATGTTTGGTTTTTCACAACATATTTTTTGTAATGGTTTCTGGGTTCTGTAATTGACAGTGAACTATTTCAATATTTTTTTGTGCATTTTGTGAAAAGTTATGTCCCTGTTTAAGAATAAACCATTTGTATATTCAGCTCATAATGTAGTTTTTAATTTACATTTTTTTTTACTGTGCACTGTATTAAATCTTTATAACTGTAAGAAAATAAAACTCCTCTCTGGCAGAAACTTAGATTATTATTAAAGATTCATTAGTAGCACAGATTTACTGATGCTCAAAAGTGCTGTTGGGAATATAACCATTTTTATGAACATTGAAACCTTTTCTGAGCATCAATTGACGGTTACAAAAAGAAAATTGTCTCTGTAGTGAAGTATATTTTACTCGGTTGTTACAAACCGATTATTTACCTTACCCCAATAGAAATTAATATTACAACCTTACGCATAACATTGAGGAAAGTATATTTTGTTGTTTAGACTTGCGGACTTATCAATGTAGCTATTTATTTACAAGTAATAAAGAACACTACTGAAATCTTATTCCACGAGAGTGTTTTTTATAGAACTTGTGCCGGATGAGATTTAGTGTTCATTTGTTGTTTTAAAAAATATTAGCGTAATATAATTTCTAAAAAATTTAATTTTTGCTTGTGTTTTTTTTTTTTTTGCAATATTGTTCTCTTGTGTTTAATAGGTGTAATAAATGTAATTGCACATTATAGTTCTTAGATTTTGTTAAGGTTTATTATTTTAAGTTATATTACTTTAATGTGACTATTCAGTTATGTGTTTATAAATTGTGCAAATATGTGTTCTTATGTGTGTATTACTTTGTCATTCCTTGTTGCCATAATTCTAAATGATTGTAATCATTTGAACTTGCGTAGTATAAATTACCGTGAAATATGTTTATGAAATCCACCATTGATCAGTCTATGAATAATTTTTGCCTAGTGATGCAGTACTTAGTTTAGGATTGCCACCACATGCTACATGCATTTATAAATTTTGTTGTGTGCCCTATACAACTAAATGTTTTTTTAAAATTTAAGTGTGTTCATTTTTTAACTTTTTTATTATATACTATTTTGCTAAAGCAACTGTGGCCAGAAATGATATTTTAATGTATTCTTGATGGCTATCAAAACAACTGTAATGAATATGCTTCTATTAGGATTTGGATTATTATAAAAATTTATCTAGTGTTGCAATTTTGTTCAGTAAGTTTTATTAATGTATTGTAAAAATTTGTGAGTTGATTGCTTTTAGTACTAAACTGTGGTAATAACCCAGTGTTGTAGAAATATTTACTTTGAATATAGGTCATCATTCCTTATAGTTGTAGATGTTGACACTTGCAATACAGGCAGCTTTCGATTCCCCTATCTTGCATGCTAGCAATGTTAACTGCCATATCGTATGTTAAGATTTGGAAAATAAAGAAAAAGATATCAGTTGTGTGTGTAATATTTTTCTTTAATGCTAACATTTAATGTGTTTTTCCTTCATCATAACTTGTGTTTGAAAGAATTTAACTGTGATAAATAACTATTCTTTACATTTGATTTTTTTTTCTAAGTGTGTGTTTAAACTTAACGAAATGTAGTTTTTGATTTTGATGTTTGATTTTTTTTTCTCCATTTTTTATTTTTTAGTGGGTGGATGCGAATGCTGACGAGGTAATTTGGATTTGATTCTGCTGGCCATTCCTGTTGACATAGGGTCTAAGTGTTGCGGTTTATTTTTCTCTCTTTGTAGTTGGGTTAGAAGTGGCTGGTGGTGGGTTCAGCATGTTGCATGCTCTAAATGATCTATACTAGTGCTTTATTGTATATTTACAAGAAACAGTCCAGAGTGATACTGCTGCATACTGAAGGAGATGTTATATGGCCTGAATAATCATGACTCAGTTTTCTTCTAATTTTAAATTGCTCAAGATTTGCATAGTTATATTTAACATTTACTTGGAAATAGTTGTACAGTTATATAAAACCAGTTTCAATTTCATTATTGCATAGAGAATTTCTTTTTTTGCGGGATACTACATATCATATATGTAGTGGAACCTTGTACATGAAATGTATTAGGTCATCTTTTGTATTTGTGAAAACAAATTTTTTTAATAAAGTTCTTGTCATTCTAAAAATAGCCATTCTATTAATTGTTCCAAAAAAAACTCGTGCAAGGTGTTTTAATTCTGTTGATTTAAATATTTATAAATTTCTTTTTCATTATGCAGCAGTTAATGGAGTGATGTCTTGTAAAGAATTTTTAACACTTTAATTGCTTTTCACAAACAAGCTCTTAGAATGAAACCCAATATTCATTAAATATTTTAACTAACATTCCTAAAGTTGGTTGTAATCATGCAATCAGTTCATAATACAGACCAAATTTCAGGTTCTCTTGTGCCAATTGTGGAAGATGTCTTTATTAGCAAGTCATCATGTTACCTGTTATTGGGACTTAAAATTTACAATAAAGTGTCATTTGCTGTGTGCACAAATTTTATCTGCAATCAACACAGCAGTGATATGGTTCCTTTTTTCCTTCTCTCTTGTATATTGGTTATTTACTAATTTACTACAGTTTGATTGAAGATTATAGTTAATTTGACCCAGGACTTGCCAAACATGTTTTCTATACATATTTCGTTATAAAACTCGCTGCAGTCTCAAAAACAGTCCTTAAAGTAAATTTTCTCTGAATTTTTTTTCTAAAATGTCAAGTGCAGCTTATAATTTTTTTTCAAATTTTGTGTTAACACATTAAAACCAGTTTTAGATGACACTACCTAATGTTAACGTGCCGAAAATGCTAAAATAATATAGCACCAAAAGTTTCCAATACCATAAACCTTAAAAACCCTCTTTAAATACATTTTGGAGTAATTAGATTTTAGTGTATCATTAACACCAAGTTAAAAAAAAAAAAACCATTTCCGTCAAAAATTCTTCCCTTATTGAATGAATCATCTTTACTGTCGTGAAAACACGTTTAAGGTGGTCAAAGAACCATAACACAACAGTGCCATCTTTTATTTTCCTAAGTGGTCTTTAACGTAACACAAATTTCAATGGTAGACTTTTATATGTTCATGTACGCAATGAAAGAAACACCATCTATAGCTCTTTATACTCAAAGAAAATAACAATGGTGTAAAAACATGACCTAAATTGCTTGGATGATTGAAACTACGGACTATGGATATTTATTTTTAATAATGCACTAATTATTTTGCATTTAAAATATTTATTTGTTAAAAATACTGTCATTTTTCATATTAAATTCTTTTCTCAACCGTGTTAAATGTGTACGGTGAAGACCAGTTACCACTTAAAAGGTATTAAATATTACATGGTTCACATTTTTGTAGGTTCTTGTTTCTGAAACAAATTGGTTTTGTTTCTTATCAAACTTTTTGTTACAAAATACATTAACAAAAAACTGATCCAAGCAATGTGCAAGGCTGTGTGCAAAAGCTTTTTAATCCAGAATGGTGGAGGACCACTGGCCAGATTAAGAATTTTATGTAGCCTGATTTAAAACATTTTTTTTATTGTTACAATGATAATTTATTTTACTAGCTTCAAGGAATTTAATCAAACAATATCTCGTAAGGGTATGTTCATAAGGGCTTATCATAAAACATGCAGGCATAAGCACTGAGTGACTATGAGGCTTCTAATAGAAACTTCAAGTTTATATTGAAATATAAATATGTTTATTGGTGGGCATAGTCAGAGTGAAACACCACAAATGGTCAAAACCAACCTTATAATTTAATACTAAAGAAAAAACCATAAACATGGATTTGCACCTAACTTTTCAGCAAGCGGCCTGTGTGAACTTCATTTTCAGTGGTTCTTTGCAAGAAAATCCAAAAATAACTTATTTATTAAATCATTGAGTAATTTATTTAGCGATATATGTTGCAAATAAATTTTTTTTTTTATTGAAAAAAGTCTTATTTTCATCTCAGAGTAAGCTTTTAAGGTTTAGCAATACACACACTAAGTTTATTTTCTTTAGGCTTACAGTGATGCTTTATGGAGATAAAATTTTGTTTCAGTAAATAAGTGATTGTGAAACTCATAAAATTGTTTAAGTTTGAATTCAACAACAACCTATAATTTTGCCATATCTACATGCTGAAACAAAACGAAAATGCTAAAAACTCAATAGGTAGTTGTATTTTATTTGTGCCGTTATGTAAACTGAACCTAGTTTTTTAGGAAAAAATGTTTTGTTCAGTTTTTAGCTATTTATTTCCGAGCTTTGTGAGACACATCTGCAAGCGAAATGCCTTTTTATATTTAGGTTTTATATTTAGGTTTTATATATAATATATATAATATATATATAATATATATAATATATATAATATTTATAATATATAGCACCACCAGAAAGATGCGTTTGTTAAAGTGCTTGCCTATCTAGAGGCCCAGATACCTCTGCTCAGAGTTAGAATTTTACATTTTATATGTATTTTTAGGTATTTCTTTTCAGCTTTCATAATATTGCTCTCAAACTAAACCTCTTGCTGCAGTGCGTAAATTCAATTTTGGGGGGGAGGGGGAAATTCTTTTAGGGTTTTATGGTTTTTAAGTTTGGAACAGTAACTAATAGTGTTAACGCAGAAACAATTACATTATTTAATAAAAATTATCTTGTATAGCAATACTCTTCTTGTGATGATCAAGCAGTTTTTGTTTGAATAAATGCAATATTGTGAACAGAAACATGCATGCAGCATAGAACTTTGTAATTGCATGCCTGTGGTGTGTATAAGTGGGTGGGGACTGGTAGGTGCTGGTCAAGATAATATAATTTTATTCAATTTATTTAAGCGGAAAGCCAGTTTTAGTGTTTGCGTTAACGTGAAACAAGTAGGACTGATTAGTGCTAGAGATTACTTTGTCACGTCAGCAACACATTATAGTTTCAGTACACTTTGAGAATAAATTTTTATATGGATAGTTGCATTGATAAATAAAAATAACAAATTTTTTTAGCTTAGTAGCAAATTTGGGAATAACAATTTTTTGTTTATTTAGTTTTTTACCTTTTTGACAATTGAATAAGCTGCATTGTGGGCAGTTCGTAGTAAATTTAAAATTTTAGTCCACCATTCTAAACAAAAGAGAAAGTTCAATTTCCTTTATATGGTACCCATCCTTGCCGGTAGAATAAATTGTGCCTGTTTTCTTCCTTACCCGCCTTCGAGGTGAATTTTACACGAAGACAAAACCAGACCACTAGGGACCTTAACCTTAAATTTCATAAAGAATAGTAGACAAAAAAAAATTATTGTTTAATGTGTAACCTTATGGTTGAAAGCAGGCACATGAGTTTTCCTGGAAGGCTTTTTGGTTTTGTTTAGTTGGGCCGGAGGTCCCTGATGGGCTGGTTTTGTCTGTCCGCAGTGGGTTGCCGAGGGCTCTCCTACGCACAGTAGCACGCCTGTGAAGATTGAGAGCGCACTGCAGTTTGTGCCCAAGAACACAGATCCTCGTGAATTCAAGAAGCTGCAGCAGCAGGTGAGAACGAGGTGCACACTATCCGGGGCACGAGAGACTGCGAAGCATCGTCAGTTTGGTCCAACACACACGCCATGTTTCATTTTCTTGTCAATACTATTACAAGAGGGCTTTTCCTGTAAACTGTCACGATTTAGCTCTTAAATTCTATATTTCTTAAAAATTTCTCAACGTATTCTAAATATCATCTAACAGCAGTAAAATGTCACGTGGATGTTCATAATTATGATCTTTGCATGACCATGCACTGCTCAGTAAAAAGTTAAGTGAATATCTGGTAGGGAAATTTGTGGCCCAACAACAAATGCAAATGATTAGTGGAAATAAATGAACAGGATAACCCTTTAATTAATAGTAATGACAAGAAAAATAAATAACCAGCCATTTATGAGACTGAGCCTTAACCCTTTAATAATTTCATGTGAATTAATAGTAATTGTTTGCAAACACATATTTTGATCTCAAACTGCTTTAATTTTACTACACTGCTATAATCCAACACTGAATTCATTTACAATAATTCTGGAGATTAGCGGTTTCCTAGGATTAATGGAGATAAAGTTTCGAAGAGTTACAGTAGAATCTCACTAATCCGGACTTGTCCGGATCACCGAAAGTCCGGATCATCCGTAATCAACTTTAAAATGTATCAAAAACAAGTTTTATAGGCTAAATAAAAAATCTTTATGCTTAAAAATCAACTGCGTTTTATTATAAGGTACTTAAGAAACTATATACATATGTATGTAACATATATAAAACAATAATATGTATTGTACATACCTACATGTAATTAAAAAGTATAAAACAATTAAAGTTTAAAAACAATTAATTTACTCGAAAAAGTCTGTAATATTCTTTTGTTTTAAAGAGGATTGCCGTCGTTTTGCCGTGCGATCTCGTAGGCGCCTCAACGTCAGTAGCTCAGCAGACGTTGTGTCGCTTTGCTTCTCAAAGTAACTCAGCAACCCCTCCAGCATTGTAGTCGCTTCGCCATGAGTTGGGCCAGCTGATTCCTCCGTACTTCCATCGTCATCTTCCGAACTGTCTATTTCAGTTGCTGTGTTTGCAATGCATGCCTCCACGATTTCATCTTCACTTAACATTTGATGACCAATACCGTTGTCATCGTTAATCCATTCTGATATGTCATTTTCCTCTATGTTGGCACAACCCTCCAACTGTTGAAAAACATGTACAAAATCAAAGCTAGTTGAAGTTGGTTGAGTTTCGTCATCCCTGTTTTTCCTGTGAAATGCTTGGCCACAAATTTTTCCAGCTTTTTTGAAGAGTTGACGGCTTAATTTCTTCCCATGCTTCTGCGACCAAGTAAATGACAGTCTTCATTGTCACTTTCTTAATATGATCCATTAAGTTAGCTGACGGGTCTGCTTCTTGTTGCTCTAAAAGGAACATGATCATTTTTTTCCTATATCGCCATTTTATTGCTTCAATCACCCCTTGATCCATTGGTTGTATCAAAGCAGTCACGTTTGGTGGCAGAAATTTTACGAAAATTTCACCGTCTCGCAATTTTTCTTCACTCGAGTGGCATGGTGCATTATCAATTAACAACACAGCTTTTTCTGGGCGGTTTTCGTCTCTCAAAAACTTTTTTGTTTTAGGAACAAATGTTTCAAAAAACCAAGCTTTAAAAATTTTGCTGTCCATCCATGCTGATTTTTGTGAAGTGTACTGGGCTGGAAGAGCATTTCTATTAAGATTTTTAAGGGCCCTAGGCTTAGCCGATTGCCTATAACCAATAGTGGAATTTTCAAGTTGCCAGAAGCATTACTACAAGGAAGCAAAGTTACTCTTTCTTTTTTTACCTTATGATCTTTGGCTACAGAATCCAATTTTGATGCTAATGTTTTTTTTGGAAGCATTTTGTAATTTAATCCCGTTTCATCAGCGTTAAACACTTGGCAAGGCTCTAAGTTTTCATCTTTAACAAACTTTTCAAATTTTACTTTAAAGTCTTCACTTGCACTATTGTCACCTGACAACATTTCACCACTTGCACTAAGTTCACGAATACCGTGTCGATCTTTCCAACGAGATAACCATCCCACACTGGCAGTAAAAGCAGGGTCACCTTTTAATTTTTCATTGAGTTTGAGCGCGAACGCTTGTAATGTTACGCCCGACAGCGGAACGCCTTGTTCACGTTGTTGGCAAAACCAAATGTACAAAGCCTCGTCTAAAGTTTCATTTTTTGGTTTTTTTACGTGCTTCTGTTACCCAGACTGTCCTTACTCACCATTTTAGCACAAAAATCTTCAATTTCTTTCCGATTTTTTTTCCAATCAGAAACAGTTTGTTTTCCCACTCCTAGATCTTGCGCGATTCTAGTTAATGATTCACTCGCATCAATACGAAATAAGGCTTGGAGTTTTTGCTCCATAGTTACAGTCACTTTCTTACGTTTAGTAGCCATTACGTTGCTCTTAATAAGTGTACACAATACAATGCTCGCACTGAATAAAATTAAACTGTCACAAACACTTGTCACCAGCACGAGTAACCATCGACTGAAGGGAACAAAACAAAACAACTGGCAGGTATAGATAGAGTGAGTCACTTCTTGGAAAAGACGAGCGGAAAACTAGCGGTAATACTCCCGGCTACTGAGGGCAAGAGGACCCTCTCTTACAAATATATTTTCTTATTTTCCTTTGTCACAATATTCTTATACATCATTTACGTATTTTTTATATCCGTCCGGATTAACCGGATGTCCGGACTAGCGGGGTCCGAATTAGCGAGACTCTACTGTATTTAAAAATAGCAGAATAATTTTATCACTTGTGATAAAATTAAAATTAATGTGTGTTAGGATATCAAGACCAAAGTGTTTTCAAGAAGAATATATTTGTAATATCTGCAATGTTCGTATAGATTTGATAACTAGCTTTCAAAATTGGGTAACCTCAACTTGTGAAACAGGCAACCTCAGGTAAACACAAAATGAAAAATTATAGTTTTTATTATCTTTATTTTAAATCACTAAGAATTTGGTTATACCTACTTATTCTATTAATTTTTATTTGAATACTGTTCATTTTTTTTTTATTTTGACGTTCAATTTTAGTTTAGGTTAGCTGTAGGCCTGTACAAATATCATATTAGTTTAGTACGAATCAAATGTGATTATTAAATTATTCGCGAATACGAATATTGGATTTGAATAGTAAGTATAATTAGAATCCCACTAAAAAAATTTTCATGTCATGTAAAAACTTCAGGAAAATTAAACAAATAATACTGAAGTGAAAAGTTTGGTTAAGTCAAGTCAGCTTCAATAATTATAGGGTAAATGTTTGTTACAATATAACCTAACTTAACCTTAATAACAAACAAACCTACCTTATAATCCAGTTCTATTTGCCTCATTTTCCATAACCTGTAGTCTACTTAATGAGCCTTAGACTTTTGCCAACTGCAACAACTGCATAATACAGTGAAATCCATTGCATTCTATTTTACAAAAATGTCTAATATTTTTTGAAAGTGCTGTATTCCCAACTTAGTGTACGAATGAGCTTATATTTACATATTTAAAACCCTAGTTATTCACAAGTTTTATTAATGGCCACCACGGAATTTGTATTTTAGTTCAGCATTATTATAAACATAACTTTTTGCTATGTTATCACATGGTATCAAATCAATTGTGACTATTGATTTATACACCATTGAAATTATGACTTCTTTTAATGCCCATCTCAATGGAGTGTCCCATGTTTAGTGGTGTAGTCTATGATTATTTTTTCCCACATCTAGTGTGTGCAATGAAAATAATAAAAATTATATTTTGTTTTTAAATGACAAATTTGCCGTGTTTTGAGTTCTCAGAAATTTTTCCGTTACTGTTTAGCGAGACAGTAGCGAAAACATACTTTGAATACTTGTTGCATGTTTAAAAGATCAGTTTTTGTTAAAGTTTTAGATTATGAAGTCCCATTAAACATCATAAAAGGGTATTTTTATTGCACAAATGACTTATCTCAGCAGTGAACGTGGATGTATGACATACTCATGAGGTATACTGTGTAAAGTATTCATAAGCAAACCAATATTTGTTATTTCAAAATACAGTAAAACCTCACTCGTACGGCCCCCGGTTCGTACGTACACCTCGGTCGTATGTACAGATTTTCAGAAACCGTGAAAAATGAGGCAAAAAAATATATGAAAAGTGTAAGAAATACGTTAAAGGTTATTAAAATACAGTTGCAACCTGCAGCGTTTATAACAAATATGGGCTACATACACATTGTGTCACAGTAAAAAATTAAAAAAAAAAAAGCCGCAAATTGATGGAAATTTACCGTCAATAGTGCGCCGTGCGCGGAGAAAGGTCATTGTACTCTGTCAGCTGCTGTTACGGCGTGGCGTAGCCGCTGGCTTGCTCTCTTTGTTCACTGAGCTGCGCATGCGCAGTATAACTCACTCTATGCTCCGCTCAGACTCATGACCTTCCATCAGCAGCCAGCCAATAGAAGCGAGCGTAGCGGAAAAAAAAAAAAACTCCACCGCCCATGTTCCAGTTTTGTCCAGTTCTAATACCAGTTTATTGGTATATGCACCAGTTTTCAAGTTTACATTCATCTTGATGTCTTGATACCAATGATTAATTATTTACAATCCCCAGAAATAAATGGTTAGTTAAAAAATATGCATCAACTGTGTACTACTACTTAAATTATAAAATACGTATAAAACAGTTAAGACTCCGCTCATTTTATTTTGTGAAGATTATGTCTCATATATACCAGTATTTCGGCTAAGTTATCAGAATTTACAAGCAGCCACGTAATATTCCCGACATTCCCGTTACGTTTATACATTCGTAAGTTTATGTTTTTCCCTCGTGCATTTTAGATTGTCTCCTGCTATAATTACTCGGACTTTTACACGCCTAGGCTTAAATTATTACATGTTTAGAAATAAAAGCAACTTTTCATGCCATAAAATATGTATATTTTGCGATTTAAAATGTTCATTGCCAACTATAAACGTTACGGTTTTTTAGACCTACTAGCTAATCTTATCTGCACTTATTTTTTTTTATTTGAGCAAATATATTTTGTGTGAATTATTATTTTATTGATACAAAATATAAAAAAATGTAAACACGGGGCTTACGACACTGCCTTCAGTGTCGAGTTTTTTTTTTATTTTTACGTTTGATTAGCTCAAGTGTTGTTTCTGCATGAATAGGATATAATTTTGATCGAAAATACATTGAAATAATATATAGACATGGCAGGTCATTTCCCGTGGCAGCAGGACAGGGCAACGGAAATTCATTTCCCACGGCAGCGGTGGGGAAAATGGGGGGGGGGGGATAGCCACAAATGAACGTGATTTGGCCTCACTGGTTTGTACGTACAACTCGGTCGTACGGACAAATTTTGGAGAACCGTGAGTGTACGTAGAATCGAGGTTTTACTGTATTAGTATTAGAGTTTGAATTGAATACAAATAGTTTATTATTCGTATTCGTATTTGAAAATTTGAATATTTGCACAGGCCTAGTTAGCTGTAATAGGTAATATATAACCAATTGTGAAAAGCCTAACAAACTGGCTTCACCATTTTAAAAAAAATTTTATGTAGCCAACTTATTCCAACTGATTATATCACAGAAATTGTAATATATAAAAGCTAACCTAACCATTCAGAGTGGTAAACTACTAGTGAAGAACTTGAATGATTATAATTGTGTCAGGGAGTAAAAATACAACTTATAACGTTTTTCTAGGACAGATGTTTTCCTTCAGAATTGCCAATAATTAATTCCAATAGGGTGAGTTCTACTTAGTAAAAATATATTATAGGTGCACTGAATTCCTTTGCTAGCATTTTTTTTTTTCCCAAGAAAAGAGGCTTTGTCATGTAATTATTAATTTATTTTGGTATGCATACTTTTTTTTTTTTTAATGAAAATGGGTCATTTGAACATCAAGTGGTGCTGCAGGATTGTTTGTGTATGAAAGGTCATGGAAATATGTCAATTCCAATCTGGAAAACCTGGAAAAGTCGAGGAAATTAAATTTCAAGATTGTAACAACCATGTGGAATTAGTAAAAAAAAAATATTTTAATATATTTAATGTTTAAAGTAAACAACTGAACTGTATTTGTGTAAAACATATACAAAAAACTAAATATATTCAGGAGCGAATTGTAGGCTTCAATGATTTAAAGCTTTGCAAAAAATGCCTAGATAGCAAATTTCGTGGCCAATTCAAATTATTAGAAAGAGTTTTGATTCACTTAGTAGAAGCTTCGCACAGTCCTAGTGATGGAACAACACACTGCATTCAACTTTCCCCATCACTCAAGTTACTGGAACAAAATACTTTGATAGGGGCAGTATGGGAAACTGGTAGCAAATACATGAGATAAGTGATGTCAGCGAACCTGTTAGCATCTAGTGTATCTAGGTACGTTTTTTTTTAATAAAGTGCGTGAGACTAGTGCAGTAGTTGCATCTAGCTGCGTGGATTGGAAAATGGCTAGTAAGCAATGCAGTAAAGTGTTTCACACTTCAATAATGCTAATTGGCCAGAGTTTCCCATAGTGTCATATTATATTTGGTGAAACTACACAGATAGTATGTATTAAAGTGACAAATTAATACTTCCAAGTATATAATATTAATCTTTCAATAATTAATTTGGAATAGATAAAATACCAATGTAATCCATATGCATATATCACTTGTACAGGCAAAATACGTAAACACAATCTAGAAAAAAAAAGTATGTTAAAAAATGTCATAACAAATCATTTCACATTTTAATTCATAAACTATATGTACAATCAACTAGCTATGCCTTCACATTTATAACTACTGAGAGAAGTCCTCAATCTTGCTCGTAGGGACCCCTGACCATGCGGAATTAGCGATTTTGCCTGATTTTAAAACCTCAGTGTAATAATAATGGAAATATTGTCGGAAATCGTGAAATGTAAACTGCTAGAAATCAGGAATTTCTGTGAACTGAATGGCTATACATATTCTCCGTACACTTGCAGTGCACACTTTGCACCTGAGTCCTTACTACACTCCAGTGTAAAATATAAAAAGTAACAACTGGAGGTTTTAAAAATAATTATTTCATCACATAATACTAATGCAGGTAAGCATTTAACTCCAATTTTTTCTTAGTTTAAAGAATTTTTATCATAAATTTTGTGACTACAGTGGCAGAATTCAAACATGCCACAAACGAAACTCATACATATTGTCTCTTGAGAAGGTCACTGACCACGAAAGCCAAGTTTCATTGTTCAGACCATTAACATAAATGAATGCATTAAATAATAAATAACCTAAAATAAAGTCCTTGGATTTCACAGCATAGAAAGTGAATAGTTTTTGTTATTTTGGCTTCTATGTTTAAAGAACTTGTCTGAAATCAGATCTGTGTTTTAGAATGCCAAGTCCAGTTTTGTTTGTAACGAATGTTCACTACCAACCCCTTTCCTTCTGATATGATCCAAGCACTTTATGATGAACACTACTAGAAACTCTCCTAAAAACTTTGTTCAGTATTGGCTCTATACTGCACTGTAGTTGTGTTAAAGCGATAGTAAACATGCAGAGTTGCAAATATAACATTTAACACTTTATTTTGCTTCCCGCATCGCTTGATGTACGAATTCTGCTCACTGAAATAATTTAGAAAAACCATGGAAAACTGAAATCAGTATGGCCAGACTGGGATTCAATACCAGTTCCTATAAAATCTGAATTAAGTGTTTTTCCATTCCACCAATGCTCTTCTTTACGTAATAATGAGCTATATATGTCCACTGTGATTCAAGAAGTACCATGTGATGCTGAGATAATAGGGCTTAAAGCATGCTATGCCCATATGCAGTGGTTATGGAGTAATGTTACAGGTAAGAAACATGGTAGTGATGGTGCAAGAAAAATATTCAAAATAATTTTTTTACATACGCTATTGCTATTCGAAGAAATAGAAAGATGAATACACAAATGCATGGAAAACAAGCCAAAATAAGCAAATGTCAAATGTTACATTTTTAGACGGCGTAGAAGGAATTGGAACAATATCACAGAACAGACACACAGTGGGCTAAGGCAACAACAAATACAGACAACCAACCTTGGAAAATACAGTGACAGGAACTACCATATGTTTTACATGTAGGTATCCCTTGTTTCATGAAACTTTTTTTACCATGTGACATGACATTTTAAAATACTGTCATTTTTTTTAAGAGGTGAAAAAAATTAGTTTCCCAGGAAAGTTTGAAAAATATGAAAAATAATGCTGAAATAACCTGGCTTCTCGTTTGTTTACACTTTAAATGGTAGTAATTTTATTGCTTTGGCCAAGAAAGAACATGTTGTGGTAGAAAATTATATTTTTTTACATGGTGTTAAATAAACATAATGTGTTGTATCTTAAAACCAAGATTAGCTTGGTTCAGTGGCTGATCACGTGTTTGGATTATCTTTCTATTGAAAGATGTTACCCATGCATATGTGATCAGGACTGCAGTTAGCTGAACTCATTAGTATCTGTAATAGATCCCAGACTACGCCACTATTACGGAGGGCTCACTCTGTACATCTTGCTGACCGCCTTGTGACTATCAGCAGAGCTCGCCTGTGGTTGGCTGCTTCTTCTGCTCGCTGATTTCATTGCAGCTCACACACTCCTCGGAGAGTTTTCCTCCCGTCATGTCTAGTATCATACTAACCCAGCAGACTCTGATCCCAGTCTCTGTGATTCTTACTCTCGGCCACTATTCTGCCAAAATTTCAGGGTGAGCGAGTGTTCGGCAAATTCTCGACTATGTCGTAATTGACGACAATTATCATGCTGATGTCAAGAAGCTTACTGAACACACTTATCTCTTGCTGAATCTTATGAGTACTGAGTCCCTCTAATACTGCACCTCCGGCTGTTGGTGGCTGCCTCTATATGTGCTGCCTCGGCTCGCTGACGTCAGAGCTTGGAAAAGTCTGTGCGCTCCAAGTGTCTCGAACGTCCAGGAACCTCGTACCTGATATGTTTCTCAAATCTTTTCACTTATTGTACAAATGCTAGAAGACTAACTAGTAGTGCGGGTGTGGTGGTAACAGGCTTGTCTCCTGTTACAGCTTGGTGGAGGTTTTTTTTTCCAGTCATTACAGAATCCAGATAACATTTTGATGCTCTGTTATCATCTTGTGTTTTTAAATGTAAATATACATGGCTGATATTTGTGATTTTGCACGATTTATAAAAAATTAAAATATTCTCGCACTTGGCTATGCAACAAAAATCATTACCAAAAAGACAAACATTTCCACGAGTCACTCCATGAGGTCAGCTTCACACCTTTTTGGAACTTTGCTGTTTCCAGACTTTTTGGATCAGACCATTTGATTTGAGAAGAAAAAAAAATAAAAATAAGTTTTCTCGAGGATTTCGTTCAAAAAGTGTGAAACTGATGAATGAAACTCTCAAGATATTTCTTTGACACTAAGTCATTTAGAAGGAGGAAGTGTTTAAAGTATTTAACAAAAAAAAGAATGTATTTTTTCATTGCAGGTCTGAACTATACACATTAACCCAATTTTTTTTAGAATATCATAAGGATATTTCGTGTTTTTTATTGTGGAAGTGTTGAGTACTGCGTTGATTTATTTGTGAGAGGAAAGTGTAACTTCCCTTTCAGATCAAAGACAATCGTCGTGCTGACAAGATAACGTCGGGCCCACAGTCTCACATTCTGGAGGGAGTGTCGTGGGAAGAAGCAAAGAAATTGCAGGTGAGATTATTGTATTTTCTTGCGCTTTGTGCGAAGCTGCAATCATTGATTACTACAGGCTCACTATATAGAACCCAAGATTCTGGAATCCTGAATGTCTCTAAAAATTAATTTTTTTTGGACTTGTTTGCAGTAGTGCAGTTCAGTAATGTTTATGAAGTTCGGCTCAAACCCATTAACAGGATAGAGGTGATTCTGTATTTTAAATACAGTGAACCTTGCTGACATAAGTACAGGATATTACGAGAGGTTGTAAGTTACAAGTGTGTTGAAATGCAGTCAGGTTGACTGTATAAATCATAGTATGTTTATACTGTATTTACGATAACTTTTCTTTTGCCACTTTAAACAGTACCAGTGATTTGCATGACTTTTTTTTTAAAGTAGCTAGTGGTATTTAGGAAGCTGCAATGTAAAAGTTGTAAATATTGGTAGGGAGAAAGGAAATTTGGGAAGTTGGGGGGGACTGTTAGTGCCGTCTCTCTCTACCTCCTTTCTCCCATCTGCAGTTTAGTATAGTGGTCCAAACTACTTTCACAAGTGATGTAGTTTAGACACAGCATGCAGTTCACTACAATGTTCACACAATTGAGAGATCAGATCATGTACAATACTTATTTTGCACAAAAATAATTTGCATCAATTTTTTTCTATGCATTTTTCTTTTAGTGTACATTTTTAATAAAATTGGTAAATTGTGACATTTTTGTAAGGTTTGGGAATTGTAAGTTCAGTCATGATCTTTTTTTATCATTTTTTGGCTGTTTAGGAGTGTTGCTCGTACATAGTTAGGACAAAATCATTTGCCATTTTCAGTTCTTTTGCAAGGTTCCACCGTACAGTAAACTCCTGATTATTTGGGTAAATGAAATGGAGCGATGCCGCGGATGATGTTGAATAATTGTGGAACTTTAGGCCTAAATAAAGCTTTTCAACACTGTGGGTTCTTACAAAAATATCAGATATTTTTTTTTAAAATAAAACGTTAATATAAATGTAGGAAGTCTTATAAACAATTCAGAAATATGTCATCAGAACATAATAATACCACTTAGACATTTACAATGCCTTTTAAAATAAAAAGATCACTGAGTGATAATTAGGTTTCTGTGAAATGCACATGTCAAGTCCATTTTCAGTGACTTCTAATTAGAACATTATTGAAATTTTATTGAAATGGAAATTTTTAAGTCTGCAGAAGTTTCCAAAATAAAATAGTTCTGTAGAAGAGCAAATACTACATCCTGTTGTGGCCAAAAGAAAGTTTAAGTAAGAATTTGCACCTACATTTTAGCAAGCGGTCAGTGTAAAGTCCATTTTAAGAGGGATGTCGCTAGAAAAATTTCATCATCATAACAATAAAATAATTTCATTAGTAAGTTGTGTTATGCATAAAATTTTACCCAAGATGAGATTATGCCATTATTTAATGGCTGTTTGTTAGGAGTTTGGTCAATCAATTTCCATTGATTTTTCTTTCATATTTGCCATATTGGGAACAAAAGTCATTGAATTTATATAATGGTTCTATAGGTGCTGTGCATAAGCAAGAGTTGACTGTAATATATTACTTTTTAAAGATTTTCAACATTAACAACTTACTGAGTTTCAGTTGGCTGGGTTTTAAACAGAATTGGAGATCACAATCATAGTAAAAAATTTAAACATTTTTATAGCTACTAGCATGTGTTTTCTGGGTGATTATTAGAAAACACCTGGACTAGCTTATTTTCAAGGCATTTGTTATCATAACCTATTTTTCACTGGTATATTATTAAAATAAAATTTTAATTCATGCTGTATTGTGCTGGGCAAACTGATAACAACTTCGCATTTTCTGCATGAAATTAATGTAAATTCTTTAACTCTGGAAAGACTGAAGTGAACGTAATGATTTTCTCACAGGGAACAGTTTCAAGTGAAAGCTCAAACAGCTAATTACAATTGCTCACATGCGAAACATACGCGTGCTAGGTGTGGATGTGTTGCTCGTTGCAGGATGCCAACATTTCAGCGACAGGCGACCAGGTTATCCTGGTGGGGGCTGCCTCCAAGGGAATAATTCAGCGAGGTTTCCAGCACAATGCCATGGTGTACAAGACACCGTATGCCAAGAACCCGTTTGACACCATAACGGACGAGGAGCTGGAAGAGTACAAGAAGGTGGTGGAGCGTAAACAGAAGGGAGAATCTTGTGAGTAAACGGTGACATCGGTTTCAGTTTAAAACTCTTTTAACTCCATTACTTTGAACTTGTTACTGCGTACATCCATATTTAGGTGAATCTTCATTTCTACGCTTTGAAGATAAGTTTTTTTTATATAATATGGCTGTGGTACATGTAAGCTTATCTGAACATTTTTTAATCATCGTAGTGTTTTTTTTCTTTCGGTCAAGATGATGATAAAATATACAACTACTTGTTTTGATATGTTGAGTTGGAACAGGTACGAAATAAGCTGTACTTTAAGGGGTAGGTCCTGTTCCAGGTCATTATTTTATTTTTACATTAAACACTAATTAACCTGTAGACTATTGAAGTGGCTTACTGTATCAGTTAGCAGTGAATACCAACAAAAATAATTTCTTACCAAACTGAAAAGTTTTAGGTTTAAAGGCAATGCAGTTGGTATATTTATCATATGGTTTAAATTTCTAAAATAAAAAAAATTGATTTTCCCTGGTCTTTAGTAATTGTCACAATTTTTGAAATCAAACATTTTTTAAAAATGTTTTTACTGCTTATTTTATCAAAATAGTGTTAGTTGCTGTGTGATACACTATGTTGTCAGAAATGTAAAAATGAGTTATTAAGAAATGAGAGATCAAAGTAAAATATTTTTTTTTTCTTATGAAACTGGTTGATATTTTTTGGTACTTACATCATGTCAAATAAGTTACATTATTTGAATCAAGTATACTGAAAGAATAAAATAATTAGATTGGAGAGTTAAGTTCTTAAATTGCTTATTAATTTAATGATTTTAATTGCATTTTGTTGTTTTATGATGATGTAATGACATGCTTATTTGTGCTATTTCAGTTTTATTGCTTTTCATAATAAAACTTAAGTCTATAATTAAGATTAAATTATTTACTAGTAGGCCTGTGTGAATATTTAAATTTTCAAACATGAAAACAAGTAGTTAGTTATTCATGTTCGATTCGGTTTTGAATACTACCACTTTGAAAAATGAATATCAGTCGTTTATGAATAAGACCGTGTGGAACCTTGAAAGTCTGGAAAAATTTCAGAATCGCAGAAGATTTTATCCTCCGGTGGTGATAATTTCCATAGGATATTCGTAATGTTTTAGGTTTATTTATGTGAAGTTTTTTCTTTTTTTTCTTCTTCATCTGGTCACTTAAATTTTGAGAAGACTAATAAACGGTAATTTGGAACTATTACACTCACGTTGTCAGCTAAAGTATTTTATGAAGAAAAGAGTTAAGCAGGTCTATAAAAATAGATTAGAACTGACAGCATGCTGATAAGGATAAATACATAGCTGAAAAAATCAAAATCCTGTTCCAGTGTTAAAGTTGACAGTTTTCTGATCAGAGGGTAGAAACACGGCATACCAGCGAAGAGAGAAAAAATACTTGTATAAATCTAGGTGAAAAACATATGGTCGCATACTTGCAGCAAAGACTCCTAAAGCATATCAACCTACAACAATGTTTTTCTAGTGGATAATACACAGTGAACGATGACTGGATACACACACACCCACACTCCCACTCCTAATGTAGTGACGGCTCAGGCAATTATCTTGTAAGGTGTGGCTAAAAAAATAAGTCACACTGAGAAGGGGAAAAACTTTACCTTATACACTGGACAGAAAGAAAGAGGTACATTCTAAGCAGCTACTGTATTCCTACACCATAGTTCAAACAAGCCAAAAAATATAATCCATAAATGTTAATAAATGTTACTATAAATTATTATTTATTTTCACACAGTGACTAATTCAAACAATATTAAAGAAAAAAAACGATATTATATTTAACTATGCATAAAACTGCTCACTGTACATTCTTGAAGTTTCTTCTTACATACTGCAATTGCCTTACAGATTCGCTTAGCACTGTTTAGTAAAATATATTTTTTTTGCAGGTGCTGTTTTGATTACCATGAAAAATAATTATTTATATGTTATGTTTCAAAATTTGAATATTTCAACAAATTTTACATTTAGCATTTGTAGCAGACTTAACCTAATGAACCTTTTACTTCAGTATTATTTATCTAATTTACCAGATGCACTATGCTACACATTTACTTTTTTGTTCAATATGTACAGCAAAACCCCTTATTTGCACTTTTCATGGGGACAAAGTAAAAAAGTGTAAAAAGCGGGAAAGTGTAAATAAAGGGAAAAGTATATAAAGGAGTACAGTTTACCTTATTTAGAATTTTTTTCCTTTTGTTTAATAGCACATACTACAATGCAGGTACAAACACACTAACAACAAATTTTACTTTAGTATTTAATCAATTATTAATTTACCATATTTGACAAAAATAAAAAAAGAATGAAAGCCAAAATGTTTTTCTGATTACTTCCTAAAAAATAAATTTGAAATTTTCTTCTGCTTGCTTTTTTGGCTGTTCAAGGAGATTATTTGCCTCTCCAAATTATAAATACAGTTGCAACCGGCAGGGTTTATAACAAATACGGGCTACATACACATTGCTCACAGTAAAAATTTTTTTAAGAAAAGGCCGCAAATTGATGAATATTTACCGTCAATAGCGCGCCAAACGCGGAGAAAGGTCATTGTACTCGGTCAACTGCTGTAACGACGCGGCGGCGCATGCGCACTCTATGCTCCGCCCAGACTCATGACGCCATCAGCCGCCAACCAATAGATGCGAGCTTAGCGGAAAAAAATATAAGCTCCACCTCCCGTGTACCAATTTTATCCAGTTCTAATACCAGTTTATTGGTATACGCACCAGTTTTCTCGCTGCCGTGACATGTTCAAGTTTACGTTTATCATGATGTCTTGATACCAATAATTAATTATTTACGATCCCCAGAAATAAATGGTTAGTTTAAAAAATATGGCGTCAACTGTACAATACTTCCCAAATTATAAAAGACGTATAAAACAGTTACCAAGACACCGCTCATTTTATCTTGTGAAGTTTATGTCTCGTACCAGTATTTCGGCTAAGTTGTGACATAAATACAGTATCAGAACTTACAAGCAGCCATGTTTGTACATTCATGAGTTTACGTTTTTCCCTCGTGCATTTTAGATTGTCTCCTGCTATAATTACTCGTACTTTTACACGCCTAGGCTTAAATTATTACATGTTTAGAAATAAAAGCAACTTTTCATGTTATAAAATATGTATATTTTGCTATTTAAAATGTTCATTGCCTACTAGCTCCACGGTATTTTCTGGTTGTTTATGGTTGTTACGTGACGTAAATAGCGGGATTGATTCGATTTTTGAGACGTAATTCGCGGGATTGATTCGATTTTTGAGACGTAATTCGCGGGAAAGTATTGTATTGGACTATATGGGAACCAAACGGGACCTGAAGAATATAGTGCAAATAACGGGAAAACGTAAATAACGGTAACGTAAATAAGGGGTTTCGCTGTATTTGTTATATGTGGAAAAAAAAATTTTAGTGTGATTATAATTCTTACTATTCAAATTCAAGAATAATTTGATATTCGTATTCGATTCAAACTAAAAAATAACTGGAAATGGATTTTACTATTTCAAATCATGCTATGTAGTTCGTGAATTCAAGGCATGTTACACCACGGGAAATGCAAATGTAATTAATTCTTTGTAATTACAGTTGATGAGGACCAGTCTGAGTCTGAGGCATTGTCGTCGTCACTGCAGAACAGCAGGCCTCTGGACGCCATGAAGTCTCCGCTGATGTCTCCCACATCCGCCACGAGTGAAACAGAAGAGGAGAGCAAAGATGGTAGCATTTCAAAGTTTCATTTCTGTGTTTCTAATAATGTTAGATGGGAGTCATTTAATGTATCCTGGAAAAATTCACATGCTAGTGACTGTTACGATATTGACTCGCATCACTCGTTACTGTGTAGGGTAATTTTCATAGTCAAAATTTTCTTTTTCTATTAAATAATGAGTGGTGGAATTTTTTTGATAAAAATTTTTTATGATTATGAAGACATCTTTGAGGAGAGAGGATAATTTTTTTTTTTCATAGAGAAATTGCTATACGAAGATATAATTTCATTAAAATTTTGTCACATACTACAGTGAAAGGTCTTTCATCCAGCATATTCGGGACAATGGCTATGCCGTATTAGAGATTTTGTCAGATTACCAAACGTTGAGTACCAACCGTCGACTTGGACAAATTAAATTAAACCCACTAAACTATAAGTACTGTACTGAAATGGAAATTGATGACTCAGGAGTGAAATAAAATTGCCGGCAGAGCAGTAATGCGACTTTCCAGCCAAGATCAACAGCCGGAATCCACCCGAAAGAACTTTAAAATTGAGCGGCTCGATAGGTGCCGGAAACAGAATGTGCCGAACCGTAGAGACCTATCATTGTAGCACTGCTGTGGGCAGTGTTCTGTTCATGCACGATTGTTGTGTGTGCAGAGCCTCGCGTGCTGCGGATAGAGACGAAGCAGGCCCCGCGACCGAGCCAGGCCGAGGTGGTGCTCAGTGACGGTTAGTATCCCTCCCCTCTCCATTGCCGGGCTTTTGCAGGGTCCTGGGCTTCCGTCTGGTGCAGACGGGCGAGTGAGTACCTGCGTCTGCATGTCCAGGATGTCTGATGGATCACGACAGTTACAGTCAAAATAAATTCATCTGGTCGTTTTTTACGTCATGGTATCCAATGGTTTTGTTGTATGACTGTCAGTTCAAATCAAATTGAAAAACAAATATCACAATATTATTGAATTCAAATTTATGAGTGAGACTTTTTTTAATTTTCAATATTGTTTTACTGTAGTTCAAAAATTAATGTTTTAACGAATTTTTTTTATGGTATTTCACTTAAAAACTTAAACTATAAAAAAAAAATTGCTTGTGAATGGGGATTTTTTTTGCAGTGGTGTAAAATTTTAACTGTTAACTTGCCTTGTTTTGAACGTACACCAAAATATTTACAAATTTCACAGATTGACCTCCCGGGCTGAATTTAGTAGTTTGGCCGTTTACTATGCCAATATAATAAACATCGGGGGCCATTAATATTTGAACAAGTTCCATCAATCTACAAGGTTGATTAACCTGCAGTAGCTTATCGAACTATATACATCTTGTGAATGGTATGTGAGAGACACGTTGAAATGGTTATCAAAGTTTGCGGTTGCAATAATCTAATAGGGGTCTGTGAGTACTTGAAAATTTCGAATTTGAATTGAATAATCGTACATTTGAATCAACATTTCAAATTGATTAATTTATTTGTTACCTATAGATAGAGCCAAGATTTTATGGTGTTATGAAAAAGGACTTTTCGTCATTAAGAATTGTGGATTTCGTCTTTATCGTCATAAAAAATTAAAACACATGTAATAACATGTACACACCTAGCAGAGCTGCCTTGATCAAATGCTTCAATAATACGTGGTTAGAGACTTAAAATATGCACCTTAAACAATACTATGTTGAGAGTACATAAAAAATTAACAACTAAAATATTTAGTATTCTTATGCAGGTAAGTACTGTTCCTGAGTTCAGGAGAGAGTCTAAATTAATTAAAATAGAAACTACAGTTAAACTTTTGTTCTATAAATGCAATATAATTAAGCTCAGGAAAAAGCTACTATTGTCAGCAGTTCAGCATTCTCTGGTTTTAGAGATCTTCTGTCACTTACAACTACAGAATACTTAGAAAAAGATCTTTCTGAGTCCACATTCGTTGCAGGTATCCATATTAACTTTAAAGCAGCAGCTGCAAATTCAGGATAATCCGCTTTCATTTTGTTTACTTTATGGGCCCAACATTGTATGTGGTACATGTGGTCACCAAATACACCTTCAAGGGTACCAGCAGATTTTGTCATGTACCTGGCACTATCTGTAACATACGCAATTAAGTTTTCTTCCTTGACTTCATATTTGGAGCATACATCAATCACTGCCCAAGAACAACAAACAGCATTTGCTGCATCAAGGACACAAGAAGCCCCTAAGATAACATCTTGTTCAGCGCCTGGTTTCAGAATTTTAAACAAGATGTTGAAAACACAATTATTACTCTTGTCAGTGGTTTCATCTGCGAGTATGACTATATCTTGCCCCAAGAGCTGCTGCTTGATTTCCACTTCTTTTTTCTGTCTAAGTAGGGGAATGTACTTTTTCCTCATCCAATCCGCTGTTGGAAGATCACCAGCACCACTTACATGCTTCTGCATCCATGCAGTCAGCTTGCTGTTGTCAAGTTTCTCAAGAGGAATACCTGCAGCTACAAAGGCTTCAACAGTTTCGAGAACAAAATCTTTTGTTTTTTTTGCGCATATTTGCGCCACTCCTGCTTCTGGGATAGAAAGCTGTCGTTTCAAAGTGCATGGGGATCGTTTAGCTTTTACATGTTTGTCGCTAATTATGTGCTTGTTTACCGTGTCCTTACGTTCATGCTCCAAACGGCAATTACAATATTTACAGAAAAGTATTTTTCCGTCACTGACATATAATCCCTCATTCTTAAACTCGTCAGCACGTGATGCCGCAGTAGCTTTATTTTTCGGCATGATTAAGAAATTTAGCTTTCATTTATGCACGTCATTTGTAAACAAAGCCCGGAGGTACCAAAAACTAGTATTTACTGAAGTTTTAGCGAAAAAATAAACCGCGGGAAGCCTAATTTTTACAGGCGAGAGAGCCATATACTCAACCCGAAGTAAAAGGTTAGGTTATGTCAGCTCAGTGAAATAAATGTTTTTATTTATTTTCCGGGAGGGTTGGGTAGGTAAGCGTTATTTAAAATATTTAATGACCGTAAAATAAATAAATCCTTGCAATATGGTGCTTTTTCATTAGCGATCGGAAAACTTAGATTATGTTACGATTTTGGCACTCTCGCCTGTGAAGTGTGAAATGAAAATGAAGGCTTCACGGTAAACTGCTTATTCAACAAGCACACAAAATTGCGTTACAGTGAAATTTCATTAAATATTAAGTGATCATTAAATATCAATGTTCGCTTTTATTTTATTTTCATACGTATTTATTTAATGAATGCAGTTTTTTTCCACGTGTATTTTTCAAAGGATACAGCAAACAAGGCGCTGAGATTTTTCACGTTGTTGTGTTTGTTAACTTGATAATTTTAAGTTACGATCGTCAGTTGTTAATATTGCGTGATCTCTAGTGGCTAGATGCGTTTAAAAACCCTAACCTAACTCCGATAACGATCTTTTTTTGTTCGTGAAATCGTCAATTTTTGTGATATCTTGTAATTTTTTAAGATGAATAATTAACGCATTAAATAACCACCACACTGCAGTTGGATGACGACCATTTCTTCTACAAACAGATACGGAATTTTTTGTCAATCAACCAATAGTCGGTAGTTAACGATTTAAATCAATATTGAGGTGTTTATTTGTGGTTAGAAAACATTTCGCATTTTTCGCGGTTTGGGATGAATTTTGCGTGAAAATTCGCGATTTCGCATAAAACCATATAATCTTGGCTCTACCTATAGATACTAAAATAGCCTACTGAAGTTTAGTTTTTATTAGCTGTCACAACTGTTCATAACATCGCATCGTAAATCCTGGGCCTTTCGTGTAGTAACAAGTACATTAGAACCTCATTGTTACATACCCGGTATTTATGAATTCCCGTGATTAACGTATTTTTTCTTGCAGTGTCTTTTTCCTGATAATAAAATACCTTACTTTCTTGCTTTATGCGAAAGCTTTTCTCCAAATTTACGTTGCAACAGCGCTGCATACAATAGCAAATCATAGAAAAGTTTCAACAGAACAATTTCTAAAGTCAAACAAACTGAAAAAAAAAAAAGTCACTAATTTAAACTTTTTGTGATCTGTTAGTCATGCTGAAGAATGACATCCAGAAAAGCATGAATGCTGATACTAGAATGCATGAGCATGTAAATGTGTAGTGTTCTGTAATTAGTTTTAGTTGATTCTCTTATACAGTTTATTCTTTTATGCATGATGTCCCGTAACACATCAAGCTGAGAACAGTTGATAGGCCAATTAATGACAGTTCCGAATCATAACACAAAAACATCATTAAGATTTGTAGTTTTCTAGCTATAGACATTTTTTTACGTAAATTTATAAAGCCCTACCCCGCACCAAATTATTAGATACTGTGACTAAAAATTTTTGCTTCTCAATTATAAACAACCTTAATTCAGAACCAAGCTTTACTGGCCGATTATATGTTGTCTGCTTGACGTTGGTTTATGGGACATTGATAATTCATTGGGTCATGTGTGTATTGATTGAAATAGATGTTCTTTATTGTGTAGTGTGTTTCAGATTTTGATTCAGCCATTGTTTAATCAGTCTATAACAGGATTAGTGACCAAATTATTATTGCTATTTTTCCACAACTGGATGAAAATTTAAAATCCTGAATACCATTTTTTTAATTGAAACCATGATGCCCTGCTTAATCAAAGAGATTTGTAATATTAAACTATATTAATATTTGATCAACATACTAGAGCAAAGCAGCAATTGTGTGGTTAGCTTTATGGTAATTTTTTTAATGCAAAATCATTTTTAATAACATGCAGCAATCCAATTTTTTAGAATATTTTTTTCTCTAAAAATTAATAAAGCTGACCTGAAATGATTCTTTTTATCATAGTAAAATAATATGTTAAATGGTCAGTTCATAATATTATGTTAAATAACAAATAATTCATGATTGGCATCATCCTAATATTATGCAGACTTTGATATTAGTGGCCAGCTGCTAAATTGTACTGCATTTTCTCTCAATCCAAAACTGTTATGAAAAGTACCTATTCCTCACCTTGTGTACATCCAGTTAAGTTAGTAGCATGTTAAGAATAGTTGCTAGGATAACTGGATTCAAGTGTTAGCATCAATTAGAGTAGTACTTTTTCGAAAACAATGGCCAAAGAAGTCTGCTAATTTTCATTAATGCCTAAGTATTCCTATATTTTAAGTGGGGAAATCTTTATCTGAAAATGCTAAAAGGTTAAGCATTATAACCCTTTTGGTTGTTTTTTTACACTTAGTTATTCAGTGATTGTATTCTTGTCGTAGTGTTTTTCAGCACGTCATATGAGTAGTGTAAAATGTCCAATAAGTTATTTTGTTTTCTCATTTAGTAGTGTTGAAATTGTACTGTTTTAGCTGTGAACTTGTGAATTACAGATTTGAAGTCCCTCAAATTTAAATAATGCATGTTATAATTTCAAAAGAGTATAATGCATGAGTGTATTGCATCATGCTGCATTATAATTGTATGCATGTTCATCTCATTTTTAAGCTGAATCTGACTTGCCTGATCCCAACGTGGAGCGCTCTATATCTTTACGCATACCAGCTAAAGGTGAGTTAGTGCTTGTATTTTTCATTATGTTATGATTACATTGTTCATGGCTGATGTTAGAACTTTGCATGTAACATTACAGATCTCTCTTAGTTTGATGTGTTATGATCACATCTCAGCCAGTAGTTTTTTTTAAATTTATTCTTATTTTTAATGTTAATTTTATGACAAATTTTAAGTTGGATTCTGAACAAATTTTGCATGTGCAAAGTTACATTGCATTGACTGGTGTAAGTGTAGCTTTTTTCCCCCCCTTGAGTTGTTTTGCATTAAATGTTGTAGTATCTTGTTTATGTTGTTCTGAATCATCATTGCATCTTTTTTGAAAGTATTGTTTAAATTTTTGTTCAGAACAGTTTGATTTTATTGGTATATACTTGATTTCACATCCTTATATCTTGTCTTCATGGTCATGAGCTAATATGTAAAATAAATTATTCTCTTTTAAAGTAATTATTTCAGTCATTATAATCAAAAACTAACAATTTTAAAATATGTTAACGGACCCATTGAGAAATTATTTATGTATATGATATAAAAATGTGGGTGTTTATAAATGGGTATGATTTCTGGGAAAACAATGAGCAAACAAGTACGTAATATAAATAAAACTAAATACCTGTGATTGAAGTTTCTGTAACATTTTTATCATAATGTTGGCTTTAACATGTAGGTGTGTTTCATTCTAATAACACATTTCATAGTCAAACAGTTCTATGCATTTAGGTACTTTATTGTTGAGTAATGATACACTGCTCATAATTAAGTGTAGGTCATCCTCATGCATCAGTTCATCCTCATGCTTGAATTTATCAGGAATATAATGTAGAATATATGCATGTAGCATGGCAATAGGTGCATGAATTTTTGTACTGGCTGCATGATGGTCTGTATTGTCTTGGCATGTAGTTGCTGATGCTACAGGCGTCGAAGCACACATGAGCCGCTCATGGTCTCTGGGACGAGATAAGAACAAACTGAAAGGTAAGCTAAAGCAGCGGAATGGGGTATCCTATGTTTATTGTGTTGGTTACGGATGGATGTGTTCTTTACCTTACTAGGGGCAAAAGAAATGTATTTTGCCAAGGCCAAAGAATAGGAAGGAAGTTAAGTTACAAATGTTATGCTTGCTTTAAACCTAGCATTATGCACATTAGTTTCTTTAGTGAGCTTTCCTAACAAGTTCTACTAGAATGTTTCTCAATCCATTTGACATGCTTAATGGTTGAAATAATAATAGTTAAGTGACTTTAGTGCATTATTTTAAGCATTTCTGTTTATCAAGTTATGTTTTTGTGTGGGTGTGTGATGGACATGCTAGCACTGCTAGTTGAATTGCAGCTTAAAATTACATATATTAGTAAAATTTCTGTTAAAATCTGCATACTTTGTAATTTGATACGAGTAGAGGTGTTCGAAGCTTCGAAAAAGTCGAAGTCGAAGTCGAATCGGAGCTTGCCGACTTCGGTTCGAAGTTAACACCAAGAATTTTTTTCGAAGGAATTATGAATAACTTGTCAATTATCTTGAGGCTTCATTCAACAATTTTTGTAACGATGATTGGCGTAAATATAATATCACTTTATTGCAGTAAAACAGAGTTTAGAACCGTATATTTGTTACTTCATAAACAAAAATAATTTCAATAATATCTACGGCGACGGTCGCCAGCGACATCTTATTTTAACAATTTCATGCAGGTTGGCCAACGTGACATGATTTTTAAAAAAGCACATTTGCGTCGTGCTCGGATGAAATGGTAATAAGTATTAACATAAATATTTGTTTCATCCTAAACACATACAAATAATACAGTTATTACTTAGGTAATGTACATATCAAAAAAGGATATTTGGGAATTATATTTATACATTTTAACAATATTAAGTCTTAAGATTTCTAATAGCATCGGTTGGCCATCCTGGTAGCATCATCATGTGACTGTGCGCGTCCAAATAATTATCTCAATATTAAATTACGTAAACGTTACTTTCAGTTTCAGCATTAAAGAGTTTTCGGGTAGTTACAAATGACTGCATTGATGAAGTTAAAATTTTTAATTATTTGTGGTCCGAAACTATTGAAGTTAAGTGAGCCTTATGATATTAACCAAAAATAAGGCTAAACGGAATGTAAATAAATAGTGGTGGATACGTTTTTTTATATTTTGTTTCCTTGCACAATAAATATTATTCCTAATCCTTTAATATATGGTTTTCGGTGTATCAACGTACGGATTTCTGCCGTAAATGTTGAAAAATGTTGAAATAAGTAAGTAAACTGTGTGAACAATATTTCTGTTTATGCCAATTCCAACATTCCAACACGATATTTGGCTTTTAGTATTTGTTTTAACATCGAAACTACGGAATGGCAGGAGTTTTTTTTTTTCTTTTTTTTACCGTACGCCCATAGTACATGATACACGGCGTTGATAGTGTTTTTATCCGCTTGGTTAACATGCGTTCTGGAGCATACTGATTTTGTTAATGTGAAAAACTAAACATAATGGACGTGATATCGGTTGCATGCAAGCGTGTTCATGATGAAGACAATCCTATCCCCAGTACAAGCAATCAGTCTCCAAGTATGCCGGCGAATGTAATACAGTTCATACATTAGAGATGTTTGTTTAAAAAAATTTTTTTGTCTTTAAAATAAATAAACAAATATCAGTACTGTGAAAAAACTTCAATTATTCTGTAGAAAAGTTACGACTTCGACTTCGAACTTCGGAAGTTTGAAGATTTAGAATTCGACTTCGACTTCGACCATTAACAAATGGACTTCGAACACCCCTAGATACGAGTATTCAAAAAACAAATTTACAACTAAATATTGATTCATAGTTTGCTTATTTAATGCTACATGAATCTATCTGTATTTTGTTTATTAATCAAAATATTGGGCTGTTAGTCTGAAAGTTTGCTGAAACACCTGTCAAACAAGTACATATGACTTTATTGTGAACAATTTGTGTTTTTTTATTTTACTACAAGTATTTAAGTTTAAATTTAAATCCCATATATTTAGGATACAATACTTGCTCAATATACTTGCAATAAAGTGTGCTCTTGTTTTCAAATTTTTTTTACAACAAATTAAGTAACACGTTTTTGCCACCCAGATTTAGGAACACATGTAAATGAATAATTGTGGCCAGCTACTTACCCTGAAAGGGGCATCTGTTTGTTCCAAATAGAGACAGCGCTTTTGCCCCCTTCTCACTCTTCCAACCAGATGCTGAGGGTGATAGTGCTATTAACACAGGAATCATTTCACAGTTGAACAAGTCATTGTGGTTGTAGTAGTTTGGGGACATGTGTGATCATGTGTGTGCAGGAGTGATTTGGGTCTTATTTGGATCTGATGGTTAGTGTGGTAAGTAGGTGCAGTTGTAGGTGTGTTCATACATGCATTCTAGACTTACTTGCAGCATGAGTCAAGTTTGTTTTGAGGAGTGTCGTATTATTTTTTAAACATAATTTGGAAAATAATAATAATATAAATAATAATGCATTCGTCTTCTTTACTGTTTTTTTAAAACATTTTTACAAAGCACTTTGTTACTCCTTTTATTTACTCTTAATTTGATAAAGGCCATCAGAATTTTAAAACTACACTCAAAATTAATTATATGTTCGACATCCAGCCGGGTTTGTAAACTTTGCAAGAGATGCAGGAGGACAAGGATTTAACACCTAACAAATCAAAAATTTTGCAGTTATTTATAAAAAAACAAACAAATGTTACAAAATAATACAAAGAAAACAATTTGAAACTTTAAACTGTAAAAAAAAAAATTCTGACCTTTTTGTATGTTTTTCATAAAAAAAACACGTGAAATCTTATAGTGTTATTAAAATGATTAATTTGCTTACTCTGTGCAATAATTTAATAAGTGAAAATGTGATCCTTGTGATGAAAGAAAATACACTAGCCTTCTGTGCATGTGTTGTCTACATCTCTTTAAGTTTCTTGAACACATTATTTTAAATATAAACAGTTGGGGAAAACAAGCCTAAATGTAAAAAGTTAAGTTGACAGATGTTTGTGTTGCATTTTTGTAATTATGATTATAAAAATTCATAAACAAAAATGATGAAACATCAACATTTAACTTTTTTGTGTTTTAACCTTTCTTACGTTAATGTATTTCTTGCATAGTTGACAAGCCTTGCCTTAGGGGGAGTGGTAGTTTTGTTGTTGTGTCTGTTCCTGAATTGGATTTTCAATTTGAGCTTGCCTAGAAAGTTTATTTTTGTTACACTAGTAGATTTTGATGATGACTCATATAATGTAAATTTTGAATTAATCAATTTTATTTTTCATAATTTAGTAAAATTTAATTGTATGATACTCAGCAGTTGGTTTTATATTGGCTGTAATGTCTAGTTAAAAGTTTTTGTCTTTGGTTTTTACAAAGATATGCACAGATAGGGTAAAATTAATTGTACTTAACTAAGGAGCTGCAAGTTTTAAATTCTCCTGAGGTTTGGGCTAAAGCATCTGTGTCTATCAGTGTTTTGAGAGCTTTGAAAAATAAACTACTATTGGTACACTCAATTGCTTAGCATAAAATTAGTTGTAATTCAATTAAAAATCTAAGAACTTTCTTTGTACTGGTATGTCCATCACACAGCCATTTTGTGATTTTGACATTTTGAAAAATTACAATTTTTATTCCTTTACAGGTAGCAAATTAAAAAAAGAATCTGGAAATAATTTACTATATTAGATCATTTTATGTGATCACATAAAAACACTATTTTAAGGTTATATTTTTTTTAATTTTTTTTTAAATATTTATTTTCATAAAGATTTTGAAACAAACTTTCGGTGAAAACAAGTTCCTTGATCTGCTCACATGAGATGTAGTGTTTTTTTGTGTTTACATTATGGTCCATCCAAATGTTTATAAAATGACTTGATTGTCATATTGATAGTACATTCATGTCCTTTCAGAATGTGTATAATTTTTCACTGTGACTTAAATAGTTTTACTAACATTAAGTACTATCATGATAGTGTCTCATTCCCCCCCCCCCCCCCCCCCCTCTTTAACTGTGTCTACTCAACTGTTGGTGGAATGTTTCTATAGGTAAGATGCATGCAATTTTTTTTTTTAAACAATTCAAAATTTTTGTTGGTGTTTTCTCAAAATTGTTACAGAACTGGCTTAAAGTGTGGGTTTAATTTATAGATTAAGCTGTATAGGTATATGTTACATTATGCTCTCAGCTTGATTTTTTTAGCATGTGATAACTTGCATGAGGTGTTTGTGATGTCTTGCAGATGCTAGTGGTCCGGTGAGTGTCCGCATTGCACGGCTAGACATGCTACCCACCTTGCAAAGGGTCTGTTTCCCTGGACTGGTCCTGGCTTCGCACTTTAGCAATCCCTGCACCTTGCTTTCAAATAAAAGTCGATTTCCTGTGGTCTCCAGCGAACCTATGAGCAGCACTCATCGCTACTTAGGATATGAAGCATCTGTGTGTATGTCTTTTGATGTCAATGCCTCTGGAAACTTGGGCTGCGGATTTTCGAGTAACGAACAAAACAACACTTTAACAGAATGCAGGTCGTCAAATTCGGTTGCGTTAGATATCTGCGTTTCAGAAGAATTTGACAGTTACGGCAATGGCTTTGGTGGAAATCAAGCACTTTATTCCAGTATTATAAAGTGCAACAAATTTGAGAAAACTGTGCATTCTACGCTGGACAGATCAAATTCAGATGAATTTGATAGCTCTGCTGATGAAGCCAGTATTGCTCATTATTTGGATGCTGCTGACAATGTACCATTAGGAATTGATGAGGATATTTCAGTTTCTGGGACAAAAAAAACTGAATCTAAGAATAATTTCAGTACAGCAGCAAATGAGTCTGCTTGTAAAGATTCACTTGCTTTGATTGATTGTCCAGACTTGGCTCAATACAACCATACTGCTAACCTGGCAAACATATGTGAGGGGGATCGGGAAGTTGATCACTCGCATGTGGCTGGAGCTGTAGGTACTGAAAATTATAAAATTGTTTATTCAATTTCAAAAAGTATTTATTCTGCCTTAACTCAAGAAATAAACAAAACTATAGTTCAAGGTAACATTCCACAAGAAACCCTCAGTTTGTGCCCAACAGATTCTAGCTTGAATAAAGAGAAAAGCATAATTAGGGACTCAATATCTGTACATCACTCAAATGCTGATACGAAATTTCAGGATGTTGGTTTTTTAAATGAGGATAATAGCTTGGAAAAAGATATCAGTAAAGTAGATACAAAAACAGATTACAATTCTGCAGTTTTGAATCTCGATGGAGGTGGAGATTTTGAATATCAAACATTTGGTATTGAAGCTTGGGACTTTGAATATTTGGATCAAACTGGAGGTGGAGATACTGCACTTAACACAACAGCGGAGATCGAAGCTTGTAGCATGAAAATTTTCAATAAGGAAAAACATGTGGAAGGAGATGCAAATACTGGTGGCGAGGGAGAAAATAACACATTTGTTATTGAAACTCAGGATTTGGACTCTGATAAAAGTGGATGTGGTGGATCTATACTTCACACAGCAGCTGAGGAAGATAGCCAGGGTATTGAAGTTTTTCAACAGGAAAGTTATGTGGACGAAGATACAAATACTGGAGGAGAAACAGATCATCATACATTTGTTATTGAAGCTCAGAAACTGGATTTGAATCAGACTGATTGTGGAACTGCACTTCACACAGCAGCTGAGGTAGATAGCCAGGGTATTGAAGTTTTTCAACAGGAAAGTTATGTGGACAGAGATGTAAATACTGGAGGAGAAACAGAACATCATACATTTGTTATTGAAGCTCAGAAACTGGATTTGAATCAGACTGATTGTGGAACTGCACTTCACACAGCAGCTGAGGTAGATAGCCAGGGTATTGAAGTTTTTCAACAGGAAAGTTATGTGGACAGAGATGTAAATACTGGAGGAGAAACAGAACATCATACATTTGTTATTGAAGCTCAGAAACTGGATTTGAATCAGACTGATTGTGGAACTGCACTTCACACAGCAGCTGAGGTAGATAGCCAGGGTATTGAAGTTTTTCAAAAGGAAAGTTATGTGGACGAAGATGCAAATACTGGAGGAGAAACAGATCATCATACATTTGTTATTGAAGCTCAGAAACTGGATTTGAATCAGACTGATTGTGGAACTGCACTTCACACAGCAGCAGAGTTGGATGCCCAGGGTATTGAAGTTTTTCAACAGGAAAGTTATGTGGACAGAGATGTAAATACTGGAGGAGAAACAGAACATCAAAGATTTGTTACTGAAGCTCAGGATTTGGACTTGCATGAAATTGAAAGTGGAGTTGCAGCATGCCAAGCAAACACTGAATTGGAAAAAACAAAAGAAAATCTTGACATTAGTCTCCAAAACCCAGGTAATGTTGTGGAGTGTGATGGTGCAACATTTTCCGGAAGCTTTAGTAATAATTTGCTGCAAACTGCAATTTCTGACTTTGAAACAAATGCAAGTTGTAGTGTTTCTTGCGAGAGAGAACAGTGTTGTGACATTGGTATTCAGACTTGCTCAAGGACACAAGATCGTCCTGAACAAATAGATACAGTAACAGTTGATCAAGAAACAGCTACAGGCAACGACCAAGTTAACATGGGTGATTTTTCTGAACAAACTTCAAGACCTGAGTTGGCCCAAGAAATAAATGATTGTAGCTCACCAGAATCTGTAAACGAATCTGGAAATGAATACTCATCAGGTAGCGTAGAGTTTATGTCAATAGATTCAGATTTTGTTGAGTGTACAGAGTTCTTGAAAGACAGTTCCTCAGAGTTTTATTCTAAGGATAGTGGTATGCACAAACATGTTGAATTTTATAACAGACATAGAAATGTTGATGTGCCAGAGATGTTTTACAGTAAAGATGAAAATGAGACTCATTTTGCCAATTTCTCATGTTTGAATAATAAGGCCAACAATTGCAGGGAATCTTGTTCAAAAAGTGGACATTTAAAGAAATGCACAGAATTTTTTATGACAAATGTTAATGACCCTGAATATTTTGAGAAATCTTACAAATCCCAAAAAAATAAAACTTATTCAAAAAAGTGTAAGTATCATGATAAGGGTTCAGGAAAGAAAACCCAATGCAGTAATTCAAGAAGTAAAAATTCTGATGATTTTTTGATGACTACTTCAAGAAATTGTTTTAATGTTAACGGCTCTGATAAAAATAAAATGCCTACAGCTAATGCCAGTACAGAACTAAATTTTAATTTGGATGGCACATCGGACGCTAGTCAGTGTGACAACTCACATGTTTCCCATATTGACATCTGTTATGAAACACCACCTGAATATGAAAATGAGATTTGTAGTGATTTAAAGTTTAAATGTGCAGTTTCTGGTATATATAACAACTTGAGAAATACTGATGAATGTTGCTCAGATAATAATTTTTATGATCTAACCTCTGTTACTGATGAAAAAAACAATCCAGACAAAGATACTTTTGTCGAAAAGTCTGTCTCGCTTGATATGAGCAGATCAAAAAGTACTTACAACTTAAATGTGACCAGCTTCGATAAAGAAAACTATAATGATCTAATAGTAAAGAAATTTGTTGAATTGCCTTTGAGGCCTGAAAAGTGTACACTTACATCAAATGTTGCTCAACACAGTGAGATTGATGTTAATGCAGAGTGTGAAGAACTGACTAAAAAAATGTTCAATATGAAACACGAAGATAGTAAGAGTACAATTTCCTGTGGTAGGCATTCTTGTACTCATACTGATGTCTTCAAGTTGAACATAGTTGATAGTGAGGAGTCTCTAAAATTAGAGTCTCTTTTAATGGATGACTCTTTTGTGGTCAAAATGAATCTTTTGATGGGTGATGAAATAGTACTGAAATTGATGTTGCAAAGTAGTGACCATGAAAGATTAAATTTGAAAATCAGACTCCAGTGTTTTGAAGTAAATGAAGATACTTGCTGTACTTGTTCAAAATCCACCATGGACAATATAGTTAACAATAATGGAATAGCTGTTGGTGGTAGACTGGCTCTTAATGAAACACACAACCTGTCAGATCATGCACAGTCAGGTATTAAGAGTGAAAGCACTGCATTGAACTACAGTATCATGGAAGGTGTCAGTTTATGGATTTCTTGTGAAAGGAAAAAGGTTAATTGTTTACCAAAAGCTCTGTCCACTTCAACAGTGTACTGCCCACATGTTGCAGTGTGCGAACCTGATAATTGTGAGAAAGCAGATGAGAAAATGGATGTGAGTAGTAAATATTCAAGAGAATCTGACCAGCATGTATTGTTTCATTTGCGTCTTGGGTGTCTTCAGTGTGAAGCGAAGAAATATAATTTGGAAGACACGGGCTCAGTAGAACCAAGTGATAGTGAAAACTGCGGAAGCTGTGGTAACTCGTTGGGTAGCGATGATAAGCTCTCAGACGGGGACAGTGATTGTTTCGAAATAGTGCCATTGTCTGCTGCTGAAAAGGAACATTTAAATTCTGTGCAAAGCTTGGAGACTATAGATGAAATGGATTCAGAGTGTGATAGTACTAAAGATCATGTAGGTCAATGTATGAAAGGTTTTCCTTGTGAAAGATGCTCAATTCAGCTTGCACTGGAGGAGGATCTCGCTGAAATTCAGGATAATTCTGACGTAGAGTCTATTCGCTCGCTTGTTGAGAGTATTGGTGGTGGTGATGTGGCAGATGAAGAAGTTGAAGAATCTATTGTATTAGAAAAACCACTGTTTGATTATCTTCATGATGGACCTTATGTTGATAAATTTTGCATGACAGCTTTTGATAGGATTGAAGATCGACCACGTTGTGGAAGACCGATGATGCTTAATGAAGAGTCAAATAAAGTTACTGATTTTGTGTCGCCAGCTGGTGTAATTGAGCCCAGTTTTGATGAGGTAGCTGATTATGAAATGTTTGTGGCAGATTATGAAGAATCGTTACTCTCTCGTAATGGTGGGAATATGCGGAGTTTACAGAACAGTTATTTTGTACCACAGCTTGACAAATGTTTAGACAGCACCTGTGCTTGCAACGGCTCGCAAAGCGCGGAACATGTGATGCAGCCGTTTCCCGACTTTGCTCGGTACTTGCACCTCACGCTGGACGACAGCGGCCAGGATGTGGACTCGTCGCTCGAGCTGGTGCAGGATGAAGCCTCGTCGTGCTCGGGAAGGGACGAGCACGATGCCGAGACGCAGACGGAGGACGGACACGACGGCAGTCACTTTCTCAGCGTGCCGGGTAGTGTCGGTGGTGTGTTTGCCGAGGACTCCGGCCACTGGGACAGTCTGCCTTGGAGCTTGCCTGCCGTAGACTACCAGCCGAGGTCCTTCACTTTGAGCACAATTACTGAGGAAGATTCAATATAAGTAAAAAAAAAATCTCCAGTCTGCCAAGTAAAATTAAATTATATATAAAAATGTAATTTTTTTTTCTCCTGTCTTTGTAGGTTTTTCTACCCTCACAAATTTCTAATTAAATACACTTCTGATTGCTTCTGTCTTGTTCTGCACAGCTTTTGTATATATTAATGCTTTTTTTTTTTTCAATCTGTAATAATTCTGTTCAGTTTTTTTTTTAACCTTGTGCATAAATTTTTTAAATGTAAATTTTTCTTTTCACTAATTTCATTCTGTTTGCTTTCTTTTTTGTTCAGCATTGATTGTATTGGTGTGTGTCTGTGTGCTATGTCTAACCTGTAATATTTAAGTTAATTTTTTCTCTTGTACATAAATTTTTTTAAATTATTTTTTTACTCATGTTGTGTATTGCCATTTGATTATTCTTGCACCTACACCTTTTTATCCTTTTTCGGTAAAAACATTCTGTTAAAATATCATTCTTGATGATGCAACATTAACTATTAAATACTAACAACAGTTTTTTTTTTTGTTTTAATTGTGGAAAGTTGGTGTTTTAACATCAGAATTGTGTAATTGAGAAGGTATTGGTGCTGGGTCTAACGCTGGAAGAAATTTTTTTTTGTAATGTGTGCTTGTATGTGTTGGGAAGGTAAGAGTTCAAGTAAATAGAGAAACGTTAACTGGAAATTCTAGTGCTTAATACCACTTTTAACATGTGTGATTATTTTTGATACATTCAGGTGATATCCTATTTGGAGTGTTTTATCTGAGAGAAGAAATTTCATGTAATTAATGATGTACATCGGTAGTGTACTTACTTTTAAGTTCGAAGTAACACATTTGAACGGCATATAAACCCTCATTTGTTCCCCAGCAATTAAAAACACAGTAGCGCAGTGCCATCATTTTCTCAGCGAGGCCGGGGAAACTTGTTGGTTCAGGTCTGGAATACGTGGACGAGTTGGGCTTATAGCAGCCCTGTAGCAGTTACAAACAAGTTTAACTTCAAAAATCCTTTTATAATATTTGCACTGATGTGCATATGACATGACAACACTATTTTTATTTATTTATTTATTTATTTATTTATTTATTTATTTAATATTGTAACATGCCCACCAACAGCGGAGGGCTTTAGCGGTGGGCACGACACATATATACAAGGACAACATATAAACAATACAAACAAAATACAAACAAGTAAAGTTAAAATAAGTATAACTATTAAAAATAAACATCAAAATATAAAATGCATAAAAAGAAATACAAAACATAGACATTACAGTATAATGAAATTACTAATTGCAGGCTTATGTAAAAATTAATTTAAAAAAAATGCATTATATACCTAGCTACACTTTCACAGATTAAGATGATCAATTTTATTGAAATTAGAAATGAGTTGAAAAATTATATCATTTTTTTTATGGTATGTACATTAGGTAGATGTTAAACGGCTGTTAAATTGGGGAATTCTAATGCCAGTATTATTAAGAATGGACTTACAATTTAATTTTTAACAGTAACAGTTTTTAATAAATACATAATCCAGATAGATACGGCGTTCAGAAAGAGAATATATAGTAAGCTGAGAGAAGTTTTAAGTTTAATTATTTTATCAAATTTATTCTGAATGGATTCTAATTTAGTGCTATCGGAAGGATTAATTGAATTCCAAATAACTGAACAATATTCTAACTTAGATCTAACAAGTGATAAATAAAGACAAAGAAGAGAGTCACTGTTTGTAGCATAGAACGTAATACATTTGATTAATGCTAATGTTCTATTTGAACTAGTAACTAAGTAATTTACATGCAAGTAAAAATATAATTTTGAGTCAAGTAGTATACCTAAATCTTTTATAGAAGAAGTGGTTGGGATTATTTTATTGTTAAGAACATAATCATATTTTACAGGATGATATTTCCTTGTTAAAACTTGTACTGGTTCTCACGCAGAACCATTCTTAGAATTGAAACATAAAGCAGCTGGCATTACAAATATTTGTGGCATTTTGAAAAAAAAATGTTAATACCTCACCATTCACACATTTGTTTAGGGTGGTTGACATTTTAATTTCTAAAATGTAAACATAAGTTTTCAGTGTCACATGGTTGTACATAAAGCCATTCAATCCCAGTTTCACCCAGTATTGGATTTTTTTTTGGAAGTGCAGATTTGTGTGAAAGAATATTTTGAAAATTGGACTAGAAATAAGGTTGTATACATTATCCAGCTGCAAAAATGTATAAAATTAATTTCTCATTACTGACCACTACTTAATTTTTTAGGAAGAATTATTTTATTATAAACATTGGCCTGACTTTTTTTGAATAACAAATAACTTCAGATTAAATCTGGTGGAAAAATTAACAACAAAATATAATGTTGGAACGTCTACACATCCACCCCTCAAAGAAATGCCCTAAATTGTCCCCAGGAAAAAGCAGTGCAAAGGAAATATGTTTTTTCCATAAGAGTGTGTGTTGATAAAAATAATTTGTTTCCGAACCACAGAAGTATGCTTGTTGACTACTATTATAAACAAGGCACTGCTTTCATTTACAGTATTAATTATATGTCCAACAGGGTGGCCACCAGCCTTGAATTTTGGGAAAAGCAGGAAATATGCATGAATTTTCGTTGTGTAGAAAAAACCTGGAATTATTATTGAATTGCTTGTCCCCGGGAATTTCATATATCACTCTCGTAGATTGTCAAACCCAGACTTTTGTTGATGTTAGAATTTCATTTCAAATTGACCGAAACCAGTAATAAAAAAAAATAGGGTTTCATTCACATATTTTTCACTTTTTTATTTCATGTCCATTTTATTATACATTGTTATACATTTGGTACATCATGCAAAATAAATTACGTTCATTGGATTAAAATATTTATAAAATCTTTGTTTATAAATACATCAGTACCATGTTACAATGTTTTTCAAGGAGGCATTGGGAAAAAAATGTTATACCGGGAATATCACTTATCAGTGTTTCAACTTTTTACCGATAAACTCGTCAAGCTATGTAAAAAACTTAATGTTAAAACCATTTATGGGTACACTCGATGCTCGAATTTACTTAACCGAGCCAACCATTTTTCAACTTCTTAGATCTTTCAGCTTCTATTTTATTTGTCTTTTAGGCACACTGCTACATTTCTGTAACATCTAATTATTGTGAAGATGACGTTTTGAGTTGGTATGGCTATTTCCAATTCCTTCGCCCCTTGAAAATGTGTAAATTTGGGATTCCTACCTATAAAAAAAATTAAACTTTTATCAGAAATAATTTTTTTTTGCCATGGTGGAATAGTTGGTATACTAAAATATTGTAGGACTTCCTATGTTCATCTGAAAACACACTAGAATGGCAAAAATGGAAGGATTTTTTTTTTAAGACAAGGGTGTCAACAGTTACGTAATTGCGAACATTATGTACGTACCTTTGATATATTTAATACACAGCATTTGCCAGCCTTAATGTGTAGCACTAGTGTTCTGGCATACTTACATTTTGTTTTTGCATACAGTTGTATTTGAACAGTTTATATCTATGTTACAGCAGTGATTGTAAACAAAAAAATTCATAAAGTGTAAAGTAAACTTTTTAACATATTGAACTTTACAGATGGGATAAGTGTTGCAATTGTTAAGTTTTAAAACTTTTTTTTGCATTTTTTGAATTTTAGAAAGCAAACTTTATTAGCAGGAAATGCACCATTCATGAAACATAATACGCAGGAAATAAATACATTGTCCGTATGAGGAAAATGTGGGGACTTAAAAAATATGATATAAGTAGGAAAACATTATAAGTATAAGCAGGAATATAACAGTGTTTTACTGTAAATATATAAATAACTAAAGTGGTATCTTGGAAAAGTACCGAGATTGTTTGCTTGGTTTGCCGTTTATCAGCAAGTGCTTCCTTGTAATGGCCCTATAAAAGTTTTCATTCGCGCTCTGTTAATGGTAGCATAGCATACAGACGATGGGAGTGATAAACCTGTACATTCTCGGCTGTAGATTACAGTAACTTTGCCTGTGTGACCAGCACATATGTTTGTACAGTGCTTGGTAAATGATGCTCTGATCTTTCTTTGAGACTGACTTTGTCAATGAAAACATGGATGATGTGAGTACCATTAGTTCCATCTAGAAGAACTATGAAATAAGCTAGTTCGTTGAGAGAGAAGCATAAAATCCTCAAAATTGTGAGATGGTGCAGGAATGATAAAAGGAAATGTTTATTTTGATTAATATATTTTGTGATTACATGCAAAAGGAAAATCAAGGCCAGACTACATTATGTGATGGGGAAGTTGAAATGAGCTAATGCTACATCTACTTCTTACGCGAGTGCTGCTAGTTGCATTTGGTGTGACACAAGTGATCCTTCGTGATTTTTTTGCAGAAATTACTGGCAATGTAATCTGTTTAACTGATCAATAGACCAGGCCTATTCATAATGCGTACATACATAAGTAAATGATAAACAATAACAAGTGTCCAGCAAAGCTCCAATTCTTTTCCACTGATGCTTCCATCCAGTGGTGTGTGGAGGAATTATTGTGTGGGTAAGCTGTCTTCCCCATCCCCGACCTTAAGGCGGGGGGTCCGGGGGCCCTCCCCTGGAAAAATTTGGATTTCTAAGTGCAAAATGGGGCTATTTTTGCAGTTTTCCTGGTAGAAGTATAAAATGCACTTTATAAGTAGGCCTATACAATCTTGTACCTGTCAAATTACTCCAGCTGCTACAACCAGGAGCAAAATTATTAACTTTTTGGAGACAGAAAACTATTAAAGTTAAACTGCAATATGAAGAGGGTTATTACATAACATAACATAACATACAAATACGCTCACAAAAATATAATACGCAGTAGGCCCGCCTTATCCTTAGGCATTGCTCCGGTGATCAGGGGAATGAGGTGGAAACTGAGAAACGCTGATATGTATGTGCGGGGTAAACCTAACGAGAGTTTTTTTCCCCACATGTCAAGGAAAAATTTTACACAACTTTAAAATTAGAAAATAAAGACAATGTTAGGGAAACATTTCCTATTTTAAAAGTGCACTACTGAGTACACAAAAATTAACTTTGACGAGATTTTTCACACAAGTCGAGAACATTTTTTACACCATTTTAAACTTGGATAATAATGACAAAAGTAAAACAGTTTTGTTTTTACAATTTAGCTACTGATTACATTAGAACTAAGCGCGATATTTTTCTCAAATATTTCATATTTGACTTTTACGTTTTTTATTTATTTACTTTTCAACCGCGAATGCGAAGTCTGCGGATAAGGCGAGCAGACTATAAATACATACAATAGTTTTATTTTTATATTTAGAAACACTAAGTGCAGTTAAAAAAAATGTAGTACAAGGCACTAACGACCATAAAGGCCTAGAAACATACTATCTATTATAATATTATAGATTAAAATAAGCAATATGCAATAATAAATTGGTACATAATATTTATAAAAAATATTGAAATTTGTGCAAAATGAATTAAATATAATACAAGACACCAAATAAAAAAAGTTACTTATATGTAAGCTCGATTCTTCTCTCTTTTTTGCTAACTCATTTATTACACAGTCATGAAAATTTTGCTCATTTTGCATTTCACACAGCAAATCTTTTTCAATGGACAATAATGCCAGTTTTGAAAGTTTGTCTTGTTGTGTGCTACGGCTGTATGTCTTTATTCGCTTCAAATAATTGCAAACAACGCAGTGGCTGTGTTCTCGGCTGGGGCCGGGTTGAGAGTCCTGCTCCATTCCGGACAGCATACGCTGCGGAACTCACAGCTTACCTTGTTGGCACATGGACGGCAGTCGCAGATGAAGTTTACATTCTCACTGGCTAGCACTTAACACGAAAACAGTAAACACCAAAACAGAATAAAATGTTCATAAAAGGGACACTGTTGCGCAATGAAAACTTGCCTTATAAGTTGTAAAAATAAAATTTGTACCGGTATTTATTTGTTGCACGACACAACGCAACTTCTGCCTGCAGACGCGCACACACACAGCTAAGGCCAGCTGCTGTGGCTACAGCGGGCCTTGAGTGAACATTACCGAAGTAGTCTCACGAAGATACGCGAACCCTTTCCCCCCCTCCGCCCGGCTTTCACGTTACCATGACAACCGGGTGACACGCTAACCGACGCACCCGCTACGGTGATCGCATTGCATTGACACACGAGATGAAATTACCAGATAGCAAAAATTATTACATTACGCCAAGCAACATAACAAAACAACAAGGTAAGCACTGCTTACCCGGCATCTATTGAATACACACCACTGCTTCCTTCAGAGTTTTACGGACGCTGTCAGTCACTAGGCTACATGGTCACTAGTTTACGTGGTCGATAAATTTGTAATTTTTACAGTATTATTATGTACTTAATTTTTGTCTTTATATCTTACTCTGTGTTTCCAAAAATTATTTGGTTTCACTATGAATTGTTGAATTTGTAATTTCAAGCGTTTCAAAAGGTTGCTGACAAGGGGAGGGTCTTAGTCGGGGCTCACAGATCTGGTTTTAACTGTGTGAGAAGAAGCAGGTAGGTGCCCCTTAGGAAACATCCTGAAATAGCTTGACAGAGTGGGCTTTAGAAAGTGAGAAAATGCTTTTTAAATATTTTTTGGTGGAGTTTGCTGGATATTTTTTGGGAATAGTCAAGTTAGCGACATGGCACAATGTCTAGGAATCCACCAGTTCGGGTTCAATACCCACTGGTACCATATATATATATATATATATATATATATATATATAAGTTTTTTTTATTTCTCACAATATTAAACTATTAATTATGTATTTAAAAAAATATTTAAACAGTTAAATTACTTAATTGGGTGAGTTTTGAATAAAAGAAACATTTACGAAAATTCAAACAAGTAATTATCTAAGCTGTTTTTTTTTTACTATCAGATGAAACATTACATTCTTTCCATTTTCCAATATAATGATACTTCTTATGACATCTCTGCAGACATGCGGCAAGATGTTACAAACTGTAGGGAAAATGATATAGTAATGGCTGACTATAGGGGATTAGAAACAGCTGCAGAGCAGTGTGCTTTGAACGAACGAAAGAGAATAAAGATAAAGGATCAAGTGGGGATGTAATGTTAAACAATGTTGCTAAACGTCTATATTGAAGGACAAAAGTTAGAATCACAAACCACGCTCTACAGTAAATACAATTCAAAAATTTTAATTTTTGTAGTGGTTCCGGAGGGTGTGAATAGTCAACGGTCGTGAATTTGGGCGCTACCATATGATAAGGGCACACGGACCCGGCAGAGACTTGTCTCAGGGTGCGACGTTGCCCGTGTGGGGAACGAGATTCGGTCCCTCCTAGCCTCCAGACCTGACCCGCTCTCAGCATCTGGCACGCTTACAGACGAAGCACACTCCAGGGGGCTCTTAAAGGCGACCCCCATGCCTGATAACCTTGGAGGGCTGGCACATGGTGAACTCAGTACGGTTTTTTATTATACTTCGACGTTAGATTACAGTGTACCTATGGCACGAACTGAGCTAGGCGAGAGCTGGACCACGCAGTGGTAGTACAAGATGACGTGGCTTAGCTGTCTGGCAAAGTCCTGCTAAAGGTTAAAAAAAATATACTCAATTAAACAGTCTGTCAGCTGAGACGAGCCCTGATATAATATAAAATTTGATTGAGATTGAATTACGTTAACAGATCTAAGTACAGTACCGGGGTGCGTATGCGTCTCACCTCTACCGTTGCTAGTTTCAGACTGGGACGGAAGGGCGCGCTCCCACCGGTGACATGGTGTCTTCCGCAGAACCACAGTACCGTTACACTAGTTTAGTTATGTGCCGCGGGTAAACAAGAAAAGCACTCTTAAAATACTAACGTAAAGAATACATGCCCTCTCGTTACTTAGCTACATGCGAACATACAGTTATTACTAAACTAACATGTAAACAGGATCCAGGTTAGTTCAGTGCCGGTCCGTTGCACCGAAGCACTAAGCTTAAAACGCCGTCTTAACGGTAGTTCGTGGCGTGCTGTTTGAAAACACACTACTGCGTACTTCGGTAAATCCGTGCCAGGAAGGAACAGGTGAAGGTAAAGGATGGGAGTTTAGTCCAATTAGGCTTATGGGGCAAAGCCCCAGTCGACATCAATTTAAAACAATTCATTTTAAATATATGCATTTAACAGTTTAAAATATACTTAAATTCTTTAATCAATAGTCTCATATTGCGAGAAATAAAAAAAATGGTACCAGTGGGTATTGAACCCCAGCCGTTTGACCACTGTTCCACGCCGTAACTTGACATTTAATGCAAAAATAGCACTCAAACTGTACTTTAAAATCTTTGAAGACCTTTTTCTCGCTTCCTAGGGCCCATTCAGGCGAGATATTTCAGGATGTTGAATGGGGCACCTGCCTGCTTCTACTCACACAGTTTAAGCCAAATCAGTTAGCCCTGACACGACCCTTCTCTTGTGAGCTAAATTGTTACCAGCTACGCATATTTCACTAACTCGAAATGAATTGATATTGAAGTTATCATATATATTACTATTTTGAAGAACTCTTTATTTTGATTTGCTAGTGCAACACACTTTTTACTATGCCTTACCGTCATATTTTTAAATACTACTGTACAGAAAAGCTACCTGTAGTGTTAGCTAAAGCATCTTAAGACAGTTCTCACTTAAAACTATGAACACAAGTTTCTAGCTCAATAAAGATTATACAATGAGGTCTCTGACGGGTGATCATCTTTCTCATTTTACAGTTCCTCCAAATGTCTGTTACTTCTCTGTCTGCATTTTGAATATGTGTTCATGGTTAATTTTCGTACCATTACACTACTTAGTTGCACTGACAAATTATGTGTAGAGCTAGAGCTTCAGTTATTAATGTACTTTTTACAAACCACTCATGATGTATTGAGTCTCTTCACGAGTAGCATTCACTAGACTTAATTAAGGTAGTTTCATTTAATGGTTTTATTTAAAAAAAATTTTTTTCACTGGTGTTTTATGGTATGAAAAATTTGGTTACACAGTATTGTTAAAGTAGATAATACCTAATTCATTTGAAACTTTTTTTTGTATCATTCATGTTTTACTTCATTTTGCACAATTTTTAGGCAATTGTATTAAGCTAGCCAAGAGCACAGCTCTAGTGTTCACACAAGTTTTAATTACATAAAATTTGGTGTGCAAAAGCCTCATGACACTTGAAATCAATATTTGGCTATTTCCTCTTGTTACTGCTGGTGGGAGTGCGTTTATGAACATCAGACTTGTCACAAATGTCGTGCAGAAGTCCCAAAGTAATCTGTAAAAATTCTGTAACACATGAAATTTCCATTTCCAGCAATATTTTGCAAACTTGTAGTTTTTTTTTCTTTTTTCACTTTGATAGTCACACATTTAAATATAAATTATTGGAGACTATCTCAAAGGTTTTAGTTTTTGTACTAGTTACTGTGTTTCATTGCCTCATCTTTTTTTTTTTTTTTTTTTTTAATTTGTTTGTACACACATTTGAAGCCCCTAAATATATATGTGTGTGTGTGTGTTTGTATATATACATACATACATACACACACACACACACACATATACATACAATATATACATATATATATTCACTTATATCACACTATAGCAATGAAAAATTAGATGTATATTTTAACCTTTCTATATTTTTACCTATCTTTTTTTTTACCTAACACAGATGTGCCATAAGTATACAAAACACGCATGTATTTGAATGCAATGTTGTCAACATTTCAAATCAAAAAGTGAAGAACACTCAGACATTTAATATTTGAAACGAATGAGCAGACATTTACATTTTTACTTATATAGATTATATTTAGTTTATCTTATGCTATGTATAATTAAATCTGTGGTATAAAAAAAATTGTTTCATCCTA